>NC_135804.1:91768316-92968316 GCF_964213995.1 Mustelus asterias
ACAAAAGGATGTTTGAGTTTCAGTCTTAGCAATCTTGATAATTGAACAAGGTGTGAAACTGAAGAACCAAATGCAGTTTCTTGTGATCAACACACAACATTCACTCGAACTAGGCTGTGGCACAGAATGTAACTGCGGCTTGCAACTTTAATTGTGTTGATCGTAAACAGTGAGGTTTTGGAAAGAGTGGGAAGTCGTGTATTTGGAGTGGGTCGGAATTTGGCAGAAAACAGGGGGGAAAATTTGAGAGGAAGAGACTGAGAGTACTCAGAGTTGAAGAACACTCCCCTCCCCACACAACTGCTGGAGTTTAACAACTTCAGAGAATGAACTCTCCCCTCCACCTTCACCCCATTTCCATTTATTTTATTTCATTTTGTTTCATCCTATTCATCCATTTTATCATCCTTCTTTCTTACCTCCATTTTTCCACTTTCCATTCCAGCTCTCCTTCTTGCCACTCCCCCCCCCCCCCACCCCCCCCCACCGCCCCCCCCCCCCCCCCCCCCCCCCCCCCCCCCCCCCCCCCCCCCCCAACTCTCAGGGCAACTGGCGCAGTCCTGTAACAATCTGCACCTCTGTCCGGCCATTCCTACATTCTGATCACTTAATAGACACTTTTTAGCACCTTCTCAGCCTTTTGTATCCTCATTTACATTCCCTGTGTCCCATTCCACTGCCCCCCCACCCCCCGTCCCCACATAGTATAAATAGTATAAATCTCCACTGATTTCCTTTGCTCTTAGCTCTGATGAAGGGTCAGCCAGACTTGAAACATTGGCTTTATTCTCTCCCCACAGATGCTGTCAGACCTGCTGAGATTTTCCAGCATTTTCTGTTTTTGTTGAAGAACAGTAATGCCACATTAGCAACTAGAATCACATCAAGAAAAAATAGTGGAGAGATAAAATTAAAGATGCTGTATCTGAAAGTATGAAGTATTCATAACAAGAAAAATGAATTAATGATACAAATAGAAATAAGTAGTTATTATTACTGAAGCTTGGGAGTGGGTGACCAAAGTTGTGAACTAAAATATTCCAAGGTATTTGACTTTCAGAGAAGTAGAATAGAAAAGAAAAATAGAAAAGGAGGCAGGTTGAGTCTGATAGTAAAATATAATATAAAGGCTGAAGGAAAACGGGATCTTAGTACAGAAAATCGAGACATAAGTCAAGCTGAGTGGAACTGCAAACTAATGAAGGGCAAAAAAAAACATGAAGGGCCTGATTTTACCATTTTGAGTCTAAGTGCCGAATCTGGGCGTCAAATAGATCCGAGCCTGGAATCCTCTTTCCATATGCGTTTTGCCGGCTCCGGTCTGATTCTTGCTGTGGGCGGGGCTTAGCGCTGCCGGAATGATCGGAGCTCTGAAGTGCGCATGCGCAGTTCGAAAAAAATCCGAAGCAGCGCGCCAGGGTGGGGAGAAAAAAGCAGAAAGAGCGGCTCTCTGACCCAGATCAAATGGGGGGTGGGGTGGGGGGTGGGGGGTGGGGGGGGGGGGGGGGGGGGGTTGGGGGGGGTGCGGGGAGGGGGGGGGCGAGAGGGTGGGAGGAGGAGAGGGGGCGGGACCCAGATCACCCTCTGGCGGGGGCGGGGGGGGTGGGGGTGTGGGAGGAGGAGAGGGGGTGTGACGGGTCCATCTGGCTCACCAAGTCAGTTACAATACTGCCTTCAGCATCTACTGAACCATCTTGGATACAAAGGATAATGGCATTAGGGTTCTGCATGTCAGCCTTGCTTATGCTAAAAATTATATCCTTGGTGTCGGCAGCCATTCCTGATGTTACAGTACTGATAGCACCAGGAAGATCGACCAGTACCATTCATTTTCCTTTGTATCCAAGATGGTTCAGTAGATGCTGAACACAGTATTGTAACTGACTTGGTGAGCCAGATGGACCCACAAGGCAGGAGGACCATCTTTGTGCTGACCAAAATGGATCTAGCTGAGGAACATACAGCTTATCTTGCTAATGGAAGGATGGTGGAGGGAGACCAGCGATCGAGGTAGGTTGGGGGTGTACTCTGCTGAGGGGGGCCTGCCTCTCAGGGGGTCTGATCCCGGGGGGGGGGTCTGCTGGGGTGGTTAGCGGGGGGGGTCCGCGAAGTATGGCCGAGGAGGATGGTGACTTCACAAGGGCAGAGAGTGCTTCGGAGGTTCCCCCGCAGAATAGAAATCCGCTTCGGACTTTTATTCTGCAGGTCGCTAGAAGCGCGGATTCAGAACAGGCCAGAAGACGGTAAAGTGGGATTTGATGGTAGGGTTGGGCGCGCGGTTCATTAAGTCGATTTAAATGCATGCTAAACTTTGCATTTAAATCGTCGGGCCGCCTGATTCAGGTGTCGGTAAGGCTGCGATCTGCTTGGAATCGGGTGCAGATCGCGGTATAGGCCCGACCCCCAACTTTACCATGATTTCGTGCCCGAAAACGGGCGCAAAGTTTTGGTAAAATCGGGCCCAAAGAGAGTAAGTTTATTAATCTGTAACAGTATTCATGGCATTAAACAGAGCATGTAACAAAGATAATGTAATAAGCATGACAGGCTTAGTGCTCCACCATAGTCCCAGAGGACCATGGTCTGCTCTCCCCTTTGAGAGAGAGCTGACTGGTAGCGATTTAACCTGAGGGTCACTACACCTCAGGCAAGAGGCAAGATTGAGAATGCAGGACCTTCATGGATAACATCAGCTGGTACCGGAATTGAACCCACGCTATTAGCTTTGCTTCGCATCACAAACCAGCCATTGAGCCAACTGAGCTAACCGACTACCCATGAGGGACGTAGTAATCACATAGACTGGACAAACCAAATCGGCAAAAGCAACTTGGGGGAATATTTCATTAAATGCTTTCTAGATAGATGTCTAGAACAATGAGCGGAATTTTACCAGCACGATCACCCGAGGTTCGTATGATCCCGCCCGAGGCCAACGAAGAATGCCATTCTCCGAGCCTTGCCTGCCCCCGGAATCGAGGCGGGTGTGCCGGTAAAATTCCGGCCAATATGTTGGCATACCAACGTGGGTTATTTTAATCTAATATTGTGAAATGAGATATGGTTAATTAGTGATCTCATAGTGCAGAATCATCTTTGGAAGAGTAATCATAATGTGATGAATTTCATATTAAGTTTAAAGCCTAGTGTTGTTAATTGCAAAATGAGGGTGTTTTATTTAAACATAGTCAAGTACAGATGAATGAGAACTATGATGGATTTGAGTAACTAACTGAAAATATATGATGGTAGATAAGCAATAGAAACATTTAAATAAATAATCCATAACACAAAAAATGTACAATTTCATTTGAAAATGGAAAGCTTCCCTGAAAAAATGGTACAGTCATGTCTAACTAGAAAATTTATGAATAGTTATTGAAGATTATAAGAAGCTTAGTGTTGTCAAAAAGAACAGCTTGAAGATTGGGATGTTACTAAAAATCAGCAAAGAATAACCAAGAAATCAATAAAGAGGCAGAAAATAAAATGAATGTAGGCTAGCAATAAATAGAATAACAGACTGTGAGAGCTCTTACAGTTCTGTGAAAAGGAAGTGACTAGTGTAAGAAAATGTGGGTGGAGACTATAGAAATTATAATGGGGAATAGGAAATGGCAGGGGTGTTAAACAAGTGTTCCATATGTTTCTTCACAGTAGAAGACACAAAGAATATACCAGAATTTGTGGCAATTCAAGGGATGAGAGGGAAGGATTTAACATAATCAATCCTTACTCCTGCATGCATATTCCAATTTTTATTATTCTGTCCTCGGTGAGAATAAAAATTGAACAAATATTTGTGCATTTTACTTTCTGGTTTGCTTTCTCTGAGAAGTCTTCAATGTTGGCCTGCCTAATAGCATCACTATTGTTGGACACCAGGGATCCCCCTATAGACAGCTTATGTATTTGGGGGTCAAATTATCATTGGAAAATGTAATATTCACACTACAGAAACTGTTCGATCTTTGTGGGAAACTTCCTCTGTTTCTTTGAGGTCAGCAGTGAGCATTATCACGTTGTCGCTGACTGCAAGATCTAGGACATTATTTATGCTTCATATTACTTGTATTATTTCAATCAACTGCATCATGTGCAGTGTATTTCCAACCGTGACCCATGAGTAAAAATGTGCAGATTTTGTGAGGCAAGCAGTGATAACTCAGAGCACTTTTTATTCCCAGATGGAACTAATGGAACTAAGGCTCATAATGGTTTCAATTATGCTAAAGAGGATGGCTAAGAGGCAAAAATATTTTGGATTTGTGTAATGTGGAGGAAATTCATTTGCGCTGTCATTTCACCTGAGTAAAGGGATTTGGGTAATGTGCTTTATTGAGCTATTGATTTAGAATATCAAGGAACCAGCCACAGGCTACACCTACACAAAACAAAGTGGTTTGAAGCCGACTCTCAAAAGGTACACTTTTCTCCCACTTCCATAAATATTATATTGGCTGTGATTCACACTGAGAATTGGTTTCAAATAAGCTTAAGTAGAACCTATGTCCCAATAAAAAGTCACTGCACAGTGAAGTAATTTGCTATGAAGTGCCTCAAGACATTTTGACATGGTAAGGTGTGATATGAATTGCAAAGCTACAGGTAAAAGTCAGTTTGATAATACATGCTCATAGAGGGAAGAGGGGCTCAAGATGGACAATATTAAAAACCAATCTAGAGCAATGCAAGTACATCAAACTCACTGCCTTGCTGCTACAGATTCCTGTCTGGTTCTTCTCATGGATGCCCACAAAATAGAACCGACATACATTAGGAATTACTCACAGCAATTTTCGGACCCTGAATCAGATGGGCCAGAACAAAATAGGACGCAAGAAATGTGTGGATGTGGGGGTTAGGTTGATTGGCCATGCTCAATTGCCCCTTAGTGCCAGGGGCACTAGCAGGGTAAATACATCATGTTAATTGGATAAGGCTTGGGTGGATTGTTGTCGGTGCAGGCTCAATGGGCCGAATAGCCTCCTTCTGCACAGTACGGATTCTCCTATGAAATTTTACATATGCAAAATTTTAATTTTGTGGGAGAGGAACTTGTTTGCAATTGGTGTTGAAGGTCGAAAGAAAGGGAGTAATACAGTACCATATACCTGTTAAATACTTTAACAACAGGCCACTATTGTTCTTGCCAGTTACAAAATGGAAACATGTTCCAGAACTATCATTACTGTCCTTGATGAGTCAAAGTCACAGTCAAAATTAAGTAGCACCTGAGGTGTTTGTTAAGGAGACGAAAATGTGATGATGTGGATGTATTACTTTGAGCAGTTAAGAGGCACTTGATAGAAGAAACTGCCAATTTCATATTTCTGTGTGGGATGATTTTAACGCCTCATTTAACTTGAGTCATGCAAATTAGATTCCCTACACTTACCTAAGAATATTATTGCAGACAACTTACACTGAAGTGTTCCGTACTTGCTGTACAAGTAGTACCCAATTCCTGAAGGAACTTTTCTGCTCATTATATTATATTTTTACATTAAGGAGACTAAAAATATTAAGAAAAAGAATTTTGCAACAACAAACAGAATTTTAAATATGGCAGTGGTTGTAAGAAAGCAATGCCCCAACAATTTTATCACATCCTGCAATCGTAAGGAATCCTCTTGACAAAACATTTGTAAAAGCATAGCTGAATTTGAGAAAGTAAATGAATAATGCTGATCAAATATCTATTATTTTCTTGTCATGACAGCATTACAAGTCAGAGCAATAATGCCAGATAAAGTTGTCATTATCTATGCCACAAAGGGGCATGGTGACACAGTGGTTAACACTGCTGCCTCATAGTGCCAGGGACCCGGGTTCGATTTCGGCCTCAGGTGACTATGTGGAATTTGTACGTTCTCCCCGTGTCTGCGTGGGTTTCCTCCGGGTGCTCCGCTTTCTCCCACAGTCCAAAGATGTGCAGGTTAGATGGATTGGCCATGCTAAATTGCCCCTTAGTGTCGGGGATTAGCAGATTAAATAAGTGGGGTTACGGGAATAGGGCCTGGGTCGGATTGTTGTCGGTGCAGGCTCGATGAGCCAAATGGCCTCCTTCTGCACTGTAGGGATTCTATGATTCTTCTATGATTCTAAAGACTTGCCTGAATATCTCTTGCTGTGGGCACAATCTCAGATTCTTATACAGATAACATGCTACACTGTAGCACCAACTTAGCTAAAAGAAAACATTCCAAAGTTTGTTCCCACCGACCATCGCTCACAGCTCAGACAAAGTAGGTTGTGATTTTAATACAAAAAGAGAAAATGCTGGAAAGTCTCAGCAGGTTTGACAGCATCTGTGGAGGGAAAACAGAGCCAACACTTCAAGTCTGGATGACTCTCCGTTAGAGCTGATTTTATTATGTACCCGCAGGGGATAATAAGAGCATTGTGCTCTCCTGGTCTCCAACTGATAGTTAGATGATATAACTGGTCTTACTTCTATAAGGAGTAATATTGGCTCCAGTATATTTATGTGGTGAACCATCATTGGTTCCCACTAGATAGTACTGAGCCAGTGTCTGGCCAGTACTACAAGTATGTATATATGTTGCTGTTGGGGTTAGGGATGGGTTGCTCTACTTGTTGCTGTTGGGGTTAGGGTTGGGCTGTTACACCTTGTATTATAGTTATTGTGGTACATCCCAGTCGGGCTCCGCCTCCTGGGAGAGGTATAAAAGTCACTGCTCTGTCTGGGACCCCTCAGTCTGGGATCGTGTATATAATTAGTAGCTTCGTTGTAACAGCAAATAAAAGCCTTTATTTCCTGAGCATCACAAGCCTCGTGTGTGATAACGCGCATCAATTTTATTTGCTGTTAAGTAAACTCTCGTTGGAAGAAAAAAAAACGATACAGAGAGTATGGAGCAGATATTGAAACCTGAACGTCTAACACTGGATCCACATGCGGCGGGCGCCTCTAACACCTTTGACCACTGGTTGAAATGTTTTGAGGACTACCTGGCAGCCTCCGCAGCGGTCACCACAGACGATGACAGACTCCGGGTCCTCCATGCGAGGGTAAGCGACACCGTATACCTCGCGATCCGTGCGGCCACTGACTACACAAAGGCCCTCGAGCTTCTTAAGAAGCGTTACATTAAACCGCCAAACAAAATGCATGCTCGATACCTCTTAGCCACTCGACGACGGCAGCCCGGCGAAACGACGGAAGAATACGCGAACGAGCTCCTACAGCTAGCCAGGGGCTGTAACTGCAAAGCAGTGTCGGCAGATCAGAATATGAACGACCTCGCTCGAGATGCGTTTGTGGCGGGAATTGGATCATCTTACATCCGACTCAGACTACAGGGGCAAGGTAATCTTGACCTCACTAAGGCAATAGAACTAGCGGATATGTTGGAGACGGCCTCCAAAAGCCTAGTATTGTATCCTGAAGACCACGTGGAGACAACGTGGCAGGAGCAGTCGCTGATCCCTCCTCGTCCCTCGGGTTCGAAAAGCTGCGTGATGGCATGCCCACACTCGGGCCTGACAACAGCAGCAGCTCCGGGCGGCCCGCGGTGTTACTTCTGTGGGGGAGCGAAGCATACTCGGCAACGGTGTCCCGCTAAAGCTGTGTTGTGCTCCGCCTGCGGTAAGAAGGGGCACTATTCGAAAGTATGCCGATCTAAACCTGCTTCTAGGAACAGCAGTGTGGCCTGCGATTCCTCGGAGCTCGGTTCTTCGTCGGCGGCATTGTCGAGGGTTTCGTCCACGTGCGAGGCCAGGACAACGCCATTACGGTCGACGGAGTCGGAGATGCGTGACCACCAGGGGTCGCTGAGTTTGGCGCCATCACCCACGTGCGACCTATGGGAGCGGCCATGTTGGTCGGCACCGACCGCGAACGACCAGCAGGGGTCATCCTCGTCAATCTCAGCCACCTGCAGTGGCGCTCATGAACCAACGGTGGCGTCGACCATCGTGGACCAGGCCAAGCCTCATAGACTCGACAAGTCTATGATGGACATTCAGGTAAACAACCACTTGATTTATTGTCTGTTTGACAGCGGGAGCACTGAGAGTTTTATCCACCCAGACGCTGTGAAGCGGTGTGGACTCCAGATTCAACCTGTCAAACAGACAATTTCTATGGCATCAAGGTCCCGGTCTGTCACCGTGCTAGGGAGTTGTGTGGTAACTTTAACGGTGCAAGGCACGGTTTACGAGCGCTTCAAGCTCCTGGTGTTGCCGCACCTTTGCACGCCAATACTTCTCGGACTAAACTTCATGGTCCACTTGAAGAGTGTAACCCTACAGTACGTTGGGCCACTCCCTCCGCTTTCGGTAGGAGAACAGCAGCCTCCAAATTGCCCAACGCGCCCCGCCTGTAGCCTCTCGACCCTGAAGATTACCACACCCTCCCTGTTCCAGAATCTTGTGCCAGGCTGCAAGCCCATTGCGACTAAGAGTAGGCGTTACAGCGCTGAGGATCGGATCTTCATTCGATCTGAAGTTCAGCGGCTCCTCAAGGAAAGGATCATACAACCTAGCGCTAGTCCGTGGAGAGCGCAGGTCGTGATGGTCAAGAGTGGGAACAAAACCCGGATGGTCATTGACTATAGTCAGACCATTAATAGATACACGCAGCTGGATGCGTATCCCCTCCCGCGCATATCTGACATGGTCAATCAGATTGCGCAGTATCGGGTGTTCTCCACCATAGTCCTCAAGTCTGCCTACCACCAACTCCCCATTCGCCCAGAGGACCGACAATACACGGCTTTTGAGGCGGATGGTCGCTTGTATCATTTTCTCAGGGTTCCCTTTGGTGTCACCAATGGGGTCTCGGTCATCCCGCGTGCCATGGACCGAATGGTGGACCAGAACGGGCTGCGGGCTACTTTCCCGTACCTGGATAACGTCACCATCTGCGGCCTTGACCAGCAGGACCACAACACAAACCTCCTGAATTTCCTACGCACTGAATCTCGCCTGAATCTGACCTACAACAGGGAGAAGTGTGTGTTTCGTACGCGCCGTTTAGCCATCCTCGGATACGTGGTGGAAAACGGGGTCATTGGCCCTGATCCAGACCGTATGCGTCCCCTCTTTGAATTTCCCCTGCCCACTAGTGCAAAAGTACTGAGAAGATGCTTAGGCTTCTTCTCTTATTATGCACAGTGGGTTCCCAATTACGCGGACAAAGCCCGTCCGCTCAGCAAGTCCACTTCTTTTCCCCTAACACCAGAGGTTCGATTGGCCTTTGATAAACTAAAAGCCGACATCGCGAAAGCTACGATGCACGCTGTTGATGAGTCCATCCTCTTTCAGGTGGAGAGCGATGCATCTGATTTCGCCCTGGCCGCCACACTTAACCAGGCGGGCAGGCCCGTCGCCTTTTTTTCCCGCACCCTCCAAGGCCCCGAAATTCTGCATTCAGCGGTGGAAAAGGAGGCCCAGGCCATTGTGGAGGCTGTCAGGCACTGGCGCCATTACTTGGCGGGAAAACGGTTCACCCTGATCACGGACCAGCGGTCCGTGGCGTTCATGTTTAATAACACGCTGAGGGGCAAGATCAAGAACGACAAGGTCTTGCGGTGGAGAATTGAACTCTCCACCTATAACTATGACATCATGTATCGTCCAGGGAAACTCAATGAGCCCTCGGATGCCCTCTCGCGTGGAACATGCGCCAGTATACAGGAGGACCGTTTGCAGGCTCTCCATAATGACCTACGCCATCCTGGGGTCACTCGGCTCTACCACTTTATAAAAGCCCGCAATCTGCCCTACTCGGTGGAGGATGTCTGGTCCATAACAAGAAGCTGTCGGGTATGCGCGGAATGCAAACCGCACTTTTACCGACCTGACCGGGCACAATTAGTCAAGGTCACTCGTCCCTTCGAAAGACTGAGTGTCGACTTTAAGGGCCCCCTTCCCTCAACAGATCGGAATGTGTACTTCCTCAACATCATTGATGAGTACTCGAGATTCCCTTTTGTTATTCCCTGCTCTGATACATTCGCTGCCACGGTTATCAAGGCATTCCGTGATCTTTTCACCCTGTTCGGGTACCCCAGCTACATTCACAGCGACAGGGGCTCGTCGTTCATGAGCGATGACTTGAGGCAATACCTGCTCTCATACGGGATTGCCTCTAGTAGAACCACGAGCTACAACCCTAGGGGTAACGGACAGGTGGAACGTGAGAATGCTACAGTCTGGAAGGCTGTCTTATTGGCGTTGAAGTCAAAAAGCCTTCCAGTCTCCCGTTGGCAAGAGGTGCTCCCTGATGCGCTCCATTCCATACGCTCACTCCTGTGTACGGCAACCAACGCTACTCCCCATGAGAGGCTGTTTTCATTCCCTCGGAAGTCTTCCTCTGGGACCTCATTACCGTCTTGGTTGACGTACTCAGGACCTGTCCTCCTGCGGCGACATGTTAGGGCCCGCAAGTCTGACCCGTTGGTCGAACAGGTCCATCTCCTCCACGCCAACCCTCAGTATGCCTATGTGGCATACCCTGACGGGCGAGAGGACACGGTCTCGATCCGAGACCTGGCGCCAGCAGGGGATGTAGAAAGCCCTGTCGCTCCCATACCCCGTGTTAGAAACCCCCTAACTATTGTTTCCCCTCCGGACACGGCGCGGGTAGCATCGGGACCATTACTTAACCCTTTTACTCCCGTGTACAGCTTGCCTGAGTCCAGAGGATGGTCGCCACTTCAGGGCGTGTCGGAACTCAATGGATTACCATCACCTCGGGGTCAACCGGCCCGTGAGACTGTGGAGGAACAGTTGGACATCGCCTTGGGGAGAACGCCACCGCGAGTGCCTACTCCGGTGTCATCGCCGGTATTGAGGAGGTCACAACGACGGTGCGGTCCTCCTGACCGTCTGAACTTATAGACTGATGACAAATTATTCTGTTTTTTTTGTACCCCGCCGGCCTTTGTCTTCAAAGGAGGGGTGAATGTGCTGAACCATCGTTGGTTCCCACTAGATAGTACTGAGCCAGGATCTGGCCAGTACTACAAGTATGTATATATGTTGCTGTTGGGGTTAGGGATGGGTTGTTCTACTTGTTGCTGTTGGGGTTAGGGTTGGGCTGTTACACCTTGTATTATAGTTATTGTGGTACATCCCAGTCGGGCTCCGCCTCCTGGGAGAGGTATAAAGGTCACTGCTCTGTCTGGGACCCCTCAGTCTGGGATCGTGTATATAATTAGTAGCTTCGTTGTAACAGCATATAAAAGCCTTTATTTCCTGAGCATCTCAAGCCTCATGTGTGATAACGCGCATCAATTTACTCAATTTTTTTTCTCTGATTTTCCTAATATATGTCTCATAACAGCAGATTTTCAACTGGGGATCGGTTTCGCTCAACAGATAGTGTAAATCCTCATTCATAAACCATGAGCTGAAAAAATGGTTGAATAAGCTAATGTGGTACCACTGATTCATTTTTTGCCAGACTGGGGGAGGTAGTTACAATTTCTCCAATTAGCAGGATAGTTAAAATGGTTCATAGTTTGATTGGCAGCCTCACTGGAACTCCAGTTTGTGACTTCTCAATGAATTTTTTAGACTCGTAATGGTTTATTTGAACTTCAACTGGATATGGTCCCAACCTGACACAAGGAATGTGAAAGTTGTTTAATCATGTAGCTCAGCAAGAATATTAAATAAGCAGCTTAATTTTGCTTACTACTGGTTTTCCAAATAGCTTTCAGCACTTGAATCAGATAATTCAGCACGCAAAGTGCAAAAGCCAAAAAGGGTGAGAGAATGACCCAAATGGTTTGTCAAGATGCCACTATCACAGGTATCAGGCTAAAATGTTATCTCTTCCTATGTAGGCAAGTGTTTTTGATTTACAACCTGCCCATGGTTGCTTCCCATTGAAGCAGGCAGCACACAAACTTCATGTTACCTCCTCATTTAATTGATTCTAGCTCTCAGTCGAGCACACCCTGTGGTGCTGGTTGAATAGGGAACATAGCAGCATGCATATCTCGCACATGTTCAAGCTTTTCTCCAACTCTTAAGGATAGCTATCTTGAAGTATAGCTACACACAGTAGAAGAAAGCTGCTGTTGACTGCCTGTATGGCCATTGACAGTAGGTAGAAGTTAAACAAATGGAGCAGCAGAGAAGTGGAGTCCAAGGCTTATATGCCAGACCACTCGAAGGAAAAGTCACAGATGCTGCAGAGGAATCAGAAAAAACCGTTGATGGAGTGAGATACAGGAGAACACGGATGAGCATTCACACCGAGATTGCTTGGTACATTGGCTGGCCTGTCAGACAACCTTTTGTCACTGTATGGAGCATGGAGAAATCTGGTTCCCATGTGGCAGAGGGTCTCTTGTGCACCCAGCCATGATGTCCTGTGGCTTACATCGCAGCGTCCACTGCACGACAAGCAGAGGCCATCCAACATCTGAGGGCTGCATGGAAGCTCCGACTGAGATCATGAGACCCATGCAAGCTGCCGTAATATTTTCAGATCTCAATAGTCAAAGAGGAATGCAGGCTCTTGAGGCAGTCCATCAATCTATCATCCAGCAGATTACTACAATTGTTGACTGCTCCATGCTATCATTTATGGCATCATAGAGCAAGAACCTGCCAGATGTCTCTCAGGCTTGAGGACTTATGCTCCCACCACCACCACTCCACCAGTGACATTGATGGTCAGTGAACCATCCCAAATGCTGCGATCTGTGCTAAGACAGTCCAAAGTCAGACTCTAAGGCCCAGAACTGCTCAAGGGCAACCTGCAAGGCTATTTGCAGTCTCTCCCAGTGAAAATCAACAGCATTCCACGATTCCATCTGCAGCAACTGGTGTAAACTGTATAGCAGCAATCAGCTGTAGGTAGCCCACAAGAGAGGCACTAAGGGAATGTAGCAGGGCAAACAGTTCATTTATGTTTGTTTAATTGCATGTGTTGTTGGATAAAGATGTTGGTTGCAAGATCTTGGTCAAGGGTACACTGTGATATGAGGGATGAGATGGATGGGAAGGTGGGAATAGTGGCATCTTGGTGCGGAAAGATGATCTCCTGAGGGAAGCAGAGTCTGAGTTGGTGCTCTTAGAATCATAGAATTTTACGGCACAGTGGTTATTCAGGCTGTCATGAAAGAACTATTCAATTTACTCCAACACCCTAAGTTTTCCTGATGACCATGTAAATTAGTCTTCAACAAACAGATGTACAGCTGCCTCTTAAAATTCCTGTGGCATCTGATCCCTTCAGATAGTGAATTGGAAACCTGCTTTGTGTGAAGACATTTCTCCTGGATTTCCCTTGAGTTCTTTTGCCAATTATTTTAAATCTATGATCACTGATCATTGATCGACTTGCCAGAGGCTATACATAAAAGAAACACTTTTGTAGATGTTGCAGATTTTTGGAAGGCTGGAGGAGTCATTTCAGTTCTTGCATTATTAAAGACAAATGGCAACTTATTTCTAATATCACAACTTTGAAGCAATCTGTCAACTCCCAGGGCAAACAAATCTTTCCTGTGCACCACTATAATCTTTGGGAAGGTTCAACAACCAATTTGTTGGCACAAGGGGAACCCATCTACTTTTGAAGTGCAATTTTCAGCAGGTGACTTTCAGTGTGGTGGTAAAACGGTTAGCCCTGCTGCCTCACAGCTGCACGGACTTGGGTTCGATTCCAGCCTTGGGTGACTGCGGGAGTTTGCATCTTCTCCCCATGTCTGCATGGGTTTCCTCCGGTTGCTGTGGTTTCTTCCCACAGTCCAAAGATGAGCAGGTTCGGTGCATTGGCCATGCTAAATGGCCCCTTAGTGTCCCAGGATGTGTAGGTTAGGGGGATTAGCCGGGTATATAGATAGGGTTACAGGGATAGGGCCAGGGTGGGATGCTCTGCTAGACAGTCGGTGCAGTCTCGATGGGCCAATTGGCCCCCTCCTGCACTGTAGGATTCTATTATTCTATGATCTGGAGGCAGTGCAGGGCAGTGCACTAGAAGCAGGGGCGGCACGGTGGCACAGTGGTTAGCACTGCTGCCTCACAGCGCCAGGCACCCGGGTTCGATTCCCGGCTTGGGTCTTTATGTGTGTGGAGTTTGCATGTTCTCCCTGTGTCTGCGTGGGTTTCCTCCGTGTGCTCTGGTTTCATCCCACAGTCTGAAAGACGTGCTGGTCAGGTGCATTGACCTGAACAGACGCCAGAGTGTGGTGACTCGAGGAATTTCACAATACCTTCATTGTAGCATTAATGAAGTAACCGCCTTACTTGTAACTAATAAATAAAACTTTAACTTCAATGCAGAAAGCACTTCAATTACCTCATTATTACCAATGATGAGCACAGTTTCTCCTACTTTTGAAGGGGCTGCTGCTCCAACTCTCCCCTCAATTGCTTCTCCCTCCAAAAGGAAAGAAGCAATATACAGTATAAACTAGCCTCAACTGTAATGAATCCAATTCTGGGCACCATACGTCAGAAGAATGTGAAGTCATTGGAGGGGTTGCAGTAAAAAAATCATGAAAATGGTTCCAGGGATGAGGAACTTAAGTGATGCAGATATAGAAGCTGCGGTTCTTCTTCCTGGAGAAGAGAATGCTGAGAGGAGGTGTAATAAAATTGTTCAAAGTTGGACAGAGGAGATAGGGAGAAAATGTTCCCATTGGTGGAATGATTGAGAACCAGAGGACATGGATCAAAGATGACTGGCAAGAAAGGCAGTGATTCAATTTTTGATTTGATTCATTACTGTCACATGTATTGGGGTACATGAAAAGAATTGTTTCTTGTGCGCTAAACAGAGAAAACATACTGTTTATAGAGTACATAGGGGATTTCAATTTTCCACATATAGATTGGGACTCGCATACTGTTAAAGGTTTAGACGGGGTAGAGTTTGTAAAATGTGTTCAGGAGAATTTTCTACATCAGTATATAGAGGTGCCAACTAGAGAGGATGCGATATTGGATCTCCTATTGGGAAATGAGTTAGGGCAGGTGATGGATGTGAGTGTGAGGGAACACTTTGGATCCAGAGATCATAATGCCATTAGTTTCAACCTGATCGTGGATAAGGATAGATCTGGTCCTCGGGTTGAAGTTCTGAACTGGAAAAAGGCCAAATTTGATGAAATGAGAAGGGATCCGGGAAGTGTAGATTGGCACAGGCTGTTCTCTGGTAAGGATGTAAATGGAAAGTGGGAGGCCTTCAAAGGAGAAATTTTGAGAGTGCAGAGTTTGTATGTTCCTGTCAGGATTAAAGGCAAAGTAAATAGGAATAAGGAACCTTGGTTCTCGAGGGAGATTGTAACACTGATTAAGAGGAAGAGAGAGTTGTATGAAATGTACAGGCAGCAAGGAACACATCAGATGCTAGAGGAGTATAAAAAGTGCAAGAAGCTACTTAAGAGGGAAATCAGGAGGGCTAAAAGAAGACATGAGGTTGCTTTGGCAGACAGAGTGAAGGAAAATCAACAAAGAACAAAGAACAATACAGCACAGGAACAGGCCCTTCGGCCCTCCAAGCCCACGCCGCTCCCCGGTCCAGGATTGAATCCTGAATCCAGGATCCCCGCCCAATTTTCCAGCCTATCTACATACCAATATCCTATCCACCGAGCTGTCCCTCACAGCTATGATGCTTTGTTCATTACAACCTATTAACTCACCCCCACCCCCCCATTCCAGACCATGTGATCTCCAGGGAGAGGCGAAAACCCAGAGTGAAAAACCCCAGGGCCAATATGGGGAAATAAAAATCTGGGAAATTCCTCTCCGACCCCCTGAGGCGATCGAAACGAGTCCAGGAGATCACAATGGCCCTGATCGGAAAATGCTTCCCAACCCTAGTCATTTCCACTTCCACGAACACCATATGAATTCCCTGCCCCCGAGACAGGTTCCCAACTATCCGCAGTCTCGCTCTGTACTGGCACCAGCAAGATGATCATAGAATGAAGCCTTGAAACGAGAAACCAGGAACAATTAGCCCGCGCCGCTCCCTGGTCCAAACTAGACCACTCTTTTGTATCCCTCCATTCCCACTCCGTTCATATAGCTGTCTAGATAAGTCTTAAACGTTCCCAGTGTGTCCGCCTCCACCACCTTGCCCGGCAACACATTCCAGGCCCCCACGACCCTCTGTGTGAAATATGTCCTTCTGATATCTGTGTTAAACCTCCCCCCCTTCACCTTGAACCTATGACCCCTCGTGAACGTCACCACCGACCCGGGGAAAAGCTTCCCACCGTTCACCCTATCTATGCCTTTCATAATTTTATACACCTCTATTAAGTCTCCCCTCATCCTCCGTCTTTCCAAGGAGAACAACCCCAGTTTCCCCAATCTCTCCTCATAACCAAGCCCCTCCATACCAGGCAACATCCTGGTAAACCTCCTCTGTACTCTCTCCAAAGCCTCCACGTCCTTCTGGTAGTGTGGCGACCAGAACTGGACGCAGTATTCCAAATGCGGCCGAACCAACGTTCTATACATCTGCAACATCAGACCCCAACTTTTATACTCTATGCCCCGTCCTATAAAGGCAAGCATGCCATATGCCTTCTTCACCACCTTCTCCACCTGTGACGTCACCTTCAAAGATCTGTGGACTTGCACACCCAGGTCCCTCTGCGTCTCTACACCCTTTATGGTTCTTCCATTTATCGTGAATCCAAAGAGCTTCTATAGGTATGTTAGGAGCAAAAGGATAGTGAGGGATAAAATTGGTCCTCTTGAAGACCAGAGTGGTACACTGTGTATGGAACCAAAAGAGATGGGGGAGATACTAAATGGTTTTTTTGCATCTGTATTTACTGAGGAAACGGGCATGGAGTCTACGGAAATAGGGCAAACTGGTAGGGAGGCCATGGAACCTTTACAGATTAAAGGGGAGGAGGTGCTCGCTGTCTTGAGGCAAATCAGAGTGGATAAATCCCCAGGACCGGACAGGGTATTGCCACGGACCTTGAGGGAAGCTAGTGTTGAACTTGCAGGGGCCCTGGCAGACATATTTAAAATGTCAGTATTCACGGGGGAGGTGCCGGATGATTGGAGGGTGGCTCATGTTGTTCTGTTGTTTAAAAAAGGTTCCAAAAGAAATCCGGGAAATTATCGGCCAGTAAGTTTGACGTCGGTGGTGGGCAAGTTATTGGAAGGTGTGATAAGGGATAGGATCTACAAATATTTGGATAGACAGGGACTTATTAGGGAGAGTCAACATGGCTTTGTGCGTGGTAGGTCATGTTTGACCAATCTATTAGAGTTTTTCGAGGAGGTTACCAGGAAAGTGGATGAAGGGAAGGCGGTGGATGTTGTCTACCTGGATTTCAGCAAGGCCTTTGACAAGGTCCCTCATGGGAGGTTAGTTAGGAAGGTTCAGTCGCTGGGTATACATGGGGAGGTAGTAAATTGGATAAGACACTGGCTCAATGGAAGAAGCCAGAGAGTGGTTGTGGAGGATTGCTTCTCTGAGTGGAGGCCTGTGACTAGTGGTGTGCCGTAGGGATCGGTGTTGGGTCCATTGTTGTTTGTCATCTATATCAATGATCTGGATGATAATGTGGTCAATTGGATCAGCAAGTTTGCTGATGATACAAAGATTGGAGGTGTAGTGGACAGTGAGGAAGGTTTTCAAAGCTTGCAGAGGGATTTGGACCAACTAGAAAAATGGGCTGAAAAATGGCAAATGGAATTTAACGCAGACAAGTGTGAGATATTGCACTTTGGAAGGACAAACCAAAGAAGAACGTACAGGGTAAATGGTAGGACTCTGAAGAGTGCAGTTGAACAGAGGGATCTGGGAATACAGGTACAGAGTTCCCTAAAAGTGACGTCACAGGTGGATAGGGTCGTAAAGAGTGCCTTTGGTACATTGGCCTTTATAAATTGGAGTATCGAGTATAAAAGTTGGAGTGTTATGGTAAGGTTGTATAAGGCATTGGTGAGGCCGAATTTGGAGTATTGTGTACAGTTTTGGTCACCTAGTTACAGGAAGGATGTAAATAAGATTGAAAGAGTGCAGAGAAGGTTCACAAGGATGTTGCCGGGACTTGAGAAGCTGAGTTACAGAGAGAGATTGAATAGGTTGGGACTTTATTCCCTGGAGCGTAGAAGATTGAGGGGAGATTTGATAGAGGTGTATAAGATTTTGATGGGTATAGATAGAGTGAATGCGAGCAGGCTTTTTCCGCTGAGGCTAGGGGAGAAAAAAACCAGAGGGCATGGGTTAAGGGTGAAAGGAGAAAAGTTTAAAGGGAATATTAGGGGGGGCTTCTTCACGCAGAGAGTGGTGGGAGTGTGGAATGAGCTGCCGGATAAAGTGGTAAATGCGGGGTCACTTTTAACATTTAAGAAAAACTTGGACGGGTTCATGGATGAGAGGGGTGTGGAGGGATATGGTCCAAGTGCAGGTCAGTGGGACTAGGCATAAAATGGTTCGGCACAGACAAGAAGGGCCAAAAGGCCTGTTTCTGAGCTGTAATTTTCTATGGTTCTATGGGAGCAAGAAAGAAGAGAGTGCAGAATGTACAGTCATAGCTAGGGTGCAGAGAAAGATCACAACATTATTAGAAAATTTAAAGGAATTAGAGTTAAGTTTTAAGAGCATAAAGTAAGAGTAAAAGAAAGAATTTGAAGGTATGCTGGGGATAGCTTGCAAGAAGTTCCAGCGCCATGTTTTTAATGTGAAGAAAACTTTAGCTACACATTGAATGGTTAGGATCTGGAAGCCATTGCCTGAAGATGCATTGGCGACAGATTCAATCACGGCTTTCAAAAGATTGAAGAAGACATTCTGCAGACAAATGGGACAAATGCAGGACAGCTGAACTCTCTGAGTTGCTACCGCAGAGAACCGGCACAGATATGCGCTGAATGATCTCCTTCGGTGTTGTAACCATTCTATGATTCTATGGAAAATAGCAACCACATTGCTGCATAGGTTGCGTTAAAATGGACTGAGAGATTCAAATCAAAATCTTTTGTTATTCTTTCCTGATTTGGTTCCAATTCTACATTTATCTTGACACAATTGTGCAGATTTTCTGACATCTTCAGCTCTGGTGAAGCACTCTGCATACTGAAAAATGCTAGCCGGATCGATTTCAGTTTTATTTTGCATAGATTTTAGCATGGCTTTCAGACAGTTCCCTATTAATCACTTAATTACACTGTCCCAGGGCAGTTGTCCATCATGCATTCGTATAAGGAGTTCATCAATCATGAGGCAAGATTACTTGGAGACCCAATTCATCATACAGCTACAGTCCCTTCATCCAAATGTCTGTCAATCACATAAATTCAGCACCCTTTCTTCATTGCAGGTTACAATTATAATTGGATATGTCTAGTTACAAAGGAAACTGAGCAAAGATTACTACTATTCAAATGCAAAGTTGGCAAGTTCCAACAATTAATTTAAACTGGAGTATTAGATGTTGACTGTGGCCACAATTCTCCTGAATTGGGAATAAGTGCCCACGCCGGCAGGAAACCTGGAGGATTTCGCCACTGACATTAGCAGCGCTTATCAGCTGGGATTTTTCCACTTGATAGATGCTAATTTATTCATAGCGGACAACCTGCTGGCCAGCCCCGGTGCTCTGAGACCAGGCCGCCATTTTTTAAAAGCGACCCAATCTCCGCACTCAGATGCAGGCCACCCTTCCCACAAAAACATAAATGGTGGCCCCACATTGACCACTGGAGCATCACCAACCCCCTCATCAAAGAGAGGCATCCAGTGGTGGGTTAGGCTGATTGGTCATGAAAAATTGCCCCTCAGTGTCGGGGGATCAGTAGGGTAAATACATGGGGTCATGGTCGGTCCAGACTCGACAGGCCAAATGGCCTCTTTCTGCACTGTAGGGATTCTACGAAATCCATAGTAAAAGAGGAGATAGTTGAGATACTTGATTGGTTCAAATTTAATAAAGAGGTAAGGGAAGAGTGGGCTGCATGAAAGTTGATAAGTCACCATGACTGAATAAGATGTATATGAGGATATTGAGAGAAGAAAGGATGGAAATTGTGAGGCCCTGGCCATAATCTTCCAATTCCCCTTAGATATAAGGACATTGCCAGAGGATCATAGAACAGAAAAATTCAAAAAAAGGTGTAGCATTAAGCCTAGCAAATAGTCAGTTTAACCCCGTGGTAGAAAAGACTTTGGAAATTATAATCCAGAACTAAATTAACAGATACTTGTATCAGTTTGGATTAATTAATGAAAGTCAACATGGATTTATTTAATGCAAATTGTTTTTAATTAAATTGAGTGAACTTTTTGATGAGGGTAATCTGGTTGATGCAGTATATCTGGCTGATTAAAAGGCATTTGTTAAAGAATCACACCATAAGCTTGCTAGCAGAGTTGAAACTCAATGACTAAAAGGTATACTAGCAGCGTGGATACAAAATTGGCTGACTGACATGAATCAGAGAGCATTAGTGAACACTTGTTTTTTGGATTGGATAACAGGTACACAGTAGGATTCTGCAGGGAGTGGTACATGGACAACTGTTCTTCATATACATTAATGACTTAGATTTGTACTGGACGCAATTCCAAAATTTTCAGATAACAGAAAATCTGGTAGTGAACTGGAAGGACAATAGTGAGAGAATTTCAGGGGAATGTAGCCAGGCTGGTTGAATGGGCAAACATATGCACATAAAATTTAATAGAGAGAAGTGTGAAGCGATACATTCTTCGGGAAGAAGAATGAAGAATTCTTGCGGCACAGTGGTAGCATCCCTGCATCAAACCAAAAGCTCTGGATTTAAGTCTGACTCCAGGATTTGATGGCCAAGGAAGCTGTGTTTATAGTGTGGCCAAGCAGGATCAAAGAATCCCTATAGTGCAGAAGGAGGCCATTTGGCCCATCGAGTCTGTACCGATCACAATCCCACCCAAGCCACACCCCCTCAACCCCACCTATTTAGTTGGATGAATATCAACATCTATCAATGTAATTAGTTCTCCACATAATTCTGCCCAATTACTTAGCCAAAGTCCTTGGGGCACCTGGAAGTTTTCATGCTTCCTTCCCTTCAATATTCCGGTTACGGTGGCTCTTGCCAGACCACTGAATGTTGCATTCTAGCCTCTGTGAAGCATCACAGTGCTATTCTGTGCTCTATGCATGCATGATTTCTGATCTTACAGAGAAAAAAAGGCTGCTGAACAGACATACAGATAAATCATTTCCTTCTGAGAGAAGTGCACAAATTTAAAAATAGCTTTGAAACATCTAGAGTTGGAATACCTGGGCAACAACTGCTTGCTGCATTGTGTTTGTCTTGCACCAGTTTTAACTACACTAAAGGAGCTGTACGAAAGCATGCTGTTATTATAAAGAGATATGAGGCGTACAGATTAAACCGTATTTAATCATAACAATTGTTCTGTATGCTCACCTTCCTGTGAAATGAAACCACTTTATGGTGCATGTTTGGCCTTATCTCACAATGTATTTGCTCAGCCCACCTTCGGCAAAGAAACTCACATGCAAAAAACATGGTTATCAACCCGATTGTAAAGGGATGCAATATATATATATATATATAATTCTTTGGATATGCTATTATACTCAACAAACAGTGAGCAACATGAGTCTGCTTCTGTGAAAATAGGGCAATCAGACTGCTTACAGGAACTACTGAAGCCATGAAACTCAAAAGGTATCTATGGCAACCCTGAATTTGTTGTAGTTGGTAAAAATGCATTTATGGACACCTGGAAGGGACAGAATTCGACTCACTTGTGAAGCCCCTTCACAGTAATTGTAGCCTAGCTGCTGAAGTCCACTCCCAAGTGCTCACAAGAATAATCACTCGGGCGAGCTGTCAGAAGTTAGCTGGCACAAATGGAATTGGAACCCCAGCCTAATTCTTCAAAAGATAAAAGAAAGTTATCAAGAGAAAAAAAAACCGAGAAGGCATCTCGCAGATGCTGCACAGCATAAACTAAGCCTAAAACAAAAATTTACCAAGAGTGTCCAGTATTCACTGAGTTAGCTTTGTAAATCTTTTCCAAGCACCACAATAAAGTGTTCAAACCCATTAAGTCTGAGTGGAAGGAGTTTTTCCAGTCTCACAATTTAATGGAACAACAAATGATCCCTTTACCTCAAGGTCTGTGAAACAACTCTCAAGTTAGTTATTTTTTATTGCCACTGCCAGATAGGATTCTCAAGTTTCTTCCTCTAACCTGGATAAGTGGGCAATAAATGATTTCCAGTTCTATCAAAAGGGGTCTCAAGTTTTTTTTAAAAAATCTATATACTGGGTGATGTCTGACTCAAACTCACCTCAATTTTTTTTTCACAGTACTGCTTTTTCCATGATAGTTCAAAATCGTTTCAAATTGAGTCTCGTTTTGGCAGAACATACATTTATTAATAAATCACGAGTTTGTTGAAAATTCAATAATGCAGCCATTTTGATCATTAAGTATAACTGAAGACGACTTCAAACATTTTTAGAATGGACTTCAGATATCTTAAAACACCTCAACGTTCTTTGCAAATACAAGAGTGATGTACAGTACTTCAGGTGCCTCAAAGTAAGTAATGTCTTTTGAAATAAAACTGAAATGGAATGTTGGCTTGTTCCATTTTGCAATGTTAATTATGTTTACTTAATTCAGAGATTTGTGAAAAGTGCTGAATTTAGTACATCATTCATATTGGGGATTTTTCATAGACCTTGAAATCACGTATGAATATTAGCAAAAGACACTTAATGAACAAAGAACAAAGAACAGTACAACACAGGAACAGGCCCTTCGGCCCTCCAAGCCTGCGCCGATCATGGTGCCTCCCTGAACTAAAATCATATGTGCTTACAGAGTCTGTATCCTTCCATTCCCATCCTATTCATGAATTCATCTAGATGCCCCTTAAATGCTACTATGCTTTTGTATGAAATTCTTAGTTTGTTATTTTAATAGAGCAATAAGCCATTTACTATAGACAGGTTACCACCTCCACCAACATTGCAAATAACTAAGTCTGAATCTTTTTAAGTGTTTCAACGCTATTTACATAGGGTAATTTTAAGACTATGAAATATGACAACATGAAAATGAGATTTTCCATGACAGATATTCTGATGACAGCTTCCACTGCCCTTAATTGCTCATTAAAATATTTGTCAGTGGGATTTTTTTTCACTAACTCTGCAGGTCTATGAGCCTCCCCGATGATAAATGACAGTTTTAATCATGATGATTTATGCCACAATATTACATCCATTTTGCTCCTGATTTTCAAGTTGCTACTAATTGATATATGTATTTACCAATTATTTCATTTCTACTTTTCCCTCACCATTTTTGACATTCCTACAAAAGGGACATTCTTCTGTATTTCCTCTCTGCATGGGTGGGATTCTCTGGCGACACTCACCTCAAAACTGGAAAATTCCATCATGGTCAATGGACCTTTGCATGGTCCGCTCCCCCATTCAATCCCCACCTCCCTACCCCCCACCCCACAAACTACAAATCCCGTGGCGGACGGGATGGGAGAATTCTCCCCCATGTTTTCATTTATTGGGGCATACAAGCAGAGAAATGTTCCTATCTTCCTTTAGGCTTATCACATTACAATGACTTGATGAGAGTAACCTGTATCGTTGGATATGCTTGGCAGTTGCTTCAGAAGCCATTTAGGTGATAAAACTGGCTTAGCTGAAGATATGTACATGTCAACCCTGTAAACTAAGATAGAAATACATCAGATTGTGAAAAATTACAAGAATAAGAAGTAAATGTACAACAAGTTAGTTAATCTGCATTATCCAATCTAATAAAAAAACTACACCTAGGCAGCAACATTACAATGTCAACCTCTGAATAAACATCCCAATAATTCTTCCAATTTTCTCCTCGTATTTAGAATTTATGACCTATCTTTTTGAACCACTTTTCTTTTGCTTTCACAGGATCACAGGTCACGTTCCTAAAACAATCATTAGGTTAGGTGTTTTTCTTTCAACCAGCAGGTTACTGATGGAAAATTGAGACTGTGATACAGGAACTATGCAAAAAAGAGGAGCTGCTTTCCCTTTGGCTGACCTTTTATTCAAAGTTGCTTGAGGAAAATTGTAATGCTTGAATCAATTTTTTTCTGTGATACAAATAAATAGGAAATAGCTTCAGTTGAGTGAATTGATTGAATGTAGACTAGAGCCAATTGTTTCAATTCTTAAATAAGTCAAACTGAGGGGAATTTTCTGGCCACTCATGCCGGCGGTCCTGCTGCAGTGAATGGAGATTTGGCTGAGCATCAATTTCTCCATCTTTATTGGCAGCAAGGCGTGAACAGTCAGATAATTCCAGCCATCATGTTTGTAGCTACAAGAGATTCTGAAGTTTTTAATGAATCTAATAATTTTCCATCGAAAGGGGCCAGTAATCTACCTTGGAATCTTTTGCCTTCCAAATGATTTAGGAGCTGGGTAGAGTGGTACGCAGTTGCAGAGTCCTCAAAGAGCATGAACTTTGGTGATGGGGTTGAGAATTGCCACCAGAAACCTGCTGGTTGAAAGAAAAACACTGAACCCAATTAGTCAGTGATACAGTGCAAAGTGCAGCTATCCTTGTGGAACAGAATATGCCAAAGATATGAAGAGAACAGCCTATACCCAAATTTTCTACCCAAGTTAGACATCCTTATGGGCAGTATGCATCACCTGGCAGGGGTTTGTGTCTGGACTAAGGCCTGCAACTACTATTTCCAGCTGCTGATATGAGGACTGTCCATTTTTCGCTGGAAGCATCTTGTTTATCCCTGGCACATGCATTTTTACAGTGCTCCCAGACCGCTACAGATAAATGTAGCTACAAACATGATGGCTGGAATTATTCGGCCGTTCACGCCTTGCTGCACGGTAGCACAGTGGTTAGCACTGCTGCTTCACAGCTCCAGGGACCTGGGTTCGATTCCCGGCTTGGGTCACTGTCTGTGTGGAGTTTACACTTTCTCCTCGTGTCTGCGTGGGTTTCCTCCCGGTGCTCCGGTTTCCTCCCACAGTCCAAAGATGTGCGGGTTAGGTTGATTGGCCATGCTAAAATTGCCCCTTAGTGTCCTGAGATGCGTAGGTTAGAGGGATTAGCAGGTCAATATGTAGGGATAAGGGGCTAGGGCCGGGGTAGGATTGTGGTCAATGCAGACTCGATGGGCCTCTTTCTGGTCTGTAGGGCTTCTATGAAATATTTGTGCAAAGGTAGTGCTGCAAAATCTACCATGAGACTCGTAGGGTCTTCTCTGTTTGTGTAACTTAAAGAGAAGGAAGGGAAGGTACCGCATGGCAATTGCCAGACCTGCATCTATTCCAAGCTGAGGCTCAGTTCTACTCTTAATGTAGCAATATGAGGATGAAGATCTGGAACGCTACAGTTCAATCACCTTTTCCTCTTTGCTACTACTAGAAACCAACCTTTTAGTGCAGAAAAGCCTACACCATATGGAATCAATCTTTAAGTGAATCGATTATTGCTTCTTAGTCCAGAAACAGCAGCCTGCCTGCCTGTTATGTTGTAGCACTGTGGCATTGTCAAGAGATTTCACACTTTGTTAGGAACAAAAGGTGTGTATTGATAAGAGCAACTTAAGTATAGGAGAGCTGCAGATCTTCCCGAGATGATTCTGGCTGAGGGCTCCACAGTGACTCACATCTACTGTAATGTCTTAAAGATGTGGAGATGCCGGCGTTGGACTGGGGTAAGCACAGTAAGAAGTTTCACAACACCAGATTAAAGTCCAACAGGTTTATTTGGTAGCAAATACCATAAGCTTTCGGAGCGCTGCCCCTTCGTCAGATGGAATGGAAATCTGTTCTCCAACAGTGCACAGAGACACAGAAATCAAGTTACAGAATACTAATTAGAATGCAAATCTCTACAGCCAGCCAGGTCTTAAAGGTACAGATAATGTGGGTGGAGGGAACATTAAACACAGGTTAAAGAGATGTGTATTGTCTCCAGACAGAACAGCTAGTAAGATTCTGCAAGATCAGGGGGAAAGCTGTGAGGGTTACTGATAATGTGACATAAATCCAACATCCCGGTTTAGGCCGTCCTCATGTGTGCGGAACTTGGCTATCAGTTTCTGCTCAGCGACTCTGCGCTGTCGTGTGTCGTGAAGGCCGCCTTGGAGAACGCTTACCTGAAGATCCAAGGCTGAATGCCCGTGACTGCTGAAGTGCTCCCCCACAGGAAGAGAACAGTCTTGCCTGGTGATTGTCGAGCGGTGTTCATTCATCCGTTGTCGTAGTGTCTGCATGGTTTCCCCAATGTACCATGCCTCGGGACATCCTTTCCTGCAGCGTATCAGGTAGACAACGTTGGCCGAGTTGCAAGAGTAGGTACCGTGTACCTGGTAGATGGTGTTCTCACGTGAGATGATGGCATCCGTGTCGATGATCCGGCACGTCTTGCAGAGGTTGCTGTGGCAGGGTTGTGTGGTGTCATGGTCACTGTTCTCCTGAAGGCTGGGTAGTTTGCTGCGGACAATGGTCTGTTTGAGGTTGCGTGGTTGTTTGAAGGCAAGAAGTGGGGGTGTGGGGATGGCCTTGGCGAGATGTTCAGAAGACAAACATGGGACACGGTGGACAGAGTACCCTTCGCCGTCCAGTACTTCCCCAGAGCGGAGAAGCTACGGCATCTCCTCCAGAGCCTTCAACATGTCATTGATGAAGACGAACATCTTGCCAAGGCCATCCCCACACCCCCACTTCTTGCCTTCAAGCAACCACGCAACCTCAAACAGACCATTGTCCGCAGCAAACTACCCAGCCTTCAGGAGAACAGTGACCATGACACCACACAACCCTGCCACAGCAACCT
The DNA here is from genome assembly GCF_964213995.1 of Mustelus asterias. Classification (NCBI taxonomy): domain Eukaryota; kingdom Metazoa; phylum Chordata; class Chondrichthyes; order Carcharhiniformes; family Triakidae; genus Mustelus; species Mustelus asterias. The sequence continues at coordinate 91,795,135 of NC_135804.1, forward strand.
CTGCAAGACGTGCCGGATCATCGACACGGATGCCATCATCTCACGTGAGAACACCATCTACCAGGTACACGGTACATACTCTTGCAACTCGGCCAACGTTGTCTCCCTGATACGCTGCAGGAAAGGATGTCCCGAGGCATGGTACATTGGGGAAACCATGCAGACACTACGACAACGGATGAATGAACACCGCTCGACAATCACCAGGCAAGACTGTTCTCTTCCTGTGGGGGAGCACTTCAGCAGTCACGGGCATTCAGCCTTGGATCTTCAGGTAAGCGCTCTCCAAGGCGGCCTTCACGACACATGACAGCGCAGAGTCGCTGAGCAGAAACTGATAGCCAAGTTCCGCACACATGAGGACGGCCTAAACCGGGATGTTGGATTTATGTCACATTATCAGTAACCCCCACAGCTTTCCCCCTGATCTTGCAGAATCTTACTAGCTGTTCTGTCTGGAGACAATACACATCTCTTTAACCTGTGTTTAATGTTCCCTCCACCCACATTATCTGTACCTTTAAGACCTGGCTGGCTGTAGAGATTTGCATTCTAATTAGTATTCTGTAACTTGATTTTGTGTCTCTGTGCACTGTTGGAGAACAGATTTCCACTCCATCTGACGAAGGGGCAGCGCTCCGAAAGCTTATGGTATTTGCTACCAAATAAACCTGTTGGACTTTAACCTGGTGTTGTGAGACTTCTTACATGTCTTAAAGAGACAGGCACCACATACACCACACCACCCTTGCCCCAGTTGAGACTCTAAGTGGCCAATTATGAGACCAGCAGGAGGAGAGGACGGATGCAGCCTGACTGATCACACTGCTTAGGCCTGGAGCAGGAGAGATGATGGGGAGAGAGGATCCATTACTGACTCCCTTTACAGATTGGGGCCTCTCCCTGAAGGTCTGCGCCCCACCTCCCCCAGTGCTTCCAGTCCACCTGGACGTGGCATCAAGGCCCACACTTCCCTCTCCACCGACCACCTCTGAACCCCCTGTCCCCAGTCTCCTTCCCCACATAAGACCCTACATCCATCTAGTGCTCCAGCACTTATACTGGTGGGACTGCTTGAAGTCCCAGCAGTGATTACCATTCCCTGTGGCAATGCGGGGACTCCAGAGCTGCCAGCAAGTTAACTTGGCCAACAAATCTCTGAGGCGTGACATCCTTCCAAGTGGGAGGTGAAAGCCTCTTCTCTAGCCTATTAACGCTCCGTGAAGCATTAAATAGTTCTGGGGCAGCCACGATCTGCAGAAATGTGTTCCCGGCTGACATTTTGACTGAGAAACCCTGCCATCCGGAAAACCCTATCCATAATCATGTTTTGTAACAGGATAGGTCCATTCAGCCCGACAAGACTATCTATTTCTTAGAGATCGATATCACTTTTCTTCCTTCACATCGGATCCCCAACTCTTTCTTTCTCTAAAAATACATCCAGTTGTCTCATGAACTAATTCATACTTTGATTCAATTGTCTTTCCTGGTAATTTCAACTTGCAACTCAATTACCATTTGCGTAGGGGAAAAAACCCGTGTGACTTCTTTTTGTACTCCTAACACCATCATTTTTTATCTTACAATTTTGAACTTTACCCATCATGAATAATCTTTTGGAATTAGGTGAGTGTCTTGAAAAGCATATTGATGCACTGCAGATGTCTCCTGTTTAGCAGAAAAGCAGAAGGGGGTGGCACGGTGGCGCAGTGGTTAGCACTGCTGTCTCACAGCACCAGGGACATGGGTTCGATTCCCGGCTTGTGTCACTGTGTGTGGAGTTTGCACGTTCTCCCTGTGTCTGCGTGGGTTTCCTCTGGGTGCTCTGGTTAACCTCCCACAGTCCAAAGATGTGCAGGTTAGGTGGATTGGCCATGCTAAATTCTCTCTCAGTGTCCCCGAACAGGTGGCGGAGTGTGGCGACTAGTGGATTTTCACAGTAACTTCATTGCAGTGTGAATGCAAGCCTATTTGTGACTAATAAATAAACTTTAACTTTAAAAAAGACCAGCTTCCTTAACCTTTCCTCATGGGGACTTGAATTGTTAATAGCTAGAGTCACAGTAGGAAGTGCTTTAAAAAGTGCAGGGAATTTGTTCACATGTTTGTTGCAATCAACAATTTGGTTTTCATGGCATGTAAGAAATCCAATCTGTGGTCCTTTTTTTGTGAATTGTTGTGCTGCATTTGGAGTACTTGTTCTCAAAGTAATTTACCACACCATTTCCCATTCTCTTCCACTGCATAATTACCCTCTTCTTAGTCAAACATTTGCATACAAAGAGCTGATCCTGACATAAAACTTTCCACAAGTATCTGTTTTTTTAATACTCTGCACATTAAGCACAACTGACAAATTTCTGCCGCATATATTCTCGTAGTTAAGTCAGAATGCCTTTGGGTAAAATCTAATTTTTATTAATTGCTGCAAGTTGCTTTTCATTCAGACTGAAACATTGGGTAAATGTTGCACAGTTTCTGGCCCAACGATTATTAATGCCAAATGCCATCCTGGCCAAAAACAACTTTTGTCAGTCAATTACATGCTTAAAAATTTGAGTAGTGTCAGAAACATGCACATGTTCGGAATGAGTGCCTGGTCGCCGAGTGACACGTAAGAAATTGTGATGACTGCTTCTTTAACATGTGATTTATAAGCTCTAGTGGTACCCACGTTATTTTTTGCAAGGTTATTGATTTGCGGGATGGAAAATCATATTACTGCCAGTTAAAGGTAGCCTATATCTCTTTGTAAACTAAAATATATATCAGGGTTGAAAAGGAAACAGAAATAGGGAAAGTAGGAGCAGGAGTAGACCATTCAGCCCTTTGAGCCTGCTCTGCCATTCAGTATGATCATAGTTGATCTTCTATCTCAAAACCATACTCCTGCACTCTTCCCACACACCTTGAATCTAGAAAATCCATCTATTTCCTTCTTAAATATAGCCTCCTGTGATAGAGAATTCCACAGGTTCACCATCTTCTGAATGAAGAGATTTCTCCTCATCTCAGTCCTAAATGGACTACCCCATATCCTGAGACTGTGACTCCTTGTTCTAGATATCCTGGCCAAAGGAAAAAAATCCCTGCATCCAGCCTATCAGAAATGTATACATTTCAATTAGATCCCCACTAATTCTTCTACATTCCAGTGAATACAGGCCCAGTTGTCCCAATCTCTCCTCATACAATAATTTTGCCATCCCAGTAATCAATCTGGTGAACCTTTGCTGCATTCCCTTTATGGCAAGTGTTTGCCGTATTTGATAATTAGACCAAAACTGCACACAATATTCCAGGTGTGGTCTCACCAAGACCTTGTACAGCTGCAGTAAGACATTCTTGCTCCTGTACTCAAGTCCTCTTGCAATGAAGGCCAAAATACCATTTACCTTCCCAACTGTTTGTTGTACCTTCGTGCTTGCTTTCAGTGACTGGTGTACTCAGATGCCCAGGTAGCTTTGTACATCAATATTCTCCAATCTATCACCATTTAATAATACTCGGCCATTTTGCTTCTCAGCCCAAGATAAGGTGCCTCCACCCAATTTTCAAGAATGGTCAAGAGGTTGTTGTGGAAGGAGCTGCTATCCTCTTCTAGTGCCAGAAATAACCCCAACTAAGATGCAAGGTTTTAGTGGGAAAACATGACATAAAAAATGAACACATAAAGTGCAGCATCTTGGCTGCAGTGGCAGAAAGAAAATTGAATGGTTTCAGTCTTACCCCTGCACTAATTAGAGTGTCAACACTCAAGTATTTTCTTCCAATCACCCTCCTCTCAACAAGCTTATCATCCTCTGCTTCTCATCACTTTCTTCCAATCACAACAACAAATTTCACTTTACTGATTCTCGACCTTGAATGTAACACAAAATGGTGGCAGTGGGCAGAACCATACAGGACCCAGAAAAATTTGAAGTGAAGATTGCACACCTGAAAGACCTACAAATCCTTGGAAAAAGGATAAGATGGAAACAAGATTGAAAACTCACCTAAGTGTGGAACATTATGGGTGCAGCAAATGCAAGCTGATATAGAGACACAGTCAAGATAGCAGTGTACACAGATCTCAATCCACATTGAAAACTACAGAAGAAGTAAACAGACCCAAAAGCATGGAGTCGACACGACTATTCCCAGAATCTTTTCAAAGTGCTAAAGCTTTGCAACAGACTCAACACTGGGACAGTTGGAGGAATTAATTCAGATTCTAGTTGCAGAATAGCTTCAAAGAAGTTTTCAAAGAAGGAATAAAAGAATTAAGTCAGTATTTTACTCTATGCAGTAGGGACCTCATCTGGGCAGCAACGGTGAATGCTTAATCCCATCCAGCATCTTCCCCCAAATCACCCCCAGTTCCCCCCACCCCCAGCACCTTGCACGTTTCCAGCCCCCAACCCTCAAGCACCTCCTTCCTATCCCTGCCAAGAGCCCCACTGCACTTGCCCTCTAAAGGCCACCACCACTACAGGAGTCACGCCATCATTTCTTTCATGACTCCTTCTGACTCCGCAGGAGAAGGCCAACCATAACACCAGAGCGGGGGCGAAGACAGGGGGTGGTGAGCCAAACCTCCGGGTCTTCACTCCCTTTGAAGAGTGGGTGCTGGAGCTGTCTAGGGAAGGGGAGATGTGGGATGCCAGTGATAGCATGGTTGGGCTGGAGTCAAGAAGTGACCACCAGTCAATCCTCCACTCAATTTGAGGCAACTTCTAGGAGGCATGGTTTTTGGGTGTGAGTAGCAAGGAGATATACGAGGCATGTTCATTTGCAAAGAGAGGGTTGTGGGTGCCTGGAACTCGCTGCCGGTGGTGGTCGCAGACGCAGATATGATAGTGACCTTTAAGGGGCATCTTTACAGCTACGTGGATGGGATGGGAAGAGGGTCCCAGGAAGGGTAGGGGGCTACAAATCAGATGGACAGCATGGTCGCTGCAGGCTTGGAGGGCCGAAGGGCCTGTTCCTGTGATGTAATCTTCTTTCTGCTTTGTTCTATGTTCAATGGAGAAATGTGAATCGCGTTGTTTGCTCCCGGATTCCTCTCGCTCCCTTGCAGTTAACCTTGTGTCCTGTGTTGCAGGGACAGATCTGGACGTCCCGGGGCCCTCTGGCTTTGTGGCTTCCACTGCGGCTTCCGCCCATCCTGCTCCAGATAGCTTGAACGAGTCCTCGGAGGAAGTGGCTGAAGGGGCCTCCGAGGGTGGCACTTTTTTGGCGTCAGCTTCCACCACACAACTCATCATCTCAGATAGTGACATGTCGGTGGGTCCAGTTAGTGGTGAGGCTTTTGGATCACTCTTTGGTGAGCACGACACATCTGATAATGTACATCGGGTGGAGGAGGGAACGTCCGAGGCCTCTAGCATGCGGGGGCCTGCCAGAGGCGCGGATTCAGCTGGCCCCAGGCCACCTGCTGGGCCTCTAAGATCACTTCTCCCTCAGCTGCTGGAGATGCAGCAACAGAGCCAGAGAATGCAGGAGAGGCTGATGGGCCACACTGGACCAAGGCTGTTGGGAGGAGTCCCAAAGCTTTCAGACGGACCAGCTATTGCCTGCCTTGCGTGCTTCCCAGGCCAAAACTACAAGGGTGGCGTCTGTGGTGGAAAGCTTGTGGCAGGGAATCCTCACCATGAGTGAAAGGCTCTAAGCGATGGTCGAGGCACAGCAGGTCACAGCAGAGTCCCAGAGGGCTGCGGCCAAATCACAGCAGGTCACAGCTGAGGGACTGAACAGGATTCTTGAGGTTCTGTGGCCCATGGCTGAGAGGTTCGAAAGCTTGCAGGAGACCCAGCGGGACAGCGCTGATACACAGCAGGCTACCACAACAGCCCTTGGAAACGTGGCCCATTGCACAGGGTCATGGCTGAGGGGCTGCAGAACATGGCCCAGTCTCAGAGGGTCATGACTGAGGGGATGCAGAGCATGACGCAGTCTCAGATGGCACCTGCTGCGGCCTCTGACAGGTTGCCCCCGACTCAGGTGGCCATCACAGAGGACTCGACCAGCATGGGTAGGACGCAGATGGTTCTCCAGGACTGGCAGGGCCAGGTGATGCTGGAGTTTCTGGAGCTCAATGCAGAAGCACTGCCATCCCATGGAGCGACCCAGGGATCCACAGGAACCCCAAGAGAGGAGGAAGGGCTCAAGCCCATGCCAGGGCCTTCCAGCCAGGAAGCTGTGGCTGTGGCTACACCTTCTTACTTCCCCCTTTCCTGACACTGGGGCATTTCAGAGGCAGCGGGATGAAGAGGCTGTCATGGAAACATCCCACACACCTTGGCCCTCAAGGTCCAGGACCTTCAGAGGATGCCCGCCAAGCGCATCACAGGCAACAGGGCAAGGTAGGCAGCTGGCCCCCTCCAACTCCGATGTACATTCTGGGGAGACACTGAGATGTAGAGGTAGGCCACATAAGGTTAGGAAGTTGTAGTTGCACTGAGATGGCACGGGTGAAGGGTTGCACTAACTAGTAAGATCTTTAAGAAACACCTTAACGTTTTCCGTTCACATGTTTTTATGTTAGAATATCTTATTTAAATACCTTTCTTGTAATCATTAAGTGTATTTCATCACCCACCTGTGACTAATTTGTCTCAGAGTGGTCCCGAGCAGGAATCCTCGTACATTGACAATCACCGGAGCGATGCTTCATGTTGATGTCAGTTGGGGAGGCCCCTCAATGCTGTGTCACTGAGAATAGGAAGCCATTGGTTCCCCAGAACCCATGAGCAATTCCCTCCTCGCCCCCACCCCATCCGCCCCAGGGTCTTGTGTGGGGGTTTCAGATCCCTTACCCACTACACAGATGTGGGCCCAGGTGCCAGCGTGCATGCGGAACTCAGGTAGGAGTCAGACTAGTTTGCACCATGGAATCATCATAATGGTGCTTAGTGAGTTGCCATCACCCTCCTGCCCGCCAAAGAAACTCACAAACACCGCGAACCCAGGCCCACAACTCTGGTGTGACAATGTTGCAGGAGATAGAAGGACTTTCGGGGTGGGGGGAGGGGGGCGGGGGGTAGCGTGGAAATAGAACCCACAGACACAGACCAGCGACTGAACTGCCTGGTGATCAGGGCCTCCCTAGCCACCCTCACATGCGTCATTCGAGCTGCCAGCCATTCAGCGCCTGGGTGATGTTGCTCGGCGTGCTTCTCCTCCTCTTCTTCCTCCTCCTGCTGGGCGGCCTCCTCCTCAGTGACACCCGGCTGGTCGACCTCCGTGTCCTCCTCATCCAATAGGTCACCTCTCTGCTGTGCCTGGTTTTGCAGGGCACAGAGCACAACCGCAATGCGGGAAGAGATCACTGGGCTGTATTGTAGGGCCCACCAGTGCGGTCCAGGCACCGGAATTGCATTTTGAAGAGCCCAATGCACCTCTCCACTATTGCGTGGGTGACTACATGGTCCCATTATAGCGGGTCTCCGCCTCAGTCACAGGCCTCCGCACAGGCATCATCAGCCATGTCCAAAGTGGTTCACCCATATCACCCACAAGCCACCCCCGCAGCCTGGACTCCTCCTCAAATGCCTCTGGTAGTCAGAGCTCCTGAAAATTGGAGATATAGAGGAATACATGTAGGGGTGAAGGAATGCTGCTTGTACCTAGCCCAGCAACAATCACTGACCATACTGCCCATTCCCCACTCACATACTCCTCAGAATCATAGACCCCATTCCCCCATCCACATACTCCCCATAATCACTGACCTCCCCATTTCCCCCAGCCACATGCTCCCCAGTATCACAGAATCCCATTCCCCCACCCACATGCTCCCCAAAATCATAGCTCCTTGAAAAGTTCAGAGGCTGCCCCAGTGCAATTTGCAAGGGCTTTGTGCACATCCTTCAGCTGGAAGAATGCTGAGTGCACTAGGATCCAGCAGCATCCACAAGACCCGAGGTCAGTGCTGAGACCCAGGTCCGTGTTGCAAATCGGACATCGGGCACGCTCTGAGCAACAAACCCCCACCCACCACACACTTGCAGAGCCCCCCAACCCGAGAAACAAAATGACTGCAACAAGAGGACCCCCATAAGCTGCAGAGAGCCATCAGATGCTAGGCACTTACCTCCTCACTAACCCTCACTGATGGAGCGCCCGAATCGGACTTATATGGAGGATGTCTGTTTTGTACTGATTACAGATTGGCAAATGCTATGCTAAAGGGGGAAGTGCCGGTAAAATTGGGCGTGCAGCCTATTAAGTGTATTGAAATGCATGCTGATGCATTTAAATGGCCGCTACGACCATTTCAGGCACGGTCCCGATCGTGGCCATTTTCAGGCCTTGGTAAAGGGGAAACCGGCGCGGAGGTGGTCGTGGATCGCGCGACTCAACTCATGCCCGACTTTACCAACTTTTCATGCCCGAAAGCAGGCGCAACCCAATGGTAAAATCGGGCCCACTGTTTCAATATTACTTGATAAAGCAAAGTGGCTTAGAAATGTAAGTTACAGCCATCTTCCATTCAGCTGCAAGGTCCAGGGGGGACTACACTGAAAGAGATAGGCTAACACTTGGCAAGTTTAAAAGCGTAAAAACATTTTATATTACACAGAATCAGGAGTCATTAGACAGAAGATAGAATGTAATGTAACTCTGAGGGCAGGTGCTAAGTCTATATATCGCTTCACAGCTGGGAAGGTCCCTCACTCATTCTTGGACAAAATCACAAGTGTGATTGTACGCATATTATAACAAGTAACCATACTGCTGAAGTAGTGTTCTGGAATGGTCACAGTACTAAAACCTAATGGTTCAATTTGAATACATGTGGACTTGACTCAATTTAACAAATCAGGAGAGTGTGAAATTCGCCAGATGGCATCAACTAATGAAAGTCATACCAAATTAGTAAAAAGCATACTCTTCACGAAATTGGATGCCCACAACAGCTTCTGGCAGTTTCCTCTGAATAAACAATCCAGATTGTTAATACTTTTATCACCCCATTTGGTCATTTCTGTTTTAACAGTTTACCATTCGGAATTGCTTCTGCACCTGAGATTTTCCAAAGAATGTTGTCTCAGACCCCGGGAGGCAAGAAAGGAGTAATATGCCATAAAAACTACATTCTCATGTATAGTTCACTGAAGGAAGGAGATGACCATTGAGAGGGAGCAGCCGATAAAGTTCAATAAGAAGCAGGTTTGATATCAACCGACATATGTGAATTTGCAAAGCCTATGATAAAATTCACAGGCCACATTGTACAAGCTTTGGAAATTACTGCCAACCTGTAGAAAACCAAGGTGATTTGAGAGTTCCCACAGCCTAAGATCGTCATTGAATTACAAAGATTCCTTGGGATGGCCAACCAAACCGGCAAGTTCCTACCAACCCTAGAGGAAATGAACAAGCCATTACAACAGCTGTTGAGACAAGCTCAACAGTTGTTCTGGAACATGGATGAGCAAAATGCTTTTGATATGCTCATAAATCTCCCTAATATCATTTGAAATTACCATGCACTATGATCCAGAGCCACTAACAATTGTAAGAAGTCTCACAACACCAGGTTAAAGTCCAACAGGTTTATGTGGGATCACAAGCTTTCGGAACGCTGCCCCTTCATCGGGTGAGTGGAGAGTTGGGTTCACAAACACGGCATATATAGGCAAAGGTACAATTGTAAGATAATGGCAGCCTCTCCGCATCATCACTGATAATTGTAGCAGCAAACATTATAGGCTTGGGTACATAGCTGTTTCAAGTTCAAAAAGATGGACAAAGAAGAATAGTTTATTACATCTCAAAATCTCACACACACATCAAGAAAAAGTATGCAACCATTGAGAAGAAGTATTAATAGTCACATGGGCCTTTGAGAGAGTCTCTGGTTATGTCATGGATTTTAAGTTTTAAAATTGAAATTGGCCACAAACTTTTGATTACTCTCCCAAACCAAAAAGAAATTGCAAAAAATGCTGCCTAGAATTCAATGTTTTTGACTGAGACTCGAGATATTATTCAGTTCCTGAGTATGTTCAAGAGAGGTACCAGATGACAACAGATGCATTATCAAGATTATCAGTGGAACAAGTCAAAATGAAGATTTGCATTTTACTGAGGAAGAGGAAGCATATACTTCATTCATAAATAAACACAAACCAGTCACTGAAAGAGTTTACAAGAGATTAAGCAAACACAACAGCAGAATAACAAATGCATTCAGAAAAAAAGTACTGCCAAAATGGAATGGTCAGATTCTACTCCTAACAACCCAATTCTTCACCAAACTTCAGAGAAAACATCCAACAATCATTGATGGTTTCTTAGCATTCAAGCTAGTCCTCTCTAAAATACATCAATTCAGAACTCTCCAAAAAATTCATCAAGATCACTGGGGATAGGAAGAAGGCAGAGCAAGAGCCCATCAGTCAGTCTAGTGACTAGGCATGTGCTACTCCTTTGAAGAGTTGATCACACCAAATTACTTTAGGTGTGTAGTGAATAGCCAGTAAACAGTAGGGGAAACACTAGCACTCTCCACTTTTACTTCAAGGCCATGACAGCACATGGGAATGGAGTTATTTGAGTTCAAAGGCAATATTTTCATCATCATCATTGATTACTACTCCTGATAGTTTGAAGTGAGTAGGCAGCACAGCATCATGGTTGAGGCAGTCACTCCGTTACTAAAAGAAATGTTTGTGATGCCCAGCATCTCAGTTTGCTAATGAGCAGTTCCATAGCTTTGCATAGGACTTTGTTTTACGCATGTGGCTAGTTTGCCTAGGTATCCTCAGTTGAATAGAGAAGCTGAAAGAGGAGTTAAAACAATCAAGCTATTGATGAGAAAGAACAAAGATGTAGCTTTGCCCTTCTCAACTACCTCACCATTAAGAAATTGGTTTTCGTCATCAGAACTGTTGATGGAAAGATGGCTGTGAAAAGAAAAATTTCAGCCCTACATAAGCAAGAGTTGGGAAGGCTGAGGAATTCTATGACCATGTGATGAAGGGTAAAATTGTAAATAAGGTTACATATCAGCTGGAAAATCTAAGATTTAACGGTGTCAGTGCTAGGATTAGCAGCATCAGGTTAGCAACATAAAATGGCAGCATCAACATAAAAGGTACCAACCTAAAATGGCTGTTAATTTGAATTATTGCTAACATATATATTAAACAAAAGAAGCCTTTGGAGATTGGAATGCAAATAGCATAGACATGTTAGAGTGTTTAGAGTTGATATCTTTCTCAAAGAAGTTTGCTCAGAAGATGAAATCACTTTAGCGATAATTAAAAACGTAGCCCAGCATTAGACAATAGCTAATCTTGAAGTATCTAACTTCTCGGAGGAAACTGATTTACTTTTGAAAGGGAACAACCTGTCAGCCATTTTTGGACACAAGCGGTTGAGTTCTCTTTAGTAATTTCCCCTTGGTTTGAGACAGAGATACTCCAAAATCGAATATCAGCATATTTAAGTTTGTGAGTATGCATTTTTAATGACTGTTTGTTTGATTATCCAACAAGGTTTGCTTTAAAAGTTAATTTATAAGTTTCATGCATTTAAACTGCATGATTGACATGTCATGATTTGCTTTAGTTATTATTTATAGGGGTGGGGGCATGGTGGCACAGTCATTAGCACTGCTGCCTCACAGCACCAGGACTCGGGTTTGATTTCCGGCTTGGGTCACTGTCTGTGGAGTTTGCTTGTTCTCCCAGTGTCTGCTTGGGTTTCCTCCCACATTCTGAAAGACGTGCTGGTTAGGTGCATTGACCTGAACAGTGCCGGACTGTGGCGACTCGGGGAATTTCACAGTAACTTCATTGCAGTGTCAATGTAAGCCTTATTTGTGACTAATAAATAAACTAAACTTTTATTTAAAACTTCATGTGTAAGCTGTAACCTATGATGGGCTTTAATAAAATGTATATATTTTTGAAGCATATAGGATAGTGATAAGCAACCAAGGTGAGTGGGCCACATGAGTGATCCCCCTTCATCTCAGTGGGTCACACGATTGAAATTGGGCATGTTCACCAACTATGATCCTTGAATACATTTCATACACACTGAATATTTCATAAGTTATCAAAAATGCTAAATTATTCATATATTAATAGAACTGTCATCAACTTCAAGTGATAAAAACAAAACAATTATATTTGATTGGATGCAGAGGGAGCACATGACTCCTACAGTCAAAGTTGTTCACTTGCACTGCAGTTATACTGATAGTAAAAAAAAAACCTATGCAGATGAAAAACAGTGGACTGTGACAACTCTGCACTTGGGCAATAGTCAAAATGTTGCATGGGCAATACTCAGAACCCTAATGGGCCACATGTGGCCCTATGCTGCAGATTTCCCACCACTAACATAGGTCATTATTGGGGTATTGGACCAGAACCCCAAGGTAGACTCAGCCCCAACTATTTTTCTACTTTGTCATAAATGTGAGGACAGGATGCTTTGATCCAGGAGTGATTCCACTGACAAATTAGAGATCTTTTTATAATAAAAGATAAGAGCACAGCTTAAATATAACTCTAACAAATGATGTATTGACAGTTGAACAATATTTAAAAATTAAAGGAAACCACTTTAATTTATAATTTACTGTTTCACTTCCAAATAAGCCGCATTCGTCTTACAGAATTACAATGCTACTCTAAATACAAGTAGCAACCATACATATACTTGCTATAATGAGTGTAGACAGTCTTGAAGCTTTCAGAGAGAGAGAATGAGTTTCAGCAGCTTGCAGAATACCTCTATCTTCGAGTAATTCCCAGGCAGAACTGAAAAGCTGTTTCTCTGCTCCAAACCTAGCTCCTCCCAATAACCACATCACCACATGACCCTGCCTACCTAAACACACCTTCCATTCCTTGAATCAAAACCCCAGGGGTTATCTCCATCTATAAACAGAAATCCATTAGCTCTATCCTAAGTACATACTGCATGGCTAAAATGAATAATTATCCTGCTCTCCCAGCACCCGAGCTAAATATTTTCCAGAAACGCCGACTGACTGCAGAATAAGGTTAAATCAGTAAACAGTCCCCTTAAACATATATTATATATATATATACATATATAGTACTAGCACACTATCATCACGACGTGTAGACTCAATTATTTATTATCTCAAGAATCCACATAAACAATATTACTCAAGAAGTGTTAGTCAGTTTTCTAAGCGCTGATATTGGTAAACATTCAAGGAAGCTGGCCCACCAGGAAACACTCAATGTATGCCCTGTCCTAAGATACTTTTGCAGGCTTGAGATTCCTGGAAGAGAGGATTTGTATTTGAGGACCCAGTCAAAGTCTATGTTCCTTTAATGCTGAGAAATCTCTTTCAGTTGAGATTTTAAGCCAGCAATAAGTACAAAGGAGTTGGCTTACATTTCTTGTGGAAGGGGGCGGGGGGGGGGGGGGGGGGAGGGGCGGCGGGGGGAGGGGTGTGGGTCAGGTGGTAAGGATAGTAGAGGCATGAACAAAGAAATGACTCCCCATCCTGCTGATAACAGGTATTATTGTGAATTTAGAAAGGATGTAGGTATTTTCTCTATCTGCGCATGACTATTTATGTTCTGGATGTAAAGAAGCTAATCTGGCAGGCTTTCTTGAGTTTAAGACAAAGACGAGTTAGTTTTTATTGAGTCAAAAACTGACCCAGGCAAAAATATGAAAATATTTAAAAAGGTACGCCCACGTCCTATCTTCGCAACCCATTCATACATACACAAGCATGCAGAATTACAAGTAATACAGTCGGAAGTTACTTCCTTATGTTCAATATAAAAGAAAAATAGAAGGTTCACTGTTTATGACTCCTTGGGCCCTATTTTACCATTTTGATTCTAAGTGCTGAATCTGGGTGTGTTCCAGATCCGACTTGTAAACCTGTTCTCCGGCACCCCCATACACATTCTGCCTGAAAAAAAATCAGTGAGTCTGAATTGCACTGCAGAAGCCTATGGGCGGGGCTTATTGTTTCCGAAATGCTGCTGTTCCGATCAGAGCAATTCACTTTCCCACTTACCTTCGTGTCGTCAGCAAACTTTGTTACCCTACACTCAGTCCCCTCCTCCAGATCATCTATGTAAATAGTAAACAGTTGAGGCCCCAGTACCGATCCCTGCGGCACACCACTAGTCACCATCTGCCAACCAGAAAAGCACCCATTTATTCTGACTCTCTGCTTCCTGTCGGATAGCCAATCCCCGATCCACGCTAACACCCTACCCCCAACTCCGTGTGCCCCAATCTTCTGCAGCAACCTTTTGTGAGGCACCTTATCGAATGCCTTTTGGAAATCCAAAAACACCACATCTACCGGTTCCCCTCCGTCAACCGCACTAGTCACATCTTCATAAAAATCCAATAAGTTTGTCAAACACGACATTCCTCTCATGAATCCATGCTGCGTCTGCTTGGTCGAACCATTCTTATCCAGATGGCCCGCTATTTCTTCTTTAATGATGGATTCCAGCATTTTCCCAACTACAGACGTTAAGCTAACTGGCCTGTAGTTACCCGCCTTTTGTCTCCTTCCTTTTTTAAACAGCTGCGTAACATTAGCCGTTTTCCAATCAGCTGGCACTACCTCAGAGTCCAGTGAATTTTGATAAATAACCACTAACGCATCTGCTATTACCTCTGACATTTCTTTCAGTACCCTGGGATGCATTCCATCCGGACCCGGGGACTTGTCCACCTTCAGTCCCATTAGTCTACCAAGCACTGCCTCTCTAGTAACAATAATTGTATTGAGTACCGCTCCTCCTACCAACCCTCTATCGTTAATATTCGGTAAACTATTTGTGTCTTCCACCGTGAAGACCGACACAAAAAACCTATTTAAAGTCTCAGCCATTTCCTCGTTTTCCACTATTAAATCCCCCCTCTCGTCCTCCAAGGGTCCAACATTCACTCTAGCCACTCTATTCCTTTTTATATATTTGTAAAAACTTTTACTATTATTTTTTATGTTTAGAGCTAGTTTAGTTTCATAATCTATCTTTCCCTTCTTTATCGCTTTCTTAATTCTACCTGTCTCGTTACACATTACCAGATCTAAGATAACTCATTCCCTCGTAGGTTCTGTAACATACTGTTCAAGGAAAGTACCCCGAGAGCATTCTAAGAACTCTTCCTGCAGAGAGATTTGAATAGGCTGAGTGAGTGGGCGAGGATCTGGCAGATGGAGTATAATGTTGGCAAATGCAAGGTTATTCACTTTGGAAGAAATAATAGCAAATTGTATTATTATTTAAATGGAAATAAATTACAACATGCTACTGAGCAAAGGGACCTGGGGGTCCTTGTGCATGAGTCGCAAAAACTCAGTCTGCAAGTACAACAGGTGATCAAGAAGGCAAATGGGATGTTGGCATTTATCGCGAGGGGGATAGAACATAAAAGTAGAGAAGTCTTGCTGCATCTGTACAAGGCATTGGTGAGGCTGCAGCTGGAATACTGTGTGCAGTTTTGGTCCCTTTACTTGCGAAAGGATATATTGGCCTTGGAGGGAGTGCAGAGAAGGTTCACCAGGTTGATACCGGAGATGAGGGGTGTAGATTATGAAGAGAGATTGAGCAGATTAGGTTTGTACTCATTGGAGTTTAGAAGGCTGAGGGGGGATCTTATAGAGGCATATAAGATAATGAAGGGGCTGGATAGGGTCGAAGTGGAGAGATTCTTTCCACTTAGAAAGGAAACCAGAACTAGAGGGCACAGCCTCAAAATAAAGGGGGGTCAGTTTAGGACAGAGTTGAGGAGGAACTTCTTCTCTCAGAGGGTGGTGAATCTCTGGAATTCTCTGCCCACTGAAGTGGTGGAGGCTACTTCATTGAATATGTTTAAGTCACGGATAGATGGATTTCTGATCGGTAGGGGAATTAAGGGTTATGGGGAGGAGGTGGGTAAGTGGAACTGATTCTCTTCAGATCAGCCATGATCTTATTGAAGGGCGGGGCAGGCTCAAGGGGCTAGATAGCCAACTCCTGCTCCTATTTCTTATGTTCTTATGTGCTTATGTTCTTAACTGCGCATGCGCAGTAAAAGAAATTGAAAAACGCTCCCCTACACATCGCGCCCGTGACCCCACAGACATTGCCCTATCTCCACAACATAAACTGTCTCCCTTATTCACCCACCGCCCCTACTACCCAGACTGATCACTGATTCCACCACCACCCCCCCCCCCCCAACCACCAATATGAGTTAGAGAGCCGCCTGAAGCTCTTACCCTTCAGAAGCTGGAGCGCCCGAAACAGACCTTTGCGGACCATGTCTGTTTCGCGCCGAATATGGACGGGCAAACACAGTGGTAAAGGGGAAATGCACGTAAGTTTGGGCGTGCAGCCCATTAAGTCAATTTAAATGCATGCAAATGGAGGTGAACGCAGAGGTGAGCGAGGATCACGCTACTCGCCTCATGCCCAACTTTACCAAGCTTTCGCACCCAAAAATGGGCACTATGCGATAGTAAAATCGGGCCCCTTTGCTGGTATGTGTGGCTGAAGCAGAAACTTTTCCTGATGGTCTTGAAAATTCAGTGGAGTCGAAGATGATGGAGACTGCAATATCTGGAGATAATCTCTTTCTAAAATGTAATCTGTCTTTTCCAAAAAGGTTAATGGCTAGAATCCTCCTGAACAAAAGTGTTGAATTTGCGTGAAAACTGGAGTAAATCCCGCTGCTTTTTCCAGTGGGAGTTTTAAAATGAATCTCCGACACTCTGTGTACTGCAAAGTGCACGAGCGTGAATCAGTCCAGAATTCAGTGGGCGGGGCCTATGCCCACCCGGGAGGCCGGCAGCATCGCGCAGAGTGGGCCCCTGCGCATGTGCCAATCTGCCAGCGGCGGAGATCGGTGCATGTGCAGTGGTCTTGCACTGCCAGCCTCCCAATTGCTGGCTAGCTTGATCGCTGGTCAGCCCTGTGACACACATAACGCCGGCTCGCCACCCACCCACGGTCTGATCGCTGGCCCCCCATGCATGTCCGGCCCAACCTCGACCCCTCACAGCTCCAATCGCCCCCCCCACCTCCCCCACTAGCAGTCTTGAACCTCTACCCCCCCCCCAGTCCTGACCCCCTCCGCCCTGTCCCCGCCCCCACAACAGGCTGACCCGATTGCTAGACTCCCTCCCTCCCCCACCGATTGCCCAATCAGGACCTGCCCCCATAGAACCTGCCCCCTTGGCACTGCCCACCTTTTAATATTCAATATGTGTTTGATTAACCAATTAAATTACAGATTGATATCACTCAGCGTAAGTCACATCATCGTGACAGGAACAACCAAGAGACAGCACATAGAACCTGAGCATCCTTACAGTGTAGAAGGAGGCCATTTGGCCCATCGAGTCTGCACCAACTCTCCAAAAGACAATCTTACCATGGCTAATCCACACAACCTACACTTTTTTGGACACATAAGAGGTAATTTAACATGGCCAATCTACCTATCCTGCAAATGTTTGGACTGTGGAAGGAAAGCAAATTGCCTTGAGGAAACCCCGCAGATACAGGATGAATGTGCAAACTCCAAGTAGGGACTCAAGCAAGGCCGGAATTGAACTCAGGTCTCTGCCGCAGTGAGGCAACCGTGCTAACTACTGTTCCACTCGCAATTTCAACTTCAGGCACAGAGCACGAGACTTGAAAATGCTACATCCTGGGGAGAAAGTGTGGATAGGAGATAAACAGAAAAAAGGCAGAGAAATAGAATGGGCTCCAAAACTGAGATCTTATTGAATTGAGTTGCAGCAGGGAAATATCAGAAAGTATTGAAGCGCCTTGATATTATTCGGCAGGATACCAGTAGAATATTGGACATACTATTTAGATCCAAATAAAGATAAGGAGCCAGGAACAACCCAAGTGGAAGATATTCCTATTGAATAATGAAAGAGGGCAGTTCATGAAAATGAAATCAGGACCAGATCGCGCAAATTAGATCAAGACACCACAGAGACTAACTCTGTGAGGTCTGAGACTTTGGGGGGCATGTAGGAGGATGTATACAGCTTCGATAAAGCCTTGGGGAAGATATAGAGTAAATGAGTAATATAAGAAGCACCTGATATTGATACAACTGCTGACATAACTGTGATGTAATGTCACAAGATTAAGTTTCTGAGATCTGGTGAAAGGTAGAATTATAACCTCATGTACAGCAATGGCATGTATATTTGTCTTTAAATAAGAATGGTTTATGAAATAAGTCTATGGTAGCATTCTTAGGGTAACAGGAAAATCCTAAAGATCTCCTATCTAAACCCTGAACACAAGATGGATCAATCAGCAACACTAATACATCTTAACAATTACATCTTCATGACCTTTCACTGACACATACCCTAACTTATTAACTGTATTACAGACACTGTCAAACAACAAGGAGTAGGTATGGATAGGAGGAGAGGGATTATTTATCGATATCCCCTTCCGTTGGAAGATGCTGCCATAGATATTGCAAGCAGGAAATATATGAGGTGTGCTGCAACTGGCAAGGCTAGAAGATCCTCTCAATAGTTATTAGCCATCTTACTCACTTTTCCCTTCTCAATGAAGTCTCCCCGATAAATGTTCGGGAATGATGATATGGGAGTACTGCCTATGGCTGAGATGTTCCATCCCAACCGCCACCACCAGGATCATCCAGTCCATCACATGTTAGTGGACTTTTGTCTGGCCCGCTGGAACCCCTGCAGTGGGTCCTGCCACAGCAAGACTGGGAAGTCCCAGCCTGTGACTCTGTTTCTTCTTATACTTCACACAAAGATGCATCCTTTATCCTCTTCTTCCTTTCCAGATCCAACAGAGATAGAGGCTCCTTTAACAGCATAGAAATAAGATGACAGTCTTCCTGTGTGTACACCATTACTGAACCTTGCGCTTGCAGGCACCAGCTCAGGAACTGACACCATACTTATTGTGAAAGATCAGCTAAAGGCACTTGCACTATGGGATTCACAATTACGCATGTGTAAAAGCAAAGGGGTACTGGCCCAGGAACCAACTTGTTTGAGAGTTTGCATCCTAATTCCAGTTGCAGAGTGACTTTCAGAGTTCAGTCCATAGAGGAAAATGGATAGTTGCTCACAAAAAACTGCTTGGTGTAGTGGATTTCCTGCTAACAAAGCTTCCAAGATCAGACAGCATAGAAACTTTAGCCCCCACTTGCTGTGCGGTATTGCAAAAGAGCACAGACATGTTACAGTCAACTGTCGAACTCTGTGGGAATTGCATCAGTATTCACATTATTGGAGCTCTCCACTGAAAACTTTGATGGAAGCTCCGACAGGTGCAATATTGGCTCTGACTTCCAGCATCTTCAGCTTGTAAAGAATTAATTAGATTTTTTGAATCCTTTATTTTTTCATGGAATGTGGGAGTCACTGGCAAAACCAGCATTGTTGTCCATCGCTAATTGCCCTTGAACTCAACATTTAAAAGAGTCAACAACATTGCAGTGGGCCTGGAATTACATGTAGGCCAGAAAGGGTCTAAAAGGCAGAATTCTTCCCCTAAAGGGCAAACCAGATGGGTTTTTATGATGATCAAAGATCGCTTCATGGTCACCATTACTGAGACTGGCATTCAATTCCAGAACTAACAATTGAATTTAAATTCTACCAGCTGCCATGATGGGATTTGAAACCACATCCCAAAAGCATTCGGCTGGGCTTTTAAATTACTAGCTCAGTGTGAACATTACTATGCCATCATCTGAAAGTACTTCCAAAGTATCCTTTCATTTTTGAACTCTGATTTCATGCCAAATAATGTAAGTGCTGAGACATAGCTCTGTAGCAGTAATGTTGGCACTGTACATGTTATTCTACATTAGGATAGCAGTGTTTCCAATGTTGTAACAGTGACTACATTTCAAAAGTATTTCATTGGCTTTAAAATTGCAGACACCCTGAGCTCAATAAATAGTAAGTTTTTCTTTCGCCTCTCTATTTTTCTCCCTGACGTGGTGTAATTCCAGCCTGCTCTGATAGTAGGTTTAGCTAACTCCGAGATGAGCTGAGGTTCACGGTGAGTGGAAGATGAGAAAATGGCTAAAAATGGATTAGAATAATTCAATCTCAAGATTGCAAAGACATGATGAGAGTTTCAGTAGCAGATGCATTAAGGTAGGGTAGAGGCAAGTGGGGTAAAGGAGGCAGTCTTTACAATGACCATAATAAAAGCATATTACTGCAGAGGCTGGAATCGGAAACCAAAAGAGAAAATGCTGGAAAATCTCAGCAGGTCTGGCAGCATCTGTAAGGAGAGAAAAGAGCTAACGTTTTGAGTCCAGATGACCCTTTGTCAAACTTTAGAGATGCTGCCAGACCTGCTGAGATTTTCCAACATTTTCTTTTTTGGTTTACAATGGCCATGATGAATATGAAATTGTAAGCTCGGGAAAAAACAGAGCAATCAAGTTGCAAACAGTCTGGTTGATTGAGCTGCAGGTTCAGGAAGTAGCAAGCTTATGGATGCTGCAAACAGGGCCAAAAGTGATGGCTTCAAGCTGGCTGTTTGACAAGCAGTCCAGCAACATGGAAGTTATGAAGGAATGGAGATATCTGATGGAGAGGTAGAAATAAGTGCCATCAACTTAAATGTGGAAGCTGAACCCATTCCTGTAGATTTTGTTTTCAAGGAAATTAAATGCTAACAGTATTTCGGATTTTATAAATAGGAAATTTTGGTGGAAGAGAAAGCTTATACTTTGCTTGAATAATAACAATAAGGAGTGGAGGACCAAAAGGGATCGAGGCTTACAGACACCCAAATGACCAAAATTAACGATTCAGGTTAACACGGTCATTTTTAAAGAACTGAACGCTGTGGCTCAGTTCTAGAGGGATAGAATTGAAAAGCAGGGAAGTAATGTTAAACTTGTATAGAACCTTGGTTAGACCACACTTAGAGCACAGTTCTGACCCCATGTTATAAGGAAAATACTGAGGCATTTGTCAAGGGGGAAAAAAGTTTTGCGAAGAATATAACAGAACTGAGAGATTATAACGATCAGAAATGTTTGATGAGACTGGGGCTCTTTCTCTCAGAAGGACAAGACAGAGAGGTGAAATGGTCAAGGTCTTTTAATCAATGAAGGATTTTGATAGAATAGATAAAGTTAAGATGTTCTACTTGTCAGGGATTTAAAAACTGGAGCCATAAATATAAAATGATCTCGAATGTCTAATATATCCAATCGATAGTTCAGGAGGGACTTTTTAACTCAAAGAGTGGTTAGAAAGTGGAGTGTGCTATCACAAGTAATAGCTGGGAAAAAAGCAGCATTACCATAATCAAGTGGAAGGTAGTAATGTATATGAAGGATAAAAGAACAGAAGAATATACTGATTGGGTGACAAGCAGGTGGAGGAGTTCCACATACAGCATTATGACCAGCATTGACCAATTGGGCTGAAAGGTCTATTTCTATGCTGTTAGCTCAATGGGTTGGATGTTACAGGGTGCCATGTTTCCCACCCCCCTCAACTAAAAAGAGTGGGAATCATGGCACCCTGTAAGGCCATTTTTCACTTGGCAAAACGTCAATTGGCTCGGGGCAAGAATTCCACCCCAATCTGGGGGTGGGGGAGGAATTCAAATTAAGTTTAGTGCATCAGCAGACCTGACTGACAGGCTCCAGTGAGGGGGTGAGTGAAGAAGGGGCTGAGTTTGAGAGCTCAGGGTGTATTGTTAAGAAGGTGGTGTTATCTCGGGGGAATGGGCACAATAGACTCTAAAAGGTGAGCGTACCCCTTGCCCAATAACTCATCCAGTAAAGGCTATGGCTTCCCACATGATATTGCCCTGCCCTGCTATGGGTAAAATAGCAATGAGCTGGAAGGGGTGGAGGGGGTGTGGGGGAGGTGGTGGGGGGTGGTGTGGGGGGGGGGGTGATAAAGCACATAAAGGCCTCAATAGGCACAAGGTTAGACAGGAGACAGGCTACTTATGCTTTCAACATGAAGTGAGACAACAGATCGGGGTGGGCAGATAGGCAGCAGGAAAGCCACGTGATGCATTTCATAAGATTTTACACCCCCCCATCTTCACACTTGCCAGTGAGGGGGTGTAAAATCCAGCCCTTTGTAATTGTTGCTGAGGAAGGGAGGAGGCTAATTAGGTCCTTGGGGAACTCTCAATCTGACAGCATGAGAGTGGGAATTCTCACCATTGCTAGAAATGCTCTGGTATTTAAGTAAGATAAGTAAGAGTGGAACCAAGTGAGGTCACTTGCACAAAACTGGACAATTGAAGGCAGGAGTTAGAAGAATTGTGTCATCATTCAAGTGAAAGGATAGATAGGATAGGGTATTGAAGATCAAGTCTTTCCTCCAATGTCCCCAGCAAGAAAGGAAGCTTACCGGCAGCACAGGGAAAATAATTGCAGCCCATACATTCATACACTACCTTGCAGTGCCTAAAGCAATGATTCGTATTGTTGAATGTAACCTGCAGGCAGTTTAAATGATGAAAAGGCCAGACTGTAATTTCAGTATAACTATATGATATTATGGACCTCTTACGTTGCCAGCTTTTTGGAGGTGATAATCAGTTTTTGCAAGATTACTCGAATGCCACAAATGAAGACAATGGTCACTGATTACTGAAGAGAAGTACAGGGTAGCTCCTTGGCCTTTTCAGAGCAGCATAAAATGTTCCCTCACCACAATTGTCACTATTCTTGTTGTGATTTATTTTTTTAATTCTCCGAACTGTACAATCTTACACAGTAAGTAGCAGAGCTATATGGATTGGGAAGATATCAAGCTTTCAGTCTGTATTCAGGTAGATCACCTAAGCTGGCGCAGTACTAGAGGGTACAATAATTGGTAACAATGCCTCTGGGTTAAGGAATGGAAATGCAATGACAGTTTCTGCATCAGATCACTTTCCAGGAACATCCTTCATGGTTCAATAGCCTGACAACACTAATTGGGTTGACTTACCTGTGAGTGATAATTTCCTCGGCAGATTACTAAATACTTGGAGAGGAGAGGAGAAATTGGCAGGGAAAATAATCCATTTTTTAATATTTTCATTATATTCTCTGTTCCATGACATAAAACAGAATTGCAGAGCAGAGTCCAGGTTTGTGATAAGGTGAATCTTAATGCATCATTTGTGGTTTATCAGATTTTTCTCCACCATGGGATAAATTTGTATTCTACAGCATGCTGATGAGCGTCATCTATCTCTCCCTCCTCAGGAAAAGACATTGCAATAACATTTTCCTTTCCCAGCTGTTGTCAAGTAACCAGTAATTTGTGTGGGGTCTTATTTATTTATCTGAGCACAGTGTGATGAATAATGCTGTTGGTGTAGCGATGAAAGACTGGACCTCGAAACTGTAATTATGCTCAGAAGTGAAGAGTTATTCTGGCCAGACAGAAATGAGAAACTATCTTCTGAGAGAATTTGAATCCTTTCCATCTAGAAAATCAAATCAGAACTTTTCACCCTTTAAAGTGAAAATGAAGGTTATGACGAGGAGAGGTTTGATATTTAATATGCTATTCCTCTTAGGAGTATCTAGGTAGGTTTGACCAATTTTGTGATTTAGTCTCTCATTCTTCTAATATTCTGAATATAAGAAACCCATAATGAAGAATAAAGGAATAAAGCAATGATATGGGGCACCTACCCGGCAACAGGGAATATTTCCTAATTATGTTCTATCTACAAGTAACCAAGGTGAATCCAACTGAGTAAATTAACATCCAAACACTTACATTTTCCAGCTATCATCAAGAAACAGATCAGCTACATCATATATGATGGCTGGGATTTTATGGTTTGCCCCATCCTTAGATGGTAAAATTTCATGAGAGCTGAGAAATCAGGATTACGCCCACTTTCTCAGCTCTTGCGATCTTGCGATCTGAATCGTCCGGGCTCACTTGTCTTTATGGCCTCGCCAACGAAGGAAACATCTGTTCCTCATGAACGGGGAGCAGTCGTGTTGGCCTCGCCAGTAGAACTGGAGGCCCTTGAGGCCCCCTGGGAGGCTGAGAGCAAGGGATGGTGCCTCTTAGGCAGTACCAGCCTGGCACCTTGGCACTGCCAGCCTAGCATCTTGGCACTGCCCACTATGAAGTACTGGGGTGGGGCCTATGGGGCAGGTTTATAGGGGAGTGGCTTATATGGGACAGGGCCTATGGGACATAGGTTATAGGAGGTGGGGCTTATAGGGGGTAGTCCAATCAAGGGGCACTGCACACTCTGCCTGTGATCAGATTGGGCGGGAAGGGAGTCCATTTTGCATCGCGATCATTGCACTGGGGGGGGGGGGGGGGGGGGGGGCGTGATCGGTCTGGGTGACCATGGGGGTGATGGGGGTTGCATTTTGGGTGGTGTGGGGCTCACGATCAGCCCCTGCAATTGCGGGGGAGAGGGAGTTTGTTGAGGTTGTCTGCAGCAGCAAGGGCTTGGCAACTCTCTCTGCCTGTCAGACCTCTGCTGTTGGAATTGCGCTTGTGTAGAATCAAAGGTCTTCATATGCGCAATAGCTGCCTCTGCAGGCTGGCTTGGGGATTTAAGCCCAGCCCACTGCCTGCAGCAGCTAGAAACAATATAGACCATTTTTCCATGCATTATGTACACAAGATTTGGCATGAAAACGCGCCCAAAAAACTGATTTGCAACTCTTATTTTTTCAAGCTAAACTGGACAATTAGAATCATTCTCGTAAAATTCCACCAAATTTGTTTGAGTACAGCCTCCTTTCCATCATCAGCAAACCAACGATGAGAGTTATCTACATACTAATAATCTCCACAGATCCTCCGGTAGAATTCTGCTGGAAAGTCTTGGGCCTGGCCTTTACACAACCATCACCTAGATATAGGCGGAACAAACAAGAGTTGCTGTCCTTAACATCAAGGTGACATTCAACTGAATACGGCATTGGAGGAGTCTTGGCAAAACTGACATCAGCCAAGGCCAATGGGAAAATCTGCTAGTAGTTGAAGTCATACCTGACACACAGGAATATGGCTGTGCTGTCTGGGACCAATCGTACAATCCCAGACATGGGCTGTTCGCTGATGGTTCATCATATATTGTTCAACGGTGTTCATAATTTGAGCAATCAAGAAGTTGGCAACGCAAGTTGACCTACAGCAGGGTCTTAACAACATTGATGCTTGGCCTTAGATAATTAGCAACTGATGCTTACACCACATAGCAAAAAGTTATCATACAGGCAAATTCCAAACATTTCGCACTAACCTTTGGCAGCACACTAGCCATCTTGGAGGTCAACACTGATCGGAAACTTTGAGTAGATAGGCTACAATATGGCTACAAAGACAAGATAGAGGCTAGATACTTTATGATGTGTAGCCTTTTCACCATTTACAAAGCCTAAATCAGAAGTATGATGAAATATTCAACACTAGCTTGGATGGATGCAGCCAGAATAACACTGAGAAAGCTCAATAACATTCACAACAAAGAAGTTCATTTGATTTATGCGCTTGTTACTTGGCCAAATATCTATCCCATGCGCAGGGTTCCTGTGCACTACCACCAGCACATCAGCTACAAATTGCAACAACTCAACAAGGTCATTTTGACAGCAGATCCAACTCTTATAAACCAAAGGTAGCAAAAATAAATGAATGCCCAAACCCAATTTGGACATGATTTGTTGCTTTATCAACATCCCGAAGACCCCGACATTCCCTATTATGGGACTACAATCACTATAGGGATCTCTGCAGTTTAGGGACAGCCAGCATCAATTTCTAAAAACAATTAGGAATCAATAATAAAAGCAGCCTAGCGACTATTATCCACATCACAAGAACAACATTTTTTAAAAGTGTCCTCCGTTGTCCCGAATGTTAACATCAATCCCATACTGGTTAGAAGAAGAATAAAGTCCGATGTGATCCACATTCACACACCAAATAACAATTACAAGACAGTTCTATGATTGTTCCAATATGCCATTTACACTTTTCACAAACGTTGTACGTGATCACAGAATTCACAAAATCATTTTGGCCAAGGGTAAGTCAGATTCTGAATTCAATTTGCTTGTTAGCAAGTTAAGTATGCATATACAATCACTCTAAAGGAGCAGAGATATCTCACATGTATATTGGTGACATGGAAATTAGGCTAGACTTTTCCCAATGTCTGGTCCAATCTGGTCATCTTCACCCTAGTGCAATAATGACTGTTTAATACTTTCCAGCAGTGGGAACAACCAAAAATAAATCTTGGTGCCTCCAAGACAGGGACATCATTGTGTCTCCCTTATAAGTTCACAGTGTTTAGGCCACTATGTAAATCCAGTTGAGTTTGTTGGTTATGTAGTGAAAGACTGTGGGTGGGATTTTTTTGCCCTGCTGCGCTGGTCAAATAGCATAGCAGGGCGGAAAATATGAGTGAAAGGCAAAAAGATCAGGTTTGCGTCCAATTTTTCACCTCTCCTGATCTTGCCAGCCTAGTTCTGCCAACAAAATCAGCTTCGCACATGGGAAAAATGTGAGGTTGATTTAACGAGCCCTGAACACAATCGTCCAGGCTCACTTACCTTACTCCCCTCATTGGTTGAGGTCCTCACCAGGATTACTAACGGTATGCACCAATGAGGACCAAATGTGATGGCCTCGCTGGTGGGACTGGTGGTCATTAAAGGCCCTCTAGTAGTCAGAGGCAGGGCTGAACAGTGCACATTGGGTGCAAGCCTGGCAGTGCCAGCCTAACACCCTGGCAGTACTAAAGATCTGGGGCCTGATGGGAGGGGGCCTGACCAGAGGAGTTGGAAACTGACAGGGAGGTTCGTAGGAGGGGAGGAAAGGGGATACCTCTGCATCAGGGGAGGTGAGTGGGTGGCTATCAGGGGGTGTGGGGTGATGTTCATTGGGGGGGTGATGTCCGTGGGATGGGGAGCCGTTGGGAGGCAAAGTTTGTGGGGGGAGTGACAGATCTCACAGTAGGGAGAGTGCACCGCAGCCCGATTCCCAGCGAGTTGACACTCTAGCAACCCCCCCCCCCCTCCACACCCATCACCCCCACCCTCCCCAGTATTGCATCATTGCCTCTGTTTTGCAAGAATGCCGTAAATTACAACCAGTTACCTTGCTGTCAAAACGGGCAAGAAAACATACCGTTTTACACTTAGAATGTTTCTGAGAAAATTTCTCCCCATTTATTTTTAATACTGAATCATAGCAGCTACCCCGAGGAAATGGACCTAGATGGAATTGGACAATAATCCAGTTGGTCTTATTTCATCAGCAGCAACTTACGTTTATATAGTCCCTTTTATGTAATAAAACATCCCAAGGCTCTTCAAAGGAGCATTATAAACAAAAACATGGCACTAAGCTACATATGAAGACATTAGGCTCGATGACTCAAAGTTAGGATCCTTCATAGTTGGCAGAAAGGGAAACTTATTTTTTTATTTCCATATGTCCTAAATTTATCACTCTCTTGCTTCTAGTGGTGAGCTATATACCAAAGGTTGCCCAGGTTGAAGGTAGGGCAACAATGCTATAGTACTGATACTTTGAACTTTGCTCACTTTGAAGAAAATGCCCTACTGGGAGGAATAGAATAGTTGAATTTCCCCTTAGATTCTTTTTGAATATATTGCATACACATTTATATTATGTTTGAGAAACATAGAATAACATATTTATGACTGGGGCTAAATCATAACAGAGCCATTCTGTTTAATGTGACAGATGCAGCAATCCAGGATATATTGGAGAGAGCAAAACTGAGGCTGGGGAAAATATCTATCTAAAATGTGACATGAGCACAAATCTTGCCACTAATTTCAAAAGATAGAGCTGTAGGGTGGGGAAAGGAGAGAGAGAGAGAGTCAAAGCTTATCTCTTCCTTACTAATCATACTGCACAAATTCAGCCTAGCCAATGTAGGTAAAATCACATCCTTGCAAAATCATCTGAAGGGTACTCGAGAATTGAATGAAAACAAAGTGCGCCAGAAATATACCTTGGAGCTCAAAATTGAAAAATTCCATCTTGGATTATGTTGGCCAGACCATATAAATGCTGTCACAGGGCTGAAGATGAGCATTATGATCTAGAAAAGTAATTCAGCTAACACCCTTCAGTGAGGTTTCATTTAAAACACAAGACTGTTTGCCTCCCACTGAATTCCAAATGAAACACCAGTTCACAGTAAACATTAAGAAGGTGGACATGATTTATGTCATATTAAGCAGTCAATTACTGCTATCTGTATAGTGTAGTATTTGTAACTTTAGAACTGGCACCTCACATTGACAATATTAAATAAATGAGTACCGTTAGGTCACATTTATCTCTGTCCAGAGAAAATGAACTCATTCTTGTTATTCATGCTAACTACAGATGGCAGTAATTGCTTGCTACAATTAAGCAATGAAGGCAATATTTTAAAAATATTTCTTTCCAATACTAATGGTCAAAGGAGCTGTACACAAGATTATTCATTTCTTTATCGCCTAGTCCTTATTTCCTTTGGAAGAAAGGCTGCAAGGTCATCTTGTTGAGGTCTAAAAGGGAATGCACAAAATTTGATCCAGGCATGTCTTTCACAATGGCAAAGAGCCTTGAGTGTTGAGTAACTATGAGAGTAAAGAAAAAACTCGTACAATTAAAGCACACAAGAATGAAAGCAATTCAATTCTCAGAATTGTTATCATTGTCATTTTTTTATATTAAGCTTTTTAATGCTAATACCACCACATTTTTAAATGACTTTTAGCAACAGGATCAAAGCTAAAGGTGCTACATTCCCTTGTCTGGGCAGGAACTGCGTTACATCACTGGTGAGGGGCAGGAAATGTTGGAAAATGAGATCTCGCCCAGATCGCGGTCACAGCCAACACAGGTGCAAAATCACCACCAGTGAGTTTAAAGTGCAGTTATGTTTTGGTATCCTAGGGTGAGATACAAATTGGGCAAGAAGTATTCGCAAGAAAAACATTTGCATGTGTGTCAATCCCAAACAACAAATCTTTGTGTTGAGCCTGTGGTAATTCTTCACTGGTCTATGTGTTTGTATAGACCAAAATGGTGTTCATTATCAATAAAAATAAATGGAGGAAGACCATTGAAGCAGAAATAACTCATGGCTTTCCCAGGAACAACTCCCTAATTGGATGTCGGGTTCAGTTGTCAGTTAGAGGCCACGGGGTCAGGAACAGAGCTTAGCCAGATAAAGTGTGGGCCAAATGTAAACTCTTATGACAACCATTACTGTAACAGCCATGAGGAATTTGAAGGAGCATAGAGAAGATTACCATGGAGCTTTGGACTAGACTGCAGTGTCACTAAACATTACTGGATAAGGCCAGGCAGTGGGGCCAGGGCAACCCGCAATCCTCAGATAATTATGACCTCCAGGTAATGCTGGAGGCTGTGAATGAGAGAAAGGAGGTCCTCCTTCCAAAAGTGGCTGGTGGAGGGAAAAAGAACTATTTACACTAGACAAACTTCCCCCATACAAAGAATTCCCCCTCACCGACGTGAAGCTACACAAGCCAGGATTTGCTTTTGGAAAACATGAGGCAGTTGGGAACCCACTGAGGGCACAAAGGTAAGTAGAACCCCTGGCAGAGGAGGACATGCCCAAGCCATTTGCGCAGTGCCAAGAGCACCATTTTCCTGATGATCAAGTGACCCTCTGCACTATTGGAACATGTGTAGTTCGAGGTAACTCCCTGCAGCAGCCATAACTTGCTTCCCACTCTGTAGCTGTTTCCCTTCACCCCCACTCTGCCTCAGGCAGCATGAATAGCTCTGGCAAACATGGCCAACATTAGGAATGGCTTCACCATCAACAGTATTTCTATGACGATGTCCACCTCCATTTCAACCCCAGTGGGGCCAGAAAATTCGGCCCAATGTATTTATTTTGAAATGTAACATCTGTTGTTCTGTTGGCAAATGCCATACCCATTCTACACCAACATCATCGCCCCAAAGACAACAATGAGATGAATGGCCATTTAACGTGCTTTTAATGGTGATTAAAAACTCTTTGTCAATGTCCCAGTTGTTCATAATAACTTATGGAATTAAAAAGTACACCTATTTGACCACTGTCAACTGTTAAATCTGTCAACAATTTCCATTGACAAAACAATTGCATCATGGACTTACTAATGCTGAACAGCACCACTGAAATATTGTTCTCTCTCTTTCTGTAGTGGAAAGTTTAATTGCGACATTTATTTACTGTAACATTTCTGTTTCATATACAATGATTGCCAATCTGATGGGGTAAATTTGAAAGCACAAAGAAAAAAATATTACTCAACTCATCAACCTCATTCTTTCCACTAAGTAAGACAATGGAAAAAGCTAAAGATTTTATTTTTTTTAACTCTTTCTAACCTTGATTCACATTATTCATTCAAAAGACAGCTGGGCCTGTTCTTGGTTCGAACAGAGATTACTTCAAGCACCATCGATATATTGGCCTAATGTCAGTCAGTGTGAGTTCTCGGATAATGATCAGTTACCTAGAGGAGCTAGAGAAGAATTTTCCAGAATTTTCTCTCTCATTAAATCTGTGGTTTCATCTGTTTCTAACCTGCCCGTGGAAGTCATATGATTCCAGGTGGAGAGGAAATATGTGCATCTTAGGGGGACAGTCCCCAGCCTCAGCTGTTTGTTTCCCATCAGCGAGAGGTTGCACGTTGTTTGCTAGCGGCAGGATTCTCTGGTCCCTGTCAATGAGAATTCCCATTGACATCATCCCACACGGGGCGGGAGGCGGGGTGCACTGGTGGCGGGACCGAAGAATCCTACTGGCCTGAATGGCCGGAGAATTCCAGCCATGATGTGCAAGGTCCCTCCACCATATTGGATATACTGTATAGAACTTTCTTAGGATCACAGAATTGATTTATGCCTGCCATTTGTGTATGTTCATTTATAAGGTGAGAGAACATTCATCATTTATAAAAATCCAGGTTAATTGATTTTTTTTATTACACTTAGACAAACTTCTATGGTTCTATGGTTCTATGGTTTATTTGTTTTCCAATGGGAGAGAATTTGATATTATTACTATTGAAAAAATACACAAGTTAGGATCAACCATAAGTGACTAAAACACATCTGAATTGCTTCCACCTGCAAAAGGGAATTGAATACTTTTCCGGTTATGACAAAAAACAGACATTATGTTTGCACTACATTTTATATACTGTTGTAGTTCATTTTACCCAAGTCAGATTGAATTTTAAAAGGGATTCTCTGGTCCCACCGCTGTCAATGGAAATTCCCTTTGATGTCACCCCACGCCGGCGGGAAACCCACGGGCGAGAGTGCACTGCCAGCAGGACTGGAGAATCCCGTTGACATGAATGACCAGAGGATTCCTTTTGGAATGAAACACATCTCTCTTTTCTCCAGCAGCATCCTTTGAATATTAAGTAGATCAATAGTGGTAGAATAGTTACTGACGGTTGAAAGACATAGAAAATGGCAATCTCACTTTGACATTAAACTTAGGGGATCAGATTGCTATAAAATGTACCAGGGGCCAAATCATGAACTAAGAGGTAATCAATAGGTTAGGTGGATTGACCATGCTAAATTGCCCCTTACTGTCACGGGGGACTATTCGGGTAAATACGTGGGATTACGGGGATAGGGCAAGGGTGGGATTGTTGTTGGTGCAGGCTTGATGGACCAAATGGCCTCCTTCTGTACTGTAGAGAATCTATGATTCGATAGAAGAAAAAATACAATATTTGGCCCAATTTGCTTCAAATGAGTCTCCTCCCATTCTATATCGTCTAACCTGATCAGCATATCCTTCACTTACGAGTGTGGCAAAACAGAATTAATGAATTTGATTGCAGGGCAATTTATTAGGGTTTAGCAAATTTATTTCTATGTACTCGTGTAATAAGTAGGCTTTGTTTTGAAGATCCAGGACTTTTCAGGATTCTGAAGTTTTCATGTTTGTGTTATTGAACCATGATTACTTTATTTTGTTTTCATCTCCTGGGTATAGTCTGACCTTGCCCCTGTTTTTGTAACTGCACATCTGAGAGTTGTGAACTAATCTTCTTAATGAAAGATGATGGTGTTAATCTGTCTCTTGATAGTTTGTCTTTATTGAGGGATGTTTGTTCTGCCTTCAAAGTTTTCTTGGCTGCAACAAGGTTATTTATTTTTCTTTACAATTTTTTTATTTCTTCTCATGATGTGAGTGCCACTGACAATCTTTACTGTCTGTCCAAAGCAAAGAACAGTACAATACAGGAACAAGCCCTTTGGCCAATCAAGTCTGTGCCATCACAGATGCCTCTCTTGCCTAAAATTTTCTTGCCTCTACCGAGTCCATATCCCTCTATTCCCTGCCTATTCACGTATCTACCCAGATACCTCTTGAACGTTGTTATTGAATCTTGCTTCCACCACCTCTTCTGACAGCATATTCCAAGCATTCACCACTCTCTGTGTAAAAAACTTGTCCCTTACATCTCTTTTCAACTTTCCCCCTCTCAATTTCAACCTATGCCCCTGAGTAATTGACCCTTAGACCTTCGGAAAAAGACTCTAACTATCCACTCTATCCAAGCCTGTCATAATCTTGTAAACCTCTATCAGGTGCCCTCTCATCCTCCAACATTCCAATGAAAACAATCCAAGTTTGTTCAACCTTTCTTCATAGTCCAAATCCCTAATTGTTCCTAAGAATTTGCTAATGAGCTGTCTTCTGGAACTGCTACCATCTGTGTGTGTGGCATACACCAATGGTGCTCTTTTGCCTGAGGTGGTTTGATACAACTGGCCAGAACATTTGAGAGGGTGGTTCAGAGTCAACCATATTGCTATGGACCTGGTGTAATGTGTGGGCCAGACGAAGTACAAATGGTAGATTTCCTCCCCTGAAGGACATTAATGGAACCAATTGTGTTTTTACAACACTGTGGTGGTTTTACGATCATTATGAATGATTTAAGTCTATATTCCAGATTTACGAATGAATGGAATTCAATTTGCCCCAGCTGCTGTGTTGGAGCTAAATTCATTGGTGGAATTTAATACCCTCGACCAAGGTTGAGTTTGGAAGCAGGGAAGGTTTTAATTGGGTGGGTGGGCCCAAGGACCACCTTTCCACATCTGCCCCAATTAAACCCAGGGCAGGAAGACTCATGGATGGCCTTCCCATCCTGAAACCAATCGAGGCCCTTTAAGTGGACAATCACTAATCACATTAGGGCCTCCTCCTGCCGTTGCTGACATTCTATCAGTATCAGTAACGTGCAGGAAGCGCCAAAAACAGATAGGTTTTCTTGTGAGTTCCTCATGGGGGAGCGAGGTCCCTCATTATCAGGCACTCATGCCTGATTGAGTGACCCAGGATTAGGAAATATAAACAGGTTTATCTTGTTATCAAACCCCTTTGCTCCTTCTCTGGTAACACCATCTCACCCTCTCTCACCTGTGACTGGAGTCCTTCACTGGCCCTGGGCCTCTGGTAGATGCATTGCCAGCTGCAGTGAAGAGCTGCTGGCTTTTGATTGGCCTGCAGCTTTTGGGGGCTGGGAGTTCATTCTCCCAGCCTCCTTGATCTTGGGGAGTGCCTACACTGGCCAGCAATGTGTCTAAATGCCATTTAATATGATGGGTCTTCAAAGGAGTCATTGCAGGCCTCTCGCTGGCTGGAGAATTGGTGGAAGCCCTGGATTAAATTCCACCCCATGGAGCATTAACCTAGGCCTCTGGATTGCTAGTCCAATGGCACCACAACTATACGAGCACCCCCTATAGTGCAATTCTTCTGGAACTATTTGGCTATTATGGTTCTTCACAATCTTGTAATCAATTATAATACGGTTCGTCAGCCATTTCATAATAATTGATTTTTTTCTAAAACTCTCTTTTTACATAATGAACTCATTAAATATAATAAATGATTTCAAACCAGTTGATTATTTGCAAGGCGAAAATTGAGTTGGCATTTTGACAATTTTTTTCAAAATTCTATTTGTTGAATTCCAAAATTTTCAATTTCAAATTGAATTAGGTCCAGTTTGGAAAAGAAAACACAATGGCCAGAAAAATTGCAGTCAAAATAATGGAAGCTGAGACCAAGGTGAAGACACGACCCATGAGCAGGTGCATAAGAAAAGAGCACAAGAAATGTTCAGGTAAATCAGGAAGCGTAGTTTTTAGGTGATTCAACCATGGTTTGA
The DNA here is from genome assembly GCF_964213995.1 of Mustelus asterias. Lineage (NCBI taxonomy): Eukaryota > Metazoa > Chordata > Chondrichthyes > Carcharhiniformes > Triakidae > Mustelus > Mustelus asterias. The sequence goes on from NC_135804.1 coordinate 91,829,329, forward strand.
AAAAGCTGGAACATTGTAGGAAGAAGAAAGATTTTGAGAAACAAACATTGAATTCCCTACTCGCCCATAAGCTCCACTGATTTTTTTAAAATCTACTCTATTCCACCTCCTCCAACCATCTCAGTTCTTTCTGGCATTTTTCTTCCTCCATGTATTCACACGTGTGCTCTTCTTTCGCCCTGTCTCCACTAGTTCACAAAGTTATTGTTCTCCATTTCTCTTCTTCTCCAGTTATCCCCTTCTGACCTGAATTCATAGAATCATAGGATCATAGAATCATAGAGCACAGAAGAGGCCCTTTGGCCCATCGAGCCCGCACCAACACGCGAGAAACACCTGAACTCCCACCTAAACCTGTCTACTAGCACTTGGTCTATAGCCTTGGATGTTATGATGTGCCAAGTGCTCATCCAGGTACTTTTTAAAGGATGTGAGGCAACTCACCTCTATCACCCTCCCAGGCAGTGCATTCCTGACCATCACCACCTTCTGGGTAAAAAGGTTTTCCCTCACATCCCCACTAAACCTTCTGCCCCTCATCTTGAACTTTGAATTAATAGAAATGTCTGTGCATAATCTATGACTTCAACCTCCACAATCATTGGTTTCTGACAAAGAGGGAAGAATTGTGAAGCAGGACAAATGTGGACATGTTGACACCAGGCCTAACATGCTGAATGTCCAGGTAAAACATAAATAGCATGTGTGGATAGTGATAAGGGAATTTAAAAGTTGCATGAAGAAAATGGCTGGATATTTGTTCAGAGGCTCATATCCTCAGAATGTAGAGTACTTGTTTTCAAATAAAATGGGAATTTATCCAAATACAGATAAAAGCTGTACTCATCGGGCCAAATGGGTGTACTTTCAAATTACTTTTAGAATTCAATTTGGTTTTGCCCAATTGGATTTACACTTGCAAATAAAGATGTGGACACACATATATGCACAGACACACACACACATATTACCTTTTTCTCTTGTGTAATTGCTTAAAATAAACTGACTTGATTAATCTTCAACTGTATCATTCCAACTCCAAGTTATTGGACTTTTATTTCTCTGTAACTGTGGCAACTAATTGCACAGAACTTCACCACACATATTGTTTGCTTGAAGCCCTTTCTATATTGGGTTTTTCCCTTAGAAGAGAATCCAGAGTTGAATCAGTGAAATGCTCCATGGAAACATCCAAGGCAATATTAGTCTAGAATCACTGCAACCTGGGGTCCAATTCAAATCATAGAAATATCTGCCTCATGCTGGCAACTCATTAAAAAGAAGAGAGGTACCAAATAAAGGCTGTATTCTGTATACAGCTGGGGACTCTGATGTTGGGTTTGTTTCCAACTCATTGTAAATGTTATGAATACTACAGCGAGCCTTGAATCACTTCTGAAAATTATCTTGTCAGTGCTGCGTACTTCCTGGAACTATGGAATGCCCACAATTTAGCTAAATTTGAATTTGCAATTCTTTGAAAGGTTGGCAAATGTTGAAATACCTGGGCTTCCAGTTTACAAAACACTACTAAACTTCAATTAAATTAAAGAGTTAAATTTAAGTCAAGCTGATGTACAAGAAGGACCTGTATTTCATAGAATCATAGAATCTCTACACTGCAGAAGAGGCCATTTGGCCTATCGCATTGACACTGACTCTCTGACAGAGTATTTTACCCAGTGATGCGCTATCAATAAGGCGAAAGACTACCGATATGCCAATATAAGTGTAGGCTTTTATTCACAACAGAATCAGGAGCAGATCCCAACAATTAACCGACCTGGACTGAACAAGGGGGAGGAGACAGCCACCTTTATACTAGGTGCTGAGGGGAGGAACCAAACTGGAAGGGGATGTGTCCAGGTATGACAAACACACACAACGGTGGTCCATATAGGACAAAGGCACAACTGAGGTCCACCACACCCAGGCCCTCTCCCCCACCCTATCCCTGTAACCCCACACAGTGATCCATCTGACCTACACATCTTTGGACACTTGGGGCGGGAGTTTCCAGTCGCGCTTGCCCCCAAAGCTGGAAAATCCCACTGGAAGTCAACGGACCTTTGCATGGCCCGTGTCCCGCCCACTACAATTCCTGTGGCGGGCAGGGTGGGAATGTTCTTCCCTCGGGGGCAATTTAGCATGGCATTTCTTTGGACTGTGGGAGGAAACTGGAGCACCCGGAGGAAACCCAACGCAGACATGGGGAGAATGTGTAAACTACACATAGACAATTACCCAACACCGGAATTGAACTCGGGTCCCTGGAGCTGTGAGGCAGCAATGCGAACAATTGTGCCACTATGCCACCCTTTATATTGTGTTCTTCACGCAGACAAAGAACCTAAGCCACTTCAGAAAAGTGTAATCAAACAAAAATTGATACTGATCCAAAGAATGAGACTTTAGCCACTAAAAACTTGGCAAAAAGAGGTTTTCCAATTCGCAGCAGCAGATAAGCTAAATCATGGAGTAAATGGGCAGAATTGCAGAGGTAAAGGTGGGTGTTTTGTACGATGAGGGAATATGGATTCTGAAGCTTAGCTTAGGATCAAACCAAACTGGGCCTGCAAATAATCTGCTTTCGGTTGAATCAATAACCAGAGAGAGAGAGAGAGACAGAATCAGTGAAAAAGGAATGAAACTTGTAGGAGAGGACAGTGACTTCAATACTTAGAGGGGGGGGAATGGAGGGAGCTTCAGAATGTGGGGTAGAGGGAGTGGGGTAGATTTGGGGTGATAGGTTATTGAGGGTTAGGTGGAATGCAGAGTAAAGGTTGCTATCAGGTCAACCATGGTCTTATTAAATGGCGATGCAGGTTTGAGGGGCTGAATGGCCTACTGCTACTCCTTGTTCGTATGTTCTTGAATTATGGACCGGGAAAGACCAGAGTATGAGTCAATAAGGAAGTTGATTGGAGCGTGAAGATAGAAGAGGAAGAAGAGAGGGAGGATGGGATGCATTCTAGGACATGAAAGGAATGCACGCCTGGAGAGAGAGATCAGAGCGCGAGATTGGAGGTGATCGGAGTATGGGCCGTGGAAAGATTTGAGCCTGACCTGCAAAGGGAAATCGAGAATGGATAGACACCAGAATAATGGCTGGCCCTTCATTGGAGTATGGGCTGGGGTGATCAGAGTACGAACTGGGGGAGGTCAGATTACAGACTGGAGGGAGGCCAGTGTGCGGACTGGGGGGAGGGGGGGAGGTCAGGGTGCGGACTGGGGGGGCAGGGGTGGTGATCAGAGTGCAGACTGGAGGGGAGATCAGAGTGCGGTCTGCGGGGAAGGTCAGAGTGTGGACTGGGGGGAGGTCAGAGTGCTGACTTGAGGGGAGGTCAGAGTGTGTGGACTGGAGTGGAGTTCAGAGTGTGGACTGGGGGGGAGGTCAGAGCATGTGGACAGGAGTGGCAGTCAGAGTGTGGACTGGGGGGGGGGGCAGAGTACACACTGGGGGGGGTGGGGAAGGTCAGAATGCAAACTGGGGGGAAGGTCAGAATGCAAACTGGGGGGAAGATCAGAGTGCAGACTGGGGGGAGGTCAGAATGTGGACTTGGGGGAAGGTCAGAGTGTAGACTGGGGGGAGTTTAGAGTATGGACTGGGGTGGAGTTCAGAGTGCACACTGGGGGAGAGGTCAGAATCTGGTCCAGGAGGAGGTCAGATTATGGTTCAAGGGAAAGTCAATGTGTGGGCTGAGTTGGTAAGGGTATAGGAGGTGGTGGGGTGGTAGGGTGTTGGGGTGGTGGGTGGGTTTGTGGGAGGGGGGGGTGCGGGGTGAGGGCAGGATGGGAGTTAAGATCAGAGCCTGTTTCAGGAGAAGATCAGAGGATGGCCTGGGGAGAAGATCACTGTACAGCCGGTGGAGATTTGAATTCGGGGCATGAATGCATCGGCGGTGCATAGATCAGGGATAAAAGAGTTGGAGTGTGTGTCAGGGCAGGTAGAAATTTGAGCCATGAGGATCATAAATCATAAAACCGTAAAAATATGAGCTGCAGAAGGTCAGTTGGCCCTTCAAGCTTGCTTTGCCTTTTAGCAACATCTTCCACCTCAATTCTACCTTCCTGCACTATCAACAGGGCCCTTAATTCCTTTGGTGCCCAAAAATTTATTGACTCCTGCCTTGAATGTAATCAATAACTGAACATTCACAGTTCTCCAGGATAGAGTTCCAAAACAGGCCCTGCTTTTCCACCTACATTTGTCAGCAAACTTGGATAAGTTACACTCAGTTCCCTCACTTAAATCATCAATGTAGATTGTAACTTGCTGTGGCCAAAGTCCCGATCCCTGCACTAGTGTCACTAGTTGCAGCTTGCCAACCCAAAATGATTAGTCTGCCCACTAACCAACCCTCAATCCTTGCTGATAAATTGCCTGAATCACACCTGTTTGTTTGTGTTGTTTAGATTTACACTGTATCTCCTGACACTGATTGAAAGCCTTCTTTCTGCATGCAATGTGTCAAGAGCCAGCAGTTAGGAGTTCCCCCTTTCCCAGTATCAGCTCGAAGGTCAATGAGTACAGCGACGACAAGTTAATGATCGCCTTAAAATACAGACCACCAATGAATTGTTGTTCGTGAAAGCGCAGGAAAGAGAATTACTCTGTGCCTTAGGACTCCATAAAAATAAACATTTGTTTTCATAGGCATTACAGCTGTTTTACCACCAGCTCTGCATGACTATATAAATTACTGGCCCTGAATTCTCCTCAAGCTGCAACCATTGCTTTGGAACAAACCCCATTTGTCCGGTTTACTCCTCACTTTTGACAAAGTTATGGCTGGTGAAGTAGGAGCAGCTTTGAGGAAATTCCTGCCCTTTTTTAAAATTCATTTGTGGGACATGGGCGTCGCTGGCTGGCCAGCATTTATTGCCCATCTCCAGTTGCCTGAAGGCAGTTGAGAGTCAACCACATTGCTATGGCTCTGGAGTCACAAGTAGGTCAGACCAAGTAAGGACAGCAGATTTCCTTCCCTAAAGGGCATTATCTGAATACTTTCCAGAAATGGTAGAAGTGAGCGGAAAACCCTATGCTTCACAGTACAGGGAAACTGCAGAATTACAAAGTTGAGAAGGCAAATCCAGAAGTGATAACATAATTGGCTTTGAAAAAATCCTCCAAATTGTTCTCAACAGGAAAACAAAGTTTTTGAAATTCCCTTGTGAGATATTACATGCATGTTTCATGCTTTGTCCATTGGTTTAACTTTACTTAAATAAACTAATGCTCCCATTAAAATAGTGGGGGAACACAATGTCAAAGAAAATAAACAACCATTTATATCCAAGTAGTCACAAAGCTTCTTCTCTCCTCCAGTTTTCCTCTCTCAACCAGTCTCTTTCCCTCTCTCTCTGCAATGAGGAGGTTTCTTGCCCTCTCAGGTTCTGTGGTGATTGGCACTATCTTTGGTACTGGCATGACAGTGCTGTCACTGTCACAAGTGCGATCTGCAAATGTGTGGGAATCAGTCTCCCCTCTTGTTGCTATGTCAAAAGATGCAGTGACATATGATCCTAATTTCAGAATTACTGAATGAATTAAATTTCAAACTCAACATAAAATGTTGCCATCATATCGCCATTCATCTATAAAACCTATAAAATTCTAACAGGAATAGACAGGGTAGATGCAAGAAGGATGTTCCTGATGGCGGGGGTGTCCAGAACCTGGGATCACAGTCTGAGGATACAGAGTAGACTGTTTATGACAGAGATGAGGAGAAAGTTCTTCACCTAGAGAGTGGTCAGCCAGTGGAATTCACTGCCACAGAAAGTAGTTGAGGCCAAAATAATGAATGTTTTCAAGAAGCAGTTCTTGGGGTGAAGGGGATCAAAGAATATGTGAGGAAAGTGGGATTAGGCTATTAAGTTAGATGATCAGCCCTGATCATAATGAATGAAGGAGCAGACTCAAAGGGCTAAATGGTCTCCTCCTGTTCCTATTTTCCAAGTTTCTATGTCGCTGAAGGCATGTTTACTACAGGATCATTAATTAAGCCCTTCTTATTGCACAATACATGATATAAAATAGCCTGTTCCCTATTCGTTTCCATCACATATTGATCTGGAAAACTATCTTGTATACACTCCATGAATTTACAGGAATGTAGCAAAATAGAACTTAAGAGCAGGAGTAGGCCATTCAGACCTAGAAGCCTGCCCTACCATTCAATAAAATCATGGCTAAGTAGGCTGAGACTTTGTTTCAACAAGGGAAACATGATCCTTGTTTCCCTTTTCTATCAAAAATACTAATTTCCCCAAGCCATTACTGCCCAAATGTGGTTTGCTCAGTCTACATGAAGATTAAAGCACACCCACATCCCCATGAATACATTATTCACAGAAGTAGACCATTCAGCCCATCGAGTCTGCACCAATAACAATTCCACCCAGGCCCTATCCTTGTAACACCACGTAATCCCCCATGACACTAAGGGGAATTCCCACCCAGACCTGTTCCCCGTAATCCCAAGTATTTACCCCACAAATCCCCCTAACCTACATATTTTGGGACACTAAAGGGCAATTTAGCATGATCAATCCATCTAACTTGCACATCTTTGGAGTGTTGGAGGAAACCGGAGCATCCAGAGGAAACATACGCAGTCACGGGGAGAACATGCAAACTACACACAGTCACCTGAGGCCAGAATTGAACCCAGGTCCCCAGGCATTGTAAGGCAGCAGTGCTAACTACTGTGCTACTGTGCATTCATTCATCTTGTTAAATTCACTTCAGATTTCCTGATTTACTGATGCGCGTTATCATACACGAGGCTTGATGCTCGGGAAATAAAGGCTTTTATTTGCTGTAACAAAGCAGCTACCAATTATATACACGATCCCAGACTGAGGGGTCCCAGCCAGAGCAGGGACCTTTATACCTCTCCTAGGAGGCGGAGCCCGACTGGGATGTACCACAACACTACAATACAAAGGTGTAACAACCCCACCCTAACCCCAACAGCAACAAGTAGCACAACCCATCCCTAACCCAACAGCAACATATGTACATACTTGTAGTACTGGCCAGACCCTGGCTCAGTACTATCCAGTGGGAACCAACGATGGTTCACCACATTTATATTCTGCCCTACCTTATAACTAATATTTATAGGTCTAGTAACAACCCCCACTAATGCTTCTTAGCTCCCCTCAAATTGATTCAACTTCTGGATTTTCTGAGCTACAATATTTATCTCCCTGTCTTTATCCCAGCCCTCATCAGCCTGTTTCCATTTTGCCCACTTCTTCTAAAAGTTAAGTATCTTGGAATATTTAGTTCCCAGCCTTGATCATTTTGCCACTTTATATTTGCTCAGGCCTATTAATTTCCATATGTTTCTCCAGGTTGGGGGAGAGAAGCTTGTCTGCAGGAAAAATCAAATTGTTGGTTGTGGGGAGATTACAGTATATCGACTGAGGAGGGATTGGAATGTCGTTTGGGGTAAGAGATTGGAGAGTGAGTCAGTGGGAGATAGAAACAGGTCAGGAGAAGATTGTGCGTTGGTCGGGAGATCAGAGCACGGTTCAGGAAGCAAGCTTGCTAATATTCCTGAGGCTCCACCCGGCCTAAAAAGAATGCTGGAAAGACTTGATGTATTTGAGCTTTTTCCTCCCTATTGCTACTAGGTTTCTGAATCTTTGACCATTAAATCTGAGGTCCTGTTAAAATTGGATATATGCAGCCTCAACAACTTTTATTTAGGGGTGAAATTAAGAAAAAGAAATAAGGAAACCAAAGAGATGGCATGAAAAAAATCATAGAATCATAGAATCTTTACAGTGCAGAAGGAGGCCCTTCAGCCCATCGAGCCTGCACCGACAAGGGGGAGATCTTACAGAAACATATAAGATTATGAAGGGAATAGATAAGATAGAAGGAGGGGGCATAGCCTCAAAATAAGGGGAAGCAGATTTAGGACTGAGTTGAGGAGGAACTTCTTCACACAAAGGGTTATGAATCTGTGGAATTCCCTGCCGAGTGAAGCAGTTGAGGCTACCTCATTGAATGTTTTTAAGGCAAGGATAGATAAATTTTTGAACAGTAAAGGAATTAAGGCTTCTGGTGAGTGGGCAGGTAAGTGGAGCTGAGTCCACAAAAAGATCAGCCATGATCTTATTGAATGGCGGAGCAGGCTCGAGGGGCCAGATGGCCTACTCCTTCTCCTTGTTCTTATGTTCTTATGGTCTTATGACAACAATCCCACTCAGGTCCTATCTCTGTAACCCCATGGATTTACCCTGCTAAACCCCCGACGCTAAGGGCAATATTTTCCTGCTGCACTCTCCTCAAAATCCTGCCCAAGGTCAACAGACCTGTGCATGATCCGCCCCCGCCCGCTACGATTCCCATGGTGCACGGGATATGAAAATTTCCCCCTAAGGGTCAATTTAGCGTGGCCAATCAACATCACATACACATCTCTAGACTATAGGAGGAATCCAGAGCACCCACACAAATTATTGGCAGTAAAATGAAGGAAAATCCAAAGAGGTTTCATAAATATATAAAGAAGTTCCTCCTCAACTCAGTCCTAAATCTGCTTCCCCTTATTTTGAGGCTATGCCCCCTCCTTCTATCTTATCTATTCCCTTCATAATCTTATATGTTTCTATAAGATCTCCCCCTTGTCGGTGCAGGCTCGATGGGCTGAAGGGCCTCCTTCTGCACTGTAGAGATTCTATGATCTATTAGAGGATGGGCTGAAGGGCCTCCTTCTGCACTGTAGAGATTCTATGATCTATTAGAGGATAACTATTCGAGACCATTTAGACAACCTGTGTGTGGAGGCAAAGCTTCTGAATGGTTCTTAATGGTTATGTTGTGTTTGTTTCCACAAAGAAGAGAAGGATGATACAGATGTTGTAATCAGGAAGGAGAAGTGTTAACATACGAGATAAATTAACATGGTGAAGAGGAAGTATTCAGGAGATCTTTAAAAAATGGATAAATCCTCAGGCCTGGACTACATATTCTAGGCTTTTAAAGGAAACAAGAGAATAAATAGTGGAGGCATTGACCATCACTTTCCAATCCTCTCTGGCTACAAGTGTAATGTTGGAAGAGTGGAGGACAGTTAATGTTGCACCATTGTTTAAAAAAGGAGAAAAAGATAGATGAAGCAATTATAGATCCAGTCAACTTAGCCTCGGTGGTGGGCAAATTATTGGAAGAAATTCTGAGTAACAGGATAAATCCTCTTTTAGAAAGACATGGATTAATCAAGGACAGTCAGCATGGATTTGCTCAGGGTCTGACTAACATGATTGAATTTTTTGAGGAGGTAGCAAGGTACATGCGAAACCTAATGCCTCTTTTCAGATAACTTCAGCAAAAAGTGCAGTGATGAGAAAAGAAAAAGAAGACAAATATAGATCCAATTCCAGAGACAATGGTGCTGGTCGAGAAGAGAAATAATTGCTGGGCATTCTTTTGGCTCTGATTGGATGAATAAGAATAGAACCAAACAAGAGCAGAAATGCTGGAGGAGGATAGGTTAGTCAACCATCTCAAAGGCTGCAGTGTGCACTAGAACGAAAAGAAACAGTGCATTATAAATCAGTCAGTTCGGAGCTGGTCATTTTTGATTTTGATTAGCCCGGTCGGAGTGCATCCCTGAATGGAATTATGGAAAAGTTGCACATGAATTTTTAAGACAGCAACCTTGGAAAGATGATAGAAGTTATTGATTGGATGATAGTTTGCATGGACGGAGGAGGGTCGAGCGTGTGTTCATTGAGAAGGGGGTTGTGACAGTGATTTTTAAATGGAGGTGGACAGTACCTGAGGAAAGGGAACTATGTGAACAGTTTTTGGTCCCCTTATTTAAGGAAAGTTATAAAGTCATGGGGGGAATTTTCCCATTCCGCCACCACGGGAATCGTAGCAGGCAGGGGGCGGACCATGCAAAGGTTTGTTGACCTCGGGCGGAATTTTTTGGTTTTGGGGCGAGCGAGGCCAAATCCTGCTCACAGAGTTTTACAGCACAGAAAGAGGCCCTTTGGCCCCTCATGTCTGTGCTGGCCATCAAGCACCTATCTATTCAAATCCTATTTTTTAACACTTGGTCCATAGCCTTCTACGGTATGGCATTTCAAATACTCATCTAAATGCTTCTTAAATGTTGTGAGAGTTTCCTCCTCTATCACCCTTTCAGGTAGTGAGTTCCAGATTCCCACCACCCTCTGGGTGAAAAAGATTTTCTTCAAATCTCCTCTAAATCTGCTACTCCTTATCTTAAATCGATGTCCCCGAGTTATTGACCCCTCTACTAAGAGGAAAAGTTTCTTCCTATCTATGTCCTTCATAATTCTGTATATCTCGATGGGCGTCCCCCCCTCAGCCCTCACAGCTCGAAGGAAAACAACCCCAGTCTAACATACTCCAGCCTAGGCAACGTCCTAGTGAATTGTCTTTGCATCCATTCGAGTGCAATCACAGTCTTTCTACAGTGTGGTGACCAGAACTGCACACAGTAATCCAGCTGTGGCCTAACGAGCGTCTTATCCAGCTCCATCATAACCTCCTTGCTCTTATATTCTATGCCTCAGCTAATAAAGGCAAGTATCACACATGCCTTCTTAACTGCCTATCCATCTGTCCTGCTGCCTTCAGGGACTTATGGACATGCAGCCCAAGTTCACTCCGGTCCTAAGTGCTTCCTAGCATCTTAACATTCTTTGCATATTGATGCGCTACTCAAACACGAGGCCTGAAGCTCAGTAAATGAAAGGCTTTTATTTACTGTAATGAAGCTGCAAGAACTTATATACACTATCCCAAACTGAAGGGGTCCCGGCCAGAGCAGGGACTCTTATACCTCTCCCAGGAGGCAGAGACCAACTGGGATGTGCCACAACACTACAGTACAAAGGTGTAACAACCCCACCCTAACCCCAACAGCAACAATAGCACAACCCAACAGTAACTTATGTACATCCTTGTAGTACTGGCCACACCCTGGCTCAGTACTATCCAGTGTGAACCAACGATGGTTCACCACATTCACCCCTCCTTTGAGAACAAAGGCCGGCGGGGTACAAAAACAGAATAAAGTGTCAGCAGTCTATAAGTTCAGACGGTCAGGGGGACCGCTCCGTCGTTGTGACCTCCTCAATACCGGCAGTGACACCGGAGTAGGCACTTGCGGTGGCGTTCTCCCCAAGGCGGCGTCCAGCTGTTCTTCCACGGACTCACAGGCCGGTTGACCCTGAGGTGACGGTAGTCCATGGGATCCTGACACGCCCTGCGGTGGCGACCATCTTCTGGGCTCAGGCAAGCTGTACATGGGAGTAAAATGGTTAAGCAATGGTCCCAATGCTGCCCGCGCCGTGTCCGGGGAAGAAACAAGAGATAAAGGGTTTGTTACAGGGGGTATGGGAGCGACAGGGGTTGCTACGTCCCCTGCTGGCGCCAGGTCTCGGATCGAGACCATGTCCTCTTGCCCGTCAGGGTATGCCACATAGGCATACTGAGGGTTGGCGTGGAGGAGATGGACCTGTTCGACCAACGGGTCGGACTTGTGGGCCCTTACATGTCGCCGCAGGAGGACGGGTCCTGAGGACGTCAACCAAGACGGTAATGAGGTCCCCGAGGAAGACTTCCGAGGGAATGAGAACATCCTCTCATGGGGAGTAGCATTGGTTGCCGTACACAGGAGGGAGCGAATAGAATGGAGCGCATCAGGGAGCACCTCTTGTCAACGGGAGACTGGAAGACCTTTTGACTTCAACGCCAGTAAGACAGCCTTCCAGACTGTAGCATTCTCGCGTTCCACCTGTCCATTACCCCAAGGGTTGTAGCTCGTGGTCCTACTAGAGGCAATCCCGTAGGAGAGCAGGAATTGCCTCAAGTCATCGCTCATGAACGACGAGCCCCTGTCGCTATGGATGTAGCCGGGGTACTCAAACAGGGTAAAGAGATCACGGAATGCCTTGATAACCGTGGCAGCGGATGTATCAGAGCAGGGAACAACAAAAGGGAACCGAGAGTACTCGTCAATGATATTGAGGAAGTACACATTCCGATCTGTTGAGGGAAGGGGGCCCTTAAAATCGACACTCAGTCTCTCGAAGGGACGAGTGGCCTTGACTAAATGTGCCCGGTCAGGTCGGTAAAAGTGCGGTTTGCATTCTGCGCAAACCCGACAGCTCCTTGTTACCGACCTGACGTCCTCCACCGAGTAAGGCAGGTTGCGAGCTTTTATAAAGTGGTAGAGCCGAGTGACCCCAGGATGGCACAGGTCATTATGGAGGGCGTGCAAACAGTCCTCCTGTATACTAGCGCATGTTCCACGCGAGAGGGCATCCGAGGGCTCATTGAGTTTCCCTGGACGATACATGATGTCGTAGTTATAGGTGGAGAGTTCAATCCTTCACCGCAAGATCTTGTCATTCTTGATCTTGCCCCTCAGCGTGTTGTTAAACATGAACGCCACGGACCGCTGGTCCGTGATCAGGGTGAACCGTTTTCCCGCCAAGTAATGGCGCCAGTGCCTGACGGCCTCCACAATGGCCTGGGCCTCCTTTTCCACTGCTGAATGCCGAATTTCGGGGCCTTGGAGGGTGCGGGAAAAAAAGGCGACGGGCCTGCCCGCCTGGTTAAGTGTGGCGGCCAGGGCAAAATCGGATGCATCGCTCTCCACCTGAAAGGGGATGGACTCGTCTACAGCGTGCATCGTAGCTTTTGCGATGTCGGCTTTCAATTTATCAAAGGCCAATCGGGCCTCTGGCGTTAAGGGAAAAGTCGTGGACTTAATGAGCGGACGGGCTTTATCCGCGTAATTGGGAACCCACTACGCATGATAAGAGAAGAAGCCTAAGCATCTTCTCAGTGCTTTTGCACTAGCAGGTAAGGGAAGTTCAGAAAGGGGGTGCATACGGTCTGGATCAGGGCCAATGACCCCGTTACCACCACGTATCCTAGGATGGCTAAATGGCGCGTACGAAACACACACTTCTCCCTGTTGTAGGTCAAGTTCAGGCGAGATGCAGTGCGTAGGAAGTTCAGGAGATTCGTGTCGTGGTCCTGCTGGTCATGGCCGCAGATGGTGACGTTGTCCAGGTACGGGAAGGTAGCCCGCAGCCCGTTCTGGTCCACCATTCGGTCCATAGCACGCTGGAAGACCGAGACCCCATTGGTGACACCAAAGGGAACCCTGAGAAAGTGATACAAGCGACCATCCGCCTCAAAAGCCGTGTATTGTCGGTCCTCTGGGCGAATGGGGAGTTGGTGGTAGGCAGACTTGAGGTCTATGGTGGAGAACACCCGGTACTGTGCAATCTGATTGACGATATCAGATATGCGCGGGAGGGCATACGCATCCAGCTGCGTATATCGGTTAATGGTCTGACTGTAGTCAATGACCATCCGGGGTTTGTTCCCGCTCTTGACCACCACGACCTGCGCTCTCCACGGACTAGCACTGGGTTGTATGATCCTTTCTTTGAGGAGCCGCTGAACCTCAGATCTAATGAAGATCCGATCCTCAGCGCTGTAACGCCTACTTTTAGTCACGATGGGCTTGCAGCCTGGCACAAGATTCTGGAACAAGGAGGGTGTGGTGATCTTCAGCGTCGAGAGGCTGCAGGCGGGGCGCGTTGGGCAATTTGGAGGCTGCTGCTGTTTTCCCACTGCCAGTGAAGGGAGTGGCCCACCGTACTGTAGGATTACACTCCTCAAGTGGACCATGAAGTTTAGTCTGAGAAGTATTGGCGCGCAAAGATATGGCAACACAAGGAGCTTGAAACGCTCGTAAACTGTGCCTTGCACCTTCAAGGTTACCACGCAACTCCCTAGTACGGCAACAGACCGGGACCTTGATGCCATAGAGATTGTCTGTTTGGCAGGTTGAATCTGGAGTCCACACCACTTCACAGTGTCTGGGTGGATAAAGCTCTCAGTGCTCCCGCTGTCAAACAGACAATAAATCACGTGGTCATTTACCTGGATATTCATCATAGATTTGTCAAGTCTATGAGGCTTGGCCTGGTCCAGGATGATCGACGCAACCGTTGGTTCATGAGCGCCACTGCAGGCAGCTGAAATCGATGAGGAGGACCCCTGCTGGTCGTTCGTGGTCAGTGTCGACCAACATGGCCGCTCCCATGAGTCGCACGTGGGTGAGGGCGCCAAACTCAGCGACCCCTGGTGGTCATACTCCTCCGACTCCATCAACCGTAATGACGTCGTCCTGGCCACGCACATGGATGAACCCCGCGATGACTTCGACGACGAAGACCCGAGCTCTGAAGAATCGCAGGCCGCACTGCCGTTCCTGGGTTTAGATCGGCACACTTTTGAATAGTGCCCTTTTTTACCGCATGCGGTGCACTACACAGCTTTAACGGGACACCGTTGCCGAGCATGCTTCGCTCCCCCACAGAAATAGCACCGCGGGCCGCCCGGGGCTGCTGCCATCGTCTGGCCCGAGTGTGAGCACGCCATTACGCAGCATTTCGAACCCAAGGGACGAGGAGGGATTAGCGACTGCTCCTGCCACGTTGTCTCCACATGGTCCTCCGGATATAATACCAAGCTTTTGGAGGCCGTCTCGAGCATCTCTGCTAGCTCGATGGCCTGGGTAAGGTTAAGGTTACCCTTCTCCAGCAGTTTAAGTCGAATGTACGACGAACCGACCCCGGCCACAAACGCATCTTGGGCGAGGTCGTACATGCTCTGCTCAGCCGACACAGCTTTGCAGTTACAGCCCCTGGCTAGCTGTAGGAGCTCGTTTGCATAGTCCTCCATCGTTTCGCCAGACTGCCGTCGTCGAGTGGCTAGGAGGTAACGAGCGTGTATCTCATTGGGTGGTTTGATATAGCGCTTCTTCAGAAGCTCGAGGGCCTTAGTATAATCGGTGGCCGCACGGATCGCAAGGTAGACAGTGTCGCTTACCCTCGCATGGAGGACCCGGAGTCTGTCATCATCTGTGGTGACCGCTGCGGAGGCTGCCAGGTAGTCTTCGAAACACTTCAGCCAGTGGTCGAAGTTGTTAGAAGCGCCCACCACACGTGGATCTAGCGTAAGGCGTTCCGGCTTCAGAATTTGCTCCATACTCTCTCTCTTTTTTTTTTCGACGAGAGTTTAACGACAGTAAATAAAATTGATGCGCTACTCAAACACGAGGCCTGAAGCTCAGTAAATGAAAGGCTTTTATTTACTGTAATGAAGCTGCCAGAACTTATATACACTATCCCAGACTGAAGGGGTCCCGGCCAGAGCAGGGACTCTTATACCTCTCCCAGGAGGCGGAGCCCGACTGGGATGTGCCACAACACTACAGTACAAAGGTGTAACAACCCCACCCTAACCCCAACAGCAACAATAGCACAACCCAACAGTAACATATGTACATCCTTGTAGTACTGGCCAGACCCTGGCTCAGTACTATCCAATGGGAACCAACGATGGTTCACCACACATATTCCCTTGCTTTGTTAGTCTTCCCAAAATGCATTACCTCTTCCTTTTCAGGGTTAAATTCCATTTGCCACTATGCTGCCCATCTGATCAGAGCATCTATATCATCCTGAAATCTAAGGCTTTCTTCCTCACATTTTGCCACACCAATTTCATGTCATCTATGAACTTACTGATCATATCCCCATATTAGCTTTGTGATCATTCATATACACTACAAACAGCAAGGCACCCAGCACCGATCCCTGTGGTAAACCACTGGACACAAACTTCCAGTCAAAAACAATCTTCGACCATGACCCTCTGCCTCCTGGATCCAATTTGCCAACTTGCCCTGGATCCCATGAGCTCCTACTTTCTTGATCAGTCTCCCATGTGGCACTTTGTCAAAAGCCTTACTGACGTCCATGTGGACTACATCAATTACCTTAATCTCAACACCTAGGGCCCGATTTTACCATTTTCATTCTAAATGCTGAATCTGGGCGTAATGCAGATCCGACTTAGAAATCTGCTTTCAGACGCCCCCATACGCTCTCAGCCATCTCCAGTCCCATTCGCGCTGTGGGCGGGGCTTAGCGTGGCCAAAACGATTGGAGCTCTGAATTGCGCATGCGCAGTTGGAAAAAAGTTTGAAAAAGTGCGCCCGTGTCACTTCGCTCCTGGGCCGCAGAAAGCGGAGAAAGCGGCCCAGGAGCAAAAAGCAGGAGCGAGGGTGGCACACACACATCACTGTCCCCCTTATCCACCCCCATTACCGACACACATCACTGTCCCCCTTATCCACCCCCCACTACCCAAACACATCACTGTCCCCCTTATCCACCCCCATTACCGACACACTTCACTGTCCCCCTTATCCACCCCCCCACTACCCACACACATATCTGTCCCCCTTATCCACCCCCCCTGCTACCCAGACCAATCATCACCCTGCCCCCTCCCCCCACACCAATCACTCGCAGAGTGGCAGCAGACCCCCCAGCCTCCCCACGCCCCCACCAGAGATCCGTCTGCCCCCCCACCAGAGATCCATCTGCCCCCCGCCAGAGATCCATCTGCCCCCTCCCCCACCAGAGATCCATCTGCCGCGCGCACCCCCCCCCCCCCCCGCACCTGAGATACATATTACCCGTCACCCTCCTCCTGCCCCCCCGACAACGATCTGGCCTCACTCACCCCCCCAGAGAACGGTCTGGCCTCACTCATCCCCCCCAGAGAATGGTCTGGCCTCACTTGCCCCCCCCTCCCCTCCAGACAATGATCTGGCCTCACTCCCCTCCCCACCAATCAGAGAATGATCTGACCTGCCTCCCTCCTTACCCCCACCACTGATCTGAGTCAGAGAGCCGTTGGAAACACCGAACGCGCTCTTCAGAAGCTGGAGCGCCCGATTCAGACTTTTATTTAGCAGGTCCATTACGGTGCGGTTCCGGATCGGCAAACGCGGTGGTAAAGGGGGAAATGCTGATAAAGTTGGACGGGCAGTTCATTAATTCAACTTAAGTGCATGCAGATGCATTTAAATCGCTGTTGCACCCATTTTGGGCGTGAATCGAATCGCCGCCACTCCCGGGTTTCGGTAAAGTGGCTATCTGCGTGGACGTGGGTGCGTATCGTATTAATGGCCTCACACCCGACTTTACCCCATTTTCGCGCCCGAAAACGGGCACGACGCAATGGTAAAATCAGGCCCCTAGTCACCTCCTCGAAAAATTCAATCAAATTTGTTAGACATGATCTCTCGCTGACAAAGCCCAGCTGACTAACAATCCTATCTCTCCAAGTGGAGATCAATTCATAAGAACATAAGAACTTGGAGCAGGAATAGGCCATCCGGCCCCTCGAGCCTGCTCCGCCATTCAATAAGATCATGGCTGATCCCTCAGAATTGTTTTCAATAATTTCCCAAACACTGAGGCT
The DNA here is from genome assembly GCF_964213995.1 of Mustelus asterias. NCBI lineage: Eukaryota > Metazoa > Chordata > Chondrichthyes > Carcharhiniformes > Triakidae > Mustelus > Mustelus asterias. The sequence goes on from NC_135804.1 coordinate 91,846,691, forward strand.
GGACTCAGTGGCCTCTAATTACCTATTTTTTCCCTTCTTCCTTTCTTAATTAATGGTACCACATTAGCCACTCTCCAGTCCTCTGGCACCTCTCCTGTAGCCAGCGTCAGAGCCTCTGCAATCTTCTCCCTGCCTCACACAACAGCCTGGGATACATCTCATCTGGGCCTAGGGAATTATCTATTTTTGAGCCCACTAGAACCACTAACACCTCCTCACTCTCAATCTGTTCAGTTATATCAGTCCCCCCTCTCTGCCTTCTATCCTACATCTCTCTTTCTACCTATGTCATTGGTACCAGTGTGAACAATGACCTTTGACTGCTCACCCTCCTCCTTCAGAATGCCCTGCAGCCGTTCAGTGACATCCTTGACCCTGGCACCAGGGAGACAACACACCATCCTGGAGTCATGTCTGTGGCCTCTGAAATGCCTGTCTATGCCCCTCACTACTGAGTTTCCTACCACTATTGCTCTTCCACTCTTACTCCTCCCCCCTTGTGCAGCTGTGATGTGGAGATGCTGGCGTTGGACTGTGCAGCTGAGCCACCCACAGTGCCATGAACTTGGCTCTGGCTGCATTCCCCAGAGGAACCATCACTCTCACCGTTTTCCAACACAGCAAACGGTTCTTGAATGAGATGCACTCTGGGACTTTCCTGACTGCCTGCTTGTCCCCCTTCTTCTGCCTGATTGTCACCCATTCCCTCTCAGACTACATTTTCTTGAGCTGCAGGAAGACCACGTCCAAAAACGTGCTATCCGCAAAACTCTCAGAGTTGCGGATGAATTGCTGTGCCTCTAGTCGACATTCAAGCTCTGAAATCTGGCTCTCAAGCTTGTCGAATCAGTGGCACTTCCTGAAAATGTGGTCATCTGGACTGTACAGAGAATCTCGGAATTCCCATATGCTGCAGGTCATACAAAACATGGGACTGAGATCCTCAATCAGACTTTTTGTTAAAAGATGCACATTAAACTCATGCCAATTAGAAAATTATTCAAATTTTGTTTTAAAAAAAGCTAGAAATCTGACCTTTCCTTTAAATTTAAATTTAGCTTGAAATTTGAGGAAAAACAACTGACCCAACCCACTACTTACCAATCAGCTCTCTCCCTTGTAGCCTCTACTCCTGCAGCAAGGCTAGGCCACTCTTTGAAGATTAAAAAGTTAGAAACCAAACAAGCACCTCTTTCCCCTCTGCACCGAATTCTCACTGTGCTCCAAATTCCCAAACACACACAATCATGCTGGCTGTGTCTCATTTAGAACATGCTCTCTCCCTACTGCTAGCATTGGAGGCAGTCCAAAGTAGGTTCACTAGGTTGATACTAGGTATGGAAGGATTTTCTGATGAGGAGAGGTAGAGTAAGTTGGGCCTGTACTCACTGGAGTTCCAAAGAATGAGAGGTGACCTTATTGAGGCATGTAGGAATTTCAGGGGGCTTGACAGGGTAGATGCTGAAAAGTTGTTTCCCTTGTGGGAGAGTCTAGGACCAGCATAATATCAAAGCAAGGGATTGGGCACTTCAGACAGAGGTGGGGAGGAATTTCTTCTCTTAGAAGGTAGGTGAATCTGTGGAAATCTTTACTGCAGAGGGATGTAGACATGAGGTTAAGTCTATTCAAGGATGAGATAGATAGCCTTTTAGTAGTAAGGGAATCAAGGGCTGTAGAAATAAGATGGGGAAAGTGGAGTTGAGGATTATCAGGTCAGTCATGATCTCACTGAGTGCGAGTGATGCAGACTCAATAGGCCAATTGACCTATTTTTGTTCCTACATCTTATGGTCTTATGGACATTTAAAATGTCAGCGAGCATGGAAATCGGAACAGGCAAATTTGGTGGTCAACTGTCTCATTGAAATAAAGCTGTGATAACAGGAGGTGAGTCTCACAGACAAGATGAGCTCAAAGAACATCAGAGATTGGAGTGAATGTCAAGAAGGATACAAGTTCACAATTAAGGTAACAACATACTTATAGGAGAGGCAATGGCCTAGTAGTATTATTGCTAGACTATTAATCCAGAAACTCTGCTAATGTTCTGGGGACCTGGGTTTGAATCCCACCATGGCAGCTGGTGGAATTTGAATTCAATTTTAAAAATCTGGAATTAAGAATCTACTGATGACCATGAAACCATTGTTGATTGTCGGAAAAACCCATCTAGTTCACTAATGTCCTTTAGGGAAGGAAATCTGCTGTCCTTACCCGGTCTGGCCTACATGTGACTCCAGAGCCACAACAATGTGGTTGACTCTCAACTGCCTTCAGGCAACTAGGGATGGGCAATAAATGCCAGCCAGCCAGCAATGCCCGTGTCCTATGAATGAATAATAAAAAAAAGAAAGTTTTGCTTACTGGGAAAGGAGATGGGCGTGGGAGAGTGCAGAGGTGGATGATCAAATGTTCTCAGTCTTAATTCTCCGAGCTTGTCTAATTTTCCAGGTAAATAAGAAAATGATAATAAAATAATCATAGCCTCACAGATGGATTAACCAGGGTCGTATTCATCTCAACTTAAAATCTATTCTATTTTAAGGGAGGACATTATTAAATGACATTGTCTCCAATCATTGAAAGAACAGAAAGGTAATAATTAGGAATAACTTCAGTCAATTTGAATTACAATAAACTGACAAATCTTTGAAAAGGAGTTGAATACTTTGAACTAATGCAAGATGTTGTGTTAATGGAGAGACAACCTCAGAAGAAAGTTGGATTGGAGAGAAAAAAAAGGAATTTATGATATACAAAAGCAAAATACTGCAGCTGCTGTAAATTTGAAATTTAAAAAACCCAGAAAGTGCTCGGAATACCTGATAGGTCTGGCAGCATCTGTAGAGAGATGTGACTTTAGTCATAATCCCTGCTTGTGTATGTGGATGCTTCATCAGAACTGAAAAACTTAAGAGATGTGTCCGATTTTGAGGCAGGGAAAGGAGGAGAAGAGGAAAGAATAGAAGGAGAACTCTGTGATAGGATGGCAGGCAAGAGAGATGAAGTGACAAAGGAAATTATGATGATGCAAGACATGTAAAGAAACAGAGGATCGATCAACAGGTAGGAATAGCTGTATCATCAACACCAGGTGACTCCGAGAAAAAAACGGTTATGATCTGAACTCGATGTCTGGAAGGCTGTAAAGTGCCTATTCATCATTCCGATGCAGGAGGCGGTGGGGTAGTGGTATTGTGACTGGACTAGTAATCCAGAGAACCAGGGATAATGATCTGGGACCTGGATTTGAATCCTATCATGGCAGATAATGATGTCTGAATCCAATAAAATTGGAATTAAAAGTCTAATGATGACTATGATATCAATGTTGATTGTTGTAAAACCTGCATCTGGTTCACGAATGTCTTTTACGGGAGAAAATCTGCCATTCTTACCTGATTTGGCCCATGTGTGACTTGAGATCCACAGCAATGTGGTTGACTCTTTAATGCCCTCTGAAATGGCCTGGAAATCCACTCAGTTCAAGGGCAGTTAGAGATGGGCAATAAGTTAAAGTTTAAAAATTAAAGTTTTATTCATTAGTCACAAGTAGGCTTACATTGACACTGTGATGAAGGTACTGTGAAAATCTCCTTGTTGCCACACTCCTGTGCCTGTTTGGGTACACTGAGGAAGAATTTAGCATGGCCAATGCATCTGACCAACACATTTTTCGGACTGTGGGAAGAAACCAGAGCGCCTGGAGGAAACTCACGCAGACACAGGGAAAACGTGCAAACTCCACACAGACAGTGACCCAAGCTGGGAATTGAACCTGGATCCCTGGCACTGTGAGGCAGCAGTGCTAACCACTGCGCTACCGTGTCGCCCAGTGGCACCCACACCAACATCCCATGAATGATGTGGATGGAAAATTTGCATGTCAGAACACATTAATGATCATAAAAGTAATAGATTGAAAGATGGAATTCAAAGAGAATGAAAATTAATGTAATATATTAAGCAGTGTTACATGTGTTTTAAACGGAGTTCAATTTATATAAAGTATTACAAAGTAATACAAAGGGAGAAAAACAGCAGATAATATTGAAATTCTTTAAATGACATCCTGAGTAAGTAAACTGTATCTGTGTTAAAGGTGTTCTCTTTTAGGGACCTTGTCAAAATCCATCTGAGCCTAATGGAATGGAAATATTCTCAGTCTACAGACTATAAAGGGTCCTAAATAGTTTGCCAGTCTTGTAACAAGATAAATTACTGCTGTAACAGTTTTGTTGTAACTTGACTAAACTTGAAAAATTACCAAACTTCATATAGCGACATGTTTCAGAAGGCTAAACAGACCTTTTAAAGTTAAGTAAAATGCTGAATACTGAAGCTATTTTCCGCAGATAGGGAAGGAACAAACCACTTGACCATTATGAAGAACAAGATCATCTCCAGGTGACATGTCAGGTTTTGAGGCCTATGAATGATTTGCTGAACTATTGATAAAAGGAACTCGGAAAACAATCAGTGTTCAGCAAACCTCCACAACTAACTATGTGATAATGACCAGATAATCTATTATTTTAGTTATGTTGATTGGGGGGTAAGTATTGAAGATAACACCTCTGTTTTTCTTTCAAATAGTGCTATTTTGGGATTTCGCATCCATCTCGGGACCTTGATTTGACATCTCATCCTCAGTGCAATGGTCCCTCAGTATTGCACTGGAATGTCAGCCTTGATTTTTGTGCAGAGGGAGTTGAACTAGAAATTTGTGATCCAGAAGGTGAGTATGCTGTCAGCTGAGACATAGCCGAAGGGATAAATCTGTGCATGTGCCTGTTTAAGCTGGTATTATTATGTAATATTACTATTGGAGGTCTATTGCATACACTTGCTGAATGTTAAGTGAAAGGAACTTATTGCACCACTCTTGGTCACAAATTGTTTGTCTGTAAACTGTGCAACAAAGGATAATCTTACAATTTCAAACGATTTCCTAATGGAAATGAGCCACAGTTCAGAAATGGCACCAACGGAGCCAAATTGGCTGTGCTGTTCAAGCTTTCTGGTGTGGCAAATTAAAAATTGTCACACTGATAAAGTAGAGAAATGCTCTGTTGGGGCTGAAGAGAGGGCACTCTTCCTGTGCACCTAACTATATGAAATATCGCCTGGAAATGTTTGCTGATGACAGGTTGCTAAAAATAGCAAGTGTTGCATTTTTAAGCACTGGCATCTCTGACCTTATCATGCAAAATAATTCATATGAAAAAGTAATTAAAATGCTCTTCAAGGTGGCCAGCATCAAAACTTCAATCTAAATGCCTTGACTGCTGCCCCCACTGCAGCATTTCCGATATCTCAACCAGCTGGTTTCAACTGCATCTAAAGTGAATCTTAAAATTAAGGTAAATTTGTCCTATACTTGTAATGTAGTTTATGTTTTTCAAAATAAATGTAAGTTTAAGTGCATCAATGACACTAAAGGAGGTATCACTAATGTCACATATTCAATGGACACACTGACTGCAGCCACACTTGCTGGGTAAGTACCATTCAACCCAATAAATGTGAGGTGATTCATTTTGGTAGGACTAATTTAAATGTGGATTACAGGGTCAAAGGTAGGGTTCTGAAGACTGTGGAGGAACAGAGAGATCTTGGGGTCCATATCCACAGATCTCTAAAGGTTGCCACTCAAGTGGATAGAGCTGTGAAGAAGGCCTATAGTGTATTAGCTTTTATTAACAGGGGGTTGGAGTTTAAGAGCCGTGGGGTTATGCTGCAACTGTACAGGACCTTGGTGAGACCACATTTGGAATATTGTGTGCAGTTCTGGTCACCTCACTATAAGAAGGATGTGGAAGCGCTGGAAAGAGTGCAGAGGAGATTTACCAGGATGCTGCCTGGTTTGGAGGGTACGTCTTATGAGGAAAGGTTGAGGGAGCTAGGGCTGTTCTCTCTGGAGCGGAGGTGGCTGAGGGGAGACTTAATAGAGGTTTATAAAATGATGAAGGGGATAGATAGAGTGAACGTTCAAAGACTATTTCCTCGGGTGGATGGAGCTATTACAAGGGGGCATAACTATAGGGTTCATGGTGGGAGATATAGGAAGGATATCAGAGGTAGGTTCTTTACGCAGAGAGTGGTTGGGGTGTGGAATGGACTGCCTGCAGTGATAGTGGAGTCAGACACTTTAGGAACATTTAAGCGGTTATTGGATAGGCACATGGAGCACACCAGGATGATAGGGAGTGGGATAGCTTGATCTTGGTTTCAGATAAAACTCGGCACAACATCGTGGGCTGAAGGGCCTGTTCTGTGCTGTACTGTTCTAAGAGTTACTGTTCGGGATTTGGGACTTCATCCACCCTGCTAGTCTCCCGACACTAAGGAGCAATTTAACATGGCCAGTCAAACTAATCCGCACATCTTTGGAGTGTGAGAGGAAATGGAACAACATGTGGAAACGCACATGGATATAGGGAGAATGTGCAAACTCCACACAGACAGTGATCCGAGACTGGAATTGAACCTGGGTCCTGGCACTGTGAGGCAGCAGTGCTAATCACTGTGCCACCATGCTGCCCATCTTTCCTGTATGGCAAAGCCCCTGCAAAAACTCTGAATTTTAATTCTCAGACTTCCACTCAGGGCAGCACTCAGGCCCATTCTACTCATTCTCACCTCATGGGACAATACCCCAGTCCTTTAATGAACTCCAGTGAACTTTGGTCACAATCCCTTTATGCAAGTTCTATTCCTACCCTTGGAGACAAATAGGGCAAACAGTTCTCGTATGAGATCTCACAGAGGCTACAGTCAACTGCACACACACCTTTTTAATCCCACACTTAATCCCTCTTGTATTCAAGACCAACTTGCCCATTGATTTCTGACTTGCAGACTTCATCTGAATGTTCGACCAATTTTGAACAAGGATAGGCAGGATCAATTGGATGTGCAAACCACATCATTTTCCTGACATGCAGGGAAGCCTCTGGTGTTCAGATTACAGTGGAGATAACAAAGAACAAAGAACAATACAGCACAGGAACAGGCCCTTCGGCCCTCCAAGCCCGCGCCGCTCCCCGGTCCAGGATTGAATCCTGAATCCAGGATCCCCGCCCAATTTTCCAGCCTATCTACATACTAATATCCTATCCACCGAGCTGTCCCTCACAGCTACGATGCTTTGTTCATCACAACCTATTAACTCACCCCCACCGCCCCATTCCAGACCATGTGATCTCCAGGGAGAGGCGAAAACCCAGAGTGAAAACCCCAGGGCCAATATGGGGAAAAAAAATCTGGGAAATTCCTCTCCGACCCCCTGAGGCGATCGAAACGAGTCCAGGAGATCACACTGGCCCTGATCGGAAAATGCTTCCCAACCCTATTCATTTCCACTTCCACGAACACCATATGAATTCCCTGCCCCCGAGGCAGGTTCCCAACTATCCGCAGTCTCGCTCTGTACTGGCACCAGCAAGATGATCATAGAATGAAGCCTTGAAACGAGAAACAAAGAACAATTAGCCCGCACCGCTCCCTGGTCCAAACTAGACCACTCTTTTGTATCCCTCCATTCCCACTCCGTTCATATAGCTGTCTAGATAAGTCTTAAACGTTCCCAGTGTGTCCGCCTCCACCACCTTGCCCGGCAACACATTCCAGGCCCCCACGACCCTCTGTGTAAAATATGTCCTTCTGATATCTGTGTTAAACCTCCCCCCCTTCACCTTGAACCTATGACCCCTCGTGAACGTCACCACCGACCTGGGGAAAAGCTTCCCACCGTTCACCCTATCTATGCCTTTCATAATTTTATACACCTCTATTAAATCTCCCCTCATCCTCCGTCTTTCCAAGGAGAACAACCCCAGTTTCCCCAATCTCTCCTCATAACCAAGCCCCTCCATACCAGGCAAAATCCTGGTAAACCTCCTCTGTACTCTCTCCAAAGCCTCCACGTCCTTCTGGTAGTGTGGCGACCAGAACTGGACGCAGTATTCCAAATGCGGCCGAACCAACGTTCTATACATCTGCAACATCAGACCCCAACTTTTATACTCTATGCCCCGTCCTATAAAGGCAAGCATGCCATATGCCTTCTTCACCACCTTCTCCACCTGTGACGTCACCTTCAAAGATCTGTGGACTTGCACACCCAGGTCCCTCTGCGTCTCTACACGCTTTATGGCTCTTCCATTTATCGTGTAGCTCCTCCCTACATTATTCCCACCAAAATGCATCACTTCGCATTTATCAGGATTGAACTCCATCTGCCATTTCCTTGCCCAAAATTCCAGCCTATCTATATCCTTCTGTAGCCTCTGACAATGTTCCTCACTATCTGCAAGTCCTGCCAGTTTTGTGTCGTCCGCAAGCTTACTGATCACCCCAGTTACTCCTTCTTCCAGATCATTTATATAAATCACAAACAGCAGAGGTCCCAATACAGAGCCCTGCGGTACACCACTAGTCACAGGCCTCCAGCCGGAAAAAGACCCTTCCACTACCACCCTCTGTCTTCTATGACCAAGCCAGTTCTCCACCCATCTAGCCACCTCCCCCTTTATCTCATGAGATCCAACCTTTTTCACTAGCCTACCATGAGGGACTTTGTCAAACGCTTTACTAAAGTCCATATAGACAACATCCACGGCCCTTCCTTCGTCAACTATTTTGGTCACTTCTTCAAAAAACACCACCAGGTTAGTGAGGCATGACCTCCCTCTCACAAAACCGTGCTGACTATCGTTAATGAGTTTATTCCTTTCTAAATGCGCATACATCCTATCTCTAAGAATCTTCTCCAACAACTTCCCCACCACGGACGTCAAGCTCACCGGCCTATAATTACCCGGGTTATCCTTCCTACCCTTCTTAAATAACGGGACCACATTGGCTATCCTCCAATCCTCTGGGACCTCACCTGCGTCCAGTGACGAGACAAAGATTTGCGTCAGAGGCCCAACGATTTCACCTCTCGTCTCCCTGAGCAGCCTTGGATAGACTCCATCAGGCCCTGGGGATTTGTCAGTCTTTATATTCTCTAACAAACCTAACACTTCCTCCTTTGTAATGGAGATTTTCTCCAACGGTTCAACACTCCCCTCAGAGACACTCCCAGTCAACACATCCCTCTCCTTTGTGAATACCGACGCAAAGTATTCATTTAGGATCTCCCCTACTTCTTTGGGCTCCAAGCATAATTCCCCACTTTTGTCCCTGAGAGGTCCGATTTTTTCCCTAACAACCCTTTTGTTCCTAACGTATGAATAAAATGCCTTGGGATTCTCCTTAATCCTGTCTGCCAAGAACATTTCGTGACCCCTTTTTGCTCTTCTAATTCCCCGTTTGAGTACTTTCCTACTTTCTTTGTACTCCTCCAGAGCTCCCTCCGTTTTTAGCTGCTGCATTCTTTTAACCCTCACACTGCATCTGGTGTTTCTTGCCACTCGCATAGCCTGCTTTACACCCTTTGATAATTCTTTATATCCACCTCACAGTTCACATCAGGGCCACAGTAGCAGAAGATTCAATGACTTTGCTGCACACTTTCTGCAGGCCTCATTCCTAGAGCTGCAAGTAATGGATTGCATCATGCCTGCCCAGGTCTCACAAGTGTTGGCCAGTGCTTAAGCAATCTCCTGTTAGAACATTCAGTGATCACAATGTTGAAAATGTGTGAGAAGTGACTCTACAGGAGGACATTAGCAGACTCTGATGGGGAACCAAGTTCCACACCCTTAAATGCCCATGACCATTGAAGCAACTAACAGCAAATCCAGGAAACTTCCAAACAGTGAACATGTATTTACAAGTATCAAAAGTGTATACAATCGTTTTACACCCATGCCACTGTGTGTTTTCAATCTCTTTCTATTACTATGCCCATGTGCAGCCTGGCAACCATATCCGGAGGCAGCCGGATGACTGCTAGCCCCTGTTGACTATGATGAATTTGGCAGACACCCTCTGGTGGCATAAGGTAATGAGGGCCTTGCCCTGCTAAGCGTCTCTTGCATAGAGGCAGGTACACCGTCTTCACTCTGACCTGCTGGAGGTGATGGGGTCACTGGCAGAGGGGAGGCTGAGTGGAAAGACATCCTTGGAGTATCCTCAGATGGGGTACAGTGCTTTTTTATTCATTCATGGGACATGGGCGTCGCTGGCTGGCCAGCATTTATTGCCCATCCCTAGTTGCCCCTGAGAAGGTGATGGTGTGCTGCCTTCTTGAAAATGCTGCAGTCCACATTATGACCCACAATGTCCTTAGGAATCGAATTCCAGGATTTTGACCCAGTGACCATGGAGGAACGGCAATATATTTCCAAACCAGGACAGTGAGTGGCTTGGAGGTGAACTTGAAGGTGGTGGTGTTCCATTTATCTGCTGCCCTTGTCCTTCTAGATGGAAGTGGTTATGGGTTTGGAAGGTGCTGTCTAAAGATCTTTGGTGAATTGCTGCAGTGCAGCTTGCAGATAGTACACACTGCTGCTACTGAGCGTCGGTGGTGGATGGAATGGATGTTTGTGGATATGGTGCCAATCAAGCAGGCTGCTTTATCGTGGATGGTGTCAAGCTTCTTGAGTGTTGTTGGAGCTGCACCCATCCAGGCAAGTGGGGAGTATTCCATCACACTCCTGAGTTGTGCCTTGTAGATGGCAGGCAGGGTTTGGAGAGTCAGGAGATGAGTTACTTGCCGCAGTATTTTTAGCCTCTGATCTGGTCTTGTAGCCATTGTGTTTATGTGGCGAATCCATTTGAGTTTCTGGTCAATCATAACTGCAAGGGTGTTGACAGTATCAATGATGGTAACACCATTGACTGTCAAGCGGTGGTGATTAGAGGGTCTCTTATTGGTAATGGTCATTGCCTGGGAGGGGGGGGGGTGGAATGTAGGTGGAGTCAAGGTGCCCTGTCCCCTTCTCTCCTAGCACTACTATACTTCACCCATGGCTAAGTCTGAGCATTAGCAGCCATTGTGTTCTGCTGGACCTGGGTCTCCAAGATGGCCACCACCCTTTCCATTGAGACAATCAAGTGCTCACATGCTGGAATCATGACAGCAGGCAAAGCATGAATGGACTCGTCCACTCTTTGGTCCAGTCTGTGCATGGCCTCTGGCAATTCTGCCTGATGTTCTCCTGCATCTCAAACTGTCTCTTAGGGCCAAATCCAGAGTCTCATCATCTGCATTGGCTCAGCAGGGTACTGGTCTCTAGCAGTCCTCTGAGTGTCAGAAACCTCGGCTTTCACTTCCTCTGTCAGCTATGGACCTGTGCTTATGAGGTGCTCACTAGACTGTGACACTGAGCCTAGTCTAGAACACCCACCCACCACGGTGAATGTCTCTGTGTTGGTAGAAGGTGGCAGTGAACACCTCTGATTCATCTGAGTCATTATCCCCAGAGGTGGGGGGTTGGAGCTGAAGCTGTAATTGTGGGCTGGCTGCCTTCTTTTGCTCCCTTTTCTTTTTGGTACCTGGTGTGGAAAAGAGAAAGATTTAAGATGCCTATTCTGTTTCGGATGTTTAAGTTGGCTCCCTTATCTAAACAATGTCACTCATCAGCACACCTGACAACTGGAGCCATTCACATTGGCTCCCTGGGGGAATCCTGTCTCATCTTTAGCACATGTATGGTCCCACTCCTCCCTGGCTAGTTGGGTGGCATTTTCATCAAGATGATTTGGACTCTAATGTCAAGCATGCCACCATCTTGGTCTACTTCACCTTGCCTGGATGGGTGCACGTTCATGTACTTCATGACTGAAGGATTGAGTCTCATCCCAGTGGATGGATGAGCAGTTTAAGAGCAGCTCTTCAGCCCTTCCCAGTAAGCGATTAAGAAGCCCAATGTCCTGCAACTGACAGAATATTGACAGCAAGAAGTGACTGCCACAAATTCAGAGGACATCTCCAAACTGCTGCCAAGTCCTGTAACTCAAACTCCTGTCTTATAGCCCTGTGCAGTCTTACACTCAAACTGCCTGATTCCCTGATGACAGTTAGTTTGAAGTGAGTAGACTGCACCATTTACTCTGGTGGAGTGCAGATCATTTATCCTTTCTTCAGCACTGCTGGTCAGTTATTTTGTGGGCTCCATGGGCATTAACCTCTGCCGCAACCTTGACTCAGGTCACAGTGGTCAGACAGGAGTGCCTTCTGCTGCATCCCTGAGAAACAAACTGATTGACTTTCTCGGATGGCCTGGAGGAGATCCTGCAGGGAAGCATCACTGAACCTTGGAGCCACATTGCTCTCTTCACTGACATTCTGATGAATGTGGAATCTGGAGCTCCTGGCTTGTACTGAGTGAATGGCTGTCTAGGTACCTGTTAAATATGGTGTCAGGAATGTCAACCCTTTGGAGGTAAAGACAAGGACAAAGACTTCTTGCCTGTCCTTCTGCAAGATTTGCTATGCTCCTTTCACATGCAGATGTAATGAGCTGAATGGTGTGAGATGGCCAAGCAGTTGATCAACCATCCTGTCCCCGAACAGAGATCATTCTCACTTCTGCTCCCGCTACCCCATTTATACTGCAGCATGGATTATTTCACCCATTAACTCTGTTTCTCCACAACAGCTGCCTGACCTGCTAAATATTTCTAAAATTTTCTGTTTGTATTTCAAAAAGGTTATTTTAATGTTTGGAAGGCAAAATGATAAAATCATTAAAAAATAGGAGCTGCACTAGGTCATCCAGCCTACCAAGTTTGCTCTACCATTCAATAAGATCATGGCTGATCTAACTGTGGCCTTAACTCCACTTCTCTGCTGATCCTCATTACCCTTGGCTCCTTTGCCAATCAAAGATTTGTCTAATACCTTCTTGAATATATTCAATAATGCTCCATTGGAGAATTCCAATGATACATTTGGTCCTCTGAGAGAGGAAACTACTCTTCATCTCCATCTTAAACCTCTTATTTTTAATCCTCCAGTTCACGATTATGGCATGGGGGGAAACATCCTCTCAGCATTCTATTAGGTTGCTAACCCTCCCAGAATGGATTGGTGTCTACTGGAATCAGCATCAATCTCCCAGCGGCCAAAGGAACAGACTGGGGGATTTTAGAACAAATTTTACATGGACACCATTCAGTGAATTGGGTGACTTTGGTCCACAAGCCTCGTCACCAACCCTTCCCCTTCCCCCCAACACACACACACAGACACACACACACAGGAGTCCCACAGTGCAAGGGAAATGTCACCTCCCTACTCCTGGAAAGCAGACTACAACTCCCAGAAGACACTGCAGTGGGAGGCAGGGGGTTTGTGGGGTGGGGGGGCGGGGGGGGGGGGGGGGGGATTGTGTGTGGGGTGGCGAGATGCGATGACATGATTTGTCACAGGTGAAACACCAGACATAAGGGTGAGAGCAGTGACTGCATGTGGCTGTGACAGAGGGTAAGTAGCAGCTCAGACCATTGAGTATTTCTGTAGCCTTAGGGTCTTATACAAACAATAATTTCCAGATTATAATTAATAAAACATGCTGTTTCAAACCTTGTTGGAAAAACAGTGGTGAGTTCAGGCTGCATGCTGTTACTACTGCACAAGTCGGCCAGCAAGTTCAACCCCAAAAGGAACCATGTTGTGAGTTGCTAATCATCAAACCTGCAGGACTATTTGTTCCATTGTGCTGTTTGCCTTGACAGACAGCACCTCACTCTTAGTCTCCCTGTTCAAATTAAGAACATCCTGGATTTACACATTAACTGCTCATTAAACGCGCAGCAGAAAGTTACAGCTCATACTTGGGGTATAACTATCCTTTTTTTACACTATCATGACTGCGAATTTCTTCCCCAGCAGAAAGAGAACAATCTAAACTGTTGAATCTCATTCATGTGTGCTGTAAATTGTTGCTGGAAAATTTTTAGAAATCACATTTACACTGTTAATGCCATGAGATGCATCATGAGCTGTGGTGGTAGGCTGGAATGGAATGCGAACAGCTTCGGTTCCATCGGAGTAGCAGCATTCCAATTTGGAATGTCAATGCCTGTGTCAATTGTGGCTGCTCAACTGTAACTGTATTGACAGCGGGACCCATTTCACAGTGCAGCCACAGCTTGGCAAAGGGCTTTGTTATTTATTTCCTGACATTGATATTTTCTTGTTGCTGATGTTTTCAATATCTTCCCACCAGCGCCCCTGTCCCCACAATTACTGTGCATCAGCAGCAATAAGAAGAAGTGAGGCAGGATTTGCATTCATGTATTTTTTTCTCTGGATAACTCACTAACCTAGAACTCACTGATACCATCAGCTTTAGGTGATTTCACTTCTGCCACATCTCACAGACCATCTGGATTTAATAAGCCAAGCTTGTTAGCAGAGTTGATAAGTCAATGGAGATCGTGGGTGGGAGTTTTCACGCAACCTCCACAAAACGGAGGCCCGTCACTGTTTGAGAGCACATTTCCACTCCATCTGACGAAGGAGCAGTGCTCCGAAAGCTTATGGTATTTGCTACCAAATAAACCTGTTGGACTTTAACCTGGTGTTGTGAGACTTCTTACCGTGTTCACCCCAGTCCAACGCCGGCATCTCCACATCATAATTGCAATAACACATCCCTGCTCCTGTACTCAAAACCTCTCACAATGAAGGCCAACACGCCATTTGCCTTCTTTACCGCCTGCATGCTTAACTTCAGCGACTGGTGCACAAGGACACTCAGGTCCCACTGCACTCTCCCCTCTCCGAATTTACAGACATTCAGGTTGCAATCTGCTTTTTTGCTTCCAAAGTGAATAACCTCACATTTATCCAAATCATACTGCATGTGCCATTGATTTGCCCACTCACCCAACCTGTCCAGATCAGACACCGTTGAATACACCCCTTGCTGCTGTGAAATCTGTGGCAGAGGTGCGCTGTCAGCAGCATCTTCTGGTCCTGTTGGCATGAACAGCCGAATAGTTTCAGACAGAGACTTCCTGAACCGCAGACCTCTCAACCAGTGACACCCCATTTCAACCCATAATGGCTGAGACACAACCTAGCCTACACAAACCTACACTGAGTTTGAATGGCTGAAGCATTCGACAAGGACCATAAATGGGGAAATATAAATGCGGAATAGGAAAGTTCCCAGATAGAGCTGGGCAGAAGGAGCGTGATGTCTCACCTAGTTGAAAGACAACAGGGATGTACAGCGGACACTGATCATCCACCAGAGGGGGTAGTGTTCCAAAAGAGATGGAACAACTTCAAGGAAAACTTCTTCCCAAGGCAAAAGAGAGAGCCCAGAATAGTAACAATGCACTTCACGGTGACAAGGGTGAATCCCACATTGAAGCCTCTAATATCAGACTGACGAGGGAGATTCCAAAAGGACTGGACTCAGTACTCACCGACATTAATGTGGAATCATGAGGCAACCTGACAGGGCTGCCACTGCATTTAAAACAAACTACACACACAATTTGGGTATATTATTGTGGCCCTGTGTGGTATGGACATGTGAGAGACACACACACATGCACCCCCCCATCCCCCCCCCCCCCCCCCCCCCCCACAAAAGGCAGTCTTTCTATTACCTGGGCCTCCCCAAAAGGCTGGCCCAAGTTCGGGAGAAGATTACCTGTTCTTTGCAGTGCCAATGCATAACACTGAGAAACAGTAAACTGGAACACCCCAGCTAGACATGCACTAAGTTTGAAAGTAACAGAAAAACAATCTGAACTCTAACAGCCGGGTAGACCTCTCTGATAATGATCAATTTTGAGTGCCACAGGTCAGAAACACTATCCACATTGCAGGAGATTGCAGTGTCCTGGCCAGCATCCGATCGCAGGTTTAAACTTCAGAAATGAAGCAGGTCACTTCTATTGCCCCAGCTGGCTGTGTGCTTGGCTTTCCAGTGTGAATGAGAGAATGAATGCATACTTCTGTTTTCCTGCTTTTCGTTCACAAGACAAAATAAAAAAGAAATACAACATTTTATTTCTTGGAGAGTAGGAGGACTGTTATGGAACAGAATCCAATACTCTACATATATTTTTTAAACTTTATCTTTATTGCTATTTCTTATTTTCGAACAGGACTTTTCTACTGAGTGAAAACAATTAAGATAGCTGACTCTATGGGCCCGATTTTACCAAAACTTTGCGCCTGTTTTTGGGTGCAAAATCGCAGTAAAGTTGGGCGTCAGGCCTATACCGTGATCTGCACCCGATTCCGAGTAGATCGCGGCTTTACCAACACCCAATTCGGGCACGGGTCTGGCCCGTGCCCGAATCGGGTGGCCCGACGATTTAAATGCATTTGCATGCATTTAAATTGACTTAATGAACCGCGCGCCCAACTCTACCGCCAAATCCCACTTTACCGTCTTCTGGTCCGATGCGGATCCGCGCTCTAATCAACCTGCAAAATAAAAATCCGAGGTCACCGCTGCAGCCTCTGAAGAGCGGGGTCAGAGACTGCAACGGCTCTCTGACCCAGCTCCTCCTCTGGAGAGGGGGGTGGGGGGGTGGTTGTGGGAGGAGAGGGGGTGTGCCATATCATCCTCTGGGGGGGGGCGGGGGGAGGGGTGGGCGCTGTCACTCTGCAGCCGATTGGTGGGGAGGGAGGGGGCAGGGGGTTCCACTGCCACTCTGCGGCCGATCCCTCCTCCCCACAGGAGGAACGAATCCCTCCTCTTCGGAGTGGCCGCATACTTCAAACACCACGACTGTCATTATTCATATCAGCGTTCCGCATTATTCCTGTCACTCACTGCTGATTATGGGAAAGGTAGCACATTTTGGCCACTCTCCCATCACTTTCTTCCTGGGACCACATGGGCAGTGATCGCTTTTTCATCATCTAATGTTAATAGTTGCTTATGTAGTCTTTCCTGAAGCTACGTGGATCACTAACTCAGGACCCCACAGTACATTTTGCCATTTCCCCTGACTGTAATTCCTTGCAAGCAGAACTTTGCAAATCCTTCCCCTCACTTTATGAAGAGCAGATCTCACATTAAAATATGACATTTGTACGATTGTTAAGTTTTGGAGCTGGCTTTCTAATTTAAGGCAATGGATGAACGAAGGGGTCAAATGGGGGCCCAGGTCACCTCACTGGGAAAACGTGTGAGATATTCAAACGTAGAAACAATGACTGAAACAATTGTCATTCAACAATGACTAATGTTGTTAGAAACAATGACAACATTATTCCTCATTATTCTGAGGTGAATAATGACAGTCGTGGTGTTTGAAGTATGCGGCCACTCCGGAGAGGAGGGATTCGTTCCTCCGTTGTGGAGGAGGGATCGGCCGCAGAGTGGCAGCGGAACCCCCTGCCCCCTCCCTCCCCACTGATCGGCTGCAGAGTGGCAGCGCCCCCCCCCTCCCAGAGGATGATACGTCATACCCTCCCCCACCAGGGGATGATCGGTCACACCCCCTCCCCTCGCCCCCCCCCAGATGGTTTGTGTCAGAGAGCCGCTCTCTCTGATTTTTTCTTTCGCGCCCGGGCGCGCAGCTTCAGATTTTTTTCGAACTGCGCATGCGCAGTTCAGAGCTCCGATCGTTCCGGCAGCGCTAAGCCCCGCCCACAGTGCGAATCGGACCGGAGCCGGCAAAACGCGTATGGGCGCACTGGAAAGAGGATTCCAGGCTCGGATCCGTATTATGCCCGGGTCCCACCCTTAGGCTCCGATTGGTAAAATCGGGCCCTATGAGTCATCAGAGCAAAGGGGAGGTGATGGCCGAGTGGTATTATCACTCAATTATTAATCCAGAAACCCAAATAATGTTCTGGGGACCCCAGTTTGAATCCCACAGTGGCAGATGGTGGAATTTGAATTGAATTCAATAAAAAATATCTGGAATTAAGAGTCTACTGATGGCAACCAGTCGAAAAATCCATCTGGTTCACTAATGCCCTTTAGGGAAGGAAATCTGCCATCCTTACCTGGTCTGGCCTGCATGTGACTCCAGCAATGTGGTTGACTTTTAACTGCCCTCTGAAATGGCCTAGCAAGCTACTCAGTTGTATCAATTACTACAAAGTCTCAACAAAGAAATGAAACTGGACGGACGACCTGGCATCGACCTAGGCACCTGAAAAGACAACGGCAAAACAAACAGCCCTGTCGACCTTGCAAAGTTCTCCTTACTAACATCTGGGGGCCAGTGCCAAAATTGGGAGAGCAGTCTCATTGACTAGTCAAGCATATGAGATGCTGGGGACTACTGGAGGAGGCCGAGATGGATCATCCACTCGCCATTTCTGGCTGATGTGCTGGGCTCCTCCATCATTGAGGATGGGGATATTTGTGCAGCCTCTTCCAATGAGATGTTTAATTGTCAAGCCTAACGTAGTAATTCTAACGGAATCATACCCCAGACACCATTACCATCCCTGGATATGTCCTGTCCCACTGTTAGGACAGACCCAGCAGAGGTGGCGGCACACTGGTATACAGGCAAGAAGGAGTTGCACTGGGAGTCCTTAACATTGACTCCGGACCCCGTGAAGTCTGGCTTCAGGTTAAACATGGGCAAGGAAACCTCTTACTGGATACCATGTACTGTCCTCCTTTAGCTGATGAATCAGTACTCCATGTTGAACAATACTTGGAGGAAGCACTGAGGGTGGCAAGGGCGCAAAATGTACACTGGTTGGGGGATTTCAATGTCCACCACCAAGCATCGCTCAGTAGCAGCACTACTGATCGATTTGGTCGGGTCCTAAAGGATATATCTGCTAGACTGGGTCTGCAGCAGGTGGTGAAGGAACCAACAAGAGGAAATAACATACTTGACCTCATCTTTACCAATCCGTTAGCTGCAGATGCATCTGTCCGTGACAGTATCTGCAAGAGTGACCACTGCACAGTCCTGGTGGAGACGAAGTCCTGCCTTCACACTGCCTCCACTTTCAGTGTTGTGAGGCACCATCACCGTGCTAAATGGGATAGACTTCGAACCAATCTAGCAACTCAAGACTGGGCATCAATGAGATGCTGTGGGCCATCAACAGCAGCGGAATTGTACTCCAGCACAATCTGCAACCTCATGGCCCGGCATATCCCCCACTCAACCATTACCATCAAACCAGGGGATCAACCTTGGTTCAATGGAGAGTGCAGGAGGCCATGCCAGGAGCAGCACCAGGCACACTGAAAAATGAGGTGTCAACCTGGTGAAGTTACCAAACAGGACTACTTGCATGCCAAATGGTAAAAACAGCAAGTGATAGACAGTGCTAAGCGATCCCACAATCAATGGATCAGATCTAAGCTCTGCAGTCCTTCCACATCCAGTTGAGAATGGTGGTGGACAATTAAACAATGCACTGGAGGAGGAGGCTGCACAAATATCCCCATCCTCAATGATGGAGGAGCCCAGCACATCAGTGCAAAAGATAAGGCTGAAGCATTTGCAACAATCTTCAGCCAGAAGTGCCGAGTGGATGATCCACCTCAGCCTCCTCCAGTGGTCCCCAGCATCTCAGGTGCCAGTCTCCAGCCAATTCGATTCACTACACGTGATATCGAGAAACGGTTGGTGGCACTGGATACTGCAAGGGCAATGGGCCCTGATAACATTCCGGCGATAGTATTGAAGACTTGTGTTCCAGAACTTGCCGCTCCCCATGCCAAGATATTCCAGTGCAGTTATAACACTGGCATCTACCCAACAATGTGGAAAATTGCCCAGGTATGTCCTGTACACAAAAAGCAGGACAAATCAAATCCAACCAATTACCGCCCGATCAGTCTACTTTCGATCATCAGTAAAGTGATGGAAGGGGTCATCAACAGTGCTGAGCACCTGCTCAGCAATAACCTGCTTAGTGATGCTCAGTTTGGGTTTCACCAGGGTCACTCAGCTCCTGACCTCATTACAGCCTTGGTTCAAACATGGACAAAAGAGCTGAATTCCAGAGGTGAGGTGAGAGTGACAGCCCTTGACATCAAGGCCGCATTCGGCTAAGTGTGGCATCAAAGAGCCCGAGCGAAACTGGAATCAATGGGTATCAGGGCACA
The DNA here is from genome assembly GCF_964213995.1 of Mustelus asterias. NCBI lineage: Eukaryota > Metazoa > Chordata > Chondrichthyes > Carcharhiniformes > Triakidae > Mustelus > Mustelus asterias. The sequence continues at coordinate 91,866,658 of NC_135804.1, forward strand.
AACTCTCCACAAGCTGGAGTCATACCTGGTATATCGGAAGATGGTTGTAGTTGTGGAGGGTCAGTCATCTCAGCTCCAGGACATCTCTGCAGGAGTCCCTTAGGGTAGTGTCCTAGGCCCAAAAATCTTCAGCTGCTTCATCAATGACCTTCCCTCCATCATAAGGTCAGAAGTGGGGATGTTCAGTGATGATTGCACAATGTTCAGCACAATTAGCGACTCCTCAGATACTGAAACAGTCCATGTTCAAATGCAACAAATCTGGACAATATCCAGGCTTGGGCTGACAAGTACTAAGTAACATTCACGCCACACAAATGCCAGGCAATGACTATCACCAATAAGAGACACTTTAACCACCGCCCTTTGACATTCAATGGTGTAACCATCACTGAATCTCCCACTGTCAACACCTTTGGGGTTACCATTGACCAGAAACTCAACTGGACTCACCACATAAACACAGTGGTAGGTCAGAGGCTAGGAATACTGCTGCGAGTAACTCATCTCTTGACTCCCCAAAGCCTATCCACCATCTACAAGGCACAAGTCAGGAGTGTGATGGAATGCTCTCCACTTGCCTGGATGAGTGCAGCTCCAACAACATTCAAGAAGCTTGACACCATCCAGGACAAAGCAGCCCACTTGATTAGCACTACATCTACAAACATTCAATCCCTCCACCACTGACGCTCAGTAGCAGCAGTGTGTATTATCTACAAGATGCACTGCGGCAATTCATCAAAGATCCTTGGACAACACCTTCCAAGTCCACGACCACTTCCATCTAGAAGGACAAGGGCAACAGATAAATGGGAACACCACCACCTGCAAGTTCCCCTCCAAGCCACTCACTGTCCTGACTTGAAAATATATCGCCGTTCCTTCACAGTCGCTGAGTCAAAATCCTGGAATTCCCTCCTTAATGGCATTGTGGGACAATGATGTGGAGGTGCCAGCGTTGGACTGGGGTGAACACAGTAAGAAGTCTCACAACACCAGGTTAAAGTCCAACAGGTTTATTTGGTAGCAAATACCATAAGCTTTCGGAGCGCTGCTCCTTCGTCAGATGGAGTGGAAATGTGCTCTCAAACAGCGCACAGAGACACAACATCAAGTTACAGAATACTGATTAGAATGCGAATGCGAATGTGGGACAACCCAGAGAACATGGACTGTAGCGATTCAAGTCCACCACCTTCTCAAGGGCAACTAAGGATGGGCAATAAATGCTGGCCAGCCAGCGACGCCCATGTCCACAAATGAATTTTTAAAAATTCACTTCATAGTTTGGGAAATGTCACACCTCGTTATGGCTGAGGAGCTTCTAACCTGATGAAGGAGCAAGCTCCGAAAGCTTGTGACTTTTGGACTTTAACCTGGTGTTGTGAGACTTCTTACTGTGCCCACCCCAGTACAATGCCGGCATCTCCACATCAGAGCTTCCAACAGACCACCTGGAACTGCACAGATCACATTGAATACAGACCATTGACTGATCAACTCTGCTAACAAGCTTAGCTTATCAAATGCAAATGGTCTCTGGTAGCTCTTTTCGAAATTGGCCAGCCAAAAAGAGGTCGGTATTTGACTTTGATTCGAGACTCTGGAACTAACGTGAACCAATATTCATTTTCTCTGTGGTCTTTATACTATATAACTTCCTTTTCTCGATCCCTCGTTTTACTATATGAATGCAGACACCTCTTTTAGCATGTCATAACCTGATTTTTTTGACATAATCCTGACTTGAGGTTATTAATAGAAATTGGGTCAGAAGAGGTTGAAAAATACACCACTGCTTAGTAAAAAACCATTCAATTTTTTTTTTACATACAAGTGGTCGGAGGAAAAATCAATGCTGTTTGAACTGATCCCCTCCTGTCTACAAAAATAGTTATTAAAACATTTGTTTACAAACATCACGTAAATTACCCAATTGTTACAATTATGAGAGTTTATAAGGGTACTTATTTTGGGACTGTAACTTGAAATTTAGGATGAATGAAAGGATCATGTCGCCGGTGCTACAATCTACCTTCCAGCAAGGTTTGATTGTTAAACAATAAAGGGGGGCTATGATTGTTTTTCTGAGAAAAAGGGGAAAGGAATTTACACATGGAGAGAATGGCAATTTTCTGATTTCCCTAAGTTTCCAGAAAAGTGTTGAGAGTAAAGTGTCGTAAACCATTCTGCTGTAAACTATTTATTTCCAAGATGAAAGAGAAATGGGGTCAAGGATGTCAAATGAGCATTGAGCGTTTCACATTGTCACTGGGAAGAGGGTAGAGGAAATCATTTTTGACATCAGGTTACAGGTTTCCATACAAATCAATTAATATCTAAGAGAGATAGTAGTGTCTATGTCGTCAATTGGAAGAAGCTTTGCCAGCTACCAGAGCTGGATGTAGGAGATTAGTCCTGAATTATAGAAGAATCATAGAAACCCTACAGTACAGAAAGAGGCCATTCGACCCATCGAGTCTGCACCGACCACAATCCCACCCAGGCCCTACCCCCACATCCCTACATATTTTACGCACTAGTCCCTCTAACCTACGCATCTCAGGACACTAAGGGGCAAATTTTTTGCCATGGCCAATCAACCTAACCCGCACATCTTTGGACTGTGGGAGGAAACCGGAGCACCCGGAGGAAACCCACGCAGACACGAGGAGAATGTGCAAACTCCACACAGACAGTGACCCAAGCCAGGAATCAAACCCAGGTCCCTGGAGCTGTGAAGCAGCAGTGCTAACCACTGTGCTACCGTGCCTGGTATGACAAAGGGAAAGAAGAATCATCAGAAGGCTGGTGGTGGATTTAAGAAACTTTCTGAAAATTGAGGAGACAGCCACTCAAAGTAACTACTAGGCAAAATCCATTGGAAGCTGGGAGTAACTGCAGGTTACTTGCTAAAAGGACTGTAATTCCATGGAGTATGCAATGTGTGGTCGGTATAAAAGGGGAATGTTCCGCTCTGCAGTTTAAAGTGTATGTTGCTTACTGAAAAACATAGTATTTAAATAAATGGTGGTTTTCACCATTTGTTATAATAAATGTTTTTAAAACATAATCGTACCATGTCATTATCTGAGGTAGTGATTGGAAGTTCAAATATCTTTTTCAAAGTTATCAATCTCCATGGAAATCATACCACCATATCTAACGTGCCTTATGGTATGTTTCTCAACATTTTATGCAGTATATTTTTGAACTTTGCCTTTTTTCCTTAGTTAGTTCTAATTCTTGCATTGACTTCTTTGTCATATAAATTTGTTTCATTTACTTTACTTTAATAGATGCTATTACTTCCTACCACAAACAATGTCAAGCTAATTGGTCTATAACTTCATGATCATGGGACCGACCTTTAGAAAAAAAAAAGAAATTTAACTATGCTATAATTTTCTGAACTTTCTCGATTTAATTAACAGAAAATGGTTGCAGCAGCTCCTTCTACTTTTTCTTTAATTGCTCTGACTATACATGTCCATCTTCTATGCACCTGAAGCCTAATGAATATTCAAGTACTTCAGGGTTTTTAATGATCATTTTCTCACTGACCTCCATGAACCCCAGCCTAACAGGTTTCATTAGAGCATGAAATCTGTCGCAGCTAAGATATGCTATTGCTCAGAGCCATTCAGAAACAAGCATTTTCACAGCTTCCAATATTTCTTTATGCAAAATTGTAGAACATGGGCAACAAGTCATGTAAGTGCAACTTGTACAGCAACTTTCATAATCATGTGTTGTGTTATATTACATGCTTTAAACATCACTGAATAACTCCAACAGATGACCACTGTGTTACAATCCCTTGGAGAAATGATAAACCAAGAAAATTTAATTCACCAAATGAATGCCAAATGAAGAAATTACTAATATTATTTAACTTTTTATTATTTTTACATCAGCACAAATCAGAACCAACACAAATTAAACAAAGGTAAAGTTTACTTTGTTAGGGCCCTGGACCAGAACCCCCAGTTAATTTAGGACACTAGACTAGACCCCAATGAATTTTCCATTTGGGCATAAATATAAAGACAGGATGCTTCATTGCAGGAGTAATTCCATTGACAAATTAGGGATCTTTTTATAGTAAAGCAAACTTTTTAAAATAAATGTCTAAATATAAGTCTAACAAATGAAGCACCTTAACCATTAACAGTTGAACAATATTTAAAAATGAAAGGAAACAACTTTAATTTTTAACTTATCACTGTTTCAGTTCCAAATAAGCAACATTCCCCCTTACAAACTTACAATGCTACTTTGAATACAATTAGCACCCATGAATGTACTTGCTCCAATGAGTGTAGACAATCATGAAGCTTGCAGAAAGGAAAAATGAGTTTCAGAGCAGCTGATAGAACTCTTGTCTTCAAAATAAACCCCAGCCAGAACTGAAAAGCTGTTTTCCCTCCTATAGAAATAGCTCCTCCCATTAACCATATTATCACCTGACCCTGTCAATCAACCCAATTAAAAACGCAAGAGAAAATCTTCATCAATAAACAATAATCCATTAGCTCTATCCTAAGTAAACACTACCATGGCTAAAAAGAGTAATTATCCTGCTCTCCCAACAACTGAGCCAAATATTTTTTCCAGATGCACAAACTGCCTGTTGCATAAAGATGAATTTTAAACATTATTACACTGAATGAGTTATGTAAACCAGATATTCCCAAACCAATATCTGCAGAACTGGGGAGTGGGGGCGGGGGGGGGAGGGAGGGTGGTTTGCAGCAGACCCCGAAGGGGTTCATGGCATCCCAGGCAGATTTGTAAAGTTTAAAAAGTGCTGCAGAGCTGCTTGTCCAATTAGAGGTTGGGTCTTGGAGAAGCCAGCCTCTGATTTGACAAGTGTAGACAGCAGAGTGATGGGGTGGGCCGTGGAATAGAACTCAGAGCAGGCACTGGGGAGAGAGCCCAGAGTGGGCGTTGGAGTGGGGGCCCAGATTGGGGACCCAGAGTAGGCCTCTGAGAGGGCAATGGAGCATGGAGACAGAGCAGACATCAGAGCAGGCCTTGAAGAGAAGGGCCAGAGCAGGCCTTGAAGCATGAGAAAGAGGGGTGAGAGTGGGGTAGGGTGTGTGTCAGAGAGGGGGTAGAATGTGTGAAAGAGGGACGCGAGTGTGTGTGATAGAGGGGTGTGGGTATGTGTGAGAGAGGGGGTAGAATGTAAGTGAGAGGGGTGTGTGTGAGAGAGGGGGTAGAATGTGTGTGAGAGGGGTGTGAGTGTGTGTGAGAGAGGGGTGTGAGTGTGTGTGAGAGAGGGGTGTGAGTGTGTGTGAGAGAGGGGGTAGAATGTGTGTGAGAGGGGTGTGAGTGTGTGAGAGAGGGGGTAGAATGTGTGTGAGAGGGGTGTGAGTGTGTGTGAGAGAGGGGTGTGAGTGTGTGTGAGAGAGGGGTGTGAGTGTGTGTGAGAGAGGGGGTAGAATGTGTGTGAGAGGGGTGTGAGTGTGTGAGAGAGGGGGTAGAATGTGTGTGAGAGGGGTGTGAGTGTGTGTGAGAGAGGGGTATGAGTGTGTATGAGAGAGGGGTGTGAGTGTGTGTGAGAGAGGGGGTAGAATGTGTGTGAGAGGGGTGTGAGTGTGTGAGAGAGGGGGTAGAATGTGTGTGAGAGGGGTGTGAGTGTGTGTGAGAGAGGGGTATGAGTGTGTATGAGAGAGGGGTGTGAGTGTGTGTGAGAGAGGGGGTAGAATGTCTGTGAGAGGGGTGTGAGTGTGTGAGAGAGGGGGTAGAATGTGTGTGAGAGGGGTGTGAGTGTGTGTGAGAGAGGGGTATGAGTGTGTATGAGAGAGGGGTGTGAGTGTGTGTGAGAGAGGGGGTAGAATGTCTGTGAGAGGGGTGTGAGTGTGTGAGAGAGGGGGTAGAATGTGTGTGAGAGAGCTGTGAGTGTGTGTGAGAGGGGTGTGAGTGTATGTGAGAGAGGAAGGCGAGTGTGTGAGAGGAAGGTGAGTGTGAGCGACGGGGTGAGTGTGCGATATAGAGGTTGTGTGTGTGAGAGTGATTGAGCGTGTGAGACAAGATTGTGAGTCTGAGAGAGTTTGGGACATGTGTATGTGAGAAAGGGGGACATGTGAGCATGTGCATGAGAGAGGGTGACATGTGTATGTGAGAAAGTGGGACGTAAGTGTGTGAATGTAACAGAGAGGGGGCCTGTTGCGTGTGTGAGAGAGGAAGAGAGAAGTGCATATGTTCATATAAGTATCAGTTCTCCAGCATCACTCCTCCCATTAAAAATGAGAAAAGGTAAGACCTAAACTGTTTTATAATAAGAAACCTTTTAGATTACCCACTCCTAAATTCGGTACTATTTCCAACGAGTAATGTTAAGGGGCATAGGAGAGTGGCTTGGCCAGTGAGTAATGTGAGGGGGCCATGTAGCTGGTGAATGTCTTTGGGACATTGTGCCTCTTCCTAAATATGCAAAGATACATTTAGAAAAGACTTGTTTACATTTGATTTCTGTGTTCACACCTATTTTGTGTCAAAAACAGGCTGTCAACATTGTGTGAATGCTCGACGTTTCCTGATGATCTTGGGAGATCACTCGGAGTTCCATGGCTCAAAATGTTTGGGAAACCTTGCAATAAAGGATCACATTTCACACCAAATCACTTCCTCTCATCACTCATCTAGTTCTGCGTTTAAACATCTTAAACAAAGTCTGTTTCAAGGAAGGGCCCATATCCAGCTGAAGTAAATAACAGCACTAATAACCCAGAGGATGACAAGTCACACAACCATGATTATTGGAGTTGATCATCATCAGGTATTGTATCCTAATGGTGTGTGCTTTACTGAAGATGTGAACATTGGATATTTGAATAATGAAAATCATAAATGATGTTGATATTTGGTATTCTTCACAAAATTATTTCTTGACAATGAATATATCATAGATATTTTCATAGATATGCCCCTGTGTAACAGCATGTTGCAGAGTGAACAAGCATACAGGTTCTACACCAGAAAGGGTATGGGATGCCGTCACACAGTCTTAATCTCCCAAAATGTTGGGAAAGCATCGCAGCTCAGATGTATTCATCTGAATATACTATAAAATGTAAAATTTTTGCAGAAACAAGAACAAATCAACAGTTAAAGATATATTTTTCTTAGTTCTGTAAAACTGCTAGGAGATAAGGCATTACTTTGAGATTAGCATTCTTCAATAATTTTAAAGGAAGCAGCTTAACAGCCTTTGAGACAGGGGGCACTACAATGTATTAGAAATCATAGAATCCCTACAGTGCAAAAGGAGGCCATTTGGCCCATCAAGTCTGCACCAACCACAATCCCATCCAGGTCCTATTCCCATAACCCCACATATTTACCCTGCTAATCCCCTGACATGCAGGTCAATTTTACTGCAGCCAATCAACCTAACCCGCACATCTTTGGACTGTGGGAGGAAACCAGAACACCCAGAGTAAACTCACATTAGATATTAAATAAATTAGATAAATGTTCTGATCTGATAAACGATGGACTAGATTTCCCACCGATTGAACATAAGCGGACAGCAAATCTAGTAGTGGGAAAAATAAAACAATAGTGAACTGCTGTTAATATTAATCCAAAACCAGAATGGGGTGGGGAGGCAAGGCTCCTGGTATGTAGTTGTCAATCAATTCTAAAATCCAAAATCAAGGAGATACTGGTGCACCTTGAACAAGGCAGCAATTTGATTTAGTGTCAGTCCTTTATTTCTTCCCCATGTCCAATTAATGGCTTTGCATTGAAGCTAGACATCTTTTATATTTGATTACAACAAGCACAATTTCATGATGAAACTATGATTAAAATAACAAATCTACAGAAGGGGCCTTTTGAAATCCACGTGACCCACTTAAACAGAGCATACAACTCCTCGTGGAAAATGGAATTTGGAAGATAAATGAATTCTCAATTTTCAGTTTTACACCACATGGTAAAATAATGTCTCAGATGCAGGGCTGAAGCCGAAAACAATGCGGGGGCGGGGGGGACCAGGAGGTGGGGGGGTCTTATTCTCCCAGCCCTCTGCGCTGCTCGAGTAGCACAGTGGGCTGGGAGACATTCAGCGATGGGCATTTCACAGGATTTATGCTGGTTGCCACAGCCTCCGCACATCTCCCAGGGTAGGTTTTTTAGTGTCATCAGCTCAACGCTGGAAATTGGCATGAAGCTGATTGTCACATGGAAATGTCATGAAAATTGACATTTCCATGTGATTAGTGACATGTGACAGTATTCACCGGGCCTGTGAGCCTCGCTCCCCCCTGCTCCCTCCTGCAGCATTTACGACGGCTCTCCGTTAATGGGGAACAGGCATTCAACCCCGCTAGAGAGAACAGAGGCCATTGAGGCCTCCCCAGGAGATTGGGGATAAGAGGGGTGCCCTTTGGGCAATGCCAGCCTGACACACTGGCACTGCCCGCTGGGCACCTTGGAACTGCCTATTGCCACCTGGCAGTGCCAAGGGGGCAGGGCCAGAGGGGGCTGTCCATCAGGGGCAAGCGTCGGGACTGCTGGGGGGGAAATATCAGGCATATGCGAGGGGGTGTGGGGAAGTGGCAGGAACATTGTGGCAGACCTGGGGAGGTGCGGGAGGCCAGCGATTGGGGGGGGCGGTGTAGAGTCAGAATGCCAGTGATCATGGGAGTTGCGGGGCTGGCCAATTGGGAAGGCCAGCGATCGGGAGGCTGGCAATGGAGGGGTCTCTGCGCATCTGCTAATCTCTGCGCTGACAGATCGGTGCATGCACAGTGGCCCACTCAGCACTATGCTGCTGGCCTCTCAGGCGGGAATAGGGCAAGCCCCCTAATTACCAGAGTGAATTCCGCTGAGGCACTCTCCAATGCACAGAATGTTGGAGATTCGCTCTGATAAGCACACCAAAAAAAAAGCAGAAATTACTCCCAGTTTCCTGCATGTTGGGAACTTAGAATGTTTTGGGGAAAATCCCGGCCAACATAAATGACAAAAGCAACTTTTTTTCCACCAATGAAAACATGGGGCCCGATTTTACCAACAAGCTGCGCCCGTTTTCAGGCGCGAAAACTTTGTTAAGTTGAATGTGAAGCGAATAGCGCAATCTGCGCCCGCCTCCACGCCCGTCCCCTCTTTACGAAGCAGCTAAAATGGCCACAATCAGCACCACGTCTAAAACAGGCGCAACATCAATTTAAATGCATTTGCATGCATTTAAATTGACTTAATGAGCTGGACACCCAAACTTACCGGCATTTCCCCTTTTACCATTGTGTTCGCCTGTCCAGATTCGGCGCAAAACAGACATAGAACCATAGAACCATAGAAAATTACAGCTCAGAAACAGGCCCCTTGGCCCTTCTCGTCTGTACCAAACCATTTTTTGCCTAGTCCCACTGACCTGCACTTGGACCATATCCCTCCACACCTCTCTCATCCATGAACCCGTCCAAGTTTTTCTTAAATGTTAAAAGTGACCCCGAATTTACCACTTTATCCGGCAGCTCATTCCACACTCCCACCACTCTCTGTGTGAAGAAGCCCCCCCTAATATTCCCTTTAAACTTTTCTCCTTTCACCCTTAACCCATGCCCTCTGGTTTTTTTCTCCCCTAGCCTCAGCGGAAAAAGCCTGCTTGCATTCACTCTATCTATACCCATCAAAATCTTATACACCTCTATCGAATCTCCCCTCAATCTTCTACGCTCCAGGGAATAAAGTCCCAACCTATTCAATCTCTCTCTGTAACTCAGCTTCTCAAGTCCCGGCAACAGCCTTGTGAACCTTCTCTGCACTCTTTCAACCTTATTTACATCCTTCCTGTAACTAGGTGACCAAAACTGTACACAATACTCTAAATTTGGCCTCACCAATGCCTTATGTAACCTTACCATAACACTCCAACATTTATACTCGATACTCCGATTTATAAAGGCCAATGTACCAAAGGCACTCTTTACGACCCTATCCACCTGTGGCGTCACTTTTAGGGAATTCTGTACCTGTATTCCCAGATCCCTCTGTTCAACTGCACTCTTCAGAGTCCTACCATTTACCCTGTACGTTCTACTTTGGTTTGTCCTTCCAATGTGCAATATCTCACACTTGTCTGCGTTAAATTCCATTTGCCATTTTTCAGCCCATTTTCTAGTTGGTCCAAATCCCTCTGCAAGCTTTGAAAACTTGCTCGGCAAAAGTATGTTTCGGGCACTCCAGCTTCTGAAGAGGTAAGTTCAGAGCTTCCGGCAGCTCTCTGACTCAGATCGGTGGTGGGGGCAGGGGGGAGGGAGATGGGCCAGATCGGTCTCTGATTCGGGGGGGCGCGGAGGAGGAGGGAGGCGAGTCAGATCTTTCCCTGGTGACGGGGAGGGTGGAAGAGGGAGGTGGGTCAGAGAGATCTCTGGTGGGGGAAGGGAGGCACATCAGATGGATCTCTGGTGGGGGAGAGGAGGAGGGAGGCGGGTCAGATGGATCTCTTGTGGTGGAGGAGGTGGAGGGAGAGGAGTACGATCATTCTCTGGGAGCCGTTCAGCTGGATCCCTGGTGGGGAGGGAGAAGGCGGGCCAGATCGTTCTCTGGTGGGGGGGGGGGGGGGGGGGGGGGGGGGAGGAGGAGGAGGGAGGTGGGTCAGATCGCTCTCTGGTGGGGGAAACGGGGGGGTCCGCTGCCACTCTGCATGCGATTAGTGGGAGGAAGTTGGGCAGGGGGTCGCGATTGGTCTGGGTAGCGGGGCGGGGGGGGGGGGGTGGTGGATAAGAGGGACAGTTATGTTGTGGGGGTGAGGCGATATCTGTGGGGGCCATTGCTCCCGGGCCGCTTTATCCCGGCCCGGGAACGATGTGGCAGGGGAGCGATTTTCAAATTTGTTTTCCTACGCATGTATAGTTGAAGCCTCCAATTGGAGCTGCAGTGTTTCAGGCGTGTTAAGCTCTGCCCACAGGCTTCTGCAGCGCAATTCAAAATTGCTGCTTTTTTTCAGGCTGAGTGCGTTTGGGGGTGCCGGAAAATAGGTTTACAAGTCGGATCTGGATCACTCCCAGATTCAGCACTTCGAATCAAAATGGCAAAATGAAGCCCATGCAGTTGCAAGTGACATCAGTGGAAACTTCAATTTAATGTGAAAGACTTTACTTAATTCATGAAAAGGTCATTGGGGATTGTGGTGGACCTCAGTTGTGCCTTTGTCCTATATGGACCACCGTTGTGTGTGTTTGTCATACCTGGACACATCCCCTTCCAGTTTGGTTCCTCCCCTCAGCACCTAGTATAAAGGTGGCTGTCTCCTCCCCCTTGTTCAGTCCAGGTCGGTTAATTGTTGGGATCTGCTCCTGATTCTGTTGTGAATAAAAGCCTACACTTATATTGGCATATCGGTAGTCTTTCGCCTTATTGATAGTGCATCAGGGATTTTGAAGACCCAAATTAATCATCCCACAAAACATTTGTCAATGTTCAGGATGAGTGAACTTTTACTGTCCCTTTAATGTTTCTCTTCACTGAAAATTCTACATCCCTGAATTGCTCCCATTGCACCAGACCATTTCAAGGAGCACGTTCCACCTAAAATGTGAGGTACAAAAACCCACAAAGGTACATGCATGACTTTGACTTTGTACCTATACCATGTCCTGAGCATGGGGGTGGAATTCTGCCAAGCCCCTGCTGGTGAGATTAACGATGGGCAGAGGGCGGGAGGTCCAAAAATCAGATGCATGCCAACGTGAATTTACAGCAGAATCTTCCAATAGTGCTTTCCATGAAGAAAAGGAAGAAATCAGAAATGCTGGTATGGAAACTGCATCATCAGAACGGGTGCAACAGGGATGGAGAAACTGGAACAATAGAATAGAGTTCTTAAAGGACTCAGGAGACAGAATTTTTCTGTCCCGCCCACCATGAGAATTGTAGAGGGTGGGACATGGACCATGCAAATATCCATTGACCTTGGGTCGGATTTTCCCATTTTGGGGTGAGCGTGGCTGGAAAATCACATCCTAGGGTGTCAGAAAGTATAGTTAAGGTACCTATGGGAGTCACTAAGTCATTAAAATGAATATTGGGTCATAGGCAATCTCTAGAAATGGAGACAGAGAAGTCAAGAAAGGGAATGGAAGAGTCAGAGATGGGCAAGGGAAGAGTGGAAATTGGAATATCGTTCTGGCTATATTTTTATATGATTTCAGATGAAGCCAAATTCAGTTTTTTTCGATATCTTCAGCCAACTGTGTTTCTGGATAGTTAGTTTGAAAATTCATGCATTTCTGAACACAGTTGGTGACCAATGCACACTTTCTCTCAAGCATCTTGGTCCCATTTGATGGGATGATTTCCTTTATTCTTTCAACACTTATAAACACATTATAGAGATCCAGTTAGTGGAAATGTGCAGAAAAACCAGCATTTTCCAGACATTAAAACATAATGTCATCAGGGACAAAGCTTGTTGAGCTGTCAGTTGATTTGCTTAATTGAAAAGAAATACCTACAGTATAACCAGTTACATGGAACCCTGTTTCTAAACAAGATTTGATTTGATTTATTATTGTCACATGTATTAGCTTGCCGTATGTCTTGCGCACTATACAGACAAAGCATACCTTCACTGAGAAGAAGAGGAGAGAATGCAGAATATAGAGTTGGAGTCATAGCTAGGTTGCAGAGAAAGATCAACTTAATACGAGGTAGATCCATTCAAAAGTCTGATGGCAGCAGGGAAGAAGCTGTTCTTGAGTCTGTTGGTACGTGACCTCAGACTTTTGTACCTTTTTCCCGACGGAAGAAGGTGGAAGAGAGTATGTCTGATGCATGTGGGGTCCTTGATTATGCTGGCTGTTTTTCTGAGGCAATGGAAAGTGTAGACAGCATCATAGGTGGGAGGCTGGTTTGAGTGATGGTCTGGGCTTCGTTCACGACCGTTTGTAGTTTCTTGTTGGCTTGGACACAGCAGGAGCTATACCAAGCTGTGATACAACCAGAAGAATACTTTCTATGGTACATCTGTAAAACATTTGTGAGCTTCATAGCAAACACGCCAAATCTCCTTAGTCTTCTGAGAAAGTAGAGGCATTGGTGGACTTTCTTTCCTATAGCATCAGTATGGAGGGACCAGGACAGTTGTTGGTGATCTGGACACCTAAAAACTTTGAGTTCTAGCAAAGTGAAATTTCCCCCATGCAAGTACAACATGTTAAGAGGCAAAACTGACTGTTTCATCCAAAAATCCTGCTGCTTTTATCATTTTCCACTTCAGTTGTGAAACCTGCCGTCAGTTGACAATGCAGCAGATGCTGGGGGACAATAAAAGAGCCTCCTGGACAAACAGGGAACAACTTCACCATGGTCATAACTTTCCTGCCCAACTTTTTTGCCATTAGCATACGAACTTGCAAATTTAAATTTCACTTGTAAATATTTCATATTACATTCATTTCACTTCATTCATGCGTACATCATTGTTATTTGTTGAGTTTAGCTTGGTCAGAAAGCTGAATGTACTGGCTTGATTCATGGTTGGCAAGTTTTGATAGTTAATGGGGAATTGGAGACATTTATTTATTATAAAATATACAATGTTTTCTTTTGGGTTCACTCATTATTAAATGTCTATGTTCATGTCCAGCATTGTACTCAGTGGGACATGACTGAATTTGCAATTCAGTTGGCTCTCCCTTCTGTGCATTCTAAAGAACATTCTCCAAGATCACTCAACAGGGACAATAATTGAAAGGCTGTAGGTGTCAAAACTCTGCCAGTCAACACCCTGAGATGGACCCACATGTACACAGTACTCTCTTTTTCTTACCTTGACTGACTGTTCCCCATCCCTCACCATACCCAGGACACCGGATCCTTCTGTCTTCCACTCCTCCATTATCTGGACCCCTTCCTCTATCCTCCCTTCCACCCTGTTTGTCTTGATTTCTCATCCATTTAATATTGTCAAAGGAGCCTTCGTGCATTGCTGCAGTGCATCTTATGTATGGTACACACTGCTACCACTGCATCTCAGTTGTGGAAGGAGTAACTGTTGAACTTGGTAGATGAGGTGCTAATCAAACAGACTGCTTTGTCCTGGATGGCGTCCAGTTTCTTGAGTGTTGTTTGTGCTGTACTCAGCCAGGCATGTTCAGAGTATTCCATCACACTCCTGACTTGTGACTTTGTAGATGGTGGATAGGTTTTGGAGAGTCAGAAGGGAAGTTACTCACAACAAGATTTCTTGCCTCTGACCTGCTCTTGTAGTCAAAGTATTTATATGGTTGGTCCAGTTCAGTTTATGGTCAATAGTAACCCCGAGAACCATGATATAGTAGAGGGGGATTCAACAATTATAATGCCATTGAATGTCAAGGGCAGATTGCCATTGCCTGGCATTTGCAAGGCCCAAAAGTTACTTGCCACTTATCAGCCCAAGCCTGAATGTTGAAATTTCTACTAGGTTAAAGGTATTATGTAAACACAAGTTGTGTTGTTCACTCTTCATCACTGTTTTCATGTTGTTGACTGCCATTGTGACTTTTTTTCTGAGACAATAGTATCTTCGTCTTTCAGTGCTGCAATAAACTACTCATTTGCATTAACATTAATGAAAAGGTTTATGCACTCATTAATTACACAAGCCAAGAGCTTTGCAATATAACCTGATCATTGGTATCTTCACAAGTACCATCAGCAGTGAATCCATGAAGTCATCATCTTGAGGATCGCATGCATAATCTGAATGAAAAGCAATTCAGAATTTTGAAATAGCAACAGGAATTTTTGGAAATTCTCAACAGGCCAAGACACATTTTTGATGAGAAACAGATTCTGAAATATTGGGCCCTATTTTACCATTTTGATTCTATGTGCTGGGTGGACTTGAAACGAGGAGTGTTTCAGATCCGACTTTTAGACCCGTTCTGAGGTGCCCCCATATGCACTCTGCCTGAAAAGATATCAGTGAGTCTGGATCGCACTGCACAAGCCTGTGGGCGGGGCTTAACGCGCTCAAAACACTGCAGCTCCGATCGACATCTCCAACTGCACATGCGCAGAAAAAAAATGATAGAATAACGCTCCCCTGCCACATCACTCCTGGGCCAGATAATGCCTCCCCCTGACCCCCACAGATATTGCCCCACTCCCACAACATTACTGAATGCCTTATTCAGCCCCTCTCCCTCCTTCCCACCACCCAGACTGAAAGCGGGCCCCTCCACCACTCCCCCATCAGTGATCTCAGGCAGAGTGATCCACCCTTCCCCATCCCCTCACATCGATCTCAGGCAGAGCGGCAGCGGACCCCCCCTTCTCCCCCACTGATCTCAGGCAGAGTGGCAGCAGACCCCCCTTCCCTCCCACTGATCACAGGCAGAGTGGCAGCAGATTCTCCTTCACCCACACTGATCTCAGGCAGAATGACAGTGAACCTCCCCTCACCCCCACTGATCTCAAGCAGAGTAGCAGCGGAACCACCTTCCCCCCCAGCAATCTCAAGCAGAGAGCCATTGGACGCCAGGCACCTACCTCCTCACTAACCCTCACTGATGGAGTGACAGAATTGGACTTATAGTGGAGCATGTCTGTTTCCCGCTGATTCTGGGTGGGTGAATGTGGTGGTAAATGGGGAAGTGCCGGTAAAGTTGGGCATGCAGCCCATTAAGTCAATTCAAATGCATTTAAATGCAAATGCATTTAAATAGCCATTGCACCAGTTTTGGGCAGTGTCCGGACATGGCCATTTTCAGGCCTTGGTAAAGGGGGAACCGGCACGGAGGTGGATGCGGATTGCGCTACTCATCTCACGCCCGATGTTACGAAGTTTTCGCGCCTGAAAATGGGTGCAATGCAATAGAATCAGGCCCATTAACTCTGTTTCTCTCTCCATAGATGCTGCCTGGTATGTTCCAATGTTTCTATTTTATTACAGATTTCCATCATTTTGTTTTTGTATTTGTAATTTTGTTTAATTCAAAACCTTCATGCTGACCAGTTCCCTCACCTCTTTTAATGGTGTCAGGCCCAATGATTTTTCTGTAAACTTTTCCTTGATGTTCAAGACTGTCATATTTTTATGACCTCGAGATTTCTGGTAACAGTATCCAACATTCTGAATAATCCTTTGATTCATTGTTTGCATCAAGGACACAATGTTTGGAGAATGAAAAATTAACTTAATGGTTGGCCATCTGTTCAACTTGCTTTTATTGATACATTTGCCAGATGGCCTCATCATGAATGTTTGGCTGAGCTCCAAGCATGTATAATGGACTCAGCTCAGCATAGATCTGTTTCCACAGTTGCCAAGGGGAGTGTTAGCTTTGACATCTTTTATTATCTTGCATTTCCTTTGACAAAGCCTTTCAATGACTTTGTGTTTACTTGGAAAAGATGAAGACATCTAAAGTGGATTAAAGCTTTCCTCAATGTGTTTGATTGACAGTCTTTTGAGAAGGTAAAATTAACAATGTTTTCAAAGGGACTGGTGAATGTATAATTGTGTTTTGTTTAGTTCTCAACTCAAGACTCAGTTTCCCCCATCGTTCATAACTCCTCTGAAGCAAATTTCCAACAAAATGGGGCCAACACCATCAAAGTGGCAGAGAATTTGAAATCTTTATCCCTCATGGAGCTGGGAGGGTGAGACTGCCAGGTTTGGACTCTTTCGCACCTTTATACTATGCCAGCAAACATTGCTGGAATTTGAAGTCAATCCCAGAATTAAGTCTCACCTGCCATTATTAAAGGCCTTCCGATATGGGCCAACTCCACAAAAATCCGGAATTATTTCTTCATATTTAGGAGTTTTCTTTTTTGTAAATTTGGGACGCATATATTTGTTACTCCTTCATACCAGGTTTTTATACTTCAAGTAGATTTCAAACGACTGAATTGGGATTTGTCCTTTACAAAGAACACTCAGCAGACTACTTTTCTAAATTTTGCATTCATAATTGCTTTGCACAATTTTAAATCTTTGTGCATTTTAGATGTCAAGATGTTTAGATGTTAATTCCAATCTTTGTATTCGTCTTAAACAACAGACTGTGATTGCACTAATTTATAACCTAATAAAACCCATTCCTTCCTTGATACATGTCACATATAAATATGAGTCTGTCAAAATGAGTTATAATTAAGGAAGGGCTTTACTTTAGCAAATCTTTTAAAAATTGTTGAAATAAACACGCCAGAATTTGTATCGACATACACCTCGCTTAATCTAATTGTGTAGTGAAGGGATGGGGTCATCACATTTTTGTTAGGATATTTGACTACACTAAGAACACAAGTTGCTATTTTTGACTTAATTAAAAGGTACAAACAACCAGCAAAAATTAAACAAAAACACCTCAGTTTTGTCACAACGATTAATCCTAAGAAAGCAAACATAAAAGTTGTTTGATCTTGAATCTACATTAATTTAAGTTTATACAATCATATAATTATTTATAATTAGGAAAATTAAAGTTTCTCTACGAATAGATTATTTTTCTGTTGAGGTGTTTTGATTATATGTTTTTAATCATAAATTGCAATAAGTCTGTCAGGCCTGTACATCTTAGGTAATTTTGTTTAATTTATCAGGGGAATATAGTGTTAAAAGTTCAGAGCAGCTTGGTTCATCTTGCTGATTTAGTAATTAGTTTCCTGTTATTGAAGCATAAAAAACTTGAGACCCCTCTAATTCGGTACTCCAGTCTATTTTAATTTAAGGTTGCTTAATTAAAATTATCCAATGATATGTTTTTCTGAGCACTGAATTTTCACTTTACAATGTTATCAATGTTTCCTCATTCAATTTATTGAATAATTCTTCATTTTAGTGCAAAAGGAAGCCAAATGATTAGAAATAAAATGAAGAACAGTACAGCACAGGAACAGGACCTTCGGTCCATGATGTTGTGCTGAACATGATGCCAAATTAAACTAACCTCTTCTGCCTGCTCTTGGTCTATATCCCTCTATTCCTTGCATATTCATGTGCTTATCTAAAAGCCCCTTAAATGCCCCTATAATATCTGTCTCTACCACTACCACTACCAGCAGCGCGTTCCAGACAGCTATCATCCTAAGAAAAAACTTGCCCCTTGCCTCTCCTTTGAACTTTTCCCCTCTCATTTTAGGCCGTTGGCTTCACAGCTCAGCAGTTAGAGCATTGGCCTTGTAAACCAGGGGTTGTGGGTTCAATACTGTCGGTGCAGGCTTGGAGGGCCGAAGGGCCTGTTCCTGTGCTGTAATTGCCTTTGTTCATTTTAAGTGCATTCCCTTAGTATTAGACATTTCAGTATTAGACATTTCAACTCTGGGAAAAGATTCTGACTGTCAACCCTATCTATGCAGACTCAATTAGTAGACCGCATTTACTAATTTCAGTCAGAGGCCACAAGTGGCTGGTGTGAAAAATTGAGAAAAAATTATTGCATCAATGCAGGGGTGGTTGGGATTACCTGGCTCAATTAATTGAGCTCTAGACTGAGTGGCAGGACTGATGTGGATTGAAATCCAATAGCATTCATTCAGCCTTTCATCCTTCTGCGGTGAATGAAACCAGCATTCTGATTTATGATATGGGCAGAAAATAGGAAACCAGCCAAGACCAAGCAATGCTGTCTCACTGTTCACATTTTCCCTGACTATTCAACAATGAGATGAGAATCAGACATAGACCTAATTGAGGCCAATCGCAGCTGCAAATTTTGGTTTGGTGTTTGTTCTCTTAATCAGGTTATCCTTAAAGCTTTGAGTGGGCACATTGCTGGCAGAGAAGGAGTTTTACTCTGCATCTGACTGGACAATATCAGTCCTGGGAATATATGGCACTGTTACTTGGTTGACTGAAATGGAAATCTTTCTATTCCAAAGCCCTAATGCTGGAAAATCTCAGCAGGTCTGGCAGCATCTGTAAGGAGAGAAAGGAACTGACATTTTGAGTCCAGATTACCCTTTGTCAAAGCTAAAAGGCATAGAAAGTGGGAAATATTGGGATATTGGATAGTTGGAGGAAGTGGGATCCCTAAATATCTCCCAGGACAGGCACATTCTTGCTGGCCTTCCTAATGGACTACAAACTGGAATATGTCACCTGCTGTAACTTGGACAACTGTTTGATAATTATAAAAATTACAATGGCATTAACAGGTACATATGCACCCATCATATTGGAGATTACTTTACGCCTGTAAAATGGATATGCCAATCAGTTCCAAGGGCATGGTGTCTAACTGAGGCTTAAATCATTATTAAATACTGAGATTGCAATCCATGGAATTACAAAGTATCACAATAATTCAGTTATTATGCTAAAACACAGCTACTTATTTATATGTATTAAGGGAAGAGAATTTGATAGCTTAAAATATGGTATTCATTTTTGTATACACCATTATAAAACATTTAGACAAACTGTGTCATTCAAGTCAAGCAAATAATTCAACACAAAAACAGAAAATGCGAGAAAATCTCAGCAGGTCTGGCTGCATCCATGGAGAGAGAATAGAGTCAATGGCTGGAACTTTACTGGACCACCCACCACAGGAATCAGAGCGGGCGAGGGGCAGTGGATGGAAAGGTCCGTTCACCTTGGGCGTGATTTTACTGTTTCGGGATGAGTAAAGCCGTAAAATCCTGCCCATAGTTTTGAGTCAGGATGGAAGGGTCATCCTGACTCAAAACATTAGCTCTATTCTCTCTCCACAGAAGCTGTCAGACCTGCTGACATTTTCCAGCATTTTCTGTTTTTATTTCAGATTCCAGCTTTCACAGTATTTTGCTTTGATAATAATTCAAAATCTTGATTGCTTGTTTTAAATAGGCATCTAAAAGAAGCCTTTTCAGGAGACGTATTCACAATTTTACCAGAGTTATATAAATACCTTGGCTGGTAGAAAGGTACAGCAATTAGGAGATCATTGAAGTTTTGTAAGTCAATACAAAAACGTCTACAATAACTTTTCTGAAAATATTTCTGGAGGGTAGCAAGATGTGTGCAATAATACTATAAATCTTTTTTAACATAGAAGCTTTTATTTCCATAATTCCTTATCTTGTCAGTTGAATCTCAAATTGATACAAATAAATGAATTACCCTGAGGCACCTGGATTTGTTATTATGCACTAAGTAAATCCCACAACTAACAATGCAACAATTGACTCATTCATCTATTGTCTGTGATACGAGCTGAAAGTTGGCCAGGATCTCTCTACTCTTAGCACCATTGAATGTTATCCTTCTTCTGAATCAAGTCCATTACGGTGAACCAAAATACTGCAGATGCTGGAAATACTCAACTGGTCTGGCAACATCTAGACAAAGAAAAACAGAGTTTATGGGCAGTAGTTTATGGAGGCAATGGGATGCCTTCCTTCTTTAGAAGACCCATCACATCATGTGACACTCAGGAGCCTAACAGTCCAGCAGCAGGTTTTCCCTCAGGGTCAAGGACACGGGATCGAGGGAACTGGTGGGACACCTGCCCGTTGAGAGATACAGTCCAATCAAAGTTTGGCAGCTCTATTGAACAGCAGTGCCACAAGGGAGGTATTGGTTGCTGCCCATCTGACACCCACCCAATGCCTCATTTCACCACTACCTCCCAGGTCACAGGTGACTGATGGTGGAAGGAAGGCCACAAGTTTACAGTTGAAAGGGAAGTTGGCAACAAATGCAGGATGTGCGCACTCAGAAGTCTGCTCTTTCATGATGCCAAGTCCCTCAATCAGGCATTTCGTGCCTTTGAACAACAGGTTCCCTCAGAAGCTCTGAAACAATCCCACACAGGTTTGCTGGTCATGCTGTCTGCTTGGCAAGTCACCCTCCTAGTCCTGGGTTTGCTGGTCATGCTGTCTGCTTGGCAAGTCACCCTCCTAGTCCTGGGTTAATTCCAGCAGTGGTAAGCTGTGACCCTTAAATGGGCATTAATTGCCCACTTAAGGGCCTCAATCAGTGGCGGAATGCTGTTTATAGGATTTCCCGTCATAAACTTAATTGGGTGGAGAAAAGGAGGTGGTAGGGTCCCCACCCACTGCTCTCCCACCTGATTAAATGCTGCCAGTCACCAAATACGCCATGGGATAGGGCATTAAATGCCGCCCAACTTTTCAGGTCATGACCTGAGATGATGGGGGCTACTTTCCCCCCAAAATTCTCAGTGTTGAATATGCATAAAAACAGGAGTAAATAACACTGTTTTTTCAGTTGGAGTTTCAAAATGAATCTCCCACACTGCATTGCGGAGTGCCCAAGCGTAGATGGCGCAAAAATCAATGGGTGAGGCCTATTCCTGCTGGAGAAGCCGGCAGCATAGTGCTGAGTGGGCCACTGCACATGCGCCGATGTGTCAGTACCAAGAATGGCGCATGCGCAGTGGCCCTGAACTGCCAGCCTCCCGATCGCTGGCCAGCTCACATGGCTGATAGTGCAACCCTCCCACGGCCTGAATGCTGGCTCCCTGGATGTGTCCGGGCCCAGCCCCGATCCCCCCCCCCCCGCCTTCCAGGCCCACTTCGATCTCCAGTCCCCCCGCTGTCCCCCGGCAGCCCCAATTTCCAGAAACCCCCATCCCGCCCCCAAACCCCAACTACCCCCCCCACCAGCAGCCCGACCACTCCACCAGGCTGATACACCGCCCCCACCCCCCAATGCCTAGCTCTGATCCCTGCCCTCCCTCCTTCTATCATTCAGCCCGAGTGCAGAGTGGCAACGACACACACCCCCCTCCCCACTGATCGCCCCAGCAGGCCCTGCCGCCACCAGGTCCTGCCCCCATTAGGCCGCACCCCATTTGCACAGCCCGATGCCCGATAGGTAGTGCCAATGTGCCCCCTGACACCTTGAAATCCAGCACTAGGAGACACACAGAGGCCGTGGAGCCCAGTGAGGAGCCCGCAAATCGGCTTCCACTCCAGTCTCCCAGCCCGCGGCGCTTCTTGCAGGACCAGGTAGTAGCTTAGATTTTCAAATTGCCTGCACTGCAGGTATTCCCAATTGTAAAATTGCATGAAGATCTCTAACACTGGATCTCTGCATCTTATTTTGTTTCTTTATTCCGATTCTCTGATTGCATTTTGAACTAACGTAAGAAACAACTGACAGAATGTGGATGGATGTAAATAAATGGGTGCACATTCACAGGATATATATTATTATCTGTTATTTCCACTACTTACAGATTGATTTCTTTACCTATTGAAACAAAGTGGGTATTCGGTGTTGCTAGTCATTGAACTCCAAAAATAAGCCTGTTCAATAATATTAGTCATGAAATTACAACATTATTACATTACTGCCAATAGTATTATGAGTTTTCTTCCTGATAGGTTTAAGAGCTTTGTGCTCTATGTCAATTGCTGCGGGGCTGACATTTTTCTGTTCCCATTACCATTCAGCTACAATGTGAATTCCCTCATATCTATGTTTTTTGGGGGAAGAACATTGGAGACTGAGTTGGGTAGATTTTTGATAGACATGAAATCAAGGCTCATTGGGGAGACAGACAGGAAAGTGGATTTATGACCAGAATCAGATCAGCCTTGATCTTATCGAATGGTGAAGCATGCTCAGAGGGCCAAATTGCCTACTCCTGCCCCTAAGTCCAATGTTAATATGTTGCGATATAGCAAGACCAATGAAAAAATTGGGTGCAGGAAAATCTGTAATTGGCGTGAGCAGCACCCAGTTGCCAGTGCACCAGAATATGTAAGCAGAGACGAACAGACTTCCACTTGATCTATGCCAGAAGAGGCATAAAAATATGGAATCATGTTGCCTGCTTTCCAGCAGACCAATGCCCAAACTCAGCCACAAGGGCTGTGAGGGAGATTTATGTTCAACATTTATGCATCAGGATGCTGTCCTTCAGTACAACCTGATTGTTGTTGCATACTACATGGTTTGCACTGTGAAGAAGCATCATCATGGAATCTGTGACAGGGGATAGCTTCCAAATGCTGCAAGAGCAGCTGCACCATTGTGGTGAGCCAGTGACCAAGAAGTCTTTGCAGCCATATAAATTCATCTCATTCTTATTCGGGAGACCTTCTCCTAATTTGAAAACAGCCTTGCCAACATCTTCTCTCTGCCCTCTGCATGTGTCTTCAGTTGCCTTCCTTTGCCTCTTCAGAAAGACTTAAAAATCTGCCTTTCACATCATCTGATGAAATCTTGCCTTGATGTGCTCGGCGTACGCGGCTTTAGAAAGTTTTCACACGGCTTTAGAAATCAATGAGATTCCCTTGCTCTTCAAGCAGGGTGTAGCTGATGTTCAGGAAGCAACTTTGCGGCACGGTAGCACAGTGGTTAGCACTGCTGCTTCACAGCTCCTGGATTCGATTCCCGGCTTGGGTCACTGTCTGTGTGGAGTTTGCACATTCTCCTCATGTCTGCGTGGGTTTCCTCCGGGTGCTCCGGTTTCCTCCCACAGTCCAAAGATGTGCGGGTGATGGGCCATGCGAAAATTGCCCCTTAGTATCCTGAGATGCGTAGGTTAGAGGGATTAGTGGCTAAAATATGGAGGGATATGGGATAGGGCCTGGGTGGGATTGTGGTCAGTGCAGACACGATGGGCCGAATGGCCTCTTTCTGTACTGTAGGGTTTCTATGATTCCATGATTCTATGAATGTGCACGTGAGAGGAGGAGGAGAGAGAAATTGGATGTATTAAGGAAATATATGGAAGATAAAATGGAAAAGTAAGGAAAGAGAATTCAAACATGGAGAAAGGAATAAGAAAGAGCAATATGGAGGTGACAGGAAGAGAATATGAGCTAACTAAAGGTTGAGGGTGAAAGAGGAAGAGACAAGTCAAAGAGAAAATAAGAGACTGCAAGTAGAAATGAGGAAAATAACATTTAAACAGAAGTAATGAGCAGAAGGTAGCATGGAAGGATAGAGGATTTGTTGTGAGAAAGAGAGCCAGAATATAAATCTATATTTTATGCAAGTAATGGGAAACCTAGGCTCGTGAGTCGCCATCCTTCATCTCAGTTTTAATTTGATTTGATTTATTATTGTCACAAATATTAGCATACAGTGAAAAATATTGTTTCTTGCGCGCTATACAGACAAAGCATACCATTCATCGAGAAGGAAATGAGTGCAGAATGTAGTGTCCCAGTCACAGCTAGGGTGTAGAGAAAGATCAACTTAATGCAAGGTAGGTCCATTCAAAAGTCTGATGGCAGCAGGGAAGAAGCTGTTCTTGAGTCGGTTGGTACGTGACCTCAGACTTTCGTATCTTTTTCCCGAGGAAGAAGGTGGAATTATGCTGAGGCAGCAGGAAATGTAGACAGAGTCAATGGATGGGAGGCTGATTTGCGTGATGGATTGAACTTCATTCATGGCCTTTTGTAGTTTCAGTTGGCCTCAAAATTGAAATCCAGCTTGTTCACTAACTATGAACCAATGAATAAAATTAAATACATTTGAAATGCGTTGAATATTTCATAAGAAGTTATAGGAACTGCTTAATTATTGATAGATTAATAGAACTATCAACTTCATGTGGTAAAAACAAAATCAATTTTTACACTTTGGATGCTGAGGGAGCACACGGCTCTCACAGTCAATGTTCTGTGCAATCAACATGCACCTCACTTCGCTTGTACTCACTTTACGTGCATATCACTTCAGTCAAACTGGTAGGAGAAAAACTACGTGGATGGAAATCAGTGGAATGTAGCAACCCCATGCTTGGGCAACAGTTAGCACAAAGTCTCGTGGGCTGCACTCAGAACCTAGGTGGGCCGCTTGTGGCCTCTGGGCCACAGGTTGCCCACCACTGATGTAAGTAGTTCCACAAAAAGCAAAATCAAAATTACAATGGTGGCCTTGGACAAATTCAGCAACTGGAGTCTTGTGCTCTTCACTTGATTCTTCTGTGACTGAAAATTTGTTAAGCTAACTTGCTCATGAGCTCAGTCCCAATGATAAGAGGAGCGAGAAAGGAAACCATAACAAAATAATCTTTGTTCTATGTTGACCCAATTAAGCACTATTTAGTAATTGAAAAAATTGAATAGTTTATTTATGTGTGTATGTTAAAACTAATACTGTCTTTAACTGGATAAAAGCAAATTACTGCGGATGCTGGATTCTGAAACTAAAAGAGAAAATGCTGGAAAATCTCGGCAGGTCTGGCAGCATCTGTAAGGAGAGAAAAAAGTTGACGTTTCGAGTCCAGGTGACCCTTTGTCAAAGCTGTCTTTAACTGTATGATGCTGAATGTCCGTATCATAAAATTACTTAATTTTTCTGAAAGATGAAGTTTTTCTTAATTTTATGATTCATTTAAAATTAAATAGGTTTGAAAAGTTCATTTCTCAAATGAGTAGCCTCATGAGGGAATCTGCACGTGCTCTGTACCGTGAGAATATTATTACTGTTGTGGTATGATGTGCATGCATCTTTCCAGATGCATATCGTAAACTACTGTTAATCATTACACAACATGAGAGAATCTAATGTATTAATCCCATGACATGTGGTCAGTCTGCAAACAGCAATGTCGAGGTCAGGCATGTATCTCACTGTCTCTAGTGAACGTTTTCTGTATTTAGTTTTATCTTCAAATAAAGAACCCTCATTATTTTTCTGCCAATCCCTGTGTATGATTGGCACAGCTACATTGAAGAGAAGCAGAACGTAACAATTATAACATACCTAAAACTTCTGGCTCTTTCTTAACGTGCAAAATGTATTTCTGCTTCTTGAGGTTTGAGTGGTTTCCCACCATCATGGTTGCTGATAAGACATTCAGAGAGGACAATGAAATGAAAGAGGGAATAAAAGGCATTGACAAGAGGAATGAGAGTGAGAGGAGCTTGAAAGAGAAAAATGAGATTGGGAGACAGAAGAAATGAAATTGGGAGTACAAAAAATGATTTCCCCAATGAGACTACCCTCCAGCCAAATTGCTTGTTGCATTTCCCTCAGATCCTGTCAGGATCAATATCTTGAGACCACCCTATTTTAACAGGATCCTTTTGTCATGACTCACTTATCCTTTCTATTCTTTAAAATATAATGCACAATGTAGGCTCACCATTCATTTATTCAGAATCATTGCTGTTTCGAAGTTAGCCACTATTTAATGAAGGTTAAAATAGTAATGATAAAAAGTTTATATTTTTGCTCTGTTCAAAGTAATGATAGGTTAAGCAAACTTTCATATCTGACCTGCACCTTTAAAGAAACAAACCTTTTGAAGCTTGATGTTTCCATTGAGATCTGCTTCATCACAGTGTTTTGATCAGAGTTCATTACCTTCATGTAAAGAAATAAAAGCTCAAAAGAAAATATTACGCAGTAGCAATATTTTAGCAAATGTGGCTTCAACTTACAGGATGAAAACAGCCAAGAGAGAGATGAAAGATCAATCTTCAAAGCAAATCTGCATCACTCAGATGAACTTAGTTCATGTCAAGAATACGGTGATTAACACACATTCTGTCTGACAATTTTTAAAATTTTTGCTTTAGGATACTCTGGATTTGAATGCAGAATTATTTACTTTTAGAAAAAGTAGTAAACAAAGAGGCTCAGTTTAATCAGTGCCCATAGAAAAGTTGAAAGGTTGGAGGAATTAATAACGGCTGAAGAAAAATGTTGGTCATCAAATATTAACAGTTCAGATCACTGGGGGAATTATTAACAGCAGTGGCACTTCATGAGAATCAAGTGGAATGTAAAATTGTCATTTGACAATCTCATGTACATAAGATTTGTCTAAGAATGAGAAACCTATGTGACCATTGTCCCATCATAAGGACAGGTTTACCTGCTTGGAATATCTAATAACTCCTGCCAGCCTCTCCCCCCGGGAGTTACTTCTAAACCTGCGTCCTCTACCACCTAGAACAGCAGGAGGAGTGGATGTCTGTCACACACACACTCATTACAGAGGATTGCTACCCAAGAGAGCCAATGTGCCAGTGGACATACGTCAAGCAGCCTATAATGACTCGAATCTCAGAATCTGTCACATACTTACAGGTCATTAACTTCACATAAGGGAGTTCATTTGTCCCCATGTAACATAATTTCAGAAAATCTCCTTGACACTGCATATAATTGGATATCTGCAGAGTCCACATCTCCCTCTATTGTGACATGCTAAACAGATACACTTTTTTTAAAAATGTATTCTTTCATGGGATGAGGGCATTACCAGCAAGACCAACATTCATTGCTCATCCCTAATTGCCCTTGAGTAGCTTCTAAGCCATGCAGAGGGCAGTTAAGAGTTAACCACATTGCTGTGGGTTGAGAGTCATATGTAAGCAAGATCAGGTAAGCATGGCAGATTTCCTTTTTGCAAGGACATTATTGAACCAGATGGGTCTTTTAAACAATTGATGGCCACATCAATTCCTTACAGGAAGGATGTGGAAAAGATTGAAAGGGTGCAGAGGAGATTTACAAGGATGTTGCCTGGATTGAGTGGCATGCCTTATGAGGATAGGCTGAGGGTGCTCGGTCTTTTCTCCTTGGAGAGACATAGGATGAGAGGAGACCCAATAGAGGTATATAAGATGTTGAGAGGCATAGATCGGGTGGACTCTCAGAAGCTTTTTCCCAGGGTGGAAATGGCTGCTACGAGAGGACACAGGTTTAAGGTGCTGGGGGGTAGGTACAGGAGAAATGTTAGGGGAAGTTTTTCACACAGAGGGTGGTGGGCGAGTGGAATCGGCTGCCGTCAGTGGTGGTGGAGGCAAACTCAATAGGGTCTTTTAAGAGACTCCTGGATGAGTACATGGGACTTAATAGGATGGAGGGTTATAGGTAGGCCTAAAAGGTAGGGTTATGTTCGGCACAACTTGTGGGGCTGAAGGGCCTGTTTTGGGCTGTAGTTTTCTATATTCCTATGTTTCTATTATTGAGAACAACCTTCAATTCCAGGTTTATAAATTGATTTTAAATTCCACCATCTGCTGTGTTGTGATTTGAATCCATGAGCTTGGAGCATAAGCCTGGGCCTCTGGATTGGTAGATATTACCACTACTGTAGTGGTAATCTCCCCATGAACATTAACACACAACACTACAACCTAATACACAATAAAACTAAGATCTAATATTCCCCTTCAGCCATCAACAAGTGCCCATAATTGGTAAAATGACATCAGTCGCTGATAGAGAGGTTCTATCTGTTGTGCAAAATGCCAGTTTGGGTCCAAAAGGCTTGTTTTCTTTCCTCCATGCCAAGTTTTATGGTCTGATTGTGTGAGGTCTTTGGTACTCCATGTGTAAGAGTAGGATATCATCAGGTGTTCCTTGAAAAATTGTATCTTTGCCTGTGTGGAATTATTCTTGAGATGTGCATCTTCTCCATGCACCCATCTCCTAGAATGTGAATGTGTATATGTTGATTCACTAAGAAGATTATCTCCGTTAAATTGCATGGAAGTTGGACTCTGCGATGATATGTTGGGTGAAAATTCTCCCGCCGCATGTTTCTTGCCGGCGGGAGGTGACACGTTGTTTGCTTGTGACGGGATTCTCTAGTCCCACCGCTGTCAATGGGAATTCCCATTGACGTCACCCGCGCCAGCGGGAAACCCATGGGTGGGGGTGCGCTGCCGGCGGGACACAAGAATCCAGTCGACACGAACCGCCAGAGAATTCTGGCTGTTGACTGGGATTACACTTCCTCAGGTGTATTTGATGCAAAGGAAATCTAAACAGTTTATAGCAGCTCCTTTCAGTTCCATTGTAGAAGTTCATGTGCACATTAATCTTGGCATGGCCAGGGACAATTTGCCTGACCTTGAATTCATACTTTTGCCCCGCAACCATGTTGAAGGTGATTGAGATTTTATCTTGGCAGCCTATTATCAACTTCTATCCTACTTTAAAACATCAGCCTTGAGTCTGGAGTGCCACATGTAGCACAATAAATTTAACACTTAATGCGTCCTGGCTCTGCTAACCTTTTGCATGATGGCATGATTTTACTTTACTTCACTCTTCAGGGCAATCATCCGATGAAATAGATTATAACCTTTATGGGGCTATTCCAAAGCAAGAGCACTCCCTTAATAACCACCCTCACTTGAGTTCAAAAGAACCACTTCTTGCAAACACTTGCTTTAAGTCTGAGTAAATAATGAACTGTTTCTATCGCAAAGAAGAAAGTCAACAAGAGATATTACCTTCTTCAAGATTGCCATTTGTAATAATTTTCAACAAGGCTATAATTACCTGAATATTATAAGGTGTGGTGACAATCTCTCTTCAAAAATGTATCTCTTTACTTGGGAGTGCGCAGAGAGGGGTTCTTTAAAGTTGTGTACAGATTTCTAAGTGCAAAGTTATATTTTATGAATTTATTTACAAATTTATTGAAGAACCAAATCATGCAATAAACTGAGTGATTATAAATTCATTACAACATTAAAGATT
Source organism: Mustelus asterias (assembly GCF_964213995.1). NCBI lineage: Eukaryota > Metazoa > Chordata > Chondrichthyes > Carcharhiniformes > Triakidae > Mustelus > Mustelus asterias. The sequence goes on from NC_135804.1 coordinate 91,896,032, forward strand.
ACAAAGAGATGGAAAACATAGGGACCGATTTTATCATCGCATTGCCCCTGTTTTCAGGTGCGAAAACTTGGTAAAGTCGGGCGTGAGGTGAATAGCATGATCCGCGCCTGTTCGCCCTTTACCAAGGCCCGAAAATGGCTGCAATCGGCACCACGCCTGAAACTCGTGCGACGGCAATTTAAATGTATTTGCATGTACTTAAATTGACTTAATGGGCTGCACGCCCAACCTCACTGGCACTTCCCCTTTACCATCGCATTCGCTCATCCAGATTCGATGGGAAACAGGCATGCCCTACAAAAGTCCGATTCGGGCACTCCAGCTTGTGAGGAGATAAGTGCTGAGTGTCCGACGGCTCTCTGCTTGAGATTGGTGGAGGGGAAACGGGGGTCCGCTGCCACTCTGCCTGAGATCAGTGAGGGGGAAGCGGGGGTGTGCTGCCACTTTGCCTCAGATCGGTGAGGGGAAGGGGAAAGGGAAGGGGGGCCGCAATCGATCTGGGTGGCAGGTGGGTGCGGGGATAAGGGAGTCAGTAATGTTGTGGGGGTGGGGCAATGTCTGTGGGGGCCAGGGTGAGGCATTAGCTGGACCAGGAGCGATGTGGCAGGGGAGCAGCATTCTATCATTTCTTTTCCTACGCATACGCAGTTGGAGGTGCTGGTCGGATCTGCATGATTTTGGCCACGTTAAGCCCCACCCACAGGCTTCTGCATTGCGATTCAGAATCACTGATATTTTTGCGGCAGAGTGCGCATGGGAGCGCCTGAGAACGGGTCTAAAAGTCGGATCTGAAACACTCCCAGTTTCAAATCCACCCAGCACTTAGAATCAAAATGGTAAAATAGGGCTCATGATCTTTGTTCCAATAGAGTCCAAAAGTTAGAAAACTTTTACTATGCGACAGCCAAAAATACCTTCGAATATCCCAACGAACATCAATGGCCGGATTTTCCAGCAGTGCTCGCTCCAATGCCAGAAAATCCCACCCGAGGTCAACGGACCTTTGCGTAGTCTGTGGCCCGCCCTCTATGGTTCCTGTGGCGGGCGGGATGGGAAAATTCTGCCTCTAAAGTGTAATGTTTCATAGAAACATAGAAACATAGCAAAACTACAGCACAAAACAGGCTCTTCGGCCCCACAAGTTGTGCCGAACATATCCCTACCTTTTAGGCCTACCTATAACCCTCCATCCTATGAAGTCCCATGTACTCATCCAGGAGTCTCTTGAAAGACCCTATTGAGTTTGCCTCCACCACCACTGACAGCAGCCGATTCCACTCGCCCACCATCCTCTGTGTGAAAAACATCCCCGTAACATTTCCCCTGTACCTACCCCCCAGCACCTTAAACCTGTTTCCTCTCGTAGCAGCCATTTCCACCCTGGGAAAAAGCTGCTGAGAGTCCACCTGATCTATGCCTCTCAACATCTTATATACCTCTATTAGGTCTCCTCTTTTCCTTCGTCTCTCCAAGGAGAAAAGACCGAGCTCCCTCAGCCTATCCTCATAAGGCATGCCACTCAATCCAGGCAACATCCTTGTAAATCTTCTCTGCACCCTTTCAATCTTTTCCGCATCCTTCCTGTAATGAGGTGACCAGAACTGAGCACAGTACTCCAAGTGGGGTCTGACGAGGGTCTTATACAGCAGCATCATTATCCCCGGACTCCTAAACTCAATCCCTCGATTGATAAAGGCCAGCACACCATACGCCTTCTTAACCACCTCCTCCACCTGCAGGGCTGATTTTAGAGTCCTATGGACCCGGACATCATGGTCCTTTTGATCCTCTACAGTACTAAGAGTCTTTCCCTTTATATTGTAGTCCTTCATCCCATTTGACCTGCCAAAATGGACCACTACGCATTTATTTGGGTTGAAGTCCATCTGCCACTTCTCCGCCCAGTCTTGCATCCTATCTATGTCCCTCTGTAACTTCTGACATCCCTCCAGACTATCCACAACCCCACCAACCTTCGTATCGTCAGCAAACTTACCAACCCATCCCTCCACTTCCTCATCCAGGTCATTTATGAAAATGACAAACAGCAAGGGTCCCAGAACAGATCCCTGGGGCACACCACTGGTGACCGACCTCCGTTTAGAAAAAGACCCATCTATACCCACTCTCTGCCTCCTGTGGGCAAGCCAGTTCTGGATCCACAGAGCAGCAGCCCCTTGGATCCCATGCCCTCTCACTTTTTCCAGAAGCCTTGCATGGGGGATCTTATCGAATGCCTTGCTAAAATCCATATAAACCACATCTACCGCTTTCCCTTCGTCAATGTATTTAGTCACATTTTCGAAGAACTCCACCAGGCTCGTAAGGCACGATTTGCCTTTGACCAAGCCATGCTGAGTATTCTTGAGCATACTAAACCTCTCTAAATGCTCGTAAAACTTGTCCCTCAGGATCTTCTCCATCAGCTTACCAACCACTGAGGTTAGACTCACCAGTCGGTAATTTCCTGGGCTATCCCTATTCTCCTTCTTGAAAATAGGAACCACATCCGCAATCCTCCAATCCTCCAGCACCTCTCCCGTCTCCATCGACGACGCAAAGATCATCACCAGAGGCTCTGCAATCTCTTCCCTCGCCTCCCACAGTAACCTGGGGTACATCCCATCCGGACCCGGCGACTTATCTATCTTGATGCCATTCAAAGATTCCAGCACAACCTCTTTAGAAATCATAGAAATCATAGAAACCCTACAGTGCAGAAGGAGGCCATTCGGCCCATCGAGTCTGCACCGACCACAATCCCACCCAGGCCCTACCCCCACATATTTACCCGCTAATCCCACTAACCTACGCATCACAGGACTCTAAGGGGCAATTTTTTTTTTAACCTGGCCAATCAACCTAACCCGCACATCTTTGGACTGTGGGAGGAAACCGGAGCACCCGGAGGAAACCCACGCAGACACGAGGAGAATGTGCAAACTCCACACAGACAGTGACCCAAGCCGGGAATCGAATCCGGGACCCTGGAGCTGTGAAGCAGCAGTGCTAACCACTGTGCTACCGTGCCGCCCCTTTGTTAAAGTCCACATACTCAATCTTTTCAGTCCACCGCAAGCCCGCAGTACATCCACCCAGGTCCTTCTCCTCTGTGAAAACCGAAGCAAAATACTCATTAAGCACCTCTGCCATTTCTACTGGTTCCGTATAGGTTTTCCCACCACCACCTTTTATAGGCCCTATTCCGTCACGTCTCATCCTTTTACTCTTCACATATTTATAGAACACCTTAGGGTTTTCCTTAGTCCTACCTGCCAAGGACTTCTCGTGACCCCTTCTGGTTCTCCTAATTTCCTTCTTTAGTCCCTTCCTACAAGCCATATACTCATCTAGATCCCTATCTTCGCCAAGCTCTCTGAACCTTTTGTACACTTTCCTTTTCTTCTCGACTAAGTCCCGCACAGCTTTTGTACACCACGGTTCCTTTGACCTACCAACTCCTCCCTGTCTGTTCGGAACGTTGTCCTGTAGAACTCTAGACAGACATTCCTTGAAAAACTGCCACCTCTCTTCAGTACATTTCCCTGAGAATACCTCCTTCCAATTTACTCCTCTAATTTGCTGCCTTATGTCTTCATATTTCCCCTTACTCCATATAAATGCTTTCCTAGCTTGCCTGATCCTCTCTTTTTCCAATGCAAGCATAAAGGAGATAGAGTTATGATCGCTATCCCCAAGATGCTCTCCCACTGAGAGATCTGACACCTGTCCAGGTTCATTGATCAGTATCAGATCAAGTACAGCCTCTCCTCTTGTCGGCTTGTCCACATGCTGTGTCAGGAAACCCTCCTGAACACACCTAACGAACTCCTCCCCATGCAATCCCCTTACCCTAGGGATATTCCAATCTATGTTTGGGAAATTAAAGTCTCCCATCACAACAACTCTGCTATTATTGCAACTCTCCAGGATCTGTTTTCCTATCTGCTCCTCCACCTCCCTGCTACTATTGGGCGGCCTATAGAAAACTCCCAGCAAAGTGATCGACCCCTTCCCACTCCGAACTTCCACCCACAGAGACTCTGTAGACAATCCCTCCACAGCATACACCTTCTCTACAGCTGTGACACTATCCCTGATCAGCAGTGCCACTCCACCCCCTCTCTTGCCTCCCTCCCTGTCCTTCCTGCAACATCTGAATCCTGGCACCTGGAGTATCCAGTCCTGTCCCTGAGACATCCAAGTCTCCACATCACACTTCCAGGCATCGATCCACGCTCTGAGCTCATCCCCTTTATTCACTATACTGCTTATATATATTTTATTCACTGTACTCCTTATATATATTTTCAGTAAATGATTTTTAAACTTTCAAAATAGAATGGTCATTTTAGAATATTTACCTTTTACGTCAATCGAAGTCATTAAAAATCTTGAAATAGCCAGTAGTTGAATGACCTGTTTCTCTTGAGACAGTCCATACCTGGTAACTGTGCCTGAAAAGAGTGTTTTAAAATTCCAATTGATTCTGTAAACATGAGATAATGTACTTCATCTGTCTTTAATTACATTCAGAGCTGTCCCTGAGTGTGCAAAATGGATAAAAAGTTTTAGCCCTATTGTGCCTGTTAACAATGAGTAACCATTTATTTAATTCTAAAGTGTAAGGTTATATATATATATATATATATATGAATTTTACCTAATATCTATACCCTTTTGAACCTGCTGCCTCGACATTCTGCGACACCGGAACTTGGGATGTAGACATGTTCACTGCAAGGCCAGCCCATACGAATTGCTACTACTAGCATTAAACCACACTGAAGAGAATTTTGCAGTGCAGAACTTGACATTGCGTGCAGAACTGAGCCAGGTGCATCACTTTGCAAAAGGATTAGGGCGATTGGCAATAATGGCTGGAAAATTGGAAAAGCGATGACGAGTAGAAAGTGAAAACTGCCTGCTGCTCATGGTTGAGGAGTTGAGGGGAATGATGCGAGGGTCATAATGCAGCAAATTTGAAAGTAAAGGGGCGGGGTCTGAAATGACAGGGTATAGTTAAAGCAGCAAATGTACTCACTTTTCCTGATCCGATTAGATCATTAAATCACTTTTTACATTTTATATTTGACTTGGGCACAATGAGTCTGCTGCTGCGCACCTCCTCAGCCACTTCCAACTTTGCTTTGTTCGTGAGGGCTGCAGATTTTATTGTCCTTTTGCTGGGGAAATATCTGCCTCTCTCATTTCTGACTGCATCCAACAGTGATTCCAGTAATACATCATTGAATCTGGGTGTGATTCAAGTTCTTAGCACACCATCTATCCTGAATACCTTCAGTTCCATTAGTACACCATCACTTTAAACACAACTAAAATTGCATCATGCTGGTGTGCATCACGCCTGTCGTGCAGTCCAGAGACTCAAAACGTTGAAGTCAGAATTAATTAGTAGAGTTGGGTTGTATCATAGAATACCTACAGTTCAGAAGGAGACCATTCAGTCCATCAGGTCTACACTGACAACAATTCCACCCAGGCCCTATTCCCATAACCGCATGTATTTAACCTGCAAATCACCCTGACTCTAAGCAACAATTTACCATGGCCAATGAACCGGACCCGCACACCTTTGGAGTGTGGGAAGAAAACAGAGCACCCGGGGGAAACCCACGAAGACACGAGGAGAATGTACAAACTCAACCCAGGCAGTCAGCCGATGCTGGAATTGATCCTGGGTCCCTGGTACTGTGAAGCAGCAATGCTAACCACTGTGCCACTGTACTGTAAGTCACAGATTCCAACCTGTTCAGTTGATCTCATAGTTTCATCCATGCATTTCTCCCTGCACAAATTCCACCTTCAGAATGTCTTCACTCTTACACGACTATAATCTAAACTCAGTATGCACAAGTCTCAGAAGATCATCATGCAGATGGACATCTTAATCACAGAATCAAAGTTTGCTTTTGCAAGTCACCTGACAATATCATTGCATATTTTATATGAATTCGGGCAAAACAAAGAGTGAGTTGCCCTTGGACTGAAAAGATTTAATTTAGCCGAGACAAGGAACGTTACAGCTGGTCACTCATTTGGATGGAGAGATTAGCAAGTGCAATAATGAGCTCATAAATTACATTGCAGAAAAATCAATAGTCATGATTGAAGCAGAACATAATGCGGAGCTGGAGTGTTACAGTAGATTCTACTGTGCAATCAGCTAATTTACAGGTCACTGAAGGAAAAAAAATGCTTTCACAGCCATTTTGAAATAATAGTGGCATTTATTTGTGTATATTTCAAGCACTTTGCACAAATTTATTGAAGAGTTTAGTCAGGAAGTATGCAACTAAACTGGTTCCCACACTATTTGAAAATGGACGTGCTGAAGATGGTCACAACCGATAAGGTCATGACAACATATGACATAGGGGCAGGAGACAACCACGTAGTCCATCAAGCCTGCTCCACCATTCAGTATGATCATGCTCCAACTCCACTTTCTTGTCCTCAGGGTAAAATATCTCAAAGATTTGCGCAAGAGGTGAAATTGGAATTTCACACTGCTGTAATGCTGTGGCAACAGGTCTTTTCCATTTACATGATGCTGGTGTCAAGCCAAAAACAGGTTCTGCCTAGTACACAACTGACTAAAGTGTTATATAAATTTCTGTGCTGGACCGGGAGGAGATGGAGAAGTGCCACATCTCCTCAGAAGTCAAGGAGGGCAGTGAGCATGACCACGCAGAGGAGGAGATGGAAGAACCCCGAGCAATGGACAGGGCCCAACTAGGCTAATGTGCTAGGAGTGACATCATAGCGTCTTGTTTCAGGGGCGAGCAGGACTAGGGCGCAACTAACTCTCCCACCATGGGGACTAACATCTCACTAGTAATGTGGTGTCAGCAGTATGCTCCCATGCTTTTGCCAGATATCGTGGGCAGGACACTGGAGCTAATGGTCAGATGCTGTGGGAGAACAATGATGACTTGCATTGAGGACAGAGTGATGTTCCTCTCATCCCCAGCAATATGTCTGACTCCTGCCGAACTGAGAGTTTCACACCATCAAATAGGGCTCATAAATGCAGGGTGTGCAATGTTGGCTACGCAGCACTGCCATTCTCCACATCATTCTCACACTCCACAGGGATGAGGCGCTGGGTGAGCGTCGTGGTTCCCCCAAGTTTGATGGCATTAACAGACAGGGTGGAGTCTCTGCAGGTGAACAAAGTAAATTTAAATGACAACCACGCAATACAAGGGTGACCTATCTACACAAGTGCCTATATTTACCCATAGCCATTGAATGACTACGGTTTCCTCATCTTTTTCACCCTTACACTACGTCAACGTATTTCCCCAGGATTCACAGCTGATATTGAGGTGGCCTGCTGACTTCTACGCTCTGTTGCCTGAGATGATCTGGTGGTTGTCCCCTGGGGGTGGAGGGGGGGGGGGGGTGTGGGGATGGGAGGGTTGTGGGGGGGTGGCATTGCAGAACCTTAAAGGTCCAGGATATTTGACTGCTGCCGTCCTCGGTGGTTAGGGCTGGAGATGTGTTGCTCACAGGGAGGGAGGTGAGAGATGGGCTGGAGATGCCTCGCTTTTCCTGGCTAGAGAGCCCCTAGCTCTACTCCTACCAAATCTTTTCCCTTGGGGTTCCCAAAGCCCTTGTGCTCCTCCATGATACAGAGGAACAGCTAGAGTGAGATTCAGATTCCCACCAGTGCCTGCACCGTGCAGTCGAAGCCCAGCACCATGGAACTCAAGCCCCCAAACATGGAGGTCATAAACTGAGACATGGTATGGACATATCCTGCCATCGAGTGACTGTCCTGCATCAAGGTCTCCACTGCGTACGCCACCCTCACAGTGTTGGCCTCATTATGCTGGAGTGATGGCACCATCCCCTCAGACAGAATGCACTGGGACTCCTCCAGCCAGCCTGACAGTCTGAGGAATGGAGGGATACAAATGAATGGTCTAGTTGGGCACATGAGCAGCGCAGGCTTGAAGGGCCGAAGGGTCTGTTCCTGTTCTGTATTGTTCTTTGTTCTTTGTTCTCTTTGAGGGAAGCTGTCATCCCTTCCTGATACTTGCCATTCTGCCTTTGTAGCTCCTGCAGCTGTGAGTTGACCGGGCCCAGGGGCACACCTTTGGCAAGAGGCTTAGCAGAGCTCTGGGCTCCGTCATCCCTCCGAGTTCCGGTTCCCTGAGACATCTCTGACTCCACCTGCTACGGATCTTTAGCTATGAGGTGCTCAACACCTTCAGTGTAATAAAGGTGGCCCTTTTCCTGTTTTATTTAAACTCTCACAATTCGCAAACTTATTATTCTTTGCAGCATTGTAAGAAGATGTGCAGGTTAGGTTGGTTGGCCATGCTAAATTGCCCCTTCGTGTCAGAGGGATTGGCAGGGTAAATGAATGAGGTTGCAGGGATAGGGCCTGGGTGGAATTGTTGTCAGTATAGGCTCGATGGACCGAATGGTCTCCTTCTGCATTGTAGGGATTCTATGATTCTAGGATTCTAAGACTTTTCTGTGAATGCAATACCAGCTAATACTTATATAATTAATCTCCTTAGTAAGCCACAGATTAATCTTTCTTCCTGAGATATTAATGCAATATATTTTGTTGAACAATTTGAATTGTTTCTTTAAATGTTTCCCACCGTTTATTTACCCTTCATACTTTTGTGACTATTTACCGAATAAACATCAGCCCGCTCATCCTTTATTCATATACAATTGTCTTCTTTAAATTTAAGAATCTTATCTGTGATTGGAGTATGTCATTTTCAAATTTAATGTGGAATTCCATTCTATTGTGATTTCCCACTGGATCTTTTTAACTATGACATTGCTAATTAGCCCTGCCACATTGCACAATACTAGGTCTAAAATAGCTTTATCCCTAGTTGGTTCCACAACATATTTCTCCAGGAGACTCTCACAGAAGCATTGACAAACGACAATGTTCCCTCTAGGCGGCACATGTGTGGCCACATAGCTACCTGGAGGTTACTGCGGATTCACTCATTCACTCAGTGAATGAGTGAATATACCTATATATATGAAGTTAAAAAGACCTGAGCACTGTAATGAACAGGCCATAGACAATAATATAAAAATTAGCAAGGATTTTAGTCACAATCCTGCAAAATTGTCTATTGAGTGTCAGAAGCCTTAACAATTTGGGCTGAATTGTTAGGATGGCAGGGCTCAGCTGGGGCTAAGTGAGAAATGGCCCCTAAGTAATCAATAATTGGCAACTCAGGGGCCTCAATTAGTGCAAGGGTGGGCTTCCCCTGCGAGGCACTGTCTGTCCTGGCATGAAATCACTGCGAGGTCAGGGCAGGCAGGAAACCGGGTGCAACAACATCCATACAATTTCACGCTGTTCTGCTGCCTCAGAACCCACTGGGATGCAGGACTGTAAAATTCTGATCATATAATGCATTACTGGGCCCGATTTTACTATTGCGTCGCGCCCGCGGGTGTGAGGCCATTAACGCGATCCGCACCCGCGCAGATTGCCACTTTACCGAAACCCAGGAATGGTGGCGATCCGCTTCGTGCCTGATGCATTTAAATTGAATTAATGAACTGCCCGCCCAACCTTATCAGCATTTTCCCCTTTACCACTGCGTTTGCCAATCCGGAACCGCGCCGTAATGGACCTGCTAAATAACAGTCTGAATCGGGCGCTCCAGCTACTGAAGAGCTCGTTCAGAGCTTCCAACGGCTCTCTGACTCAGATCAGTGGTAGGGGGGAGGATGGAGGCGGATAAGATCATTCTCTGGTTGGAGGCGGGGGGCGGGAGGGTAGTGAGGCCAGATCGTTGTCTGGTTGGGGGGGGGGGGGGGGGGGGGGGGAGGAGGCGGGTCAGATGTATCTCTGATCTGGGGAGGGGGGAAGGGCTGATCGTTGTCTGGTGGGGAGGGAGGAGGAGGTGGGTCAGATGTTCCTCTGGGGGTGGGTGGGGGGGTGGTGAGTGAGGCCAGACCATTCTCTAGGGGGGGATGAGTGAGGCCAGATCGTTGTCTTGGGTGGGGGGAGGAGGGAGGCGGGTAAGATGTATCTCTGGTGGGGGGGGGGGGGGGGGGGGGGGAGTGTGGGGGGAGGCCCGATCGCTCACTGATGGGGAGGGGGGGGCAGATAGATCTCTGGTGGGGGCACGGGGGGAGGGGGCAGATGGATCTCTGGTGGGGGGGGGCAGATGAGCCTGCTGCCACTCTGCGGGCGATCGGTGGGGGGGAGGGGGGCAGGGGTGGCGATCGGTCTGGGTAGCAGGGGGGTGTTGATAAGGGGGACAATGATGTGTGTGGGTAGCGGGGGGGTGGATAAGGGGGTCAGTGATGTGTGTGGGTAGTGGGGGGGCGGTGGATAAGGGGGACAGTGATGTCTCTGGGGTCCATCGTTCCCGTTTTTGGCTCCCGGGCTGCTTTCTCCGCTTTCTGCGGCCCGGGAGTGATCTGACACGGGCTCGCTTTTTCAAATTGTTTTCTAACTGCGCATACGCAGTTCAGGGCTCCAATCGTTTGGGGCGCGCGAAGCCCCGCCCACAGCACAAATGGGACCCGCAATTTTTTTTTCAGGCTGAGTGCGTATGGAGGCGCCTGAAAGTAGATTTCCAAGTCGGATCTGAATTACACCCAGATTCAGCACTTGGAATGAAAATGGTAAAATCGGGCCCACTGTGTCAGTAATGCAAATGTTCAGTGACTGACAAAAAAAGGACCAACTAATAAGTCAAAACTTTCAAATGTCTCAAAACTAAAATTACGTCAGGAAACAACATTACCAAAGCTTCTCCTCTTTGCATTACAAACAAGTTTAATAGTGCTTATTTACTGTCAATTTAATAAACTAATAGTTCAATATTCATTAGTAACATTTCTGCACAATTTTTACCTTTGCTTGAACTCCATTAAGCGAAGTCAGGAAAATAGCAACACATGTGGTTATAATCAAGTATACTTAGACAAATTCCCTGCTGCTTTCAATTACCACAACCTCTAATATGCTGCCTGATTTTGACAGTCCGCTGTTTAGACTCCATTTACAATGGATTGAGTTACAAATAAAGTTTGACATGAGCAAAACTCTTGAAAAAAATATTAAAAGCCTCTGAAGGAGCAAAAAACAAAATAGAAGCAAACAATCTCCGTGTTTTGTTTGTTGATTATTATAGCCATAAGGTTAATAATGGAAAATGGAACATTATTTACTTTTTAACCTCAAATATTGCTATGTAGCTCCCTTGTTCAGGTGCATTGGGGATGATGTCTGCAATTAGTTAACATACAAGTAACATAATTTAAAGAAAGGTTGGGAAGTGGGTTGTACCACACGCTGTAAACAATGTAAGTCACTTGCAATTGATTTGGTGATGATTTTTAGAACTGAGGTGAGGAGAAATGTCTTCACCCAGAGAGTGATGAATGTGTGGGATTCATTACCACAGAAAGTAGTTGAGGTCAAAATGTTGTCTGATTTCAAGAAGTAATTAGATATATTGATTTAATTTATTATTGTCACATGCATTAACATACAGTGAAAAGTATTGTTTCTTGCACGCTATACAAAATACCGTACAAAGATAAGGAAAAGAGACAGTGCAGAATGTAGTGTTACAGTCATAGCTAGGGTGTAACAGAGTTAGAATATAGTTTTAGAAGCATAGAACGAGAGTAAAAGATAGAATTAGAGGGTATGCTGGACACAGCTTGCAAGAAGTCACCACGCTCCAGTGCCATCTTGGTTCAGATAGCTCTTGAGGCTCAAGGAATCAAGGGATTTGGGGGTGAGGGGGGGATTAGGATATTGAATTTGATGATCAGCCATGATCATAACGAATGGCGGAGCAGGCTCAAAGGGCTGAATGGCCTACTCCTGCTTTTAGTTTCTATGTTTCTCTGATCTAGTCTGATACGTCTGCTGATCAAATCAGGTTTGCCATATATCGAATTTTACTCTGCTTCAGTAAATGAATGGACCCTCCTTGCATTAACTTGATCTTTCTCTACACCCTAGCTATGACTGTAACACTACATTCTGCAGCCTCTCCTTCCCTTTTCTATGTAACGGTATGTTTTGGCTGTATAGCGCGCAAGAAACAACACTTTTCACTGTATACTAACGCATGTGACAATAATAAATCAAATCAAATCAAACGTGCAATGAGTCGAGAGTGGGAGAGGAACATTTCAGATTGGAGAATGGACGTTGTCTGATGGAGAATCAAGGAGGGTCACTTCCCCACAGCAGAGTACAAAATCAGAAGGCGAAAGTATAGTCAACTAAATGTAATATGGAGCTGCCAGAAATCAGCACATTTTCTTAGTTTTGTAAGGCAAATAGCATTGTGGGTGGAATTGTTTCTATAGGCTTTGGTACAATGGGAGTGATTTTCACCCTAAAAAAATCAGTGTCCAGCAGGTGGGAAAACAGGAGCTAAGACTCATGAATGTATGGCACACTGTTAAATACAGAAGCTGTCAGGTGATTCATGTCAGAAGTGGGGGCAGAGCGTAAACCCGCTAGAGAAGCTGGTAGCAGAGTGCTCAGTAGACCATCGGGCATGCTTCGATCTCCCAGTGTACAGTGAGATCAGTTGACAACCCTTTGCCCCAATCCCAGACCCCAATCATTGGTCCTACCCCTGACGTCAGACCTCGACCCCTGATGGCACTGCCCGGTGCCCAGTGAGAGCTGCCAGTGTGCCAGCATGGCAGTGCTAGGGTGTCCGGTAGGCAGTGTCAGGGTGCCAGGCAAGCAGTGTCAGGGTTCCAGGCACTGCCCCCACCCCCTCCCCCACCCCACCCCCATTGACAGCAAGGCCATCATATTTGGTCCCCATTGCTGGGGACCAGCTGTGATCCCACTGGTGGGAATTTTCACCGGCAAGGTCAGAAATCCAAGTGAGCCTGGACAATACCATCCAGAGCTCACTAAAGAGATTCAAATGAGATCATGAATCTTGAGAATCAGCCTTGTGCTGTTCCCTGGTGTGAGACTGATTATGCAAAAAAAAATGGCCCGGAAGAATCGTGATCTGCTGGCCATCGGGCAAGAATTAGGGGGGCAATTCTCCACAAAAATTCTAAGTGTCAAATTCATGTAAACATTGGAGTAAATCCCGCTGTTTTCTTCAGCAGGAGTTTCAAAATGAATCTCCCACACTGAGCACTGCAGAATACACTAGCGTGAATCAGTCCAAAAATCTGAGAGCGGGGCTTCTTCCTGGTGGAGAGGCCGGCAGCATAGTGCTGGGTGGGCTACTGCGCATGCGCCAATCTGTCAGATGTTTTGAGTCTGGATGACACTTTGTCAGAGCTTTGAGCAAAGAAAATCAGAAGTGATTTAGACTATGAGGGAGGGGGAGGGGGCTGTAATAGGACAAAGGAAATGTAAATGACGATGAAGAAGGCTGAGAGAGGTGCTAAAAGTGTCCGTTAAGTGATCAGAATGTGTGAATGGGCAGAAAAGAGATACAGACTATTAAGGGACTGCCTGAGGAATGTGGCAGTTGTCCTGAAGGGCGGATGGAGGGGTGGTGGAGGGGTGGTGGGGGGGGTTCAAGATGGAGAGTGAGAATGGAGAAGTGGAAAAATGGAGTAAGAATGAAGGATGGTTAAAATGAGATAAAAAGAAGAAATGAAATAAAATGGAAATTGGGTGAAGGTGGAGGAGAGAATTCACACTCAGAAATTGTTGAACTCTATGTCCAGTCTGGAAGGTTGTAAAGCGCCCAATCAGAAGATGAGTTGCTATTCCTTCAGTTTGCTTTGGGGTTCACTAGAACATTGCAAAAGGCCAAGGACGGACATGTGGACAGGAGAGCAGGGTGGTGTGTTGAAGGGGCAAGCGACAGGAAGGTCTGGGTCCTGCTTGCAGATGGACCAAAGATGTTCAGCAAAGCAGTCATCCAGTCTGCGCTTGGTCTCTCTGATGTAGAGTAGACCACATTGGGAGAAGCGAATGCAATAGCATTGCTTCACCTGAAAGGGGTGTTTAGGATCTGGGATGGTAAGCAGGGAGGAGGTAAAGGGGCAGACGTTGCACCTTCTAAAATTGCATGAAAAGGTGCCATGGGCAGGGAGTGAGGTGTTGGGTGTGATGGTATCCTGGAGAGAACAGTCACTGCAGAATGCTGGCAGGAGAAGTGAGGGGAAGATGTGTTGTGTGGTGGCATCATGCTGGAGTTGGCAGAAATGGCGGAGGATGATCCTTTGAATGCGGAGACATTTTAGGGTGAAAAGTGAGTACAAGGGGACCCTATCCTGGTTTTGGGAGGGAGAGGAGGGGATGAGAGCAATGGCCTGGGGGATGGGTCGGACATGGTTGAGAGCCCTGTCAACCACAGTGGGTGGAAAACCACAATTGAGGAAGACATATTGGCAGCGCTTTTTGGAAAGTGGCATCATCAGAACAGGTAGTTGAGAGAGTTGGTGGGTTTGTAATGAATACTGGTGGACAGTTTATCACCATAAATTAAGAAGGGAGGTCAAAGAAGTGAAGAGAAGTGTCAGAGATGGAGAAATAGCAAATGCACTAGTGGTAATTTACGAAAATTCGCTGGACTCTGGGGTGGTTCCCGGAGATTGGAAATCAGCAAATGTGACGCCACTGTTTAAAAAAGGAGGTAGACAAAAGACAGGTAACTATAGGCCGGTTAGCTTAACATCCGTAGTAGGGAAAATGCTTGAATCTATCATCAAGGAAGAAATAGCAAGACATCTGGATATAAATTGTCCCAATGGTAAGACGTAGCATGGGTTCATGAAGGGCAGGTTATGTTTGACTAATTTGGTGGAATTCTTTGAGAACATTACATGTGCAGTGGACAATGGGGAACCTGTGGATGTGGTGTATCTGGATTTCCAGAAGGCATTTGACAAGGTGCCGCACCAAAGACTGCTACATAAGATAAAGATGCACAGTGTTACGGGTGATGTATTAGCATGGATAGAAGATTGGTTAACTAATAGAAAGTAAAGAGTGAAGGTAAATGGGTGTTTTTCTGTTTGGCAATCAGGGACTAGTGGAGTGCCTCAGGGATCAGTGTTGGGACCGCAATTGTTTATGATTTACATAGATGATTTGGAGTTCGGGACCACGTGTAGTGTGTCAAAATTCACAGATGACACTCAGATGGGATGCAGAGCAAAGTGTGCAGAGGACGCTGAAAGTCTGCAAAGAGATATAGATAGTCTAAGTGAGTGGGCGAGGGTCTGGCAGATGGAGTACAATGTTGGTAAATGTGAGGTCATCCATTTTGGTAGGAATAACAGCAAAATGGACTATTATTTAAATGGTACAAAATTGCAGCATGCTGCTGTGCAGAGGGACCTGGGTGTCCTTGTGCAGGAATCGCAAGGAGTTGGTTTGCAGGTGCAGCAGGTAATTAAGAAGGCAAATGGAATTTTGTCCTTCATTGCTGGAGGAATGGAGTTTAAAAACAGCGAGATTATGTTGCAGCTGTATAAGGTGCTAGTTAGGCCACACCTGGAGTACTGTGTACAGTTTTGGTCTCCTTACTTGAGAAAGGATATACTGGCACTGGAGGGGGTGCAGAGGAGATTCACTAGGTTGATTCCGGAGTTGAGAGGGTTGCCTTATGAGGAGAGACTGAGTAGACTGGAGCTGTACTCATTGGAATTCAGAAGAATGAGGGGAGATCTTATAGAAACATATAAAATTATGAAGGAAATAGATAAGATAGAAGCAGAGAAGTTGTTTCCACTGGCAGGTGAAACTAGAACTCATAGAATCATAGAATCCTACAGTGCAGAAAGAGGCCATTCAGCCCATCGAGTCTGCACCAACCACAATTCCACCCAGGCCCTATCCACATATCCCTACATATTTACCCACTAACCCCTCTAACCTATGCATCCCAGGATACTAAGTGGCAATTTAGAATGGCCAATCAACTAGCCTGCACATCTTTGGACTGTGGGAGGAAACCGGAGCACCCAGAGGAAACCCACGCAGACAAAGGGAGAATGTGCAAACTCCACACAGACAGCGACCCAAGCCGGGATTCGAACCCAGGTCCCTGGAGCTGTGAAGCAGCAGTGCTAACCACTGTACTACCATAGGAGGCATAGCCTCAAAATAAGGGGAAGCAGATTTAGGATTGAGTTGAGGGGGAACTTATTCACATAAACGGTTATGAATCTGTGGAATTCCCTGCCCAGTGAAGCAGTTGAGGCTACCTCATTGAATGTTTTTAAGGCAAGGATAGATACATTTTTGAACAGTAAAGGAATTAAGGGTTATGGTGAGCAGGCAGGTAAGTGGAGCTGAGTCCACGAAAAGATCAGCCATGATCTTATTGAATGGCGGAGCAGGCTCGAGGGGCCAGATGGCCTACTCCTGCTCCTAGTTCTTGTTCGTATGTGTGAAGGTAATAGAGGTGTGGAAATTTGAAGCAAAATTGATGCAGGAATGATGAAATACAGAAGCAAAATGTGGACCAAAAAGCTTCCATCTGCACTGTAGGGATTCTATGATTAGTGCAATCATACTTATCATCCTTTAAGTATCCATTCCACCACATTACATTTTACAAACTCTATTGCTACTTTCAGCAGATATTTATGGTTCATCTTGTACATAGTATTCAATATTTTGTATAGTCCTTAGTTCCATTTTGGATATTTACAGCCATTTGCAGTGGAGTTTTTAACCTGATTTCTGGCCTGGGGCCAGATGTGCAAAGAAAGTGCTCTATTCCAGAGCACTGCTGTCCATTGGGAAGTGTGTGGCTGGTGAACACATACAAAAAGGAAGCTTTATTTCGGCATTAACTCCATTTGGGAAGTTTGCAGGCACAGAAAAAGACATGCAAAGGTACAATGAAATTGATGTGAAGCAATTGGCGGGATTCTTTAGTCACCCCTCAGCGTTTTTCCTTGGCGGCGGGAGGTGGCATGCTGTTTGCTGGCGGCGGGATCTTTTAGTCCCATTGAAGCCATCCCACGCTGCCGGCAAACCCACAGCACCGGTGCGGCCAGAGAATCCTGCCGGCGTGAACAGCTGGAGAATTCCGGTCACTATGTATACAAAACATCTCATTGGTTTAATGACCGGGATACGAAAATTATGCTGTCACCATTCAAAGAGTAATTTTCTTTTAAATATCCATTTATCACTGAATCCTGGCTATTTTGCTTAAACTGAAGTTATTTTGCAGTAAACACTGTCGGAAGTATAGAGAGAACACACCAATTAAACTGCACGCCCTCTAATATAACATTGTTCAATTTCAAATGCTCTCTATTTCTTAAATAATGCCTTTCTATTTTAGCTTTGCCTGAAAAGGTTTTCATCGGACTCGCTCTCAAGTCCGTGTGGTGAAGCATCTACACATTTATCATTTTTACAGGTCAAACACATTGCAGTAACAAAACAGCCCTCTCAAACAACCGTTAAGAAAAATAGACAAAATTTAAGTCTGCTAATGTCACAAAGGGATGTGTCAGGTGACCCTAATGAAATTTGATTTTGTAACAGATACATTTTTCCAATTATTAAAATGAATTCTATTTCAGTGAGGTTCCACTTAGTCTGCAGTCTGGTTGAAAGGCCCTTGAAGTGCCATACATTTACCTCATTCAAACTGGCAGCAAGATGCAAGCAACTACAATCAACATATAGCAAAGTGCTGTTCTCCAGGCGACTAATTTATAAGACTAGGAGAGCATGGTGACAGCTTTAGTACAGATGTAAGTATCTACTAGCCGAGCTGGACTGTCACTTTTCATTTTGATTTGCAACCAATTGCATCCTTTGTACCTTTACCAGAGCTTGCTTTCTGATAATTCAAAGGTAAGCTTCTTACCGCATAATTATATTTTCCCTCGGGCTTTTGGAGAAAAATATCCATTTGTAACAACTAAATGTGTAACAAACAGAAGAATGATTTTAACACGAGCTATTTCCAAAACCTAACATCTATCCTGTGTGCAGCGTGCATCTCAGCAACAATGACAAAAATCACTTGTATTGATCGGTCGAGTTCCCTTTCTCAAAAACAGGCCAGCGAGAAAAGAAATCCATGGTGAATTCTGTACTGCTACACAACTGCAAGCACTGAGCAGTATTGTCGCAAAAATAAAACTAGGCAATGTTCAGATATTATTTGCACAACTAGAAAGGTGGCTGGCCATTAATGAGTCAAACTGTTGCAATGTCCGTTACAGAATACATTTGTTGGGTGCTCAGCGTTAGATTACAATGAATTAAAATTCACACAGTGCAAATAATTCAATTCCCCGAATGGATGATTTTCCCTGGGGTAATGATAATGGCCCTAAAACTGTGCTTAACTGAATATCAATCCAGTTAGGAAGAAATCAGAGGGTAATGAAAATGAATGAACACCAACAACTCAAAATTTTGATTAAATGCTCCATAATTATGTATAATATGCAGAACTGATACTGCACCACAGGCAAACTCCAGACTGTGAATATGAATAGAAATTGATCCATTTTTCTTTTACAATGTTCACTGAAAAAAAGTTGTAAAAATCTACAGATCAATGCTGTCTTCAGTGCACTTCAGTGGCCTTTTCAGCATGATTCGTCCAAAATTCACCAAACCAGCAATAAAATTATGAATTTCAAATGCAAATTATGTCCAGCACAAATCAGGTCTCCATAACCAAAAGAAAAAATGCTGGAAAATCTCAGCAGGTCTGGCAGCATCTGCAAGGGGAGAAAAGAGCTGAAGTTTTGAATCCAAATGACCTTTTGTCAAAGCTAAAAGGCATAGAAAGTGGAAGATATTTATACTGATCTCCATTATCAAGTTTTAAAAATCTGCCCATTCCCCAAGATTGAATTAATTGTCATGTCAAGGTTCCATTTATGGTCCTTCAAAGAGTTCTTAAAATTAAGCTTTTTTGGGGGTACAGGGGCACTTAAGGCACCTTTTAAAATATTTTATGTGTGAATAGATATTGATCTTATTATGAATTGACTACTATACATTGATTAATCTAGCAGATTTTTCCAATTAGTATTTTTAACACTCTATCTTCTGCCAACATCAAGATGTACATGCAAGATGGCCACCGATACCTGGCTGCGCATGCACAATTGTCAATGCATGATCAGAATCCAACAATATAATTTAATGTAAAGTAAAAGTAAAGTTTATTTATTAGTCACAAATAGGCTTACATTAACACTGCAATGAGGTTACTGTGAAAATCCCCTAGTCGCCACACTCTGGTGCCTGTTCAGGTAGACTGAGGGAGAATTTAGCATGGCCAATGCACCTAACTAGCACGTCTTTCGGACTGTGGGAGGAAACCGGAGCACCCGGAGGAAACTCACACAGACCCAGGAAGAACATGTAAACTCCACACAGACAGCGACTCAAGCTGGGAATCAAACCTGGGTCCCTGGTGCTGTGAGGCAGCAGTGCTAGCCACTATGCCACCGTGCCACCCAAATGAGCACGCTGCTCATTTGCAGGAAACACAAATTCACCTTCATAAACAGTGACAGCTTCTTTTCAACATTCTTCAAACTTTTATTCATTAATGTTTTTTCAATGCCTATGTATCCCCAAAATGATGTGTACCACAAAAAGATAACACAATCAGTGGACCATCCCTCGGAGTTAATGAAACGGCTGGTCTGTAATTGCAGACAACTCCAAGCTTCTTGAGCCCTATGGAGTCATTGATCAAAGAATCCGTACAGTAAGAAGTCTCACAACACCAGGTTAAACCCAACAAGTTTATTCGGAATCAAGAGCTTTCGGAGCACTGCTCCTTCACCAGGTGAGTCAAAGGTTCCATTCACCTGATGAAGGAGCAGCGCTCCAAAAGCTTGTGATTCCAAATAAACCTGTTGAACTTTAACCTGGTGTTCTGAGACTTTTTACTGTGCCCGTCCCAATCCAACGCCGGCATCTCCACATCATTGAAACCGCACAGTGCAGAAGCATACCATTCAGCCCATCAAGTCTGCACCAACTGTCTGACAGAGCATCTTGACCAGGTTCTCTCCCCACCTATTCCCATAATCCCACACATTTACCACGGCTAATCCATCTAACCCACACATCATGGGATACTAAGGGCAGTTTAGCATGGCCAATCCACCTAACCTGCACATCTTTGGATTGTGGGAGGAAACCAGAGCACCCGGAGGAAACATATGCAAACATGGGGAGACCGTACAAACTGCACACAGTCACCCAAGGCCAGAATTGAACCTAGGTCCCTGGAGCTGTAAGGGAGCAGTGCTAACCACTGTGCTGCCATTCTGGCAGTGGCTGAGTTTTGAAAAATAATGAATCAATCATAATAGACATTTTAGGAGATGAAAGCCACAAGTCCAAAACTGTTTAGGCTGCACAGTGAGGGAGTCGAATGGAACTAAGGATCTGGAATTGCTTCAGGGACGTACAACATTAATCAATCATTAAGAAAAATATTGATTTTAATTGCTGGGAGCATTATTTAAGATCAATATGAACTCAAACTTTACTGCTGAATTTATATTTTGTAGAGCTTCTTGGAGTTTGTTGTTGATGAAGTGCGATTTGGCAGCAAGGAGGAATCAGTTTGAGAATCAAAGGGGAGGAATATCCAGTGGTCATTAAGAGCAATATCATCAGAAGCAGCAAGTTATAGGCACACAGACAGGTATGATCAAAAACAAATTGTAGATGGGAAAGTCACAGAATCATAGAATGTTTGCGGCACAGGAGGAGGCCATTTGGCCCATTGTGTCTCCACCAGCTCTCCAAATGAGCATCATGACTCAGTGCTATTCACCTGCCTTTTCCCCACACTGCTGCACATTGTTCCTTTTCAAGTAATCATCTAATACTCTCTTCAATGCCTCAATTGAACCTGCCTCCACCACACTTCCAGGCGGTGCATTCTAGACCCAAACCACTCATCGCGTCAAAGTTTTTTCTCACATGTGTTACAAGTATGTACAAACACAAACTATTTAATGAATATACAATAAAAGTCTATTGAAAATACATTTTTATTCTTAAAATCTAATAGAATGATCGATCTTATATCTACTTAGCTTTCCTAAAAGAGTATTTCAAAAAATTCAGAAATCAAACTATGATATGCCTGTCGGCATACAAACATACTGAAAGGCTGAGGAAACAGTGACAAACATACTGATAACTCAAGACACCAAATAGTAAAATTGTGAACAATCTTCTCCATCAATTTTTAATTGCATCTACCAGAGAAGGCAAAAATCTAAAATGGAAGGTGGCGACTACCAAGTAAAATGCTTTCTTAAACAGAGTCATGCGGCATTTGGACAAACCTCTTCTCAATCTGCCCTTTTTCATAAAAGCAAAATAGTGCAGATGCTGAAGATTAGAAATAAAAACCAAAAGTGCTGGAAAAACTCAGCATGTCTGGTAGCATCTGTGGAGAGAGAAACAGAGTTAATGTTTTGAATCCAATATTACTCTTCTTCAGAACTCAGGACATTAGCTGTTTCTCTCACCACTGATACTGTCAGACCTGCTGCAATTTTTCAATCGCTCTTATACATTTCCCTACCAAACCCATGTCAACGACACACATTACATTGACATGTGTATCACTTTGTAAGATTAAATTGGTTTTCTCACCAATTTTCTCCCTTTCCCTCCATTTTCTTGTTGGAATATGTTTCCATGGTTATTAGTTCTCAAGAGACACATAGATAAGATTCACGTGGGAATTTAGGCCGGTCTCAATTTTAATTGGGCTGTAGAGAGGCAGGAGGGGTCGGTTTCAGGTGCGAAACCCAGAGGTTTGAATTCCTGGATGCCTTGGAGAACCTAAGGGATAGATGTCTTTTTAAAATTTCTAACAGATTTCCCTCCTGCTAACAGCCTGTTGGAAAGCAGCTGGTGAGTGAATGACAGATAAGCTTGCCATCACTGTAGCATTGTGAGGGGCGTGGGGATGGCTGCGCATGTCGTAGGCAGGTGAGGGTTAGACTATTACAAGGGTCCCATCACATGTAAATAACCTTGCTGGGGTGCCCCACAAGCAGTCAAGTAAAGATGCTTATACCTTATGAACCAACTTTACTCACTTCCTTTCACTTGCTGGGAAACCTGATCTCCTCAAGTTAGAAAGAAAAAAATCCTGTTAAAATAGAGGCAAACAACCTCTTTAAAAATTTCAGCAACAGAATCACATCCTGAGAGTGACTTGGTCGGCCAACCCCTTAGGTCAGCTCAGTTGGAATTGGAAATTGACAGGTTGGATGCAAGTTTTGGTTGAGTTTAAGACTTTTATTTGCCTTCCCACCTATCCATTCTTAAAGGTTAAAATTTCATTTCAGTATCAACAGCCTATTTGATTGTATGGTGGGGGTCTAGTTTATTCTATTGCCACCTGGTGTTATATGTCAGCCGATTTGCTCGCAGGGCATAGCAGACAGTGCCTGAGGCCAATTGTGATACCTCAGGTCTATCCAAGGATCATAT
Organism: Mustelus asterias; assembly: GCF_964213995.1. Lineage (NCBI taxonomy): Eukaryota > Metazoa > Chordata > Chondrichthyes > Carcharhiniformes > Triakidae > Mustelus > Mustelus asterias. The sequence goes on from NC_135804.1 coordinate 91,918,491, forward strand.
TTCGACACAGATTTTACCTGGAACTTTCTTGGCCTACATGCCTTAGCTGCTTAAATGACAAACAAGCAAGACAGACCACTTTGTTGTTAGTTTGATTTGCAGTTCAGAGGTACATTAGGATTCGTTCCCTTCCCCAATGAATGATACAATGAGGAAACTCCGTTGAAGTTCAATGCAGTTTCATCTTCAATGGCATCTAGTGCAGCTAGCCTCTCATTTAATTCTGGCTATTTAACTCTAGACTATAGTGTTTACCTTGTAAACCAGCTGAGTTTCCAGGGAATAGCTCACTGTCTCTTTGGATGTTTTTCACTGGACAGCCAGAGAGAGGGAACATTACAAGAAGACCAGAGTTAAATCTTTCTTAGCTGCCCTTCCAGTTAGATAGTTGCTTAAAAAGTGACCAAAAGTGATCAAGGACGTTAAACTAAGTAGAGAAATCTAAGTGAAAGCAGCATATTCTGGGAGCTCTTTCTTAAACTGCAGTCAGCTATTCTGTCAATGTAAGACCAATGAAATGATGTGTTTTTTTACTACCATTTACCCTCATGGTGAATATATGTATAGATCTGTAAAGGTCCCATTGGGAACCTTAAATCACAGGCCACAATGATTCTGAGTTAAGTTTTACTGCATGTGACAAAAACAGACATTTATGATACCAGGCTGCATTGATTATTTTCTACCTGAAAGCATACGCACCAAATCAAAGCACTGTTGTAAACAAATATGCTGACAGAATTGCAGTGCTCACTGGAGAACAGTCAATAGAAAATTACAGCGATTGTTTTTGAAACATAATTTGTGACCGCAAAGGTCCACAACATGTGAGCTAGGCTTCATTTGTTATTCAATATAACAACACGGTGTAAATGTTTATGGCCAAATCAGTAATAATTAGTTGTGTCACCTGGGAAACCAATGACAGCAATTCACATGCCTAAAAAGGAATAATACTGCAACCAAGATTCTAATACTTCCTTGGATTTTGCAAATTGTTGTCACTAATTCAATTGTGCAGTATCTTTCATTATAATTTCAATCTCCCTGCACGGTGACACAGTGGTTAGCACTGCTGCCTCATAGCGCCAGGGACCCGGGTTCAATTCCTGGCTTGGGTTATCGTCTGTGCAGAGTCTGCATGTTCTCCCCATGCCTGCGTGGGTTTCCTCTAGGTGCTCCAGTTTCCTCCCACAGTCAAAGACATGCTGGTTAGGTGCACTGGCCATGCTAAATTCTCCCTCAATGTATCCAAACAAGTGCCGGAGTGTGGTGATTAGAGGATTTTCACAGTAACTTCATTGCAGTGTTAATGCAAGCTTACTTGTGACACTAATAAATAAGCTTTAAACTTTAAAAGCCACATGGTATGTTGGCCTTAATAGTGAGAGGATTTGAGTACAGGAGCAGGGATGTCTTGCGACATTAATAAATGAACTTTAAATTTTAAGAATGCAATTCTAACAGTAAGCTTTCAGGTTCCTGCTTCAAAACACAACAAATTCTCTAACAGTTAGTAAATTAAGGCATTATGGATTCAGAGCAGCTCTCAAGATAGACAAGCCAAAGTTAACTGATCGTAAAGCAATTAAGATACCAGAATTAACCTCAGCACAAGGGGAGAGGGGAGGAGAAATCAGCCAGGGTTTCCTGAGCTATTCACTGGAAAGTGTGCACTGAGAAACATTCAATGGGGTCACTAATAAACTTTGCTGCAATCACCTCTGCAAGAATCTGCCAACATTGGCCATCTCATAAAAGAATGATCATTTAACTCAATTAATGGTCTCCCAGAGCAAGTGAAACTATGCTTTAGAATGCATCAATGCCTTCAGGAGGGGAGAAAAGACTAAAGACTTAGTTGGAAAAACTAAACCCCAAACTCTTTGCTCTGCTTTATTCTCGACATTGTGTAGTTGGGAGAAGGTGCAAGGCAGGTGAGGAACTAGAGGTGGTGATGCTGTAGTTGCAAATGTGAAAGTGTCAAGCAATTCCAATTACGCAGTCATTATAAATGAGCAGTCATTTTCTTCTCTTGTCTTTAACTAATGTAATTGTAAAATGGTCATCAAGACGCATGAAAGGACTTAATGATAATTGCGCTGGAATGAGGTGTGAGCAGCTGAGGCAAAAAAATTATTCTGCCTGAAATAACCAGCACTCATCACATGATTTCGCTGGGTCTTTCCAATTGACTTTATGGTGGTGGTAAATGGTGAACACCATGTACTCAATATAGGCAGTCCTCCCAGGGAAGGGCAGTGTAAATGGTGGGGACTGTTCTAATCATTTAGCAATCTTTCACAAATTAATTATCAGCTTATATTCTTCAAGCTACTATTATCCAGATAACAAAACTTAAGTTATTTTCCAAATATCCATTTCAGACTGTGGTTAACTGATCGTGGATTCCGATCCCTTTTTCAAATGTTTTGGGGTTTCAATAAAAAAATCAATTTACTACGTTTTCCTGAGGTCAAGCAATCACTTGCAGAAAATGCAGCGAACTGCATTTTATAACCCTAAAAGCTTTACAGGGTGGGCTTATAACCTTCCTACCTCATTGTCCACTTCCCAAGAGTCGGTGTTGGCTCGCAATAAATACTGCCTTCAAAAGGACCAGTCAACTGCTGACAAAACGCCTTCCTAACAGTGGTGGATAATCCTGATTTACAGAAACCCAGCTCAGAAGCACATCTGCTAGCAGCCAGTCAGTCTGTTGCCTACAATTGTTAGTCACCAAAACTTTTTTTCACAGAGCATTGTGAATGTGCTATTGTCCACAGAGGCCCATGAAGATGTAACTATACAAGGTCCTTGTGGTATTCAGTGCTTATGCACATGATTATCGATAAATGTATTGTATTACAAACATGACTAGATAACATTTCCTTTACACAGTGATCAATAAAGTCTCAGTAATCTAAGTATGCTTGTCTGAGGTTTAGTTAACATACTTCCTGGGCAAATAGATCAGAAATGCAATGACTAGGATTAGGCCTGAATATGCAGAATTACAGAAATTTCAATGGAATGTATTAGCTGACTGTAAGAGTACAGAATTATTAATTAAAGCTAAAAATTTGCATCAATTTTCCAGCTCTTTTCTGTGTCTTTACAATTTTTTCTTGCACTTAAAATTATCTTTTAAATGATGCCAAAATAGTTGCCTCAATAGCCAATGGTAAAGCATTGCATTTTCTAACAGTCTTTGTGAAAAGATTTCTCAAACTCCCCTCGTCACTCTTTCCGTGACAATTGCTTGTCTGTGCCTTTTTTCTAGATTCAGCATCTCGTGAAAACAACTTAGTATTTACTCTCCCAAAACACTTTACCATTTTGAAAGTCTTTTAGCCATCTTTTTCCAAAGGGAAAAAAAGTGTTGAGCCACTGTTCAGAACTAGAACCTGTCATTCTCAGTACCATTCTAGTGGATCTTCACTATCTCTTTCTACGAAGTTGATATCTTCCTCATTATGGGATGCCCACAACTCCATACCGATCTCCATCCATAGCCTAATTTGAGGATATCTCAATGACAAATGACAAATTCAGAAAGTGACCATCACATTGATCTTCAGCACATCCCTTCTCCCCCCCCTGTTTAAAAGACCTCTCCATCATTCTAGTTACATGACTCGCCAGAACATAGGCCACAGCATGGTTCAGGAGAAGGCTGCCCCAATGGAATAGCTCCCACTTCCCCCAGTACTGGTGCCAGTGTCAGGAATCAAAAGCCATTTCTCCAACACCAGTCTTGGAGCTGCACATTCATTTCTCTAATTTTATTTACCCAACTCCAATTTGCTCATGGCTCAGGTAATCATCCAAAGATTTTTAAATTCAGCCCTCGCTCCTCCTAATCCTGAAACAGAACGTCTTCATTAGTCCTATCTATGCTATTGGCACCAGTATGGACCATGGCAATTGAATCCTTCCACTCCCACTGCAAGTTCCTCTTTAGTACTGAACAGGTACCAACAAAACGAAGGAGATAGACATTGACTTCAGGAAGCGTAGTAGGGGACATGCCCTTGTCTACATCAATGGGGACAAAGTAGAAATACAGCACAGGAACAGGCCCTTCAGCCCTCCAAGCCCGATGATCAAGAGCTTCAAGTTTTTAGGTGTCCAGATCACCAATAACCTGTCCTGGTCCCCCCATGCCGACAGTATAGTTAACAAAGCTTACCAACGCCTCTAATTTCTCAGAAGACTAAGGAAATTTGGTATGTCCACTAATACTCGCACCAACTTTTATAGATGTACCATAGAAAGCATTCTTTCTGGTTGTATCACAACTTTCATCGCCACAGGCTGCAAGAACCTCAAACATATTGGAAATTACAAGGGCTGAGGCTTCTCCACATCTGTTTGTTGATCTCCTTGCCTATCCCACGAGCAGTTACACCCTCCTGTCCCTGATTACTGACCAAATCAGAAGATCCTCACCTAAGTGATGTGAATCCCTTCTGGAAGAAAGTGTCCAGTTAACTTTCCCCCTCCCTGATGCATCACAGTATCTGCGGCTTGATCTCCAGCTTAATAACTCTGAGCTGAAGCTCCTCAAGCCACTGACAATTACCACAAATATGTTAGCCCTGGATCACATTGGTGTCCAGGAAGTGCCCATTCTACAGTTGCAACACATCATCTGCCTTGCCATCTTTATTTAAGTTAAAGTTAAAGTTTATTTATTAGTCACAAGTAAGGCTTACATTTACATTGCAATTAAGTTACTGTGAAATTCCCCTAGTCGCCACACTGTGGTGCCTGTTCGGGTCAATGCACCTAACCAGCAAGTCTTTCAGACTGTGGGAGGAAACTGGAGCACCTGGAGGAAACCCATGCAGTCACGGAGAGAACATGCAAACTCCACACAGATAGTGACCCAAGCCGGGAATCAAACCCTGGTCCCTGGCACTGCGAGGTAGCAGTGCTAACCACAGTGCCACTGTGCCGCCCTATTAATTAATTTATAATCAATGAACACTACCACTCCCAATGTGCTCTGTTTCTGTTAGTAAAACTTACTAATATTTATGAAATCTTCCAAGTACTCATGAATTAGTTGAGTTTTGAAAGATAAATGAATACTCACCAACCAATCACGCACTTGTTTCTCACCTGCCTCACTGAATTGATTTCCTTTATTCACCAAGTTCACACTCTATGACTAGCTGCACTCAGTGATGAGCTGCTGTCTTTGTGTTTACTTACTTTGTGCATTTGGTAAGACCACTTCTATTTATACTAGCTGAAATCCTACAGAGATGAGTCAGCGCTGCTGGCTAGCAAATCTAGTTCAAACTGACCATCAAATTAACTAACAGCAACTGCCTCTCCTGTAGGGAGCTTTTTTTTACCATTGTCTAACTGAAAGAAACTTAAGTCTGACAGTAAATTGTTGTCAAATTCTAAATGCAAATTAAACTTGATTTTAGAAAGAGAGCAATCCTTGAATTAAACCCTTAACATTTCCTCTACGGATAGCTGCACTCAGTGGTGCGTTCTGCCTTTCTGCTTCACTATCAATGATTCACCATCAATTAAAATAACACATTCTATGCATCTTTATTTTCATCATCTGTTCCCATGCATCTTTCTAATATAAAAAGAATGGTTGCACTAAATTCTAATTATTCATTTAGGTCGTTGGCATATTTTTCATACTGAGACTACAAACCTGGGAATGAGGACTCACCTAACCAATTCATTTTGTGTCAGGAAGATACAATGAACAGAATTTGTTTTTAATTTGAATTCACGGAGGAATTGATTAGAATTATTTTTCAGCTCCCGGTATCTTTACACAAAGTGCCATTCTCTACTGACAAGTAGACTGAAATAAGTGCAATGCATTATTATTATCAATTTTGATCAAAATTAGGTTGTACAAAGGTACATAGTTTAATAAAAACTGGATTCTTAACCTGAAACATGCGGTCCAGTCATATCCGTTTTGCTTTAAATGCGTGTTAGATCTCCTCAAGCGACTATACCACCAAACAATGTAAATGATTCTTCAGTTTACATTTTGTAAAATGATTATTTTCTTTCAAAGTATTGAATAGGGTGAAAATAGGGTTGAAATTGACCAGATTAATGATTCTGATGCAAAACATATTTTTTGTCCAGGGTGCATATACCTGGATTCCACTTTAGCAAAGGCCCTGCAATTTTCTGTTGTCAGCACTTAGATTCCTGATTCAGGTTATCATATGGGCCGAATGGCCTCCTTCTGCACTGTAGGGATTCTATGATTCTATATACTGGTTTCATTTTCTCTCATATAAGTGAAGAAATATTAGGTATACCTACAGCTTACATTGTGAAGCCATGTAACTAATACCCTCCAAAAGGCTTACCAAGAAGACCATTCATCTGCTTCCAGCTTTTCAGAGGCCGTGCCAGTTTTTAATCAACCTAATTCTACATACATACAGTCCCAGCCTTACATTATCATATATATGCTCTCGGCAGCTGCATGAGCAGAGTACATCAGTTACTTTCACCAAGTTTCTGCCCTCTTAAATACATGATGGCACTGACCGTCACAGAGGCCAAGTTACACAGCCGTCAGCAGTCATCCAGTAATTGGCCCAAGCCTTCTTCAAGTCTGAGCCCAGGCACTGGATGCCAGTAACCTAAAGGGTCTGCACAGCAAGATAGAAAAACTGGATCATTACCTGATGTCCATGACATTTTGGCTGCTGTTATTAGCATCCAGCCCCTGGGCTAGGAGTCTTTGGTGGAGGGTTGTAAGTCAGGAGTTAAATATGAGGAATCTGACTGGAATTTAGCTGCCTTTCACTATTAAGTAGCTCTTGCTAATTAGTTTCCAAGGAATAGATTTTATCTGCTTTTATAGGTTATTGGAGATGGATATGGATTGGCAGAACTCCGGGTAGTGGTCATATGCCCGTTAAATATATCATGGAGTTATGTTAGATTTTGGAAAGCAGAAGTGGGCTTCAGTTATAAGAAGGTTGATTATGGGGCAGGGACAATAGTGGGGCTCGTGAGATATTCCCTAACCTCTACAACTCACTTAGTCCCCTTTTGGGGCGGAAGAGGAATTTCACAGAGATTTTTCTAAATTAGTCAGTTTTGTTTTCCTTTGATTTTTACTTCTCCCAAGAGATTGCAGAGAAGCTTGGCGTGGAGAGGGCTGTGGGGCTTTGAGGTCGATAGTGGATGTGGTGTGTGGATAGAGCATTCTTAATAGACTGTTTTTTTCTCATTTGTTTCATATTTCCTAAATCATATATTTTTTAAAAATTCTGATTTGAAAAATTAATTGAAGGGGTTACATTTCTTCATTGCAGAGACTTTTTTCTTCATCTTTGACAAAGGATATTCTGAATATTTTGCATTAATTACATAACATTCTTTATTTTGCTGAACAACAATATTCCTGCACTTTAAGATTTTCCTTTCAGTTTGATGCTCTTAGGGCCCGATTTTAACGTTTTCATTCTAAGTGCCAAATCGGGGCGTAGTACAGATCTGACTTAGAAATCCACTTTCAGGCGCCCCCATACGCTCTCAGTCATCTCCAGTCCCATTCACATTGTGGGTGGGGCTTAGCGCGGCCGAAACGATCGGAGCTCTGAACTGCGCATGCGCAGTTGAAAAAAAATTTGAAAAAGCGCGCCCGTGTCAGATCGCTCCCAGGCTGCAGAAAGCGGAGAAAGCGGCCCGGGAGTGGAAAGCGGGAGCGATGATGCACACACACATCACTGTCCCCCTTATCCACTCCCCCCCACAACCCACACACATCACCGTCCCCCTTATCAACCCCCCCATTACCCACACACATCACTGTCCCCCTTATCCATCCCCCCGCTATCCAGACCGATCACCACCCTTGACCCCCTCCCCTCCCCACTGATCGCCCGCAGAGTGACAGCGGACCCCCTGCCCCCCCACCAGCGATCCATTGGCCCCCCACCAGAGATCCATCGGCCCCCCCACCAGAGATCCATCTGCCCCCCCCACCAGAGATCCATCTGCCCCCCTCACCAGTGAGCGATCGGGCCTCCCCCCCCCCCCCCCCCCCCCCCGAGATACATCTTACCTGCCTCCCTCCTCCCCCCCGAGAGAATGGTCTGGCCTCACCCACCCCCCCACCATACAATGACCTGGCCTCACTTCCCCCCCTCCAGAGGAACATCTGACCCGCCTCCTCCTCCCTCCCCACCAGACAATGATCAGCCCTCCCCCCCACCACCAGACAACGGTCGGCCCTCTCGCCCCCCCCCCCACCAGAGATACATCTGACCCACCTCCTCCTCCTCCCCCCCACAACCAGACAGCGACTTGACCTCATTCCCCTCCTCCCCCACAACCAGAGAATGATCTGACCTGCCTCCCTCCTCCCCCCCACCACTGATCTGAGTCAGAGAGCCGTTGGAAACACTGAACGTGCTCTTCAGAAGCTGGAGCGTCCGTTTCAGACTTTTATTCAGCAGGTCCCTAAAAGCACGGTTCCGGATTGGTAAATGCGGTGGTAAAGGGGGTAATGCTGATAGAGTTGGGCGGGCAGTTCATTAATTCAATTTAAATGCATACAAATGCATTTAAATCGCCGTTGCGCCCAATTTGGGCGTGGAACGGATCCCCGCCATTCGCGGGTCTCGGTAAAGTGGTGATCTGCATGGACGTGGGTGCAGATCGCGATAAAGGCCTCACACCCGACTTTACCACGATTTCACACCCAAAAACGGGTGCAAATTGTTGGTAAAACCGGGCCCTTAGAGTTAACTTTTTTTGAAGGGATTAGTTTTGCTGGGATTTGATCTCACACTCGCCTGTGGCTACTCCTAATTAGCTAACTCAGCAAAGACTGAGACCTGAACCTGGATTCTCGTAATTTGCTCAGTGCCACATCGAAGGTACTCTTTGACCACTATGCGATCAGGTTAGTTCTATCACTAAATCAATTTCTCTCCGTTTCCTGCAAGACATTTCTTCACAATCTAGTTTTTTCTTTCTTTGTTTTTTTTCCTATTATCTGAAATTTAGTGGCTGATTTTCAACTTCGATAGAGGCAGAGAACTGCCCATTGACCTCTGTGTAAGGGCAAAATTGAATGAGATGTCTAATGAGCAGTTCATCCATCGCCTCCAGCTTCCTCGCCTTGCTAAAGTTGAAAATTACTCCCTTGCTGTTATTTGATTGTCTGGCTCCCACATTCTCTGGCCGTGAAATCAGCTTGATTCCTATTGCCAAATAAAAGTTGCCATGGCTTTTCTGATGTCATACACTCCAGGCTAATAAACTCTATTCAACTTGATTGATGAATAGAAACCAATTGATGCAGCTTGCAATTAACAAAAAGATGAGTGTCAAGCATGTGAATGTCTTTTATTGAAATGTTCATTAAAAAGCAGTGGTGAGGTTACAAGTTGTGGATGTTCGATATTTCATAGAAATCATAGAAACCCTACAGTACAGAAAGAGGCCATTCGGCCCATCGAGTCTGCACCGACCACAATCCCACCCAGACCCTACTCCCATATCCCTACATATTTTACCCACTAATCCATGCATCTCAGGACACTAAGGGGCAATTTTAACATGGCCAATCAACCTAACCCGCACATCTTTGGACTGTGAGAGGAAACCGGAGGAAACCCACGCAGACACGAGGAGAATGTGCAAACTCCACACAGACAGTGACCCAAGCCGGGAATTGAACCCAGGTCCCTGGAGCTGTGAAGCAGCACTGCTAACCACTGTGCTACCGTGCCACCCACCGTTTGCTGATGGTTTTCTACATCCACTGTTAAGTAGCCAATACTTGCATTTATATAACTGCTTTGCAGTATTGTTAAAACATGACAAGTGTTGGTTATTCTATGGCATTAATATCAGGACTTGCTGGCAGGTGTGAAACCATGATCAGGCAAGGGACAAGGCTAGCCCATTGTATTGTGGGTGCGTTAATGCCTAGGTCATGTTTTCTCTTATCTAGGATAGAGTTAAGGATCAGGATAGCCAATGAGTTTAATCCGAAGCTTTACCTGTTGCAATTTTTAAAAGCCATCTCAGCCTTTGGCTAAGATGAAGCCTAAGATCAAGCCGGGAGGGGGTGCAATGCCTCATCCTGTCAACTTGGATCTTGTTTGATCGAGCCCAAGATGGGATGCAGTATCCTTCTCAGCTTGGATTTGGTTTGTCCCTCAAGTGGGGAACCATGATTAGACTTCATTTGAATTGGCTTTTTTGATTTGAAATAAAGTACCAAAAACAAAAGGTAAGAATTTTCAATTGTGTAGCACCTTTTCTCATCCTCAGTGTGGTCAAAAGTGCATGAGAATGATGGACCGAATTATTGTCTGAGTGCAGAGATATGTTTCATTGTGCATCTGGCCACACTTGTTCTTGTAGTCCACAGCACCAGAGCTCAGTACTGTCCATTGCAAGGATGACGAGCAGTCCTGGGAAGAGGACAGCATGGATCTCAGACCTAGGTAAGTCTGGGATTTTTGGACAGGTAGTGATCAGGCACCCTGGGGAGGGGTGGAAACGGGTTAAACCGGGGAGGGGGGGGGGGGGGGGTGGTGGCGGGGGCAGAGGGGGGGGGGGGTGGTGAAAGCTTTGAAGGCCAGAGGGTAGGCACTTCTTGGGGGTGGTGACCTCCACTGCATACAGTGCAATTCTTCCTTCCTGCTTTTTCACCCATTCTCTTCTGCCTTCCACCGTCAATGACATTATGGTATGAGCAATGTATTATTTGGGTCAGTTGGCTTCTTAACAAGCTCAATTGGCCTTGAATGACAATTAAAAAATGTCGGGTGAGCTGCAGATTTCTGTGATAGCTTTCTTGCATGCCCAGCAGTCCTAATTTCCACACATAAAGTTCATCCTAACAGTATTTGGCTTGATCTGTCTGTACGATTGCAAATCCCACTCCAAGCATATCAGCCAAGTTGACAATTCTACAGACTTCCACTGATTTTTATTTGTCCTAAGTGGGAAAGAAGTAGCAAGGTGAGAACTTTATTTTGAATCCGTTACACTGATGAAGTTCTGCAAGTTATTCACTTATTTAATATATGCAAAGATAAATTAGCCTGATCCAATGGAATCTGCAAGATGGAGTTTGGAGACAGAATAACTGAATATGGGGCAGGGTTTTTATAGCTGTTCCCACTGGTGGGATCTTCCAGTCCCGCCACGTCCCAGCAGTGGAGGGTGCGACCAATGGGAAACCCCTTTGACAGAAAATCTCACCCATTGAGTTGTTTTTCAACCACAATAAACACAGTGGTCTAAATTTTTCAGTCCTGCCTGCTGCGAGAATCGTCACGGGTAGAACAGATCATTTGACAGACCAACAGAAAGTCCGTTGACCGCAGGCGGGAATTTTCAGTCCCAAGCCGGCCGAACTGGAAAATCCCACCCACCTTTCCATGATAATTTAACAGTGGATTTCTGGGAACGGTAAAAAAGTTTAGCATAACAATCCAGCATGCAAGTTATTTGAAACTCTTACATGGTGATTTTAATGAATGATGGAAGCAAAGATTTCCGAGTTTAAAAAAGACCAGGTGGAATACATGCTGCAATAGGCCTTGAAAGAAAAATGAGAGTATTATAAAATTACAACTTGTTTATGTAAGCCCCGCTAGGCCAAATAAGAACAAATCAAACATCAGGAGTTATATGAACCATATTTCACATTCTTATGCTGCAGCGAAGACAGAAAAGTAATGCACATAAGGGGGTTGCTTGCACCTCCAATAGTGCAGACAGCACTCCTTAAGGAGATGGTTCAGCCAGCAATCATGGACACTACAGCACAAAATTTTCTTCTTTGCATGGTTTCTGCATTGCTGACCTTCTTTCAAGATGGAGCGAATGTTTGACCCATGAATGCTTCTTCACTTGTTTTGGTATCCTGTGGGCCCTTCAATTAACGGTAACACCTTTCCCTAACATTAAGGAATGTGGATATAGAGAAGATAATAAAACTCCTGTTCATGCTTTTTAATCAAGAGTATAGCTGCTATCTTTATTGCTCCCAAGGAAATTCACCATATAATGCCAATGAGTTAAATTACCTCAGTGCATTGTGGAACTGCTCCAAGGAGAAACAGCACTGACTAAACATGACATGATCATTAAATTACAATGATGGTTATGAACTTTATGGTATTAATAAGACAAGCATCCGTGATAAGTAGTGAAAAGCAAGAACACAGGGCTCATCATGGGTGGCACAGTGGCACAGTGGCACAGTGGCTAGCACTGCTGCCTCACAACGCCAGGGACTCAAGTTTGATTCCTGGTTTGGGTCATTGTCTTCATGGAGTTTGCACATTATCGCCATGTCTGCTTGGCTTCCTCCAGGTGCTCCGGTTTCCTCCCACAAAGATGTGCAGGGTTAGGTGGATTGGCCATGCTAAATTGCCTCTTAGTGTCAGGGGGACTAACTAGGGTAAATGCGTGGGGTTATGGGGAAAGTGCTTGGGTGGGATTATGGTCAGTGCTGACTCGATGGGCCGAATGACCTCCTTCTGCATTGTAGGATTCTATGATTCGATGATCATCGTTAACAGACCAATTTTGATTTTTGTGTTTGCCCCAACATGATATCTTGATACCTGAGCTGCAGATGAGTGCTTTATTTCACTTACTTGTCACTGAACGCAGTATGAAGAGGATCAGCTATCGAGTAGCAAGTCATGTGAAAGTGAAGTTCTGCATCATTTCTGCAGACAGGAATGAGACACTACCTACCCTGCTAGAGATATTTCATGTGCATGTTGTTGTTTCAGCCATGGCCCACATGATTCTTGAATGTCAAACCCAAGGGCAAAAAACCTGAATAAAACAAAGTGCACCTCTTTACACTTCTACCTTCAACACAGGGTTCACTGTGTACTAAGGCAAATGAATAAAACAGTGATGGGTCAAGCATTTGCTCCTGTTGGACCACCTGGGCTTTCTTTGGAGAAAGAAAATCGAAGTGGATCGATTTTTATGACTGTTAACATGCTGTGCTGCTCATCAACTCTGTACCATCCTAATAGAGACTTGTGCCCTGCAGCCACTTGTTACAGAGAACCACACTGCTTGGGTTTTACAATGATACATCCTACACACGTAACAACAGTGGAAGTAATGACTCTTTGATCGGTGGATATCAAGGGAGATTAAAAGATTCCAAAAGATAATAAAAATGTGAATCTTCTCCATTCTGTTTGAAGTTGAGCTCAGGCAGTGATCGCAGTTTGAAATCCTTAATGGCACCAATGGTTAAAATAAAGGAGGATTTTCTATTTCTGTAGCAAGCTGAGAGGTTAATTATGTTTGTCTGTTGACTACAGGATGTAGGAAAAGGAGTAATAGATTGCATGGTTTTGTACAGGCAAAAGTGACTTCAAGCCAAGCGTGTGCACAGTTTAACGATAGACAACATAAATAGTGATGCGGACATTTGAATGGTTAATGGCCCAAGTGGGGCAGAGAAATAGAGTTGGAGAGGCAACCACTGCTAGTCAGCAATAAAGTCAACATTGTAACCTCCGAGGTAAAACCACAGTACTGTACGGATTACAATGCACGACTTCCTCCAGTTAAATATTGGAAAGATGTTTGGTGCCTGCCACCAAACACCATCGCTCTCCCTTACCAGTGTCTGAGACTGGATCAGATTGTCCACAACCTTTGCATTGTATTTAACCTAGAACTGAACTTCCAACAGGAAGGGGGCAATTTTAAGCCCGCACTCTGCATCTTCAGGAATGGCGGCACATGCTCAAAATCAGGAGGGCACGATTCGTGCCGGCGAGTTTCCGAGTTTCGATCTTACCAGCCCCCTGTTGGTGGAGGGTTCTGAAATGCACCACAGGACTGAAGGAAGCTAATTTTAATATATTAGCATGTCATTAGCAAGCACTCTCTCCAAGACCTCCCCCCCCACTCACCGGATATCAGAGGCAACTTGCCACTGGAGCAGCGTGAAACTCGTGATAATAAAAATTAATACCAATGATCTGTAAGATTCGGACCAAAAACATGCCGTTTTTCATGTTGGAACCAACACTCTGCCATTTTTTAGCAAGATTTTACCTCATATCTTCTCCACCAACATTGCTTTCTTTCAGTTCACTAGCATCCCTATCTATGCCCTGCCTCCAGTAAGATTCACATGCTTGCCTTTGGTACCTCTGAACTTGGCTATTCCACCGCTTTTTTCAGCAGCCCACCACATTGCACCCTCTGAACTCTCTGTAAATTCATCCAAAACTCTGATTCCTGTACCCTAAATCTCACCACCATTAATCATCCCGGCGCTTTCTAGCCTCCATTTTTCCCCAGCCCAGCAATGCCTCAATTTTTAAATTCTCATCCTTGTCTTTGATCTTATCAAATAGTACCAGCACTAAGGAATACAAGAAGCAAAGTGAAAGCTTTACAAGTTGATGGTCTTACCATTCAGGATGAAAAATATGTCCACAATATTTTCAAGCACGTGATTGATTCAGCAAATAAAAGCTTCATATAATTGGTTCAAAATTGGCGAGGTAAGTTATTGGTTGACAGAAACTATCAAATTAATTTACTTGTCTTGCTACCACCTCCTTTGTTACAGAACAGTAAAAAAATAGCCAATAGCATTGCTACAATGACACCTCAGAATATTATAATCTGTCACCATAACCGTGTTGCCGTCCCCCCATCCATGAAACCACCTTCAGCTTTTCATGGCCCATTTCACCTACCACTGATTGATAATACTCATTTGCTGTGGGGGAACAAACACAAAAATGCACTCTATTACCTTAGCTATTACATGCCAAATGTCATAGATTTGCAGTAGGAAGATTTTGTAAATTGTCCTTTGTGAGGGAGTAATTGTACACAGGGTCCTGTTGTGTGGTATGCCAACACAGTGTGGTGCCAATGATTAAGTAATCACACATCAAATGCAGCATTAACATTAATGCTTGGTTGAATTTCAGCCAATTTAAAATGTTTTTCTTTTAATCGGTTGCAAGAGCTAGAAAAAGATATTTAACAGCTATTTGCTCAAATTGTTGAAAACAAGATTAAAATGTCGACAACTCCAGCTTTGGCCTTTGGGACTTTGACTGGGCTTTAATCTGGAAAAACCCTCCCACACAGGACCTCAACACAAATTCCACCTTGGACAAATGAATGGGAATCAAGTATCTGGGTCTTAAACCCAACCCAACAGTCAAAACAAAAATGATCCACCCGCAACGGATTCAGGATTGGCCACAGTCCCTGTTTGGCCAACCTGCACAGATGGGGCATAAGTGCCAATCCCCTATGTGCCTGTGGGAGAGAGCAAACTATGCCCACATCATAGAAGAGTGTCCAATTCACAGATTCAGTGGAGGCCTTTCTGCACTCAACACAGCAGGACCAGAAAAGATTCCTTGACTACGGCACTTTGCATCTGCTAAATAAATACACTCCAGTTTTTGCTGAAAAATTGAATGAAAGTAAAGATCTCCATGATGACCCAACAGATAATTTCTGAGGCATGCAATAAAGTCATAGAACCATAGAAAATTACAGCTCAGAAACAGGCCTTTTGGCCCTTCTTGTCTGTGCCGAACCATTTTTTGCCTAGTCCCACTGACCTGCACTTGGACCATATCCCTCCAGCTAATCCCTCGGAGCTAATTTTGAAGTTTATGCTGAGTTTGATACCATTTGCATTTTTTTCTCTTTAATTTTCATAGTATCCCTACAGTAGAGAAGGAGGCCATGCAGCCGATTGAGTCTGCACTGACTTTCCTATAGAGCCTCTTACCCAGGCCCCAACCCGGTAACCCCACATGGTTACCCCACTATTCTCCCTAACCTACACTCTTGGGACACTAATGGATAATTTAGCATGGTCAATCCATCTAACCTGCACATCTTTGGACTGTGGGAGGAAACCGGGGCACCCGGAAGTAACCACACGCAGACACAGGGGGAAGGTGCAAATTCCACACAATCACCCAAGCCGGGAATTGAACCCGGATCCCTGGTGCTGTGAGGCAGCAGTGCTAACCACTGTCTGACTCCAGTCATTCAACAATAACGAAACAACCTGCCATAGGTCAACACACAGTTGCTCAGAGAATGTGTGTAGGACTAATAGAACTGTACAGTGTCAACGTTCATCAATAGCAAGGCTTGGTATGTCAGAGCCAAACTCAGAGCAAATGACAGCTGACCTTGAACATGCTGGTTCAGATTTTACTCTCCTTTAATCATCCACCTCACATAATAATTATGCAGATTGTATTTTTTTCTAAAGATGCATCATCATCTAATTTACTCTAATGACTTCACTTTTGTTAAATCCTTCTTATTTCTAAGCTGAAGTTTTTTCTCATCAGTGACTGACTTTATCCACGCTTCCTGGATTCAACTCTCATGGTTGTTTCCTCACAATCTCAGTAAAGAACAGCCAGATATCCCTTGCTCTTCATCTTCCTCGGCACCCATCAGGTCATTTCCTGCCATTTTCACCACCTCCAAAGTGATCTCACCATTGAACACATTTTATCTTTCAGGAGGAAACATTTTCTTCTCGATAATCTTGTTCATTTTTCTACCACTATCACCCAAATACCCTTCCTGCAACAAGAGCAGATATTACAATTGGGCATTTAGTTCCTGTCACACAAATACCTTAGGCTCATGCATTGTGCAGTAATTTGCAGATTAAATAACGGCTTTCCAAAATGCTTGTGACTCTGACATCCTTTTAGCCTACCACTTGAACTCCTGCTTCCATTCCTAGTCTCACCTCTCCATCTTTGGCTTCCCACAGCTCAATACAGCTTTATAACCAGGGTGATATTCTGTCACAAGGCAGAACACTTTTTGATTTTGCAATGTAGTAGCACAGCTGGTCAGCAGTTCTCCAATTCTTCACCATCGGCTCATTCCACAGATTATTCATTAACATTTGCCCATATCTGGCCTAGCGGAGAAGTGTAATTTACAAGACAAGTTACAGAACGTACATTCTGGGAAATTCTGAATCATTACTCCATCTGTTTTCACAGATGCTAACTGACCTGCATTTATTTTCATTACCTTCCATATTCTCAAGACACCGTAAAGCAGTTCGCAGTCAATTAATCATTTTTTAAAGTGAAGTGACTTTTGTTATGTAGGCTAACGCAGCAGCAATTTCAAGGTCTCACAAAGCGCAATAACAAATAATCTTTTTTCACAGTGTTGGTGGAAGGAGGAATGCTTATCAAGACACTAGAACACCTCCTCAGTTCTTCTTCAAATAATTTCAAGGGATCTTTGATGTTCACTTGAAAAAGCAGATGGGGCCTCAGTCTAAAATATTGTCCCAAAAAAGAGAAACATCAAAACGGTAGCCCTTCTTCAATATGGCACTAAAATGCTAACTTAGGTTACTGGGTGCTTCAACCCATCATTGTCTGACACAGGGGTGAGTGCTACTTGACATGGTACATGACGTTTTAGATTAGCTGACATTTTTTAAAACCACTTTTCTACCTATTAGCATTTTCAGTGTGACTTAAGCGTCTTTCATTTTTATTTCACTCCAGTCCTTCCCAACATCACTGTGGGTGCACCTGCACTACCTGATTTGATTTGATTTGATTTATTATTGTCACATGTATTAACATTTAGTGAAAAGTATTGTTTCTCGCGCGCTATACAGACAAAACATACATTTAATAGAGAAGGAAACGAGAGAGTGCAGAATGTAGTGTTATAGTCATAGCTAGGGTGCAGAGAAAGATCAACTTAATGCAAGGTAAGTCCATTCAAAAGTCTGACAGCAGCAGGGAAGAAGCTGTTCTTGAGTCGGTTGGTACGTGACCTCAGACTTTTGTATCTTTTTCCCAAAGGAAGAAGGTGGAAGAGAGAATGGCCGGGGTGCATGGGGTCCTTAATTATGCTGGCTGCTTTGCCGAGGCAGCGGGAAGTGTAGACAGAGTCAATGGATGGGAGGCTGGTTTGCGTGATGGATTGGGCTACATTCACGACCTTTTGTAGTTCCTTGCGGTTTTGGAGTGCAGCAGTTCAAGAAGGTGGCCTTCTCAAGGGAAATTAGGAATCAGCAATAAATGCTGGTCTTGCCAGTGACGCTCATAGCCCATTAAATAATAAAATGCTTACTTGCGATTTAGTTTGCATTCTGACAAAGGGTTACACTTGGACATGAACCTGCCTTGTTTTTCTTCGCTAAAGCCTGTTGACATCATTTAGCTTTCAAGTGTTTACTGATTTTGCAATGAACGTTGCATTTGGTTTGGGAATTCATTTAGTTTACAACATCTATAGCATCCAGATAAAAATAGAACTTTTTCAGATATTTCCAGAACAAACCATTCCATCTTTCATACAGTAATTCATTGAAAACAAAACACAGCAGAGAAAGAAGTGAACCAGTTTCTAAAATGTATTGCAGCATCATTGAGATGGAATTTCACGGAGCATTGATTATATTTACTCAGATGAGCTCTTTAAAGTTGACTAATTTAGCACGCGATATATTTAAATCCTTTCGGGCATTGTTTGTATGTGATTAGTGAGACAGAGATTTGATTGGTACTGTAAAATGTTCATGTTACAGGATGCCATTTACTGCAGTTGTTCTAAATGCATTTCTGGTGAAATAAACTTTTTTTTCTTTCAAAATTACTGAATTTCCTAATTCGTTCTGGGGCCTTAAACAGTACAGATCTTATTATGTACAATTTTTCAATTATGAAATATTAGCAAGTCCTATTCCCAATGTAACTAAATATAGTAAAACCTCTTCTTGGGAGTTGCCTTCCGCGATCATCAAAACCTTCAGAAAATAACAATGAACAACTATGATGCTGACCTGATAAGAAATGAAAGGCCATTAATACAAAAGTTAATTTGCTTCTCCCTCCATAGATGATGGCTTCTCTCTCCATAGGTGCTGCCTGACTTGTTGAGTATTTACAGAATTCTCTGCTTTTATTGAAGCCTGATCTTTTTCACAGACCTCAAAATAATTATTCTGTTTTAAGCTCTATCGACTCCATTTCAATGCCATAATGAAGGAATGGTGTATTAACAGATGTGTCGTTTTGTAACTGAAATATTAAACCCGTGACCTCTTTGCCCTCTCAAATCCTTGACTAAGATTCTATTGCATTAAGCAAACAGAAGTGGAGTACTTCCAGTATTCCGGCCATGCAAACAACCTCATCAAAAGCATGTTATTTAGTTATTCATTTCATTATTGTTTGTAAGAACTACTTGCTTGAAAATTGGCTGCTTCTTTACACTGGAAAAGTGACTACAATTCAAAAAATATTTAACTGGCTGTGATAAGGAAAGTGACTTGGAGAATCCTTATATCATTTAAAAAAATCACTATAATAATCACAATTCTTGTTCCGGCCTTATTGTCATGAGAAAACGTTCTGTAAAGTGTCTCCCCGATTCTCCTGATCTCAAAACAGAATTACTTTTCTGCATTATAAATGTGAGTCCAGATTCCTCTGTTGGCAATGACATTTCCATGGCTACAACAGCTCAAGAACCAGTTTGTTCTACGCAGCCTTTGATCACTGATCTATATTTGTATTTGCAAATTTAAATCTTTTTCTGACTAAATATTCATCAAAATGCTTAAAACACAGCATTTGAAACTTTAGTTGGGAGTCAGATCTTTTGTGAGGTGGTATAAACAGGCCTGATACTCCCTGATCGGACAGATAGGGAATGCTTGCATTTAGTCTGCCATTTTATTTGACCACTGGTGAACTTGGCATTTTTCCATCCAAGTACCTACAAATCAATATGAATTGAAAAATTAAAAGCATAGATGCAATTTAGAAGTAATAATAAAAGATTGACTAAACATGATGCTAGAGTGATTTTGATTTGTCTATGGACAGATATGAGAATTGCTCACTCACCCAATATTCAAGGGGAGATGGCAGAACATAGAAACATAGAAACATAGAAAAACTACAGCACAAACAGGCCCTTCGGCCCACAAGTTGTGCCAAACATATCCCTACCTTCTAGACCTACCTATAACCCTCCATCCTATTAAGCTCCATGTACTCATCCAGGAGTCCCTTAAAAGACCCTATTGAGTTCGCCTCCACCACCACTGACAGCAGCCGATTCCACTCGCCCAGCACCCTCTGTGTGAAAAACTTCCCCCTAACATCTCCCCTGTACCTACCCCCCAGCACCTTAAACCTGTGTCCTCTCGTAGCAGACATTTCCATCCTGGGAAAAAGCCTCTGAGAGTCCACCCGATCTATGCCTCTCAATATCTTATACACCTTTATTAGGTCTTCTCTCATCCTTCGTCTCTCCAAGGAGAAAAGACCGAGCTCCCTCGGCCTATCCTCATAAGGCATGCCACTCAATCCAGGCAACATCCTTGTAAACCTCCTCTGCACCCTTTCAATCTTTTCCACATCCTTCCGATAGTGAGGCGACCAGAACTGAGCACAGCACTCCAAGTGGGGTCTGACGAGGGTCTTATATAGCTGCATCATTATCCCCGGACTCCTAAACTCAATCCCTCGATTGATAAAGGCCAGCACACCATACGCCTTCTTAACCACCTCCTCCACCTGCGGGGCTGATTTTAGAGTCCTATGGACCCGGACCCCAAGGTCCTTCTGATCCTCTACCATACTAAGAGTCTTTCCCTTTATATTGTACTCCTTCATCCCATTTGTCCTACCAAAATGGACCACGACGCATTTATCTGGGTTGAGGTCCATCTGCCACTTCTCCGTCCAGTCTTGCATCCTATCTATGTCTCTCTGTAACTTCTGACATCCCTCCAGACTATCCACAACCCCACCAACCTTCGTGATCGTCGGCGGTAGAGTAAGGGTAGAATTTTACGGTCTCGAAATTCCCGCCCGTGGTCAGTGGAGATTTCTATTGTTGGACCCTTGCCCGCATCGATTCCGTGGTGGGCGAGGTGGTAGAGTTCCACCTGAATGCTTTTTTTCCTTATTCTTTCATTGGATGTAGGTATCACTGGCAAAGCCTACATTTGTTGCCCATCCTGAAATGCTCATGAGCTAAACATTTCAGGAAGCAGTTAAGTCGACCAAATTGCTGTGGGTCCGGACTCACATGCAGGTGAGACCAAGAGGGCGATTCTCCCAAAAGTGCTGAATTGATGGGAAAACTGTTCCAGATCACGACTGTTTTTTCAGTGCAGCTTCACACCTGAACCTCCCCACTCTGTGCAATGCAGAGGTCACAATCGTGAATCTCATTAAAAACCTGGGGGGCGGGGCCTATTCGCGCCAAAGTCTGACAGCTCCGGAAATCTGCGCATGCATAGCGGTCCCGATCTGTCAGTCTCCCCATTTGCTGGCCAGCTTAATCACTTGCCAAATGACTTGCCTCACTGGCCAGCCTGGGACCCCCACGGTGCTGCCCCCCCTAACCCCCCCCCACGGCCCGGTCACGGCCCAAACAACAATTCCCGGCCCCTGACGCGCCCCCCCCCCACCGCCGTGCCCCGGAGTGCCCCAATATCCAGTCCATCCCAGCAGTGGCGATCCCCCTACCCCCTTCACCCTGGCAGACGCCCCACCCACCCCGCTGACCCCCCTTGGGGTCAGACCCATCCTGGGAGGCAGGCCCACCCCCGCAGACCACCCCCCCAGCCCGCCCCAATTGTTGTCCTCCCTTCAGCCCAGACTGAACCCCATGCAGAGCAGCAGCGGGACCCCCCAACCCCACCAATCACCCCTAGGCCCCGCCCATAATATGCCCCGCCCCTGGCACTGCCCGATGCCTGGTGGGCAGTGCCAAGGTACCCCTGGGCATGGGCACTTTGCCCCTAGGCAGTGCTGGGGGCACAGGCTGACACTGCCAGGGTGCCCATGCCCAGGGGGCACCATCCCCCAGCCGCCTGAACCCCTGGGGGGGCCCCAATTTCTCCCCCTTCATTCCAGCAGGGTCTCCCGCTAGTTCCCCGAATGTGTGAAAGTACTCTAAACTCCACCGGAATGAAGAACTTCTGGCGGGGTGGGAACTGCTATCGGGCCTGGCAAGTTCCATGCCGGGCCTGATAATTGCATACAAAATACATGTTAAATATATGAAAAACATATTCAAATGACTTGCCTCACTTCCTGCCAGACTTCCACATGTTCCTGGCAGCGCCATTTTCTTCCGGTGGGAGATGTGCACGAGTTGTAAAAGCTCGCGGGGAACCCGCAAAATGGCCGACACACGCATCTCCCGACCCGACCCGCCAGAAAAGGTGCGGGTCACAATGGGAGAATCGGGCCCCAAGTTCTTGAATTCTCTGCCTCCCAAAAAATGACTTCATTTAAAATCTGTTTCAAAATGCTTTTCACACGACAAACCACTATTGAGATTATAGCTTGAATCCTTTATTGCTTAAGGTGCATGAAAAATAATACTGGTAAACACAATTATATTTCCACAAATTAAATGCACAGACGTGTCACTCTGCTAAGGAAATTATTATTTTTCATTGTGAATAAAAATGTCATTTATATCACACTTTCTCTCAGAGTAACTTTATGTTCAGCCACTGCAGTTATATCTTTCGACTCAGTGTATAATCACAGCATCCAAACCTTCATGTTTAAGGGTGAGAAATCTATACTAAGCTCCACGTTTTATGTACAAATGAGAACATTCAGACTGATCATCAAGCCAATAATTTGGAAGAAGTGGGACATTAGATCACGAATGCATCAAAATGGAAAGCAATCCAATTTTCTCAAAATATGTAATTTTCCAGTTTACAGTATGTAATTTGCGAGCAAATTGATGTATTATTTCTTAATGAAAGCACATGTATGAGGACCACAGTTAGTGTGCACTATGTAATAAATCTAATACCTATCCTTTCTAAATTGCTTCTTATAAACCTGTGCTTTATAAACGAGTGTACAATTTCACTATACCCAGAGGAAATCATACACTTTCTTTCCTCCTTTCTATCTCCTGTAGGTATCGGTTCCTCTTGAAATTCAGTAGCTTGTCAAAGTGGCCGTTCTTCTTGTGTGAGTGCTCACGAGCTACAGTGTAATCACAGCAAAGACTGATCATTTTGTTACACTGGCTGGGGCCTTTCATTCTGGTGGAGTACTGGGGAAAGATTCCTATTTTCAAAGAAGTTGCGGGCACCATTTGGAAAGCCGCTAGGTTTTTTGCTTTGAGTTCTAACTTTGTGCAGCTGGGAGGTTAGACGGAATTACTCTGTTGCTGACCCACCTCGTGTGGGCCCTTTAAGACTTAAACGTCTCCCTCTGCGTCTGAAAATAATGCTGGTCAGTCAGTCACTTTCATTAAAATAGATCAGTTTGTGCACTTAATATTCAGTCCATCCAAATGCCTACAATCAATAATATGAATCAAAAAATTAAAATCTCATATTTCTGAAGATAATTTTTAAACAATTATGTGACACGGAAACAAAAATGTTGCTCGCACAATCTCATTTTTGCAAACTGACATTGTCCATGGACAGATGAACATTGCTCCTGATTGCAAAACGATCTATTATTGTGTCATCTGCAAATTTGGCAATGGTATCTTCTATTCCTGTGTCCAAGTCATTGATATAGATTGTAAATTGTTGGGACCTGAGGACTGAACCCTGTGGCACCCCACCAGCTATATCTTGCCAACCAGAAAAATACCCATTTATCCTAACTCTCTGCTTTCTGTTGCTTAGTCAGTCCTGTATCCAAGCTAATCAATTACTCCAAACCTCGTGTGATCTTACCTTGTGTATTAACATTTAGTGCAGCACCTCATCAAATACCTTCTGGAAGCCCAGATATACTACATCTACAGGATCCCTACTATCCACTTTGTTTGTTAGATCTTCAAATAACTCTAGAAAATTAGGCAAACATGATTTACCCTTCATAAAACCATGCTGACTCTGATGGATTAAGTTTTGACTTTCGAAATGTCCAGTTATTATATCCTTAATAATGGATTTGAACAATTTCCCAACAACAAATGTTAAACTAACTGATCTGTAGCGCTCTGCTTTATCCTTCCCTCCCTTTTGAACAAGGGTGTGATATTAGCATTTTTCCAATCTGCTGGAATCCTTCCCACATCCAGGGAATTTTGGAATATTATAACCAATGGATCCACTATCTCTGCTGCCACTTCTTTTAAGACCCTAGGATGTAGGATATCAGATCTTGGGAACTTGTCTGCCTGCAATTCCAATAGTTTGTTCAGCACTTTTTCCCTATTGATGATGATTGTTCTAAGCCCCTTCCTTTCTATTGACTCTGACAGAGTTGAGGAGGAACTTCTTCTCTCAGAGGGTAGTGAATCTCTGGAATTCTCTGCCCATTGAAGCAGTGGAGGCTACCTCATTAAATATGTTTAAGTCACAGGTAGATAGATTTCTGATCAATAAGGGAATTAAGGGTTATGGGGAGCGGGCGGGTAAGTGGAACTAAACCACTATCAGATCAGCCATGATCTTATTGAATGGCGGGGCAGGCTTGAGGGGCTAGGTGGTCTACTCCTGCTCCTATTTCTTATGTTCTTATGTTCTTATTACCTATTACTATTGGGATGGTACTAGTGTCCTCCACCATGAAAACTGAGGCAAAATACTGATTTAGTGTCTCCGCCATTTCTGTGTTCCCTAATCTCATCCTCCAAAGGTCCAACATTCACTTTAGCTACTCTCTTCCCTTTTATATACTTGTAGAAGCTTTTGCTATCCTTTTTTATATTTTGTATGAGGTTTTTTTCATAATTTACCTTTGTTCTTTTTATCACATTTTTTGTAACTCTTTGTTGAGCTTTAAAGGTTCTACCATCCTACCACTGGCCTTTACAACATGGCATGCCTTAGTTTTTTTCTTTATGTTATCTTTAACTTCTTTGCTTAGCAATGGATGATTCTTCCCCCTCAATTTGAAATTCTAGCATCACCCTTCCCTAGAGGATCCTTAACTATGAGATCATTAATTAATCTCTCCTCATTACACAGTTCCAAATCCAGAATAGCCTGCTGCCTGGTTGGTTCCACAACATATTGCTCCAAGAAATAATCTCTAATACATTCAATGAACTCTCCCTCAAGGCTACTGTTGTCAGTTTGGTTAATCCAGTCTGTATGCATATTAAAATCACCCAATGATTAGTGCTGTCCCTTTCTTACAAGCCACCAGTACTTCCTCATGTATATCTCGCCCACTATGATACGACTGTTTGGGGACCTATGTGTTACTCCCATTAGGGACTTCTTTCCTTTGCTATTTCTTATTTCTACCCAAACTGACTCTACGTCGTGATCGCCAGTGCCTATATCATTCCTCACTATAAGACTAACAAAGTTATATCACCTCCTTTTCCTTTCTGTCTATCCTTCCAAAATATTGAGCACCCTTGGATATTCAATTCCCAAACCTGGTTTTCCTGCAGCCATGTCTCAGTAATTGCCACCAAATTAGACCCATTTGTCTCTATTTGTAATGTTAACACATTGTGCATTCAGATACAAAGCCTTTAAGTTTGTTCTATTATCAAATTTCCCTACTCTTGCACGATTCCTTGGCGTAACATAATGTTCACATGTTCTGTCCTTTCCTTTTACTTTCTGGTAACAATCTGCATCATTAACCTGCACTCCTACTTTCTCCTTTAACTTTAATTTTTAAAATTGTCCATGTAATTGAAACTTCACCACCTCCCCCCCTCAAACACTACCCCCCCCACTGCCACCCCCCCCCCCGCCACCCCCCCCCCCCTGCCCCCACCCACACCCCCCCCACCGACCCACACCCGCTCAATTCAGTTTAAAGACCTATCTAAAGTCCTAGTTATGCGCCTCGCCAGGACTCTGGTCCCAGCATGATTCAGGTGGAGCCTGTCCCAATGGAACAGGTTGGTTATGGGATCTACATGATGCTTTCAGTGTTTGGTGTGCAAATAGTCCTGTGTTTTTGCTTCAGCAAGATGATGCCTCATTTTTTTGTATGCCTGGTGTTGCGCTTAGCATGCCCTCCTGCACTCTTCATCGGACCAGGGTTGATCCTCAGTTTTGATTTTAATGGTAGAATGGGGTTATATGCTGGATCATGAGGTGGCAGATTGTGATTGCGTGCAATTCTGTTACTGATCACCCACGGTTCCTCATGGATCCCCAGTTTTGCGTTGGTAGATCTGTTCAAAATCTATCCCATTTAGCACGACGGTAATGCCATAGAACACGATAGAAGGTACCTCAATGTGAAGGCTTCACAAGGGACTGTGCATGGTCACTTCTACCAATAATATCCTGGAATGATGCACCTGCAGCAGGCAGATTGATGAGAATGAGGTTAAGCTAGTTTTCCCTCTTGTTGGTGTTGGGGAAGTTGGAATGAAAAGTAAAGAATTGTAAAGATAGGCATATAGATGCACTGAGGGCGTGCAAGATTCAGATTAGACTAGTAACAGGGTGAAACCAATGCTTTGTTAAGCAAAGTGAAGTTTAATTTAAGCATACTGTCCAGGTAACCATTGTTTTAGTTAACTGTAAATGTTGTATTTTACTGTTGCCTTACTTGTGTATTTTCTTTGAAAAATGTACAACAATACTGGACCCTTTCCTCGCCAGGTTTCCTTCCTTTTCTCATTCATTTTTCCAAATCGCAAAAAAAAACTGCTGAGACCCAGTGTTCCAAGTTTTCCTTCTGGGATTTAGGATGTCCTTGCACTGAACATCAGCAGGGTTCGTAACATTGGTTCCCTCACCACCTGCCACAGACCCAGTCCAGAAACCATGTCATTCAGCACTCAGCCAACTTGGTCAGTAATGCTGCTATGGAACAGCTCCTGGTAATGGACATTGAAGCTCCTCACCCAGAGTACATTCTGGGCCCTGGCCACCCTCAGTGCTTTTCAATTTTAAAGAGTACAGATTCATCACCAAAGAGGGCTGCGAGGGGGGATTGTGGAAATGGGGGGAGAGAGATGTCGAGGCGGGAGCGGTGTGGTTGCTTGGTGGTTTCCTTGCCTGTAATAGAGCAAACCCAGGGGCTGCAGCAGGAGAGGAATGTATGGAAAAGGTTAAACAGACAGCAGTGTAGCATCCACACTCACTGCAGGCAAACAGGACAAAATGCAAATCTCAGACAGCACTAAAACAGTCACACCCCAGGTGGTATTACTCCAAGGTTACAACAACCATATGAGAAATGATATCAATTATCAAGGCTCCAAAATATCTAGAGGAACCATTGTGCCTCTGAAAACTTAATCAAAAATCAAGGAGATGGGACATTAACACCTCATTGAAATCAGTTTTACAAACACAACACTTTGATATTGTAACAGGTGGACAGGAGTTGTCCAGAAAATGATTAAAAACTAAAGCACACAAGACAATGGAACCATATAATGTAAGTAAAAACAGAACTCTAACCAATTCAAAGTAACAATAAGATGTCCTGATGTAAATGTAATGCTTTGTAATGTAAAGAAAGGGCTACAAGAATCTGTAAGAGCCACTGCTCAGTAGAGTAGTTTGGAAGCAAGCTGTAGTTACAGCCACAAGTTCTGCTCTCCCTCATGCATACTGAATAAAGCCATTTTTGTTGAAGTTCTACAAGGCCTCGGAAAACTCAATTAATTCATTCCCTCCTACATTGCCCATGTTTGACTTGATGCCACGAGACCTCATGGGGTTCAGAGTTGATGCTGAGAACTTCACAGGCAACTCCCTCCCACCTGTATACCATTGTGCTGCCACCTCTGATGGATCTGTCTTACTGTTGGGACAGGAATTACCCACGGATACTGACAGTGGTATCTTGGATGTTATTGGTAAGGTATAATGTTGTGAATATTACTATGTCAGGCTAACTTCCTCAAGTTTGGCACAAGCCCCCAGTTGTTGGTACAGGGGCTAATTTTGCAGGGTTGACAGGGCTGGGTTTACTATTGTTGTTTCCCGTGCCAATGTCAACCATCTGGTTTCATTCCTTTTTGTAAGCTTCATAGAAGTTTAATACAACTGAGTGCCTTGCTAGATCATTTCAGAAAGCATTACAGAGTCAACCACATTGCCATGGGTCTTGTCATGTAGGCCAAACCAGGTAAGGAAATTAAGGCATATTTCCTTTCCGAAAGGGCATTACTGTACCGAATATATTTCTAGGACAATCAACAATGGTCTCATGGTTACAATTACCGAGACTCCAGATTTGTTGATTGAATTTTAACTCCACTAGCTGTCCCAAGAACATTAACTTGGGCCTCTGGGTTATAAACCTCTTGATATTACCACTGCACCACCATCTCCCCCATAATATAGATGCATTGAAGCAGAAATGAAACAGACATATGAGGGAGGATGGAATAGAGGATTTTAATGAGAGAATCATAGACTCACTACAGTACAGAAATAGGCCATTCGGCACTGACTCTCTGAGTATCTTACCCAGGCCCTATCCCTGTAACCCCAAGGATTTACACCACTTATCCCCCTAATTTACACACCTTTGGACACTAAGGGGAAATTTAACATTGCCAATCCACCTAACTTACATATCTTTGAACTGTGGGAGGAAACCAGAGCACACAAAGGAAATAGATTTAACAAAGAACAAAGAACAAAGAACAGTACAGCACAGGAAACAGGCCCTTCAGCCCTCCAAGCCTGTGCCGCTCCTTGGTCCAACTAGACCAATCGTTTGTATCCCTCCATTCCCAGGCTGCTCATGTGACTATCCAGGTAAGTCTTAAACGATGTCAGCGTGCCTGCCTCCACCACCCTACTTGGCAGCGCATTCCAGGCCCCCACCACCCTCTGTGTAAAAAACTTCCCTCTGATGTCTGAGTTATACTTCGCCCCTCTCAGCTTGAGCCCGTGACCCCTCGTGATCGTCACCTCCGACCTGGGAAAAAGCTTCCCACTGTTCACCCTATCTATACCCTTCATAATCTTGTATACCTCTATTAGATCTCCCCTCATTCTCCGTCTTTCCAAGGAGGACAACCCCAGTCTACCCAATCTCTCCTCATAGCTAAGACCCTCCATACCAGGCAACATCCTGGTAAACCTTCTCTGCACTCTCTCCAATGCCTCCACGTCCTTCTGGTAGTGCGGCGACCAGAACTGGACGCAGTACTCCAAATGTGGCCTAACCAGCGTTCTATACAGCTGCATCATCAGACTCCAGCTTTTATACTCTATACCCCGTCCTATAAAGGCAAGCATACCATATGCCTTCTTCACCACCTTCTCCACCTGTGTTGCCACCTTCAAGGATTTGTGGACTTGCACACCTAGGTCCCTCTGTGTTTCTATACTCCTGATGACTCTGCCATTTATTGTATAACTCCTCCCTACATTATTTCTTCCAAAATGCATCACTTCGCATTTATCCGGCTTAAATTCCATCTGCCACCTCTCCGCCCAATTTTCCAGCCTATCTATATCCTGCTGTATTGCCCGACAATGCTCTTCGCTATCCGCAATTCCAGCCATCTTCGTGTCATCCACAAACTTGCTGATTACACCAGTTACACCTTCTTCCAAATCATTTATATATATCACAAATAGCAGAGGTCCCAGTACAGAGCCCTGCGGAACACCACTGGTCACAGACCTCCAGCCGGAAAAAGACCCTTCGACCACTACCCTCTGTCTCCTATGGCCAAGCCAGTTCTCCACCCATCTAGCCACTTCTCCTTGTATCCCATGAGCCTTAACCTTCTTAACCAACCTGCCATGTGGGACTTTGTCAAATGCCTTACTGAAATCCATATAGACGACGGCCCTTCCTTCATCAACCGTTTTTGTCACTTCCTCAAAAAACTCCACCAAATTTGTAAGGCACAACCTCCCTCTTACAAAACCATGCTGTCTGTCACTAATGAGATTGTTCCGTTCTAAATGCACATACATTCTGTCTCTAAGAATCCTCTCCAACAACTTCCCTACCACGGACGTCAAGCTCACCGGCCTATAATTTCCTGGGTTATCCCTGCTACCCTTCTCATTTAGATGAGGGAAGATGACTTGCGTGGAACATATAAATGCTGATGTGGACTGGGTTAGTCCAAATGTCCTGTTTCTGTGCCTTATATCCAACAAAACCAAGGCTGCAAAGATTTGAAATTAGGCTGATATTTAAACTTGAAACCTTCTGCTTGGGGGTCAAGTGTTTGTGGTGAACCATAGATGGTTACCACTATGGGTACTGAACTATAGATGGTTATCACTATGGGTACTTGTACATATGTTACTCTTGTTACTGTTGGGGTTAGGGTTGGGGTGTTCCACCTGTTGGTATTGTTCTGTGGTACACTCCTGTTGGCTCCGCCTTCCTATAGGAGTATAAAGGTCACTGCACTTCCTAGTGACCCTTTAGTCTGGGATTGTATTGTTAAGCAGTGTGCTCCATTCTTATTGCTAATAAAAGCCTTTATTTCCCGGGTACGATCCAGCCTCCCGAGTGAATTAATCGCGCATCAGTATTTTAGTACTGCTTACGTTACTGAGACTTTGCACAGGATTTATGAGGAGCCTTCTGAGCACCTGCATCTTCTTTCAGCAATGAGAATGAAAAATATATATTTTTTTAAACTGGGGATTTCTTTCATGCAAATACTGTTATATCTTGGCAGCCAAACCATGAGGTCCAACTATGTTTTACCAATGCAAACATGAGAGATATTATGAACAATTGGAGTAAAATGCTTAGAAAATCTTTTTTTAGATCATATACTTTCTTTCATGTGAATGGAAATCATTTAATACCGATTTAACATATTAAGCCTTGAGTGAAAAATAATCTTTCTAGCCAATAATAACAGAGAACAACATTTGGTCCTTGGCTGCTGAGTTCTGAGCAAAACATTCTACTTGTCATAATTATGTTTTATTTGAAAGATCCAAAAAGACAACAAAAGAATTGCTGCTGCTGTGGAGGAGCTCACTTACCCTGCATTGCTATCTGATGCTTTCAATGTGACAGATGAAAAACCAAAAAGGGAAGAAGAAAATATCAAATGGAAGAGAAAAGATCATGGGGAAAGGTGTGGGACGTGAGGAAGATGTGTTTAAATGATCATACAAAATTTAGGCTTAAAAAGACTTAGGGATAGGGTTTCCAGTTCTGCAGCCGCAGGAATTGTCAGAGGCGGGACGGAATATTTTATGGATCATTTAAAGGTCCATTGGCCTTGGGGCAGGAATTTCCGGTCTCAGGACAGGCAAGATGCTCTTAAGTTTATTTATTAGTGTCACAGATAGGGCTTACATTCACACTGCAGCGAAGTTACTGTGAAAATCCCCTAGTTGCCACACTCCAGTGCCTGTTCGGTACACTGAGGGAGAATTTAGCATGGCCAATGCACCTAACCAGAACGTCTTTCAGACAGTAGGAGGAAACCGGAGCACCCAGAGGAAACCCACACAGACACAGGGAAACCCACACAGACCGTGACCCAAGCCAGGAATCAAACCCGGGTTCCTGGCGCTGTGAGGCAGTAGTGCTAACCACTGTGCCACCATGCCGTGGGATAAAGGAAAGCAAGATTGTGTGGAGCTTGGCTGTTTTGAAGTCCTGAGAAAAATGAATTTGGTCAGAACATTGTCAATAAGTATTAATTTCAAAACAGTGTGCGGCAGGGAGACTTAAAGGTATGAAGGACACTTCATTTGCAGCTTAGGAGCAACAAAAGAAGCAAGGCCACTGGGGCACTGAGTGTTGTAGTATTGAGGCAAGACAAGAAAGATTGCAGTGGTAACAGAGTTTGAAGGCTAAAAATGAGAGAGGAATGAACTTTCATTTGGCATGTTTGTTCTTGGATTTATGCTGCAGTTACAGTTCTGGCAGTTAGTTGGCAGAACTCTTATCTTCTGCCATAAAACAGAAAACCTTTGAAGTACTCACCGCATCCAGCAGCATCTGTACAAAGAGAAACAAAATGAATGGGCTGAAAAGTCCAGGCCTTATACCATGGTCTGCAAGATGGGAGGGCTGGTAATGTAGTGGGTGAAAGCATCAGGAGGAGAGTCTGAGATTTCCCTGTTGCCATGGCATACTACTGGATAACTCTCCAGCATGACTGCCCACCAGCATCTAATCATTCAATTCAAGACAACTTTTCACCATCACCGACATTTTGCCCATGTCGGAGGGCCCATTGCTGTATGAGGAGACTACCAGGGTAAGCATTGGCAGCAATTCCTGGGGTCACCTGCCCACAATCAGCAATTCCTGAGGTCACCTGCCCACCTATCACAGCTGCCGCATGATACACAGAGCTGCCCAACCAGCAATGGCTACAATGCTGCTGATGCAATTTCCCCTCTCCCCTGATTGCCCAGGCCTGCTTGCCAGGCCGTACCTTACTCATAGAACTTCTCTTCAAGGAAATCTACAGGCCATTCAGGAAAAGGCAACTTATTTTGAGGGAGAGAAATTACTTATGGAATTTTTCAGGGACCTTGAGGAGCTTGAACACTCCCCTGAAACAGTCTCGCTGCAGTCCTCATATCCATTGGATTGGCTTTGCCCTCCCAACAGGCATGAAGTGTTGGCCATCGAAGTATAGAACCCACTGTTTTTTGACCTCCGAAAACTGGTGGGTGGTAGATGAATGCTGGTAGGTGTTCACTGCCTATTGACTGAATTGAAATGAGCCTTGAAATGGTCCCTGCCTTCTGGCGGAGACTTTGAACAAGAGTTGCAAGCACTCTGTTCACATCAGTTGTTGGCACAATTGAAATTCTCCCCCATTGACTTGTACTTTTACGATGTTTCTAGACAAGTATCTGGGGGATAGGTACTGTCTTGGAATGAGTTTGGTGAGGCTGCATCACCTCTGCTCACAATTCTCACCCGTGAGCCAAATACTGACAGTAACATGAGCCTTGCAAAAAGGGAAATATGCTTGAGTATTATATTCAGGTAGTGTGATATCCTACTCCCTAAGGTTTGATAAACCCTTTGGGAGCTGAAAAGATAATCATGTGTGTGGTGTCATCAAAAAAAAAGCATCACATCCTCTTCTAATTTACATAATAGTACAAGTGTTATTGTGTGTCACAGCAATTTAAGAAGCAAAATGTGTTCACACTAGATCCCATCTAAAAGAAACTGAGAAAAATAATATAAAAAAGTTATCTTATGGTGAGGAGTTTTTCTAATTTTTGCACGAGTAAGACAGCTACAAATAATACACATGTCAAAGGCTATCTATTCAAGGAGAATATGTATATGGCAGTTGATTTGAAATAGCACTGGGTTGGTAACCCAGTGGAATCATCCCATTTGCGCCAACAGCATCATGCCAATTTGGGGTATAAACTTTATTTTTTGTATCTCTATCAAAACTTTACACTCGTCATTGTTCATTACTTGCAATTATATCACAATTGTACTAAATTTCAATGGACTCAGTCAACAAGAACTTCGTAAGCAATACTCCAAGGATAATCCATAAAATCAGGTTCCCACTTGACACTGCCTTAACAACCTTGCTGAACTTGCTATAATAAAGAATTCCAAGGAGTTCTGACTATATGGATCTCTGATCTATATTAGAAGGCTGAAAGATTCTGCTTGATTAACTAGCCATGCTAACATACATACTATGATGGAAGGATGGCATCCAACCATATAGCTGGTCACAGTCAGCATAGAATCAACAAAGAAGTCATAAGTACTGTTGCATGAAGAACTGAACTCCTATAAAACATCATAGAATTCGAACAAGTGTTGGCATAATTCTATTCATCATGTTGACATCAATGTCGCCTGTATTATGCAAAGTTATTAAATAAATGGGCCTATCTCAAAAAACATACTTAAAATCAGAGGACTCCGTTAATGTGCTTTCTTGCTTGCTCATGAATTGACAAATACCTTCATTTTATGATTCAGTGTCATTTATTTTTTTTCTCTATAAAGTTTCACACATTCAAGTTGACTCAAAGACCTTTATTTTGACCCACCTTCATTCTTATTGGTCTTGATGCACTTGTCACACCTGTTTAAGAGTGTTCATTTTTTTAAAGAAAGCAATCTTATCCTTGCCATTCATCTTCTAAATGTAGTAAAAATGTCTACCACATTTAATGTCCTGAGGAAAGATTCGGCAGCTGATGGATTCCACAGTCTTGATATCTAGAGTGGTCACTTATTCCATACTTCATGTTCCAGTTAATGAATTAATTCACAAAAGTATTCAACTCAGACTTCCTCAAAAGTTTTTGAATGGCTGTGAAATTCCTCCATTTAAATAGCAAGTAAAATAAATTGATTCATTGAGTATCATCCAGGGTAATTCCACAAATGTCAGAGAATGATAAATGTTTGCAACAGGCCTGGAATCCTGTGGTGGTCACTAAGCTCTCCAGCACACAACATGAAGAGTTGAGCAACTAAGGCCAGCATGGAGGCAACAGGATGATCACATGCATAATAGGGCAGGTGATGTACTAAGGTGAAATCCACCCTCAGAAATATCACAACTCTCTCTGTATTTTCGGCTATTTGCTGCAACAAGTCACTTGTCCTAAAGTGTTTGTGAAATTGTGTCTTGATTATGTGCATAGAAAAAATTATTGGGTGAAGTCTTACCAAAGAATGGCAGAGTGTTGCCATAACTGGCCGGTTATCTCCCCAGATCTTATGACACTCTGCCAAAACAAAATCAAGGGGACGTGTTTAATGGCGTCATATGGGAAATAGGGCTCAACATGCCAGTAAAACCCTACTGCTCAGAGATCGTGGCGCCAACTTTAAAGGGCGTTCCAATCAGAAGCTGAGTAAACCTTCCCCCCACCACACCAGACCACAGAAATCTCAGGATCCCCCCATCCCCAATCAGTATTTCAATGTTGGCACTTCTCTATCACCGCCCCACTCCGCCGATCATCATCACCATCCTACCTTCTCCCCCCACTAACCCACAGTCTGAGCTGGTACCCACCTTCACCTCTCCTCACACCATAACCAGCCTCCACCCCCCTCAACAGCTATTGCTGGCATCCCCTGCTTCTCCATCTGCTCCTGGCCACCGCCACATCTAAATGAATCCCACCCCGTCCCCTTCCATGAGGCTCCCACTGGGGCATGGTGCCAACCTGTGCCGGGGGCAGTGCCAGGCCACAGCTATACTCTCCTTTACAACCCTGGGGAGACTCCCACAATAGGTTCACGTCTTAGTGAACCTATAATAAATGGTGCCGGCGTGACATCATGCTAGTGCCTGCTGAGTATCTGGTGGGAAGAGTGGGGGGTGGAGATGGGGCGGGGGGGTGGGGGGGAGTGGAGTCCTGGAGAGGGTGTTCGTTAATGACATGCTGTTGTACAAACCTGTGTATTTTAATCTCTGCAGTGAATAAAAACACATGCTAATGCATTGAAATGAGCTTTCTGTGGTCCTATGGCATGTATCACCCCACTCCACTGGCGAGGGGTTGCTAAGATTGGGACTTGGAAGCACGCCGGTGCCAATTGCGCTCTCCAGATTTTGAGCATGTGCCGCCATTCCCGCAGATGAAGAGTGCGGGCCCAAAATCACTCCCATTATGTTTTTAGATTACTGCTTAAAATGAATAGCAAGAAAAAGACAATCTTTTGTGTGGACAGTATCGAAAGGAAAGTTGCTTCTTTGTATATTAAATGAGACTGCCGGTCCCAGATATCAGCAGGCAAGCGCACCTGGAGGGAAATCTATTCTCCCTGCAAAACAATGCTGTTTTGTTGATTGTTGTTTTAAATGTGCCACCATCATAGAAAAGCAATTTCAAAAACACCTGGCCGTAAATTTATTTCTGTGGGAAATCCTGACTGTACTTCAAACACTCTTATTGAAGTCCCACTGAGAATTCATTTCCGAATACTTTAATATTGTACATTGTTCTTTCTCCATTACAATCAGTTATTCAAGCTGTGACAAAAAAATAAGCTATCAGGTTTCGCTTCCAGGCCTCATACATGTGGTATTAATTGCCTTTTATCTATGGTTGTAAATAAAGTTCACGCAAGTTAATCCAGTAGAATCAAACTTCTTTTAGAATCATAGAATCCTACAGAGCAGTAGGAGGCCACTCAGCCCATCGAGTCTGCACCAACCACAATCCGACCCGACCCTATCCCCATTGCCCCATGCATTTACCCTAGCTAGTTCCCTGTCACTAAGGGACAATTTAGCATGGCCAATCCACCTAACCCACACATCTTTGGACTGTGGGAGGAAACCCGCACAGACACAGGGAGAATGTGCAAACTCCACACAGTGTCTCAAGCCAGGAATCGAACTTGGGTGCCTGGTGCTGTGAGGCAGCAGTGCTAACTATTGTGCCACTGTGCCATTGTGCCACCCCAATTGTTTTCAAAACAACTGTTTCCAAAACAATTGTTTCCTGTTTCATGTTTTTATTTTTGTTGCAGTTTTAATTCTCGCTAAAATAGTCATTTAGTCCTAAGATCGCAGTAATTTTAGTAAGAGAAAACGTAACAATTATCAGAGCAAAGAAATTCAGTCTATTTTCCAATGATTGTATACAATCAAGGTTCTTCCATTGCCATTCCAGTTTCAACAATTTGGGACAAATCATGACTTTGCATCGAATATGAAGGCAGGCCTTGTTTTCTGACATATGATAGGCATGAACAGAGATAGATGCAAAAAACACCTTGGGGACTGGAATGGGTTAAGTAATTGTAATGTGACTAAACTACGCAAGCACTGTCTCAAAGTTGCTATGCTTATGAATGTCACAGCAGCTGGAATAAACAATCGGTTGTAATTGTGGCTTGGCTGCAGAAATACTTTAGTTGGTTAGTGTATGCCTCCTACTCATTGGGAAAGCTTGGTTGCTATAGCATCCATGAACAAAATGAAAAAAAATGGAATGAATGCGCTCCAAAGAGGATAAACAAACAGTTTACACTTAATAGTATTACACACAGGGTGATGAATATCTGCTACAGATTGTCCGGCAATATAATAAAGATGGATAGAGTTTGGCAAATTGAAGAGTGCTCTTAATGAGATGTTTGGCAGGCAAGGAATTGATGCATAAATCTGTGGTATTATTCAGACTGGCTGCAATACAAGGGCATTGCCCCCATGCTGCTTCCATGCCCACTCATCCACTGAGCACCATGTACAGAATCAATTAGAGATTTAAAACAATGGCAAGTTTGAAATGCTGAGGAAAACAAAAATACCTATTAAAAAAACTGCTTTGAAGAAAAATCTGTTGGTGGTAATGTCCTATGAAACCCAATCAGACAGGGCCATGCATAAAGATCAATAACTGAACAACTCTTAATCTTGCCTAAGTAAGCATTGACACTGAGAGTATAGAATAATGTACTAATAAATTATATCATAAAGCTGTCAATCAATCAAGCTGACACTGTATGTCCACCTGCAAAGCAGAACCCGTAATGCATTTGTGAGCTTTGGAACTCAGCCAAGCATTCATAAGCATTCCTTTTGGAGAGACCTGGTCATCTGTCTCTGTTTATTTTGTACCCAGATAGCCTTGTAATGAATGCTTGGCTGAGGTCTAAGAATTTCATTGATTAGCATATTTCTGAGGTTATAACGAGTTGGCTGGTATTCTTTGGCAGCTCGTGCTGGCAGAATTCTCTAGTCTGCACTCAATTGTAATTCCCATTGACAGTGCCAGGACCAGAAGCGAATAACGGGCCTTCTTTTGCCACCGAGATAAACATTGAGGAAAGGCCAAAGAATCTCACACGTTTTTCTTTATTTCTTCCATTTTATCAATATATATGTGTGGGAGGGGTGTGAGATGCCTGCTCCCACAAAGAAGCCAGGTTTTTCATTTGATTTGATTTGATTTATTATTGTCACATGTATTAACATATAGTGAAAAGTATTGTTTCTTGCGCACTATACAGAAAAAACATACGTTCATAGAGAAGGAAACGAGAGAGTGCAGAATGTAGTGTTACTCGGGTGTAGAGAAAAATCAACTTAATGCAAGGTAAGTCCATTCAAAAGTCTGATGGCAGCAGGGAAGGAGCTGTTCTTGAGTTGGTTGGTACGTGACCTCAGACTTTTGTATCGTTTTCCCCAATGGAAGAAGGTGGAAGAGAGAATGGCCGGGGTGCGTGGGGTCCTTAACTATGCTGGCTGCTTTGCCGAGGCAGCGGGAAGTGTAGACAGAATCAATGGATGGGAGGCTGGTTCGCATGATGGATTGGGCTACATTCACAACCTTTTGTGATCCCTTGTGGCTTTGGGCAGAGCAGAAGCCATATCAAGCTGTGATACAACAGAAAGAATGCTTTCTATGGTGCATCTGTAAAAGTTGGTGAGAATCGTAGTTGACATGCCAAATTTCCTTAGTCTTCTGAGAAAGTAGAGGCTTTGGTGGGTTTTCATAACTATTGTGTCGGCATGGGGGGACCAGGGCAGGTTGTTGGTGATCTGGACACCTACAAATTTGAAACTCTCGAACCTTTCTACTTCATCCCTGTTGATGTAGACAGGGGCCTGTTCTCCTTTACACTTCCTGAAGTCAATGACAATCTCCTTTGTTTTGTTGACATTGAGGGAGAGATTATTGTTGCCACACCAGTTCACCAGATTCTCTATCTCATTCCTGTACTCTGTCTCATCATTGTTTGAGATCCGACCCACTACGGTGGTGTCGTCAGCAAACTTGAAAATTGAATTGGAGGGGAATTTGGCCACACAGTCGTAGGTGTATAAGGAGTATAGTAGGAGGCTGAGAACACAGCTTTGTGGGGCACCAGTGTTGAGGATGATCATGGAGGAGGTGTTGTTGCCTATCCTTACTGATTGTGACCTGTGAGCTAGGAAGTTCAGGATCCAGATGCAGAGGGAGGTGCTGAGGCCCAGGTCATGGAGTTTGGAGATGAGTTTCATGGGAGTAATAGTGTTGAAGGCAGAGCTGCAATCAATAAATAGGAATCTGACACAGGTGTCCTTGTTATCTAGGTGTTCCAGGGTTGAGTGCAAGGCCAGGGAGATGGCGTCTGCTGTGGACCTGTTGCGGCGCTAGGCATACTGTAGTGGATCCAGGTAGTCTGGGAGGTTTTAATTGATTCGTGTCATGACTAGCCTTGAGCTTTCTACCCACTCCCTTATTCTACATTGACAAAAGTACATAGAGCTGGAAAGAGGCATCCATGCCCTGTCTGTCACTTACTCTGTTACAAAAGAGACAGAGGCATGAAAATCCAGATCCATGTTGTGCACATCAACTATTCGATCTGGAATTTAGAACCTGGCCTTCCTCCTTATTTCACCTGTGAAATTCATCATAAATTCCAATTTTTAAAATAGAAATTGCAGATGACTTGACTGAGTGCAAGCTAGCATCCCAGACTAGCCACACAGACCCCCGCCAACTATGGCAAAGACTGTAAAACATAACAGGCTACAAGATGAAGGCATGTAAAATTGACGGTTCCAATGCACCCCTCACTGATGAGCTCAATGCATTCTATGCCCGTTTTCAGCAAGAGGCCAGCGAGAGCATGCCCTCCATTCTGGAAGCCCTGGATGAACCTGCATCTAGGGTCACCATTGCAGATGTCAGAGCAGCTTTCTCAAAGGCCAACCCATGGAGACCGACTGGCCCAGATGCGGTACCTGGACAAGCGCTCAGATCCTGCGTAGATCAGTTGGCGGGGATATTCGCAGAAATCTTCAACCTCTCTTTACAACAATCTGAGGTCCCTTTCACCTTTAAGAAGATGACCATCATCCCGGGATCTAAGAAAAATCAGAGTGCCTCAATGACTATCGTCCGGTGGCTCTGACATCCATCATTGTGAAGTGCTTCAAAAGGCTAGTCATGGCACGAATCAATTCCAGCCTCCCGGACTATCTGGATCCACGACAGTTTGCCTACTGCCACAACAGGTCCACAGCAGACACCATTTCCCTGGCCCTGCACTCAATCCTGGAACACCTAGTTAACAAAGACACCTATGTCAGACTCCTATTATTGACTGCAGCTCAGCCTTCAACACCATTATTCCCAGAAACTCATCTCCAAACTCCATGGCCTGGGCCTTGGCTCCTCCCTCTGCGACTGAATCTTGAACTTCCTAACTCACAGACCACAATCAGTAAGGATAGGCAACAACACCTGAATGATCATCCTCAACACCGGTGCCCCACAGGACTGTATTCTCAGCCCCCTACTGTACTCCTTATATACCCATGACTGTGTGGCCAAATTCCTCTCCAACTCGATTTTTAAGTTTGCTGACGACATCACTGTAGTGGGACAGATCTCAAGCAATGACGAGAATGAGATAGAGAATCTGGTGAACTGGTGCGGCGACAATAATCTCTCCCTCAATGTCAACAAAATGAAGGAGATTGTCATCGACTTCAGGAAGCTTAGTGGAGAACTTGCCCCTGTCCATATTAATGGGGATGAAGTAGAAGAGGTCGAGAGCTTCAAGTTTTTAGGTGTCCAGATCACCAACAACCTGTCCTGGTCCCCCCATGCCGACACTATCGTTAAGAAAGCTCACCAACGCCTCGACTTTCTCAGAAGACTAAGGAAATTTGGCATGTCAGCTACGACTTTCACCAACGTTTACAGATATACCGTAGAAAGCATTCTTTTTGGTTGTATCACAGCTTGGTATGGCTCCTGCTCTGCCCAAGACCGCAAGAAACTACAAAAGGTCGTGAATGTACCCCAATCCATCACGCAAACCAGCCTCCCATCCAGTGGTGCTGTCTACACTTCTCACTGCCTCGGCAAAGCAGCCAGCATAGTTAAGGACTCCACGCACCCCGGACATTCTCTCTTCCATCTTCTTCCTTCGGGAAAAAGATACAAAAGTCTGAGGTCATGTAACAACCGACTCAAGAACAGCTTCTTCCCTGCTGCCTTCAGACTTTTGAATGGGCCTACCTTGAGTAGATCTTTCTCTGCACCCGAGCTATGACTGTAATCCTACATTCTGCACTCTCTCATTTCCTTCTCTATGAACGGTATGCTTTGTATAGCGTGCAAGAAACAATACTTTCCTAATAATACTAATACATCTGACAATAATAAATCAAATCAAAAATCAGTGGTTAAATGGACTGGTTTTTGATGGGTAAATAAAATGGCTGTAAAACTGAGGAGGACTCAAGATGCAGGATTACCCTATGTCTGTTGCTTCTGATGTAAGCAACATGCAAACTTTATGATGGCTGCTAATTTAGATGGTGCTGGCATGTAGCCAGCGCTAAATGCATCATCGCCTCACATCTGCTGAGCAGGGGGTGCACAATTGTGAGAAGTTAGCACAAGTTAAAAATAGCCTTCGTTATTTAAAACAAACCTGAATTTCTTAAAGGGGTGCTACATTCTGGCCGGAGTAACTGCTTTGAATCATTCTACAACTGCTTTTAACCTTAGAAAGAGAGAAGAATGAGCTTCAAGCTTTTCTGACACTGCACTGAAACCTTGGAGGTTTAATTTATTTATTAGTGTCACAAGTAGGTTTACATTAACATTGCAATGAAATTACTGTGAAAATCCCCTAGTCGTCACACTCCGGCACCTGTTTGGGTACTGATGCGCGTTATCACACACGAGGCTTGAGATGCTCAGGAAATAAAGGCTTTTATTTGCTGTAACAACGAAGCTACTAATTATATACACGATCCCAGACTGAGGGGTCCCAGACAGAGCAGAGACCTTTATACCTCTCCCAGGAGGCGGAGCCCGACTGGGATGTACCACAATAACTATAATACAAGGTGTAACAGCCCAACCCTAACCCCAACAGCAACAAGTAGAACAACCCATCCCTAACCCCAACAGCAACATATATACAT
Organism: Mustelus asterias; assembly: GCF_964213995.1. Taxonomy (NCBI): domain Eukaryota; kingdom Metazoa; phylum Chordata; class Chondrichthyes; order Carcharhiniformes; family Triakidae; genus Mustelus; species Mustelus asterias. The sequence goes on from NC_135804.1 coordinate 91,960,320, forward strand.
ACTTGTAGTACTGGCCAGACCCTGGCTCAGTACTACCTCGTGGGAACCAACGAAGATTCACCACATTCACCCCTCCTTTGAAGACAAAGGCCGGCAGGGTACAAAAAAATAGAATAAGTTGTCATCAGTCTATAAGTTCAGACGGTCAGGGGGACCGCACCGTCGTTGTGACCTCCTCAATACCGGCGATGACACCAGAGAAGGCACTCGTGGTGGCGTTCTCCCCAAGGCGATGTCCAACTGTTCCTCCACAGTCTCACGGGCCGGTTGACCCTGAGGTGATGGTAATCCATGGAGTTCCGACACACCCTGAAGTGGCGACCATCCTCTGGACTCAGGCAAGCTGTACACGGGAGTAAAAGGGTTAAGTAATGGTCCCGATGCTGCCCGCACCGTGTCCGGAGGGGAAACAAGAGTTATGGGGTTTGTAACAGGGGGTATGGGAGCGACAGGGGTTTCTACGTCCCCTGCTGGCGCCAGGTCTCGGATCGAGACCGTGTCCTCTCGCCCGTCAGGGTATGCCACATGGGCATACTGAGGGTTGGCGTGGAGGAGATGGACCTGTTCGACCAACGGGTCGACTTGCGGGCCCTTACATGTCGCCGCAGGAGGACAGGTCCTGAGTACGTCAACCAAGACGGTATTGAGGTCCCAGAGGAAGACTTCTGAGGGAATGAAAACAGCCTCTCATGGGGAGTAGCGTTGGTTGCCGTACACAGGAGTGAGCGTATGGAATGGAGCACATCAGGGAGCACCTCTTGCCAACGGGACACTGGAAGGCTTTTTGACTTCAACGCCAGTAAGACAGCCTTCCAGACTGTAGCATTCTCACGTTCCACCTGTCCGTTACCCCTAGGGTTGTAGCTCGTGGTTCTGCTAGAGGCAATCCCGTATGAGAGCAGGTATTGCCTCAAGTCATCGCTCATGAACGACGAGCCCCTGTCGCTGTGAATGTAGCTGGGGTACCCGAACAGGATAAAAAGATCACGGAATGCCTTGATAACCGTGGCAGCGGATGTATCAGAGCAGGGAATAACAAAAGGGAATTTCAAGTACTCATCAATGATTTTGAGGAAGTACACATTCCGATCTGTTGAGGGAAGGGGGCCCTTAAAATCGACACTCAGTCTTTCGAAGGGACGAGTGGCCTTGACTAATTGTGCCCGGTCAGGTCGGTAAAAGTGCGGTTTGCATTCCGCGCATAACCGACAGCTTCTTGTTATGGACCAGACATCCTCCACCGAGTAGGGCAGATTGCGGGCTTTTATAAAGTGGTAGAGCCGAGTGACCCCAGGATGACATAGGTCATTATGGAGAGCCTGCGAACGGTCCTCCTGTATACTGGCGCATGTTCCACGCGAGAGGGCATCCGAGGGCTCATTGAGTTTCCCTGGACGATACATGATGTCCTAGTTATAGGTGGAGAGTTCAATTCTCCACCGCAAGATCTTGTCGTTCTTGATCTTGCCCCTCAGCGTGTTATTAAACATGAACGCCACGGACCGCTGGTCCGTGATCAGGGTGAACCGTTTTCCCGCCAAGTAATGGCGCCAGTGCCTGACGGCCTCCACAATGGCCTGGGCCTCCTTTTCCACCGCTGAATGCCGAATTTCGGGGCCTTGGAGGGTGCGGGAAAAAAGGCGACGGGCCTGCCCGCCTGGTTAAGTGTGGCGGCCAGGGCGAAATCAGATGCATCGCTCTCCACCTGAAAGGGGATGGACTCATCAACAGCGTGCATCGTAGCTTTCGCGATGTCGGCTTTTAGTTTATCAAAGGCCAATCGGGCCTCTGGTGTTAGGGGAAAAGAAGTGGACTTGCTGAGCGGACGGGCTTTGTCCGCGTAATTGGGAACCCACTGTGCATAATAAGAGAAGAAGCCTCAGCATCTTCTCAGTGCTTTTGCACTAGTGGGCAGGGGAAGTTCAAAGAGGGGACGCATACGGTCTGGATCAGGGCCAATGACCCCGTTTTCCACCACGTATCCGAGGATGGCTGAAAGGCGCGTACGAAACACACACTTCGCCCTGTTGTAGGTCAGGTTCAGGCGAGATGCAGTGCGTAGGAAATTCAGGAGATTTGTGTTGTGGTCCTGCTGGTCATGGCCGCAGATGGTGACGTTATCCAGGTACGGGAGGTAGCCCGCAGCCCGTTCTGGTCCACCATTCGGTCCATAGCACGCTGGAAGACCGAGACCCCATTGGTGACACCAAAGGGAACCCTGAGAAAATGATACAAGTGACCATCCGCCTCAAAAGCCGTGTATTGTCGGTCCTCTGGGCGAATGGGGAGCTGGTGGTAGGCCGACGTGAGGTCTATGGTGGAGAACACCCGGTACTGCGCAATCTGATTGACCATGTCAGATATGCGCGGGAGGGGATACACATCCAGCTGCGTGTATCTATTAATGGTCTGACTATAGTCAATGACCATCCGGTGTTTGTTCCCACTCTTGACCACCACGACCTGCGCTCTCCACGGACTAGCACTAGGTTGTATGATCCTTTCCTTGAGGAGCTGCTGAACTTCAGATCGAATGAAGATCCGATCCTCAGTGCTGTAACGCCTACTCTTAGTTGCAATGGGCTTGCAGCCTGGCACAAAATTCTGGAACAGGGAGGGTGTGGTAATCTTCAGGGTCGAGAGGCTACAGGCGTTGGGCAATTTGGAGGCTGCTGTTCTCACACTGAAAACGAAGGGAGTGGCCCACCGTACTGTAGGGTTACACTCCTCAAGTGGACCATGAAGTTTAGTCCGAGAAGTATTGGCGCGCAAAGGTGCGGCAACACCAGGAGCTTGAAACGCTCGTAAACTGTGCCTTGCACCGTTAAAGTTACCACGCAACTCCCTAGCACGGTGACAGACCGGGACCTTGATGCCATAGAAATTGTCTGTTTGACAGGTTGAATCCGGAGTCCACACCGCTTCACAGCGTCTGGGTGGATAAAACTCTCAGTGCTCCCGCTGTCAAACAGACAATAAATCAAGTGGTCGTTTACCTGAATGTCCATCATAGACTTGTCAAGTCTATGAGGCTTGGCCTGGTCCAGGATGATTGACGACCGTTGGTTCATGAGCGCCACTGCAGGCGGCTGAGATTGACGAGGATGACCCCTGCTGGTCGTTCGCAGTCGGTGCCGACCAACATGGCCGCTCCCATAGGTCGCACGTGGGTGATGGCGCCAAACTCAGCGACCCCTGGTGGTCACACCTCTCCGACTCCGTCGACCGTAATGGCGTCGTCCTGGCCTCGCACGTGGACGAAACCCTCGACGATGCCGCTGACGAAGAACCGGGCTCCGAGGAATCGCAGGCCGCACTGCTGTTCCGAGAAGCAGATTTAGATCGGCACACTTTCGAATAGTGCCCCTTCTTACCGCAGGCGGAGCACAACACAGCTTTAGCGGGACACCATTGCCGAGTATGCTTCGCTCCCCCACAGAAGTAACACCGCGGGCCGCCCGGAGCTGCTGCCGTTGTCAGGCTCGAGTGTGGGCACGCCATCACGCAGCATTTCGAACCCGAGGGACGAGGAGGGATCAGCGACTGCCACGTTGTCTCCACGTGGTCTTCAGGATACAATACTAGACTTTTGGAGGCCGTCTCCAACATATCCGCTAGTTCTATTGCCTGGGTGAGGTCAAGATTACCTTTCTCCAGTAGTTTGAGTCGATGTAAGATGATCCGACTCCCGCCACAAACGCATCTCGAGTGAGGTCGTTCATATTCTGCTCTGCTGACACTGCTTTGCAGTTACAGCCCCTGGCTAGCTGTAGGAGCTCGTTCGCATATTCCTCCGTCGTTTCGCCGGACTGCCGTCGTCGAATGGCTAAGAGGTAACGAGCGTGTATTTCGTTGGGCGGTTTAATATAACGCTTCTTCAGAAGCTCGAGGGCCTTTGTGTAGTCGGTGGCCGCACGGATCGTGAGGTAGACAGTGTCGCTTACCCTCGCATGGAGGACCCGGAGTCTGTCATCATCTGTGGTGACTGCTGCGGAGGCTGTCAGGTAGTCCTCAAAACATTTCAACCAGTGGTCGAAGGTGTTAGAGGCGCCCGCCGCACGTGGATCCAGTGTAAGGCGTTCAGGCTTCAGTATCTGCTCCATACTCTCCATACGTTTTTTTTCCGACGAGAGTTTATTTACAGCAAATAAAATTGATGTGCGTTATCACACACCTGGCTTGAGATGCTCAGGAAATAAAGGCTTTTATTTGCTGTAACAACGAAGCTACTAATTATATACACGATCCCAGACTGAGGGGTCCCAGACAGAGCAGAGACCTTTATACCTCTCCCAGGAGGCGGAGCCCGACTGGGATGTACCACAATAACTATAATACAAGGTGTAACAGCCCAACCCTAACCCCAACAGCAACAAGTAGAACAACCCATCCCTAACCCCAACAGCAACATATATACATACTTGTAGTCCTGGCCAGGCCCTGGCTCAGTACTATCTAGTGGGGACCAACGATGGTTCACCACAGGTACACTGAGGGAGAATTTATCATGGCCAATGCACCTAACCAACACATCTGTTGGACTCTAGTGGAGAGGAGGTTGGATGTGATCAATTCATCACAGCTGGGGGAGGTGGGGCAGGAAAACCCTCCAGACAAACATTTCAAAGACAGCAAGACAAGATAATTTTGGCAGTGAAAGCCAGGAATTTTGACCTAAGGGCCTGGAAGTGATGCTGCAAAAGGTTCAATGATCTCACATTCGTGGTCAAACCCAGTCAACACATTTTTAACTATCCCACCAACTATACCACCAGACCCACACACACACACTGCTGAATGCAACATGACTCATCTATCAACTCTTGCCAGGCACGATACATTTCTCACATTCATAATTTCATCTCACACACCCCCACCGTTAAACACACACAGCACTACTATAAGCCTCACGCCCACATCACACACCTTAGAAATACTGCCAGCTGTTCAACCATGACAACCACATCATGCAAACCCATTGCATCACACTTATTGACACAATCCCTTTTTTCTTGCAGGAGAAAGTGGTCCAGAGTTAGTGGCTGGAGCACTGAACCAGCGGGAGAGCAGACATGGATCATAAGCAATGCTGCATCATAAAATATTGCCGCTCACTCTCTGCCATGTTCTCCCATTCTTTTCTCTCGCTCAGGTCAAAACCAATGTAGAATGACTCCCAGCAGCTTCTCCAGGCACAATGCACTCCCGTTTAAGAGGGAGTTCACCCTGATGAAAAAGCAGGGTGTGGTGGGACTGAAACCACTGAAGGTGAGATATGCTTATGCCTATTCCTCATTCTGCTGGCTCACTCCCCCACCCCCCCATCTCACGGTTCCCCCCCCCCCCACTGACCCCCCCCCCCCTCCGCCACTCCCCTATTCCATGCCACTTTTGAGTTTTCTCCACCCTTCGTCTCAACGCTATGCTGATATCTTGAAATCTTGAATCGAGTGAGTTATAGTGCAAAGCAGCAGCTGGCTGAGTTGGGAGGTCTGGGGATTGAGAATCAAAGTGTGCCAATTACCATCAGAAAGCGACAGCAAGATGAGTTTGGGAGAAAGGAGTTTCTAAGGATCTCACAGTTGTGGTGGAAGCTGAGCGGCAGAGACCTGGAGGTACTTTGTGGGGCCCAAACAAACACTCCTGCTCCAGACCCCATACAGAAGTTTGTGGAAGAAAAAATTACCATAACAATTCTCTTGACAAGTTCAGTTGGCAGGACAGGTGACCTCCTGTAGGAATGGGTTAAAATACAACCCAGTGTCCCATATGCACCATGGGACCCTGATTAGCAATTTATCAATTTGAGTCCTGATGGAGTCTGTCAGTCGACTCAATCAACAGTTAAAAACTAATGGCATTTTAATCGCAGATATGTGGGAAGTGAGAAGCAGAGCTGTTCCATTTTATCTTTTCCTCGGCTGTTTTTCTGACAAGAGGTACAATTCCTCTTTCTCTATATTGATTCTATTGATTTTAGAACCAACTTTTGATGCACAGCCATATCAATGTTGTTTGAAATAGTGGAGAAGGTTGGAATAGAAGAAGTGTATGACAATTGTGAGAATGGATGTATAAAATGGTAGGGAAAGTGGGAATGGAGAGGTCAAAGAGAATTATGGATGGGAGGACGTTTGGCTTTCACAGGTATTATAAAAGACAAAACTATCTCTTCCAATTTTTAATGAATTGATATATATAATGGGCAACTGATCCAAAATCATGGGGGCAATTTTCCCAGCCTGCTATGGTGCTTTTGTAGTGCAGTGAGCCGGGAGACTCAAGTGGAGGCTGTTTCACGGGGTCCCCGTTGAGTGCCACGTCCTCCACACGTCTCCGGCAACCGGATTTCTAGCAGCGTCAGCTCTGCGCCGATTTCTGGCATGAAGCTGAATAAATTATGTAAATGCACATTTAAATCTCTTTTAAATTTCATTAGTGGGCCCAGGATTGAAGTCTCCAGGCCCACTAGCCTCTTCCCCACCCCCAGTACCCCCCTCCTCTCCAGGACTGTTTCACAACAGTGGGGTTTACTATAGTCTCCACACCTGCTGGAATGAAAGGGGATAAATTGAGGCCCCCAGAGGTTTGGGCACTAGGGGTTGCCCCCTGGGAATTGCCACCTTGGCGGTGCCAGCCCAGACCCCCTGGCACTGCCCAAGTGGCTAAGTGGCAATGCCCAGAGGGCACCTTTGCACTGCCCATTGGGCATCGGGCAGTGCCAAGTGGGCAGGGCTTAATGGGTGGAGCCTATTTTGGGCAGGGTCTCTGGGATGGGGGAGGGAGATCGGTGGGGGTGGGCCCACTGCCACTCTCCATACAGGATCACCAGCAGAAAGAGGGAGGCCAGCAATTGGACTGGGCATTGGGGTGAGGAGGGGGTCGGCCTGCCGGGGGTTTGTCGGGACTGTGGGGGGTGGGGGGGGGGGGGAGAAATTGGGAGATGGATTGGGGTTGCGGGGGGAGGAGAGGGGAGGAGATCAAGATGGACCGCAGTGCGGGGGGGAGGGGGGGGGGGGGGCGGGGGGAGGTGGTGGTTGAGGCTGGCCCGATCATGTTTGCGGGGGGCCAATGGTCGGGCTGTGGTGGGGTTGGAGGGCTTTGCTGGGGTCACGTGGTTGGCCAGTGATTGAGCTGGCCAGCGATCAGGAGGCCGACAGTGTGAGCGACTGCGCATGCACTGATCTCTGCGCTGACTGATTGGCGCATGCGCAGTGACCTGGTCAGCATTATGCTGCCCACCCCTTCAGTGGGAATAAGCCCCGCCCACCCACTGATTTTCAACATGATTCACGCTGAGACGCTCTGTGATACACAGAGCAAGGGAGATTCATTTTGATATTCCCACTGAAACAAACAGCAGGAGTTACTCCAGTTTTAACACAAATTCGACACTCAGAATGTTTTTGGGAGAATCGCCCCCCCACTCACCTCTTTCATGCCATTGTCCAGACAAAATCGAACTAATGAATTCTTGAATGGAGCAAGTTTGATCGGCCAAAAGGCCATTCCTCACCACAGATTTTACGTCCCTGACTTAAAATGAGCTTACTGCCTTGATAACAAGTTCCTGTCTTTTTTTAATTTTTGTCCGTAATACCTTCCTGAGGTGAGGTACAGAAGTGCAATTTGAATATTAAAAGTAGTCTACTTACTGTTTCAGTACCTTCTCAACAAGCTTGAGTGTTCCTGAGGAGGGGGTGGGTCGGCCGGGGGGGGGGGGGGGTGAAATACAATGTCAGTATAGTACTAACTGCTCAGTCTTTCTGTTGTCATCGCAAATCATGAAAATGCAAATAGATTGAAAGCAACATAAAGCTAGATAATACAGTCTATTCTCCAGATATTTGCATAATGGTATGCAATCAATCTGTCCTAATAATCACAAGATAAAAAAAAAACAGTCTTCAGGGTTTTCAGAACAGTAAAAGCTTTGATGCAGTCACTGACTGGTAAATTGTGGCAACACTAATTACGAGCAGTAATTCATTGCCAATGTTGTCATCTTGTACCTTGCCTCTGAAATATTGACAACAGCAGGTTTTACTCGAGTCTGGACATGCAGCACCCTCCCACAAGCCCATTTTTCCTTCCTTTAATGATTTCCTGACATAGAGTATAACTCAAAAGTAATTAAGGGAGAGATCGTGCCATTGAATCAGCCTGACTACCATTCTATCTGGGCCTGGTGTTTCTAACAGGAGTGCTGTGATTACAGATAACTTCAATAAAATGATTCTGAATTAATTAGACATTGAGTAATTGCAAGTTTCTGAGTTTTTAATGTCAAAATGACATTATTGACATATAATTTGCATAATCAAATATTCATATCAGGTATTCATTTGATTTTGAAAGTTCCCAAACATTTGATATTTTGCTTGCATATATTTTCATTCTTATAAATATGTAATGACATTTCTTGCAGAACTGCTATTAAAATTGAATTAAAAATGTTCCTTTTCTACTTCTAAAATGGCTAGCAAACCAAGTATTAAAACTTGTCAATGATTATGTGGTGACAATTCTAAAACAGCTCTTCCACTTAGAATGTGACAATCAGAAACAAACACTAAGCGGTATTCATGCTGTTTGAGTCTAGTTGGCCTGTTTGAATGTAACTTGAAAAAAAATGAAATGGCTCATAAAGCCAGCTTGTCGCACACACCAACAGGTCTTGGTTCCATTCCCACTCTGCATTTATTCAATGTGTGCAACTGGCCACACTAATCCTCAGCTAAGGGAAAGAAAAAGAAAATAGACAGAACGCTATCTCTATTCAGAACCAGCAGAAACAGAGTGAATCAAAATAATATTAACAATAACATTTTGGCTGGAATGTTCCAACCATTCACGCCAGTGGGCTTTTCCCATCCCGCTGCAGTGAATGGAGATTTGAATGGAGCCAAATTCTCCATCTTCGCTGCAGCGGGAGCATGACATGAACAGTCAGTAAGATTGAGCCCTTTGTCTCTTTTGAATCCTATTGCTGCCTCGTAACTTCCTTTAACTGATGCTTCTGAATAATCTGGATTTCACCATCATTGCTAAATTTCCTTCAGTTTAGAGACATTGAATCATAGAGTCATAGAGGTTTACAGCATGGAAACAGGCGCTTCGGCCCAACTTGTCCATGCCGCCCTTTTTTTAAAAACTCCTAAGCTAGTCCTAATTGCCCGCATTGACCCATATCCCTCGATACCCATCTTACCCATGTAACTGTCTAAATGCTTTTTAAAAGACAAAATTGTACCTGCCTCTACTACTACCTCTGGCAGCTTGTTCCAGACAATCACCACCCTCTGTGTGAAAAAATTGCCCCTCGGGACACTTTTGTATCTCTCCCCTCTCACCTTAAACCTATGCCCTCTAATTTTAAACTCCCCTACATTTGGGAAAAAATATTGACTATCTAGCTGATCTGTGCCCCTCATTATTTTGCAGACCTCTATAAGATCACCCCTCAGCCTTCTACGCTCCAGAGAAAAAAGTCCCAGTCTATCCAGCCTCTCCTTATAACTCAAACCATCAAGTCCCAGTAGCATCCTAGTAAATCTTTTCTGCACTCTTTCTAGTTTAATAATATCCTTTCTATAATAGGGTGACCAGAACTGTACACAGTATTCCCAGTGTGGCCTTACCAATGTCTTGTACAACTTCAACAAGACATCCCAATTCCTGTATTCAATGTTCTAACCAATGAAACCAAGCATGCTGAATGCCTTCTTCGCCACTCTGTCCATCTGTGACTCCACTTTCAAGGAGCTATGAACATGTACCCTTAGATCTCTTTGTTCTTTAACTCTCCCCAGTGCCCTTCCATTAGCTGAGTAAATCCTGCCCTGGTTCAATCTACCAAAATGCATCACCTCGCATTTATCTAAATTAAACTCCATCTGCCATTCGTCAGCCCACTGGCCCAATTGATCAGGGTCCCGTTGCAATCGGAGATAACTTTCTTCACTGTCCACTATGCCATCAATCTTGGTGTCATCTGCAAACTTACTAACCATGCCTCCGATATTCTCATCCAAATCATTAATATAAATGACAAATAACAGTGGATCCAGCACCGATCCCTGAGGCACACCACTGGTCACAGGCCTCCAGTTTGAAAAACAACCCTCTACAACCACCCTCTGGCTTCTGGCATCAAGCCAATTTTGTATCCATTTAGATACCTCACCCTGGATCCCGTGAGATTTGACCTTATGCAACAACCTACCATGCAATGCCTTGTCAAAGGCCTTGCTAGAGTCCATGTAGACAACATCAACTGCACTGCTCTCATCTACCTTCTTGGTTACCCTTTCAAAAAACTCAATCGTATTTGTGAGACATGATTTTCCACTCACAAATCCATGCTGACTGTCCCTAATCAGTCCTTGCACCTCTAAATGCCTGTAGATCCTGCCTCTCAAAATACCTTCCAACAACTCACCCACCACAGATGTGAGGCTAACTGGCCTGTAGTTCCCAGGCTTTTCCCTGCAAACCTTTTTAAATGAAGGCACAACATTTGCCACCCTCCAATCTTCAGGCACCTCACCCGTGACTATTGATGATTCAAATATCTCTGCTAGGGGACCTGCAATTTCCTCTCTAGCCTCCCACAATATCCTGGGACACACTTCATCAGGTCCCAGGGATTTATCTACCTTGATGCGCTTTAAGACTTCCAGCACCTCCTTTTCTGTAATATGTACACTCCTCAAGACATCACTATTCATTTCCCCAAGTTCCCTAACATCCATGCTTTTCTAAACAGTAAATACTGACGAGAAATATTCATTTAGGATCTCACCCATCTCTTGTGGATCCTCACATAGATGACCGTGTTGAACCTTAAGAGGCCCTACTCTCTCCTTTGTTACTCTTTTGCCCTATCTGTATTTGTAGAAGCTCTTTGGATTCTCCTTTGCCTTATCTGCCAAAACAATCTTGTGTCCCCTTTTTGCCCTCCTGATTTCTCTCTTAACTCTACTCCTACACCCCCTATATTCATCAAGGTATTCACTTGATCCCAGCTGCCTATGCATGTCATGTGCCTCCTTCTTCTTCTTGACCAAGGCCTCAATATCCCAAGTCATCCAGGGTTCCCTACTTCTGCCAGCCTTGTCCTTCACTCTGAGAGGAATGTGCTTACCCTGAACCCTGGTTAATACACTTTTGAAAGCCTCCCACTTACCAGACATCCATTTGCCTTCCCACAGACTCGCCCAATGAACTTTTGAAAGTTCCTGCCTGATACCATCAAAATTGGCCTTGCCCCAATTTAGAAGTTTAACTTTTGGGGCAGACCTATCATTCTCCATAGCTATCTTAAAACTAATAGAATTATGGTCACCTGTCCCAAAATGATCCCTCACTAACACTTCTGTCACCTGCCCTTCCTTATTTCCCAAGAGGAGGTCAAGTTTTGCCTCCTCTCTAGTCGGGCCATCCATTTACTGAATGAGAAATTCCTCCTGAATACCCTCAACAAAGTTCTCTCCATCCAACCCTCTAATACTATGGCTGCCCCAGTCAATGTTGGGAAACTTAAAATCCCCTACTATTACTACCCTATTTTTCTTGGAGCTATCTGTAATCTCCTTACATATTTGCTCCTCAATTTCCCACCGACTATTTAGGGGCTGATAGTACAACCCTATCAAAGTGATTTCTCCCTTCTTATTTCTCAGTTCTACCCTATAGACTCAATGGCCGAGCCCTCAGATATATCCCCTCTCAGTACTGCCATGATGTTTTCCCGAATCAAAAGTGCAACTCCCCCTCCTCTCTTACCTCCTGTTCTATCTTTCCTATAGCATCTGTACCCTGGAACATTGAGCTGCCAGTCCTGTCCCTCCCTTAGCCATGTTTCAGTAATTGCTATAATATCCCAGTCCTACGTACCAATCCATGCCCTGAGTTCATCTGTCTTGTTCGTCAGGCCTCTTGCATTGAAATAAATACAGTTTAATCTGGACTTCCCTTGCTCTCTGTCTTGCTTTTGCCTGATCTGTCTGGTACTAGGATTACTGACACTGCCTTTACTATTTAATGTTCTCTCTTTAACTCCTGTGCTGTCCTCAACCTTCTCTTCTGTCTCCCTACTGCTTTGGATCCCACCCCCCTGCCAAACTAGTTTAAACCCTCCTGAGTGGCTCTAGCAAATCTCCCCGCCAGGATGTTAGTCCCCCTCCAGTTCAAGTGTAACCTGTCCCTCTTGAACAGGTCACGCCTTCCCCAGAGAAGATCCCAATGATCCAAAAATCTAAATCCCTGCCCCCTGCACCAGCTCTCAAGCCAGGCATTCATCTGCCTAATCTTCCTGTTCCTACTCTCACTAGCACGTGGCATCGGTAATAGAACATAGAACATAGAAAAACTACAGCACAAACAGGCCCTTCGGCCCACAAGTTGCGCCAGTCATTTCCCTACCTACCTAGGCTTATAATTAAACTTACCTATAACCCTCAATCCTATTAAGTCCCATGTACTCATCCAGAAGTCTCTTAAAAGACCATATCGAGTTTGCCTCCACCACCACTGACGGCAGCCGATTCCACTCACCCACCACCCTCTGAGTGAAAAACTTACCCCTGACATCTCCCCTGTACCTACTCCCCAACACCTTAAACCTGTGTCCTCTCGTAGCAACCATTTCAGCCCTGGGAAAAGCCTCTGAGAATCCACCCGATCTATACCTCTCAACATCTTGTAAACCTCTATCAGGTCACCTCTCATCCTTCGTCTCTCCAAGGAGAAAAGACCGAGCTCCCTCAACCTATCCTCATAAGGCATGCCACCCAATCCAGGCAACATCCTTGTAAATCTCCTCTGCATCCTTTCAATGGCTTCCACATCCTTTCTGTAATGAGGCAACCAGAACTGGGCACAGTACTCCAGGTGGGGTCTGACAAGGGTCTTATAAAGCTGCATCATTATCCCCTGACTCCTAAACTCAATCCCTCGATTGATGAAGGCCAGCACACCATACACCTTCTTAACCACTTCCTCCACCTGCGAGGCCGATTTAAGAGTCCTATGGACCTGGACCCCAAGGTCCTTCTGATCCTCTACAGAAATAGTCCAGAAATTACTACCTTCGAGGTCCTGCACTTTAGCCTTCTGCCTAACTCTCTATCTTCATATTTCAGGACTTCATCCCTTTTCCTACCTATGTCGTTGGCACCAATATGTGCAACGACCTCTGGCTGCTCCCCCTCCCCCTTAAGAATGTCCTGCAATCGCTCAGAGAAGTCCTTGACCCTGGCACAGGGAGACAACACATCATCCTGGAGTCTCGATTGCGGCCACAGAAACGCCTGTCTTGAGCTTGAACTGAACTTGAACTGAAGTTGAAGGAAAGAATTTCTCTTCAAGTGTTGAAGGTGAAACTAAAGCTTTGCCTTCTGCCCTATGGGCTAACTCTTGCAGAAGCAGGCAAATACGGAGAAACTTGGATTAACTATCAGATGAAGTAAAGTATATCTTAGCAAATGACCTATGACCAATGCAGCACTGAGCTGACAAACTGACAGAATAGTAAGTAACTATATATGCTTCAGTTTAATTTGACAGGAATTGTTTAATATCTAAACATTTATTATTAGGAAATGTGGGAGGCTAAAACCTTATATCCAAGAATCTGTCAATTGAATACATTGAATTCACTCTCTCTCATTACAAAATAAAGGATGTTGCATATGATTTTATTCTTGTGTAAACTGGTAACAGCCAAGATACCTCATGATGGCTGAGGATTCAAAATCCACCCAATATCTCATCATAATAATGGGATCAAAAGGATGCTGAGCATGATTGTTGGTGTAAAAAATGCTAAAATTAAAAATAAATGTTAACATAAGAATACAAATATTCAAAATTCAGGAAGCCTCTTTAAAAATAGGCAAGGACCTGACTGGGTACAAGTATAATAATAATCTCCATAGCTGAAGAACTGGCTAGCACTTCTGACTCAGACACGCAAGAAGAATGATCACTTGGGAAGGTTATTGCGGTGTTAGGAATGAGCTAATTCAGTGACCAGGGGTTAAACCAGGAACTTTCTGCATTCTTTAGTAGTACAATGCCTCTGCCAACTAGGCAATCAGAGAAGCTTGGCAAAGCTCTGCAACAAAAATAACTTTTGCGCATCTATTATTTATGTGTCCTGAACATTAATTTTAAAATATCTTAATAGTATGATTAAACAATAATGAGTGCATGATGGAGGACAACTGGTAGCTCTAGCAACAGAACATAGATACTCAACCAATGGTCTGAATTATAATTTGATTACATTTTGTGCTTTTGGCACTTGGATGAATGTTCATTCCCAGAAAATTTTCCTCTGTTTTGAATGCTTGAGAATTTGGAGCTCCAAAAGAAAAAACGGACTAATAATCTGGCTAAAAATTTTAATCTTCCCAGTTACAGAACAGCTCTGACAGGGCCTGTGGTGAAGCCCAGATGTCCTACACACTACACCTCAATATGAACATGTGGCAGCAATGAGAAGCAACAAATGAGGTAAAATACTTGGGAAAAAAACATTGGAACAGGACTAGATCATTCAGGGCCTCAAGCCTGTTGCGTTATTCAATTAGATCATGGCTGCTTTGAATTTCAACTACATTTCCCCTCCCTTGTTCCATATTCCTTGATGCCCTTGCCTCAAAAAAAATCAATCAGTCTCAGACTTGAAACTCCAATTATCCCCACATCCCATATCCTATTGCGAAGGAGAGGGTGAAAGTGAGGAATTTCCAAATTTCTCCGATCTTTTCCATTAAAAAAATTAGCTAATTTTGTTCCTGGTTGGACTTGCTTTAATTTTAAGATTATGCTCCCTCCTTGTGATTCCCCTACCAGAAATAAAATAGATTCCCTAAATATCATTAGCCAAGTTGTGCTGGTAAAGTGCATTGACCCGAACAGGCGCCGGACTGTGGCGACTAGGGGAATTTCACAGTAACTTCATTGCAGTGTTAATGTAAGCCTTAATTGGGACTAAAAAATAAACTTTAACTTTTACTTTAAGTTATTTGTTTCTTTAAAAATAAGCAATCTTTTCATCAAGCTACTTGAGCCTGCACCTATAAATTTGTCTCTTAAAATAACAAATATAATCAAAACTATTTTAAGATTAAGAGAAAATATCATTCTTACTGTGGATATTACACAGATTTCCTAACTATTTGATATGTAACTAATGTCAAAAATTTGTTCAAACAATCATGGATCAAGATGGACACTATTCTACTCCAATCAATAATATTTTAGACAATCTATTTGTATGGCCCAGTTACTGAATTCTCTAAATTTGACATGGCCACCAAGCTAATCTAATGAGTACCTACATTGTACAGTAGCAGGAAGGTCCCAGATTCAGTTCCTGGTCTGTGCCAACTTACCTGACTTATATAGGGATGTGACAATTGCTCTTCATACCTCAACTAGGTAGGGATGGAAAAGCAAGCATGCTTGCTCCTGATTTTTCATCGGCAATCCTTGCTATAAGTGTGCACACGCATTCAATGGCTATCAACACATGATGTGGAGATGCCGGTGTTGGACTGGGGTAAGCACAGTAAGAAGTCTCACAACACCAGTTTAAAGTCCAACAGGTTTATTTGGTAGCACAAGCTTTCAGAGTGTTGCTCCTTCTGCAGGTGAATGAAGAGTTGTGTTCACAAACAGGGGTTACATAGACACAGACTCAATTTACAAGATAATGGTTGGAATGCGAGTCTTTACAAGTAATCAAGTCTTTACAAGTACAGACAATGTGAGTGGAGAGAGGGTCAAGCACAGGTTAAAGAGATGTGTATTGACTCCAGACAGGACAGTTAGTGAGATTTTACAAGCCCAGGCAAGTCATGGGATTACAGATAGTGTGACATGAACCCAAGATCCCGATTGAGGCCGTCCTCATGTGTGCGGAACTTGGCTATCAATTCTTGCTAGGCGATTCTGCGTTGTCGTGTATCGTGAAGGCTGCCTTGGAGAATGCTTACCCAAAGATCAGAGGCTGAATGCCCGTGACTGCTGACATGTTCCCCGACAGGAAGAGAACATTCCTGCCTGGTGATTGTCGAGTGGTGTTCATTCATCCGTTGTCGTAGCATCTGCATGGTCTCGCCATGAAAGGTGCCCTCATAAGAATAGGATATGGCGCTCAACTCATCGATTGACAGTTCTGACGAGCCACAGCGAAAAATTGCACCGACCTCCTCAGAAGACAAACATGGGACACGGTGGACAGAATACCCTTTGCCGTCCAGTACTTCCCCGGAGCGGAGAAGCTACGACATCTTTTCCGGAGCCTTCAACATGTCATCGATGAAGACGAACATCTCGCCAAGGCCATCCCCACACCCCCACTTCTTGCTTTAAACAACCGCAAAACCTCAAACAGACCATTGTCCGCAGCAAACTACCCAGCCTTCAGGAGAACAGTGACCACGACACCACACAACCCTGCCACAGCAACCTCTGCAAGACGTGCCAGATCATCGACACAGATGCCATCATCCCACGTGAGAACACCATCCACCAGGTACACGTTACATACTCTTGTGACTCCGCCAACATTGTCTACCTGATACGCTGCAGAAAAGGATGTCCCAAGGCATGGTACATTGGCGAGATCATGCAGATGCTACGACAACGGATGAATGGATGCCAGTCGACAATCACCAGGCAGGAGTGTTCTCTTCCTGTCGGGGAACACATCAGCAGTCACGGGCATTCGGCCTCTGATCTTCGGGTAAGCGTTCTCCAAGGCAGCCTTCACGACTCACGACAAAGCAGAATCGCAGAGCAAAACCTGATCGTCAAGTTCCGCACACATGAGGATGGCCTCAATCGGGATCTTGGGTTCATGTCACACTGTCTGTAACCCCCACGACTTGCCTGGGCTTGCAAAATCTCACTAACTATCCTGGCTGGAGACAATTCACAGCTCTGTAACCTGTGCTTAACCCTGTCTCCACTCACATTGTCTGTACCTGTAAAGACTTGATTACCTGTAAAGACTCACATTCCAGCCATTATCTTGTAAATTGAGTCTGTGTCTATGTATGCCCTGTTTGTGAACACAACTCTTCACTCACCTGAGGAAGGAGCAACACTCCGAAAGCTTGTGCTACCAAATAAACCTGTTGGACGTTAACTTGGTCTTGTGAGACTTCTTACAACACATGCTCAAACAAGGAATTAGCATATTCCAGAGAAATGGAGGGGAGAATGTTCCCAGAAAAAAAAGTGGGGTGGGGGGAGGGAGAGGTGGGCAAGGAACAAAGGAAAGCTTTCTTAACAAAACAGCAAATAATCTCTTTACAAGCTGTTATCGGCAATGATTCTTTTCACTGCTTCAGACTGCTTTGAAATGCCTGAATTTGAAATGACTGATTTACATTTGGGGAAGATACAAGCAGTTGCAATATTTTAAAGTGTGGTAGGTGATATGTCAGAAGAGTTGCCATAATGCTCATTTATTGCTCTCTTAATGAGAAAGACAGTGAATCACGCTGGGTTGAACATGGCCCTTCGGGTGAAGCTGCAGGAAATCAAAATAGAAAAGTCAGGCTGCTTTCATGTGTAATACGATATATTTAGCAAATGAACTCAAGGCAAGATTGATTTGCTTTCCTTTTAAAATTTACTAGATCTTTCACTCCCCATGCAGCTCAGAAAATAGAGTTTGGATTAGTTGCGCACACCATGGGGGTTGGAGCAAGCCGATTGACAAAAGGGCAATTCAATGATAAAATGCAAAGTGCTGCTACTAAGAAGCAAGGGAATGGATGTTCCCACATTGAACTGGCCTGGCAGCCTCTGGGTCACAAGAAAGTAAATAAGAAAGAGGGAGCCTGACTGCTCCAAGGTATGGGGCTGGGTGGGCAATGGGTCATGTTAGTTTTCTGGAGCCTGGGGGAACACTTCTTTTCCCTCCTATTGCCACAAAATTAAAGTCACTCACCCTTGGAAAGTCCAGGATACCAGCCAAAACTGGTTACAGCATGCACAGTTTTTGCTGGACTCATTGCAAACTATCGATGACCACAGGAGAATTTTTTAGCAGTTTAAAAGGGCCTACTGCCTGACTCAGGCACCTGTAGAACCCTGCACAATCCAGGAGTAACAATCGACATTGAATCCAAAGCTGCATCCATTCTGCTGCTGTTACATATATACCTTAACACTTCATTCTACATAAATAATCAGGTTCCAAGAAAACATTGAATTACTCCAGATTTTCCTTCTTTCAATCTGAAATTTCAAGTTTTGATTCATTTAACAATCACCCGTGCAGATCAGGCACAGCATGTTTCAGAAGCTGTAACCAGGCATAACCTTTTTATTTTTAACATGACTTATACTTCGACATAAAATGCATACAAAGAAATAAAAAAATGCATATCAGGTCACAAGGGAGGATGTTTTTAAAATGAAAAGGTCAAAAGTTGCAACTAAAAGACAAGAAAAATAATTTTCCATCTTGCTACCTCTGACTGCAATGTTGAAAGACCATCCCCGGCAGGAACAATTGGAGGATACTCACATATGAAAGTTGTGGTGGAGGATTCAATCAGGCAGCAGATTTGATGGGCAGATATAAAAGATTGAAGAAAATCAGCACGGCAGGGTGGCACAATGGTTAGCACTGCTGCCGCACAGCGCCAGGGACCCAGGTTCAATTCCAGCCTTGGGTCACTGTCTGTGTGGAGTTTGCACATTCTCCTCGTGTCTGCGTGGGATTCCTCCGGGTGCTCCGGTTTCCTCCCACAGTCCAAAGATGTGCAAGTTATGTGGATTGGCCATGCTAAATTGCTCCTTTATGTCTCAAGATGTGGAGGTTAGATGGATTAGCCATAGGAAATGTGTAGGATTATGGGGGGAGAGCCTAGGTAAAATAATCTGTCAGAGAATCGGTGCAGACTCAATGGGCTGAATGGCCTCATCTGCACTATAGGAATTCTATGACTCTATGAATGTGCTTATAATTAACTCACTTACACCCCAAATTCTATGATTCTTTAAGCCACATAACTTGTCTGCACCAAGATTAGTGAGTGTACACCCAGGCTAGACATCCATTCTATCTGCCCAAAGGTCAGCCTGAGAGGAACATTACGGCAATCACAACAATGACAGCATCAGCATGGTTGTTAATTCTCCACCATCATTGGCACTACCTTGTCTTTTCTGTGAGATGAAATGCTTGAAAACTCAGCCAAAGGAAATAAGCAGATAGGGTTCATTGAAATTTAGATCTTATAAAAATGTTTTTTTTATAGAATCCCTACAGTGCAGAAAGAGGCCATTTGGTCCATCGAGTCTGCACCGACCACAATCCCACCTAGCCCCATATCCCTACATATTTACCCACTAATCCCTCTAACCTACGCATCTCAGGACTCTAAGGGGCAATTTTTAGCATGGCCAATCAACCTAACCCACACATCTTTGGACTGTGAGAGGAAAACAGAGCACCCGAAGGGAACCCACGCAGACACGAGTAGAATGTGCAAACTCCACACAGACAGTGACCCAAGCCGGGATTCGAACCCAGGCCCCTGGAGCTGTGAAGCAGCAGTGCTAACCACTGTGCTACCGCGCCGCCCATGGTTACCTTGCAACTCTCAGGTTAGATCCCCCCAAACTTGAGTGAATTAATTGGGGCTACAGTAGATGCATTACCATTGATGTGGTGCTCTGGCCTAGGGAATAGTGAAATAAAACAGCCAGGGTTTGCATTTCAGATTAATAGACAGAGATTTATGCTGGAAAGTGCATGTATGTGGATGTCAGGTGTCGACTGGATGTGATGCCCATGAATTAATAGCATCAGTACCATTTATTATGGGCCTGTAATTCAGCAACAACAGTGCTTTTGGGAGCACAGCAAATCAAGCAATAAAAAGCTAATTAATCCCAGCCCTTAAAACAAAAGCTAATTTAAAAATATATATTAGATTATGGATAATGAATAAATTATGATTTATATATCTGGATAAGATAGCATACTGATAAATTTCTTTACACAAATATGGAAGTGCCTAATTTGAATTTATATTCATTAATATTATCTTCTCCATGTTACATGATGCAAACTGTTTCCAGTTTGGAAATCTGGCAATAAGCTGAATCGGTTTTTGTAAATTTAATAAAGACCTTGGGGCGATGTTGAGCCGTGTTGCCATCCATGTGAATGGCAACGGGGTCTCAAGATCTGGAAGTCACAGTTCTCGTCAGCGAAAATGCAATTTTGGATCTTCCCCGCCCCTCACCGGTGACATCATCAGGTTCACACCCATAACAGGCATGAATTTTGTACATTCATCCATGGTGAGCTAGGGGGGAGGTTTATACAGGTTATGATAGGGGCACCCTTTAAAGATAGTGACCCGATCTCTGTGCAGCTAGGTTTTGCTGGTGTGTTTAAATTGCCTTCCCATATGACGGTGTGAAATACGCTCAGTTGATTTTTTTTTAGGCAGAGTGTTGTCAGATCTGGAGAGAACATCAACCTGTTTCTCTGAAAACGTGCAACTTTCTGACTAGAAACAACACTTTGACATTTTTTGGTAAGATTTTACGGAATGTCTAGGTAATTATCATACACATTGCCTCTAAGTTTGCTCTTCCTCACAACTGGAAACACTCTCCCTGTGCCTAATCTAAGCTTGGACACCCCTGTGGCCATCCACACTCCGCTTCCAGGATCAGCAGACCTGATTCCATCATACACCCATCTCTCCTCAACACCACCACCCCCCACTACCTCTCACCACCTCCCCTCCCCTTCTCCCAAGCAAATATTGCACATTTTATGGTACCTTTTACCAAGTTGGGTCTGGCGAATTGGAAAATTTCCCAACTTCAGCTAATCGCCTTAGTCACCAAATTCTGGTCTGAAGCCTTCATGAGCATTTTTAAGATGCCATGTCACATCAAGACCCAAACTACTTCCCCCATCCTTAGTTTTTATAAAAGCAGGACCTTCCTGCTATATCTAGCCGCATAATCATTACTCCAGTTCCAAAGATAGATTGCCTTCTGTAACCATCTGATACTAAGTATGGCAAATAGCTGATAGCATGCCAACTGAACAAAATAAACTGCTTCCAGGATAGGGATAAATTGTTGTAATACTGCTAAAACCAGATTGCACCAAATGTTTCTTCACCACAGCAGTACTGATCATTATACAAGGCTGCTGCACCTGATGCTGATTCCAGTAATTGTGTTCATGGGACAGGCACACAAAATACAACGATCATGAACATGTACAACTGGCAACACAAAATGTGCAATGGGTGGCACGGTTGCACAGTGGTTAGCACTGCTGCCTCACAGCGCCAGGGACCCAGGTTCAATTCCAGCCTCGGGTCACTGTCTGTGTGGAGTTTGCACGTTCTCCCCTTGTCTGTGTGGGTTTCCTCCGGGTGCTCCCACAGTCCAAAGATGCGCAAGTTAGGTGGATTGGCCATGCTAAATTGCTCCTTAATGTCTCAAGATGCCTAGGTTAGATGGATTAGTAAGAAGTCTCACAACACCAGGTTAAAGTCCAACAGGTTTATTTGGTAGCAAATACCATAAGCTTTCGGAGCACAGCACCTTCGTCAGATGGAGTGGTTATCTGTTCTCAAACAGTGCAAACAGACACAGAAGTCAAATTACAGAATACTGATTAGAATGCAAATCTCTACAGCCAGCCAGGTCTTAAATATACAGACAATCTGGGTGGAGGGAGCATTCAACACAGGTTAAAGAGATGTGTATTGTCTCCAGACAGAACAGCTGGTGAAATTCTGCAAGCCCAGGAGGTAAGCTGTGGGGGTTACTGATAATGTGACATAAATCCAACATCCCGGTTTAGGCCGTCCTCATGTGTGCGGAACTTGGCTATCAGTTTCTGCTCAGCGACTCTGCGCTGTCGTGTGTTGTGAAGGCCGCCTTGGAGAACGCTTACCTGAAGATCCAAGACTGAATGCCCGTGACTGCTGAAGTGCTCCCCCACAGGAAGAGAACAGTCTTGCCTGGTGATTGTTGAGCGGTGTTCATTCATCCGTTGTCGTAGCGTCTGCATGGTTTCCCCAATGTACCATGCCTCGGGACATCCTTTCTTCCAGCGTATCAGGTAGACAACGTTGGCCGAGTTGCAAGAGTAGGTACCGTGTACCTGGTAGATGGTGTTCTCACGTGAGATGATGGCATCCGTGTCGATGATCCGGCACGTCTTGCAGAGGTTGCTGTGGCAGGGTTGTGTGGTGTCGTGGTCACTGTTCTCCTGAAGGCTGGGTAGTTTGCTGCGGACAATGGTCTGTTTGAGGTTGCGTGGTTGTTTGAAGGCAAGACGTGGGGGTATGGGGATGGCCTTGGCGAGATGTTCGTCTTCATCAATGACACGTTGAAGGCTCCGGAGGAGATGCCGTAGCTTCTCCACTCCGGGGAAGTACTGGACGACGAAGGGTACTCTGTCCACCGTGTCCCGTGTTTGTCTTCTGAGGAGGTCGGTGCGGTTTTTCGCTGTGGCGCGTCGGAACTGTTGATCGATGAGTCGAGCGCCATATCCTGTCCTTATGAGGGCATCTTATGAGGGCAATACACATCTCTTTAACCTGTGTTGAATGCTCCCTCCACCCACATTGTCTGTACATTTAAGACCTGGTTGGCTGTAGAGATTTGCATTCTAATCAGTATTCTGTAATTTGACTTCTGTGTCTGTTTGCACTGTTTGAGAACAGATAACCACTCCATCTGACGAAGGAGCTGTGCTCCGAAAGCTTATGGTATTTGCTACCAAATAAACCTGTTGGACTTTAACCTGGTGTTGTGAGACTTCTTACTGTGCTTACCCCAGTCCAACGCCGGCATCTCCACATCATGACTTAGATGGATTAGCCATAGGCAATGTGTAGGATTATGGGGGGAGAGCCTAGGTAA
Organism: Mustelus asterias; assembly: GCF_964213995.1. Taxonomy (NCBI): domain Eukaryota; kingdom Metazoa; phylum Chordata; class Chondrichthyes; order Carcharhiniformes; family Triakidae; genus Mustelus; species Mustelus asterias. The sequence continues at coordinate 91,983,264 of NC_135804.1, forward strand.
AATAATCTGTCAGAGAATCGGTGCAGACTCAATGGGCTGAATGGCCTCATCTACACTGTAGGAATTCTATGACTCTATGAATGTGCTTATAATTAGCTCACTTACACCCCAAATTCTATGATCCTTTAAGCCACATAACTGGTCCGCACCAAGATTAGTGAGTGTATCTGACCACAAACACGAAGGCATGCCCAGGCTAGACATCCATTCTATCTGCCCAAAGGTCAGCCTGAAATGAACATTACGGCAATCACAACAATGACAGCATCAGCATGGTTGTTAATTCTCCACCATCATTGGCACTACCTTGTCTTTTCTGTGAGATGAAATGCTTGAAAACTCAGCCAAAGGAAATAAGCAGCTAGGGTTCATTGAAATTTAGATCTCATAAAAATGGTTACCGTGCAACTCTCAGGTTAGATCCTCAAACTTGAGCGAATTAGTTGGGGCTACAGTAGATGCATTACCATTGATGTGGTGCTCTGACCTAGGGAATAGTGAAATAAAACAGCCAGGGTTTGCATTTCAGATTAATAGACAGAAACTTATGCCAGAAAGTGCATGTATGTGCATGTCAGGTGTCGACTGGATGTGATGCCCATGAATTAATAGCATCAGTACCATTTATTATGGGCCTGTAATTCAGCAACAACAGTGCTTTTGGGAGCACAGCAAATCAAGCAATAAAAAGCTAATTAATCCCAGCCCTTAAAACAAAAGCTAATTTAAAAATATATATTAGATTATGGATAATGAATAAACTATGAATTATATATCTGGATAAGATAGCATACTGATAAATTTCTTTACACAAATATGGAAGTACCTAACTTGAATTTACATTCATTAATATTATCTTCCCAATGTTACATAATGCAATTGTTTCCAATTTGGAAATCTGGTGACAAGCTGAATCGGTTTTTGTGAATTTAGTAAAGACCTTGGGCGATGTTGAGCCCGTGTTTGCCATCCATGTGAATGCCAACGGGGTCTCAAGATCTGGAAGTCACAGTTCCCGCCGGAGAAAATGCTACTTTGGATCTTCCCCACCCCTCACCGGTGACATCATCAGGTTCACACCCATAACAGGCATGAATTTACTGTGCATTCATCCATGGTGTGCCCAGGGGGGGAGGTTTATACAGGTTATGATAAGGGCGCCCCGATCTCTGTGCAGCCGAGTTTTGCTGGTGTGTTTAGGCCCCGCCTCCCTGTATGACGGTGTGAAATACGCCCAGTTGATTTTTTTTTTAGGCAGTGTCGTAAGATCTGGAGAGAACATCAACCTGTTTCTCTGAAAACGTGCAATTTTCTGAATAGAAACAACACTTTTTGGTAAGATTTTAAGAAATGTCTAGGTAATTATCATATACATCGCCTCTAAGTTTGCCCTTCCTCACAACTGGAAACACTCTTCCTGTGCCTAATCTAAACTTAGACACCCCTGTGGCCATCCTTTCAGGATCAGCAGACCTGACTCCATTCGACACCCACCTCTCCTCAACACCACCACCTCCCACTACCCCCCCACCACCTCCCCTCCCCTTCTCCCAAGCCAATATTGCACATTTTGTGATACTTTTTACCAAGTTGGGTCTGACGAATTGGAAAATTTCCCAACTTCAACTAATCGCCTTGGTCGCCAAATTCTGGTCTGAAGCCTTCATGAGCATTTTTAAGATGCCACGTCACATCAAGACCCAAGCTACTTCCCCCATCCTTAATTTTCATAAAAGCAGGACCTTCCTGCTATATCTAGCCGTATAATCATTATTCCAGTTCCAAAGATAGATTGCCTTCTGTAACCATCTGATACCAAGTATGGCAAATACCTGATAGCATGCCAACTGAGCAAAATAAACTGCTTTCAGGATAGGGATAAATTGTTGTAATACTGCTAAGACCAGATTGCACCAAAGTCTTCTTCACTAAGGTTGGCTTGCATGTTAACAAGGGTCATTCACATGCCATTCGTTTTTCAGAAAATTCTAGACCAACTAAATAGCTACACATATTTTTCCAGGATTAGGTGATCTCCAGTACAGCTTTGTATCTTATATAAATGGCTGCTCCATGAATTGAAAACAATCCATTGCCGATTACAACCTTAAAACAGATTGTATTACAATACTGGAAATATTGAAAATATAAGCAACAAACAAGTGAACAGATAAGCTTAATTTGAAGAATGCTACTGGCCACTAGAGAGCACTATTGTCAGGTTTATCTTGATAGCAATTGTGCTCACAGCATGGATTATCCCTGGTCCATTTGGAATGATTACACTTATTGCAAGGTTGTCTCATCAAAGCTCTGGAAAAGGTCATTCCAATTGGTGCCAATTCAATACATACACTGCCAAGGTTCAACACCTGCATGCCTTCCTGCTCTCAGAAGCAAGAGAATCATGAAGAGATTTGAAACTCTTCTTTGTCTATTGTGTGATCTTTTCGTAAGCAAAATCATTCACCCTCCCTTTCATTATATAAGCCAAAATGTCCCTCAAGATGGATATGGATATTAACTTCTTAAGCAAAATATCCTTGCTGGCAGATCCAAGATAACTGTACAATCAAGAAGAATCAGGAAACATAATAGTACGTTTTTCACTTCAAATGGTTTACACTAATTTTCCACATGCTGATGAGAAATTTCATATGCACGGATGAATATGATTAAGGCTTATATGAGTGCCATTATCATGATATTTTTGCAACAAAGGCGCAGACCCCTAGCATATGAATGACTCCTAAAACTAGCTAAAATTCCAGCAGGGTTATTATATTTTTTTAAAATGCCTAAAGCCCTTTCCAATCTGTTTCAATATCAAAGGATGTAGCCCAGTCTTCTGTTTTAGTATTTCATGTTTTTTAATAAAAAGTGATCATGTTGATGAATTAAACGGATGCCTACAGGCCCGTACCTCTTCATAAAGTGAATTCCCAATCTCAGTCAAGGTGTCAGAGACAGCACTAAGTACAATGGAGATGCTTCTATTAATAGAATATAATAAAAATCAGAAAAGTCATTAATCAAGATCACTGTCACGCGCCTGCTGACAATTACATTGGGGAGGTACTTCTGTGAAATGAGAAACCTTCCGTCAGGGAAGGGAAATTAGTGACAGTGATTATTGGTTGGTCTTGCTCATCTCACATCTGCACAGCTTAGAAGGAGTAGAAATAATTGGGGGCGGGGAGGTACAATTTTCTTATCTGGAAAAAGGAATCTAAGATACTGTAGATTATAACATAGTTGCACCTGCCCCAAGACCAGAAATTCCTGCCCGAGTTCAACAGACCTTTAGTTTTATTATATTTGTACATTTCGGTACTTTATATCTCATCAAAGAAACCAATTTAAATGAAGTCCAATCATAGGCCCCACATGAGAGACAAACCAGATCCAAGCTGACAAGACAAGACTGGCATCCCATCTTGGGCTCGATCAAATAAGATCCATGCTGACAGGTTGAGGCATTGCACCCCCACCCGGGCTTGATTTAACACTTCATTTTAGTCAAAACGCTGAGATGGCTTTGAAAAATTGCATCAGGTAAAGCCTCATTTTAACCTTATTGGCTACCCTGATCCTTTACTCTGCCCTAGTGGAGACAAACCATGACCACAGGCCGTCAGCACACCCCAGCTGCAATGGGATAGCCTTGTTCCCTGCCAGATCAATGATGATGTGGAGATGCCGGCGTTGGACTGGGGTAAGCACAGTAAGAAGTCTCACAACACCAGATTAAAGTCCAACAGGTTTATTTGGTAGCAAATACCATAAGCTTTCGGAGCACTGCTCCTTCGTCAGATGGAGTGGATATCTGCTCTCAAACAGGGCACAGACACAGAAATCAAGTTACAGAATACTAATTAGAATGCGAAACTCTCCAGCCAGCCAGGTCTTAAAGGTACAGACAATGTGGGTGGAGGGAGCATTCAACACAGGTTAAAGAGATGTGTATTGTCTCCAGACAGAACAGCTAGTGAGATTCTGCAAGATCAGGGGGAAAGCTGTGGGGGTTACTGATAATGTGACATAAATCCAACATCCCGGTTTAGGCTGTCCTCATGTGTGCGGAACTTGGCTATCAGTTTCTGCTCAGCGACTCTGCGCTGTCGTGTGTCGTGAAGGCCGCCTTGGAGAACGCTTACCTGAAGATCCAAGGCTGAATGCCCGTGACTGCTGAAGTGCTCTTCAGCAGTCACTTCAGCACTTCAGCAGTCACGGGCATTCAGCCTTGGATCTTCAGGTAAGCGTTCTCCAAGGCGGCCTTCATGACACACGACAGCGCAGAGTCGCTGCGCAGAAACTGATAGCCAAGTTCCGCACACATGAGGACGGCCTAAACCGGGATGTTGGATTTATGTGACATTATCAGTAACCCCCACAGCTTTCCCCCTGATCTTGCAGAATCTCACTAGCTGTTCTGTCTGGAGACAATACACATCTCTTTAACCTGTGTTGAATGCTCCCTCCACCCACATTGTCTGTACCTTTAAGACCTGGCTGGCTGGAGAGTTTCGCATTCTAATCAGTATTCTGTAACTTGATTTCTGTGTCTGTGCACTGTTTGAGAGCAGATATCCACTCCATCTGACGAAGGAGCAGTGCTCCGAAAGCTTATGGTATTTGCTACCAAATAAACCTGTTGGACTTTAACCTGGTGTTGTGAGACTTCTGACAGATCAATGATGGCCATCTTTAATTGGTGCATCAAATTTTCCGTCCTGCCAGTAACAATCCCCACAGTGTGCGGGACCGGAACATTTACCAAGGGCTGTCTTTTCATGGGGAAGACAACATCATTTCATGATTTAGAGATAATGGACACTATCTTACCATTTTGATTCCAGGTGCTGGGCGGACTTGAAACTGGGAGTGTTTCAGATCTGACTTTTAGACCCATTCTCTGGCATTCCCATACGCACTCTGTGTGAAAAAATATCAGCGATTCTGAATCGCGCTGCAGAGGCCTGTGGGCAGGGCTTAATGCACCTGAAACCCTGCATCTCCGATCAGCGCCTCCAACTGCGCATGCACCAAAAAAAATAGAATGTGGCTCCCCTGCCACATTCCTCCCGGGCCGAATAATGCCACCCCCTGGCCCCCACTGATATTGCCCCACCCCCACAACATTACTGGCACTCTTATCCCCCCACTCCCTACCACTCAGACTCATTGCGGCCCCCTTCCTCTTCCCCTCCACTGATGTCAAGCAGAGTGGCAGCGGACCCCCCCCTTCCCCCTCCCCCCCACCGATCTCAAGCAGAGAGTCGTCGGACCCACATTCCCGCTCCCCCCCCGTCCCCCCCACCACCCACCACCACCTCCCTCCCAATCGATCTCAAACAGAGAGCTTGGCACTTACCCCCTCACTAGCTGGAGCACCCGAATCTGACTTTTGTAGAGCATGTCTCTTTTGCGCTGAATCTGGATGGGCAAAAGCAGTGGTAAAAGGGGAAATGACAGTGAGGTTGGGTGTGCAGCCCGTTAACTCAACTTAAATGGATACAAATGCATTTAAATGGCCTTCGTGCCTGTTTCGGGCACGGTCCCAATTGTGGCCATTTTCGGGCCTTGGTAAAGGGGGAACTGGCGCAGAGGCGGGCACGGATCATGCTACTCACCTCACACCTGACTTTACCAAGTTTTCGCGCCTAAAAATGGGTGCAACGCAATGGTAAAATCAGGCCCAATGGGTGGGACTTCACGGGGGTTCACTCGTCCCGAAACCGTAAATTCCCATCAAAGGTCAACAGATCTTAGCATGGTCTGCCTCGCGCCCACTCTGATTCCCATGGTGGGAGGGACGGTAAAATCCCGGCCAATATTCACATTTTTTCCATTGGAAAAATATCTCAACTTTCATTTACAGACTTGATGCTTTGAAGTACAAATCTAGAAAACATGCTTAAAATACAATACAATATATTATGTGTCAAAGGGAACATTGAAGACAGCCAATCAACAGTATACATCTGTAAAGAATGATTATGAGATGACTTTTAATAATGTTATTTGAAACCCAATATCATGTTTCTGAAAATTATATACCAAACATCATAACTATCGTCATGCCAAGTAATCCGAAAATAATTCTGCATGGGTCATGCATTAGAAAAGTTTCAATAAAAGGTTTTTTTCACAATGATTATGTTATAGTCACTTAATATGTTTTTAGAAATGCGCACCAGTTCTGTTTCAATTACAATTCTTACATACATATATGTAATAGTATAAATGGTACTGTTGGGTGAAATCAAAACAGCAGAGATTTAACAACAATACAACTTTGTAGATGTTACTGTCCCCAAAACAAACCATAGAAGCTTGGCAAGAAATATTAATACAGTCAAAAATAGATTCTGTTACATTTTGTTTAACACTTCATATAGAGTTGTAAAGTACAGAAACTCATTACTTTAAAATATAAAATGAAAAGCCACATCAAATTTGTGAAAGCAAATATGATGTGGCTACTCATAATTCACCTCTGCATTTATTCTGAGCACCATAAACATAAATGGTCACTTTAAAGTTATATCAATTAACCTGCAGAGTACACATGTAATTGTTAAATGAATTTCAGCATAGATGAGTATGAGGTCTTTGATTTTGGTTAGAAGTGTATGGAAATTGTATAGATCAAAATGGAAAATAAAAATCTAATGGGACTGAGGAGGAGCAAGAGCATTTTATATTTTTAACCATTCATGAGATGTGGCTAGCTAGGCCAATATTTATTGCCCATCCCGAATTGCCTTTGAAAGGAGTACAAAGACACAATCACCAAAGTAGCGACACTTGCCATTAATGCTAAAACAGAGAGTGGGGGTTGAGGGGGAGGTGGAATGTGAGAAAGGAGATTATGTATCAGGATGCCATCATCTTTAATGGTTTCAGTACCATAGACTCATAGACTCATCAATGACCATCTCAATAATGGCCAGATGCATTTCTGAAGGATAAGGACATCCAGCGATCTTGTCTCCCATTTCTTAACTCCTGCTACCCATGGTTGTGTACCATATTGTCTTGCAGAGGAGAAGGTAATATGTCCGTTAGTGACTTGCAACCCACTTGAGTGTTGTGGTTGTCACGGTTGAAAAACTGGCAGAGTATGTGAGCTTCAAAATGTTGGTATAAGGTTTACAGCAGGACTAAGTGTGTAAGGAAAAGTACATGAATGTGATGCATGAGGCCTGGTTTTTTTTAAATTCACTTGTGGGACATGGGCGTCACTGACTGGCCTAGTTGCCCGAAGTCAGTTGAGAGTCAACCACATTGCTGTGGATCTGGAGTCACATGTAGCCAAACTTGGTAAGGATGGCAGATTAACGTCCTAAAGGACGTTAATGAATCAGATGGGTTTTTGCGACAATTGACAATGGTTTCATGTCATCAATAGATTCTTAATTCCAGGTATCTTTTATTGAATTCAAATTCCACCACCTGCTGATACTTTGATTACATCGATGTGTCTTTTACATCGAAGTGTGCATCGCTGCCACCATGATCTCAGATTTGGTCCTTTTGTCTTGGACTCTGAGTGTGGGACTTAGTTCTTAGATAGACTGGAGACATAATCTGATATCTAATCATCACTTGCTTACTGGTACTTCTTCTATGCAGGTTGCAGAGTAGGCACATAGCTCTTAGACACAATTCCAAGCTCTCTCATTAGAGCTGAACACGTAACTGACTCATATCAGTAGTACTAGCAATGTCATGCAGTCATTGACATCCATGGTTATTTGCTCCAATTGCCTTTATACTGCTTGTCTGGAGGGTTTCCTCACCCCTGCTGATTCAAGCCATCTCCTTCTTTTCATGTCCCCCACCAAGACTTCTAATGCAGCATCAAAAGATTTGATTCCCATTTTTCCGATGATGTGCATTTGTCAAATGTTTCCCACATCTGATTCACTTTCTGCAGAATACCCATTCGCTGCTCCAGCCCAATGCATCTCTTCTTTTAGATGTGCAGCTTGTTTTAAAGAATGTAGGATAACTTTCATGCCTGTTTTGGGGGGCTATGCAATGTAGCCCCCAGCTTTTCTAATGGTGAGGAAGAGCAAAGCCAATGGCCATCAATATAACATGGTCACCAAGATGTTAAAAAATGAATTCAGAAGAATCCTTTTTAACTGGAGGGTATTGCTGACAAAAAAGGCATGCTGTAAATGTTTTTCATCTTGTACTTATCAGAGCAGACACAAGAATCCCAAGTTTTGAAGGGATCAACAAGTTATCCTGCATGAGAAAAGGGATGGCGATTGGTCAGTCAACTCTGATTTGTCAAGACGTTGCCTTGCTGAATGCACCAGAGACTTGTTGTTTTTGTTTATTTAACAAGTGGGCAATGTCTGGATATGCTCCTTTTTGCCTGAAGAGGACAAGTGCCTGCATATGAATATATGTAACCTCTAGCAAGCATAAGTGAGCTACATTGCAAGCATAAATTATCATCTTAAATTGGTTGCAAGTGTAATTCTTAGAGATTGTTCAGCAAATGCTGAATTGTGGAATAACATCTAATGTTAGATATTGGCAAGAATGTTCCGACTGTTCAAGCCAGAAGGATTTTCCAATCCCACTGCAGTGAAGAGAGGTTTGGCTTGTGGCCAAATTATCCATTTTCGCTGCAGTGGAAGCATCACGTATGTGGAAGGTAAGATTGTGCCCGTTATGTTCTAAATTTTACAAGCGCAGGTAAGTTTGTCTATTGTGAACAGCCAAAGGGATAAGCTGTTTGATATAATCCTCCAGTCACTGGGGCCTACAGCTTATGCACTTGGCACCACATCTGCACCGGACTTCATATGTCACATGACACTACTGTGTGGTAGACAGCATCCTATTGATGGAAAACACCACTCTGGTTGCCATTACACAGTGGCAATGTGAAACAGTTAGCTTCAGCTCTGGCTTAAATGCTTGAGCTTCTTTTCCCTTCCAAGCGAATTTGAGGTAGACTGGGAACTTTTCAGGTCCCAAAGTGACCCACTCATGAATATATGTGATACACAGTGAACAATGATTACCATTGAAAAAGTCTTCAAAGGCATGAATTTTCTTTCAGCAAGTTCTATACTACCAAGCCAAGAGAGTTGTGAGGAATAGTTGAGTTAATTGTATAGATTCATTCAAAAGGATGCTGGACAAGCAAATAAAGTAGAAGGGATTAGAGGCTTATGCTGATAATGTTAGATGAAGAAAGATGGGAGGAGGCTAAAATATAGCACAAGCAATGGCATGAACTAGTTGGGCTGATTGGTCTGTTCTTGTGTTATACATTCTTTGTAATTCTTAAAGCTTATTTAAGTTTATTTATTAGTGTCACAGTAGGCTTACATTAACACTGCAATGAAGTTATTGTGAAAATCCCCGAGTTGCCACTCTCTGGCGCTTGTTTGGGTACACTGAGGAGAATTTGTGACTGTGGGAGGAAAATGGAACACCTGCAGGAAATCCAAACAGACACGGGGAGAACGTGCAGACTCCACACAGACAGTGACCCAAGTCGGGAATTTAACCCAGGCCCTGGCACTGTGAGGCAGCAGTGCTAACTACTGTGCCACCTTGCCTCTCATATATGTAATATGTAAAATGACTGCATAATTGCTGTGGCTTCTCTGAGCAACATTGAAATATCTGTTTCGTATGTGCATCAAAATGTTTCTATGCACAACCTGACAATCAATGTGCAAAATTAGCCTCCAACAGTTTATTTTATCATTTCTCCTTGTTCACTTTAATGCTTCTAATATTTTTATAGTGTTGTTCAGTTAGTGTTCATGTTTGAAGTATAGGACTCAAAAATTGGCTTCTGATAGCATTTCACAAGTTCTTGAAAATTGCCATCCAATACATAAAAAGCAGATTTATCATTGGTTTCATTTAACATGCAAGCAGATAACATCCACTACTCTATAAGACTTGCATGAGTCATGCCGCTGCCCCTTTGTTAAATGACTATACATTGTGAAAAAATGCAAGTCTTCACTGATAGAGAGTGGATTCCACCTTGAGCTTGACAAAAATGATTTCATTTAGAGTTCTGGGATTACAGTTCATGATTGCAGTATTTGTGGAGAAGCAGGCTATCTGCAAACAGTTTTCAGGCTACATTAGCATAAATATAGTGAGTAAAATCGGTGCATTCTAAATATAAATGATGCTATTTGTGCAAAGTTTGACTCAACATAATTTCAAAATGGTATATTTTGCTGATATCCTGATGACTCATTCAGTTAAATGATCCCTGAAGGGCATTGTGCTGTATGAATATACAGACAGGTTTTAACAGCTAACAATTCTCAAGGTTAATGTTATTTCCAATGAATAGTTTATGATATTGACTCAATAGTTTATGATATTGGTTTCATCTCAAATTCCAATTCAGCCCAGTTGCTATTTTCTAATAATGTGACATACATCGCTTATGTTATTCTCCAGTAACATTCTATGAAATGTATTTTTATCACTGGCATTTTTTGTCATGCACTTCGTCAAAAGCTTATGTTAAACTTCATAATTCTATCATAGCTACCCATCTTCAAGAAAGGTGGTGTGGTAACAAGTAGGAACAGAGCCTATCTCATGCCTTGTGAATATTATGACACCATAATAGTTCTAAATAACATAGAAATGTTATATTACAAAAATAACATTTTTATTATTTGGTTTAAACACCTATGTTCATTTCAAGCTCTACATTGTTAATATTGTGAAAGTTCTAATATCTTTCCTTGTGGCTGTCCTCACTTTTCTCCCTATCGGTTATCTAGAGATTATTTTTTCATTATCTATTCAACTTTGTACTGTATTATTAATCCATTTAGGGCCAGGTTTCTTGAAGCTGTCTTCATAATGACTGGTGAAGTCATTGAATTGACAATACAGAACCTACTTAAGGAACACTGTAGCAACTCATCAATGTTTTTTTCGAAACTACCTTCCAAGCCTGCACCCTCTGCCAACTAATAGAACAAGAAACATGGGAACACCATCACTTGCAATCTCTCCAAGTAACATCCTGACTTGGAAATATATTGTCATCCCTTCAATATCAGTAGATCAAAGCCCTGGAACTCCATCCCTAACATTATGTATGAACCTACACCACATGAACTGTAGCAGCCTAAAAAGCTAGCTAACCACCATTTTCGCAGCGGCAATTACAATTGTACAATAAACGATCACAGATGTCTTTCTGTCTACTTTTTTTAAGCGAGCATCATTATCATAGTTAACGTCCCATGATAGTTTAGGTTGTACATGATATGTGGAAAGATGCTTTCTAATGTTCTTTATAATTGTGAATTACCTCTCTCTCTCTCCTAAACAATCAAATGAGAATGATTTTCTACACTTTCTGTGCAGCTTTCACAGGCATGAGACAGAAATAAATTGTAACAGCTGAGGGATACAACAGAGGGAAACAGCTGATTGCAATCTAACATTGATATAGAATTTGTCCAAGGCACCAATATGACTACTGTGACTTGACATATGCAATCTGATCAAATAATCTCTGTTGCTGTACCAAAGGAAGTTGTAAAATCTAACTGTGTGTTGTCGGTGTTGTTTTTTGATGAGCACATTATACAATTACTTATACACTAAGTTTACTTTTGTTCACGATCATCCATGGAGAAAACTGACATTTCCACCTCCTGCCATTCTTACATTTCAACCATTTATAGAATTTACTATTTTCTTGCTTTAAAGTATGCTTTGCAATGCTATAATTTTACAACACAACAGAAGAGCTGGATTACAAAATTAAGTTCTAAATTCTGTCATGAAAAATATTATAAAGGATCTTTGAATTAATATTTCAGGAACAATTTAGAATTCACATATACAAATATTTTTAATCATTAGGTATGCTTGTTGGAATGCTAATAAAGGCATCGCCTTTCAAGTTAGTTAATTCTCTTCACTCTTTTGCGATGAAGGTCCTGATTCCTGATGTGATTGGATTCTCCTGATGCTATCAGCCCAAGCGACCGTTCTTCATCTTTAAATCTAAACAGTGGCTGTCAACAGGCTAGTCAACTATGCAGTAAGTCATAGTTATGATCAGTCTCAATGCAACAGATGCATTTTCAATTCCTCCCTCTCACTAAGCCCTGTGTTCCTCAACTTTTCTGGTACTGCATTTATGTCCTCCTTTTTGAAGACAGAACCAAAGTATGTATTTAGTTAGTCAGCCATTTTTTTTTGTTTCCCATTATGAATTCCCAGGTCAGGATGCATCTGTGGAGAGGAACACTTCAAGCCAATCAGAAACAGTTTCATTTTGGTTTATATTCGAGTAGCAACTACCATTAGAAATAATCAGGAATGGTTGTGCTGGCTAATTTTTCTTTTCCTTTGCCCAAAGATAGTGAGGTCATTTGTACTGTCCAAACAACTAACTGTCTATAAGAATGGCTAATTTAGCACAGGCAGAGAGTAAAGCCACAGTCTTGCAATGCCTATCATTTAAAACTACACCAGCCAATCCTTTCACCCACTAGATCATCAGAAAGGATTTTGAGAATATTTTACAAAAAGTACAAAAAAGGAACATGGTGTTCCTTCTCATTGCTTCTAAATTTGTTGACATACCGAAAGCAAATTGAGTTGCAAATTATTGTAGAAACTGGCCACGTAGAAAGAGTTTGAATTTAGAAAGTGCTTTTGTTGTCTTCAGACTGTTTTAAAGTGTTTCACTGGTAATTAATTACTTCTACTGTAATGTGAAGTTACTCCTATTTTGTAGGCAATCATTGCAGCTAATTCATGGACAGCAAGTTGGCAAATACATCATTGAGATAAATATTAATTAATCTATTTTGATGCTGGTGAGTGAGGCATAAACATTAGTCAGAACAGAAAAAAACTGACTTTCTTGTATGAATAATACCATGGGAGTTTTTACTTTCAATGAGAGGGCAGAAGGGACCAGTTGACACTTTGATGATATATAACACTCAGTGCAGCCCAAAGTAAAGTGCTGTATATTGGTGCAAGCATTAGAAAGGTTTGCAAAAGTAACAGAAACAGAAGATCAATATTTGTAAAAAATGCAATGGGATATGATTTGTGATTATTACAGTGGATATATTGAAATAGACTTCAATGCAGGAAGGAACAATTAATAAGTCATACAAAACATTGAAGTATGTACTACCAGAAATATTGATTGAATCCATGAAAGCATTAACTTTGTATAATGCTTTAATTAGACCACAATTTCTTCTGGCATGCAGTTTTACTGGACATTCCTTTGTTTGAAATGATGCAGGAGAGATTGTTCTGTCTGAAGATAAACCTATTACAGTAATACTTGGTTTAATTAAGAAAGTTTCGCTTACAAAAATATAATACTAGTATTCAAAAATATTGCAGCAGGCACATAAAGATGGCATTAGCTAATATGAATATATAAATTTAGGGCCCGATTTTAGTGTTATGTTGCGCCTGAAAATGGGCACGAAAACTTGGTGAAGTCAGGCGTGAGGCGATTAACGCGATCCACGCCCACATCTGCGCAGATGCCCACTTTACCAAGTCCCGAAAATGGCCGTGATCTGAACCACGTCCGAAACGGCCACAATGGCGATTTAAATGTATTTGCATGCATTTAAATTGAATTAATGGACTGCACACCCAACTTTACCAGCATTTTCCTCTTTACCATCGTGTTTGCCCGTCCAGATTCAACACGAAACAGACATGCTCGGCAAAGATCTGTTTTGGGTGCTCCAGCTTCTGAAGAGGCAAGTTCAGAGCTTCCAACGGCTCTCTGACTTAGGTTGATGGTGGGAGGGGGGGTGGGGGGGTGGGGTGGGGGGGAGATGGTGGGAGGAGGAAGGCGGGTCAGATGTATCCCTGGCAGAGGGGGTGGAGGTGGAGGGAGGCCCGATCATTCGATGGTGGCAGGGGGAGGGAAAGGGAGGCAGGTCAGATGTATCCCTGGTGGGGGCGGAGGAGGAAGGCCAGATCACTCTCTGGTGGGGCAACGGGGGAGGGAGGCCAGATGGATTCTGGCAGGGATGGGGTACGGAGGGTTGGGGAGGGAGGCCAGATCGTTCTCTGGTGGGGGAGAGGGAGGAGGGAGGACCGACCATTCTCTGGTGGGGGGGGGGGGGGGGGGAAGAAAGAGGCCAGATCGTTCTCTGGTTGGGGGGAGGGAGGAGGAAGAGGGATGATGAGGCAGGGACAGGGGGGACCGCTGCTACTCTGCGGGCGATCGGTGGGGGTAAGGGGGGGCAGAGGGTCACAATCGGTCTGGGTAGCGGGCGGGGGGGTGGGTGGATAAGGGAGACAGTCATGTTGTGGGGATGAGGCGATGTCTGTGGGGGCATTACTCCTGCTTTTTGCTCCCGGGCTGCTTTATATGCTTTTTGCGGCCTGGGAGCGATGTGACAGGGGCGGGTTTTTCAATTTTTTTTTCACTGCACATGCGCAGTTCAAAACTCTGATTGGAGCAGCAGCATTTCGGGTGCGATTAGCCCCACCCACAGCGCTATTCAGACTCGTAATTTTTTTTTCAGGCTAAGTGCGTATGGGGGCACCTGAGAGCAGTTTTCCAAGTCGGATCTGAATTGCTCCCAGATTCAGCACTTAGAATCAAAATGGTAAAATCGGGCCCTTAATGTCTGGAAAAATTGAGGATTTCCCTTTTGGGATCCAAACTCCGAAGGTCGTGTCATTTCTGGATCCCAATCCCACTCTGAGGGGGAAACAGTCACAATTTTCCCAGAAGTTTTCCCATTTGGCTGGAGAGCAGTTTTGGCAGTTAGGAGGTGGGAACCTAAAAGTGTGCATTCAATTTAAAGGAATGTGGCTGCTGTATTGCAACATTATGACAGGGAGAAGTGAGAAGTAGGAAAAAAACGTCAGACACGCCTGGCAGAGCAATCCCAAGGTTCAGTGATGATGATTGCCTTTGGGGTGATGCTGGAGGTGGCAAGAGATAATTAAGGTATCTTGTTCCTGGAGAGTGGCAGCAGAAGGCCACCAGGCCAAACCAGGCAGCCTGGCTGGAAGTGGCAGAGCATTGTGAGGTGTTTGTCTCCCTACCGAAGAAAGAATATACTTGCCATAGAAGGACTGCAGCAGATGTTTACTAGGCTGATATCGGGGTTGGTAGGACTATCTGTCCTCTGAGGAGAAATTTGTTCGACTGGGCCTATCTTACCTAGATTCCAGAAGGATGAGAGGAGATCTGATTAAAACATATCATATCAAATTCTAAAAGGGAAACGAGCCTGGACATCTCAGTGGGGACCATTTTGGGAACAGTGATCACAGTTCTGTAAGTTTCAAGATACTTGTAGAAAAGGATAGAAATAGTCCCAGAATAAAAGTACTAAACTGAGGGAATGGCAAATAGGGCAGTATTAGGCAGGAGCTAGGGAATGTACAAAGAACAAAGAAAAGAACAAAGAAAAGAACAAAGAAAATTACAGCACATGAACAGGCCCTTTGGCCCTCCAAGCCTGCACCGACCATATTGCCCATCTGAACTAAAACCCCCTACCCTTCTGGAGACCATATCCCTCTATGCCCATCCTATTCTTGTATTTGTCAAGGCGCCCCTTGAAAGTCACTGTTGTATCTGCTTGCACTATTTCCCCCGGCAGCGGGTTACAGGCACCCACCACCCACTGTGTAAAAAACTTGCCCCATACATCTCCTTTAAACCTTGCCCCTCACACATTAAACCTATGTCCCCGAGTCATTGACTCTTCCATGCTGGGAAAAAGCTTCTGACTATCCATTCATAACCTTGTAAACTTCTATCAGGTCGCCCCTCAACCTCTGTCGTTTCAGTGAGAACAAACCAAGTTTCTACAACCTCTCCTCATAGCTAATGTCCTCCATACCAGGCAACATCCTGGTAAATCTTTTCTGTACCCTCTCCAAAGCCTCCACATCCTTCTGGTAGTGTGGCGACCAGGATTGAACACTATATTCCAAGTGCCTAACTAAGGTTCTATAAAGCTGCAACATGACTTGCCAATTTTTAAACTCAATGTCCCGGCCAATGAAGGCAATCATGCCGTTTGCCTTCATGACTATCTTCTCCACTTGCATTGCCACTTTCAGTGATCTATGTACCTGTATGCCCAGATCCCTCTGTCTATCAATACTCTTAAGGGTTCTGCCATTTACTGTATATTTTGCATCTGCATTAGACATTCCAAAATGCATTACCTCACATTTGTCCAGATTAAACTCCATCTGCCATCTCTCCGCCCAAGTCTCCAACTGATCTATATCCTGCCGTATCCTCCGACGGTTCTCATCGCTATACACAATTCCACCAACCTTTGTGTCATCCGCAAACTTACTAATCAAACCAGTTACATTTTCCTCCAAATCATTTATCAATATTACAAACAGCAAAGGTCTCAGCACTGATTCCTGAGGAACGCCACTAATTACAGCCCTCCATTCAGAAATGCACCCTTCCACTGCTACCCTCTGTCTTCTATGACCGAGTCAGTTCTGTATCCACCTTGCCAGCTCACCACTGATCCCATGTGACTTCATCTTCTGTACCAGTCTGCCGTGAGGGACATTGTCAAAGGCCTTACTGAAGTCCATGTAAACAACATCCGCTGCCCTACCCTCATCAATCATCTTCATCACTTCCTTGAATATAGACAATGAGCGAATGTTTGAGGGTAAATCCACATCCGATATGTGGGAGTTTTTTAAAAGTCAGATGTTAACAATTCAGGACAAGTATGTTCCTATAAAATTGAAGGATAAAGATGGCAAGATTCGGGAACCTTGGATGACAAGAGAAATTGTGAGCTTAGTGAAAAACAAAAAGGAGGCATACATGAATTTCAGGAAATTGAAAACGGATAAGGCTCTTGAGGAATACAAAGATAGCAGAAAAGAACTTAAATAGGGGCTTAGGAGGACAAAAAGAGGCCTTGAAATGTCCTTGGCAGGCAGGATTAAGGAGAGTCCCAAGGCTTTTTATGTGTATATAAGTAGGAAGAGGGTAGCTAAGAAAAGGGTAGGTCCACTCAAGGACAGTGGGGGGAATTTGTGTGTGGAGCCAGATGGGGTGGGTGAGGTCCTTAATGAGCACTTTGCATCATTATTCACAAAGGAGAGGATGTGGTAGATGGTGAGTGTAGAAAGGGGAATGTTGATATTCTGGGACATGTTGAGATAAAAAGTGAGGAGGTATTGGAGGTTTTGAAAAACATTAAGGTGGACAAGTCCCCAGGGCCAGATAGCATCTATCCCAGAATACTGAGAGAGGAGAGGGAAAAAATTGCTGAGGCCTTGGCCATAAGACCATAAGACCATAAGACATAGGAGCGGAAGTAAGGCCATTCGGCCCATCGAGTCCACTCCACCATTCAATCATGGTTGATTTCAACTCCATTTACCCGCTCTCTCCCCATAGCCCTTAATTCCTCGAGAAATCAAGAATTTATCAATTTCTGTCTTGAAGACGCTCAACGTCTCGGCCTCCACAGCCCTCTGTGGCAATGAATTCCACAGACCTACCACTCTCTGGCTGAAGAAATTTCTCCTCATCTCTGTTCTAAAGTGACTCCCTTTTATTCTAAGGCTGTGCCCCCGCGTCCTAGTCTCCCCTGCTAATGGAAACAACTTCCCTACGTCCATCCTATCTAAGCCGTTCATTATCTTGTAAGTCTCTATCAGATCTCCCCTCAACCTCCTAAACTCCAATGAATATAATCCCACGATCCTCAGATGTTCATCTTATGTCAGGCCTACCATTCCTGGGATCATCCGTGTGAATCTCCGCTGGACCCGCTCCAGTGCCAGTATGTCCTTCCTGAGGTGTGGGGCCCAAAATTGCTCACAGTACTCCAAATGGGGCCTAACCAATGCTTTATAAAGCCTCAGAAGTACATCCCTGCTTTTGTATTCCAAGCCTCTTGAGATAAATGACAACATTACATTTGCTTTCTTAATTACGGACTCAACCTGCAAGTTTACCTTTAGAGAATCCTGGACTAGGACTCCCAAGTCCCTTTGCACTTTAGCATTATGAATTTTGTCACCGTTTAGAAAATAGTCCATGCCTCTATTCTTTTTTCCAAAGTGCACGACCTCGCACTTGCCCACGTTGAATTTCATCAGCCACTTCTTGGACCACTCTCCTAAGATCTTTGTACCCTCTTTAGCCACAGGTGAGGTAACAGAGGATTGGAGAGTAGCTAACATTGTTCCTCTGTTTAAGAAGGGCAGAAGAGACAATTCAGGAAATTACAGGCCTATGAGCCTTACATCAGTGGTGGGGAAATTATTGGAGAAGATTCTTAGGGACAGGATGTACTCACATCTGGAAGAGAATAGGCTTATTAGCGATAGGCAGCATGATTTTCTGAAGGGAGGTCGTATCTCACAAATTTGATTGAGTTCTTTAAGGAAGTGACAAGAAAAATTGACTAGGGCAGGGCAATGGATGTTGTATACGTGGACTTTGGTAAAACCTTCGCTAAGCTTCCTCATGGCAGGCTGATTCAGAAGATGAAGTCATATGGGATCTGAAGTGAGCTGGTAAGATGGATATAAAACTGGTTTGGGCCTAGAAAGCAGAGAGTAGCAGTGGAAGGGTACTTTTCCAACTGGAGGTCTGTGACAAGTAGAGTTCCACAAGGATCAGTGCTGGGGCTTCTGTTGTTTGTAATATATATAAATGATTTGGAGGAAAATGTATGTGGCCTGTTTAGTAAATTTGCAGATGATACAAAAATTGAGGGAATAGCGCATAGTGAGGAGGATTGTCAGAGGATACAGCAGGATATAAATCGGCTGGAGAACTGGGCCAAAAGATGGCAGATGGAATTTAACCTGGATGTGATTTGGAAGGTCTATTGCAGAATGAAAGTATACAGTAAATGGTAGAGCCTTAGAAATATTAGCATACAGAGGAATAAGATGTATAGAACCACCCCTGAAGGTGACAACTCAGGTAGACAAGGTGGTCAAGAAGGAGTATGGCATGCTGGCCTTCATCAGTCGGGGTATTGAGTCTCAGAATTGGAAAATCATGTTGCAGCTGTATAAGATTTTGGTTAGACCACATTTGGAGTGTTGTGTATAATTCTGGTTGCCACACTACTGGAAACCATTGGAAAGCCTGCAGAAAAGATTTACCAGGACATTGCCTGGTTTGAAGGATATGGACTTTGAAGAAAGGTTGAACAAACTTAGATTGTTTTCATTGGAGCATCGGAGGATGAGGGGTTTCCTGATAGAAGTTTACAAGATTATGATAGGCTTGGATAGATTGAATAGTCAGAGCCTTTTCTCCAGGGTCGAAGGAGCAATTATTCAGGGGCATAGGTTGAAAGTGAGAAGGGAAAAGTTTAAAAGAGATGTAAGGGACAAATTTTTCACACAGAGGGTGGTGAATGCTTGGAATATGCTACCGGAGGAGTTGGTGGAAGCAGTTTCTATAACAGCGTTCAAGAGGCATCTGGATAGATGCGTGAATAGAAATAGTAGGAGTAGGCCAGTTGGCCCTTCAAGCCTGCTCTGCCATTCATTTTGATCATGGCTGATGATCTAATTCAATTTCCTGATTCCCCCCCTATCCCTTGATCACTTTAGCCCCAAGAGCTAGATCTAATTTCTTCTTTAAATCAGACAATGTTTTGGCCTCAATGTTTTGGCCTGGTCGTGAATTCCACACATCGCCACCCTCTGGGTGAAGAAATTTCTCCTCACCTCAATCTTAAAAGTTTTACCCCTTATCCTCAAACTATGACCCCTAGTTCTGGACTTTCCTACCATTGGGAACACCCTTTCTGAATCTACCCTGTCGAACCCGGTTAGAATTTTATATAATTCTATAGGATTCCCTTTCACTCTTCTAAACTCCAGTGAATATAATCCTAACTGACTTTGTTACTCTGCATATGATAGATGTGCCATCCCAGGAATCAGCTTGGTAAACCTTTGCTGTACTCCCTCTATAGCAAAGACATCCTTCCTCAGATAAGGACACCAAAACTGCACACAATACTCCAGATGTGGCCTCACCAACACTGTATACAATTGCAGCAAAACATCCCTATCCCTATACTCAAATCTTCTCTTGATGAAGGCCAACATATCATTCGCCTTTTTTACTGCCTGCTGTACCTGCACGTTTACTTTCAGCAACTGATGCACGAAGACTCCAAGGTCTCATTGAGTATCCACCTCTCTCAATTTACACCAATTCAAGCAATAATCTGTCTTCCTATTATTGCTACCAAGGTGAATAATCTCACATTTATCCACATTATATTGCATCTGCCATGCAAATGCCCACACACTCAGCCTGTCCAAATCACACTGAGGCGTCTCTGCATTCTCCTCACAGCTCACACTCCCACCCAGGCAGGGAATAGAGGGATATGGACCACATAGAGATAAGAAAATACTAGATTAGAGAGGCATGTGTGTAGGCACAGACTTGGTGGACCAAAGGGCTTGTTCCTGTGCCATACTGTTCTTTGTTCTTTGTTCTCAGAGGAGGTGGATGTCACAGAGTCAACATGGTCACATTATCCAAGCTCATCCTCTAACCAGTGCAGATGCATTTTCATTTTGGATCCTTAAGCATGATTGGAAAGGATGACACTGGGTGAAGAGTATGTCATGGTGAGCAGGGGGAGGTGAAAGAGGCAGACGTAGCTGTGGGCAGTCCCTCCTAGAGGACTGAGAATGAACACAGCCACGCTCAGCTTGGTGCAGATACAAATCTTTGGGAGTCACAAGCAAGACAGCTCTACTTTGATTCGCAATGTATGATGTATGTCCACATGTCAGAACTCCTTCTGACAGTATGGAGCCATGGAGTAAGAATGGAAGACTTCATTTGACTCATGTGCGTGGCTATTGCTCAGCATTTCAAATTGTTGAGGTCCCCCATTGAGAGAATAGCCAATTTCATGGAGAACTATATGCAGCAGATTTCTGAGTGGATGCAGGAGCAGCATATTGACAGGCACAGAACTCATGCTGCATGTAGCCTTTTCCACTCAGTGGTACTGATGGCATGTAGATGCATGGAATTGATGCAATTGTGCACCCCAGCTGATGGTCCTTTCCAGCCGTCTGGGTGCTATCAAAAAGCTGAGGCAGTCACCGATGAGGATGAGGATGCCACCCCTCACCTGGCACTATCATCATCATTGGCCTCGATGGCCCACTGACTGAGGAACGAGCAAGCTGCCTCCGCCTCATCTGATGCAAAAAGAGGAGCAGCAACTAAAAGTGGCCAAAAGGAAAAGCTACTGTATCATTCTGAATGGTTCTCTTGGGTGACTGTCATCTACGCTTGTGAGATTTGTTAATTCATTAATAACATTGGAAATGTTCAGCCCATTTCCCACAACAGTGTGCGTCTATGTTTGATGCAAGGGAAGCAATGTTTTGAGAATGGGGACACTGGAATTCCTGGAGAGATGTGTACCATCCACTATGGATATGTTGGCATAATCAGATCACAATTCAGAACATGCAGTCCTGCTGGGTGAGTAGCACTGGGTTAAAAGTGCCTGGGTCAGATGTCCCAACTGATTCCATCCTAATGATTTGTGAGCTGGCCCCAGTAACATCTCTGCTCAGCTCGGGCAACTTTCTGCTCTGCATATTCATCATCCTCCTCTTTCTCCTCCTCCTCAGGTGAACTGTGTTGAACTAATACTTCACCCTCTTCAAGCTCCACAATTTCTCTGGAGGGTCATGTTATGGAGAGTGTAGCAGACCATCACAATGTACAATGACTTTATAGGATTGTATTCCAGGATGCCATTACAATCAAGACAATGGAATAGCATCTTTAGCAGCCTAATGATCTGATTGTTGCTGATCAGTGTGAGCAGATGAGTTTGGTTATAGTGCCACTGCATCCCTGTTACAGTAGGAGGAGGACTAATTTAAACCACATTAATTTTTCATCTTACCGCCCATCTGTGAACAGAAAGATGTTTTTGATTTGCTTCTCCCTTTAAAAGTGGTGGCATATCTCCCAACCCCTCATTTTTGGTGTGATCAATTTTTTATTAGTAACTCCACAGTAAACTTGAGATGGAATGAACCTAAAGGGTTAGTTCATCTGCACATGCTCAAAAACATCGGAGTTGGATTGCAATGTTTCCTCCTTTGCATTCATGCAGTAAAAGAAGGATAAGGAAAAGAAAGGTATATTATTTCACATGGGTCCAGAGTCCAGAATCCAGAATAAAATCCAATGAGATATTCCTTCATGGAGACTGGCTGGCTGGAAACAGATGTAATGTAATTCACTATTCCAGTGGTGTTGACTTCACTCAGTGAGATAGGCTTGCAGAGATAAATCAATCTTGTTGGCAATGGTACAGAAGTTCCAACAGAAACAGATTAGGCCAGGTATTCAATCTGGGCAAAGTTCCTTTTCGGTGACTCTGCTGGTTCGGTGGTAAAATGGCAAACTGTGTTTGCAGTATACCAAATCAATGTAGCTGGTTCTACCAGCTAGACACCCATGTCACATGACCCCTACCTCTCCACATTATCTTTAATAAGGGGTGTGTATCCCTCATCAGGGTCCCCAAGATAATCAAATGTCTCAATCTTTAAGACTTGAAAAGAATGCTGCGTGACCCTTCTTCCAAGCAGATGAGTAAACTAATTAGGGGGTTTTCAGTAACTTCATTGCAGTGCTAATGTAAGCCAATTTGTGACACGAATAAATAAACTTTAAACTCCGATTGGCCAGCCTTGGTTTTGAAATGCAGATGCATATCTCTGTTAGGAAATCATGATAAAATTAAAATAAGGAATCAAAGTAATTGGGGATATGTTCTGGTGGTTATATGATTAAAGAAGAGCAAGCTATTTTCGAATGGAAATTGTAGAAAGACAGGTTGGCTGAGTTGATGGAACTAAGGTTTTAGATAGGTTCAGTCTTGCAACACTATAAACAAATGTTTACCAGAGGCAAGTTGGTCACAATGGAGAATAGATTAAGTAAAGTTTTTTAATTAATCTCATTACATTTACTCTGCAATGAAGTTCCTGGGAAAATCCCCGAGATTCAGACTGCCAAAAGTGAAAGAAAAGTTGGTAAAATTTCAAAGAGAAGATGGGGTGAATTTTGCCCATCCATTCTGAAAGTTGAACTCGCATAATAAAAGTGGTTAAGAGTGACTTCTGAGAAGGTTAGTTCAGATCAGGGAAGATCAAAAGGAAAAACAGCCCATCAGAGGCAAGTTCACCCGATGCAGGGCAGCTAATTTGAGACAGCAGCAAGCTATTTCCACGTCCATCAAGATATACCTGGAGAAAGGCTATTTGGGAAGCTAGTTGTCTCTACCTTAAATCAGAAACAACCCCAACAGATATAGGTGCTTGGTGTGGTTACGATTGCTGAATTTGGCTTATAGTTTTAAAACATATGCAATAGTGTTTGGGGAAGTTTAGCTCTGAGGTGAGGAAAGCAGAGGAATTTGGAATTGGGTAAATTTTAAAAAGATTAATGTAGTTAAATATGTTTTTAGTTGAATTTCTTGTGTGTTTTATGGTTCAATAACCTTGTTTAAAAAGCACAGAAATGCCTGTGACATCTTTCACTGACCTTTATATCTTTCCCCAATTTACACCAAGTCGCAAAATACAGTTGAGAGCAGGCATTCCGAATTTTCCTTTAGGGATTTGGAATACCCTAGCATTTAACATTAGCTGTGATCTTAACAGCTCTCTTTGAATTTGGGTTGTGCAGCCAACATGGGGGGCGCAATTCTCCCCCAAAAATTCTAAGTGTCAAATTTACCTGAAAACTGAAGTAATTCACACTTTTCTTTCAATGGGAGTTCAGGTGGAAGTGGGGGCGGCGGAGTTGCTAGCGATCCCAGAGTCTTCAGTCCCGGGCCCGCTAATCACATTTAAATCATATGCAAATGAACATTTAAATAGTCTTGTGCCTCCCCGCTGATTTCTGGCGTGGATCTGACGCCACCAGAATTCCGGCACTGGGAGGTGCTACCGGGGTGTGAACGAGTGTGCAAATCACGCAAATCGGCTGATGCGAGAATCTCCCGGCAGTGAAAAATTAGCATGGTGGGATGGGAGAATTGCAGCCAGAGTGTTCGTGTCTCTTTAGGGATAATGAGGTGCAAGTTTCTTTAACATTGCCATGGTAACTCCTTTTGTTCAAGGGTCACAGACAGACATATCTTCAGCCATCTTAAAAGATCTTTGCCCAATATTTAAAATTTTAGAAGTAGTCATGAGGATATCTAAATATAAAAGTATGCAATGTGAGGTCTTAGTTCTCTCAGTCTCTATCTTGGGGTCACATGAAGGTGCAAACAGCCATTTCTTCAAGGAATATCCTACGTCCCTTCAAATCATAGGATCATAGAATCTCTACAGTGCAGAAGGAGGCCATTCAGCCCATCGAGCCTGCATCGACAACAATCCAACTCAGGCCCTATCCCCATAGCCCCACATATTTACCTTGCTTATCCCCTGACACTAAGGAGTAATTCAGCATGGCCATTCAACTTAACCCACATGTCATTTGACTGTGGGAGGAAACCAAAGCATCCAGAAGAAAACACTGCAGACATGAGGAGAATGTGCAAACTCCACACAGACAGTTTCCTGAGGCCGGAATTGAACACAGGTCACTGGTGCGGTGAGGCAGCAGTGCTAACCACTTGCCACCGTGCTGCCTATCAATCCATGGACTTTCGGTTGTGTTATGATATCCTTGACCGTTAGATGATGAAGGCATCATGACAATGGCCATAGCAAGTGCACACATCCATAAACACTTATGGTCACATGACAGCTGAGTATTTAGTGAGTGAAAGCCCTTCCTGTTGATGAATATCACTGGCCACTCACTCGCTGCCATGATAGCCACTGGGTTCACTCAATGATGCCCTGCATCTGTGAGAATCCAGTTCTGGAGGTGACCCCACTGTGTTTTGTGCCTGAAAGGCCCCATTTATTTGAAATTGCATGTTCTACCCAGTTCTCACAAACAAAGTGCAAGTGTCCAGTGAGATGCCGCTTGAGACACACCATCAGGTTTCGCTGCCAATGCTTGGAATGAACCAGAGGTAAAGATATTCAATGCCACAGTGAATTAAATGGCTACTAGCAAGGCATGATAATCAGTACAATACAGTGGTATGATCCCCATAGAGAGCGATAACTTCTAGAAAGAAATTCAAACTTCTAGTGAATGCTTGAAAGGATAACATGACAAGATTTCAAGTTTTAAGAATTTTACTGCAACACAAAAGCTACAAGCAACATTAACTAAATACTGTTTCAGTCAGCAATGTTTTCTCAAAATTACAAGAGAGGTTCCATGCCTCACATTTAAAATGACTGAAAATCTCCCTCCATGGTCATGGCAGGAAGTCCTGTCTTCCCTTCGTCACAAAAAAACTGCTGACTCTCAGAATGGCATCAGATAATAAGCACAGCACCGCTATCAGGAAGTTACATGCCCACTTGACTCAGTCCCCACCCACATTTTCCCCACTCCTGCCCCAGGAGTCCCAAATAAATTTTCTTCCTGAAGGTTAACGTGAGAAGGCACAATGGTTAGCATGGCTGCTTCACAACGCCAGGGACCCAGGTTCAATTCAGGCCTCAGGTCACAGTCTGTGTGGAGTTTGCACATCCTCCCTGTGTCTGCATGGATTTCCTCTGGGTGCTCCGGTTTCCTCCCACAGTCCAAAGATGTGCGGGTTAGGTTGATTAGCCATTCTAAATTGACCCTCGTGTCAGGGGATTAGCAGGGTAAAATATGTGGGGTTTTGGGGATAGAGCCTGGGTAGGATTGTGTCTGGTGCAGACTCGATGATCCGAAGGGCTTCCTTCTGCACTGTAGGGATTTTATGATTCTATGATTCACTGAGCGCAACGAATAGTCTATACAGACTTGAAAATCTGACAGGTTTGTGAATTGAAGGGTGCAAGATTGTGGCAGAGATTAATTCAAATTGGGGCACAAATGCCAAGGGAAATGTTGAATTGCACATGAACAACTGGGTAGAAATGACTGGTTACAGAGAGCAAGATAAAATTGAGTGGGATGTATTAACTCAAAGCGTCTCTTCTCATTCTACAGTTTGTGTCCTGATACTTCCCTTTCACAACAAGCATATCATCTACCTTACATCATGACAATGTTCCCTCCCAGCCAGAATTATATGACAACTAGAGTGAACTTGAGGTTATGTAGAATGGTTTCTTGAAATGGATCTCACAAAGCTTGGGTTTAGTAGACTTCGGAGTGAGATAACTTTCACATCAATGTGCAGCTGAAAAGATTATGTGCAGATATGAAAGTGACAACATAATGTGCCCAGAGGGGACATTATTGCAAATCTCAGACCATCACTATTGCCATGGAAATAAAGCCCTTTATGTGCTCTGAATTTAAATCACTCTTGGAACTATAGGCATTTCAAATACACTAAATATTAAAGGAAAGGAAACATTTTTTCCAGGCAGTTCTAGTCCACACATGCCTCAGCTGTAAATAATATTGCTGAGGGACACTGACTTATTGTTTCCACATGAAACAGTTTTTTTTCTTGAGGTCAATGCCTCAGGCTAAGAGTCCTGAATCAGAGATAGATCTTGGAATCTGCCTTTCTCCTACCTGTTCTTCAATATAGCAGTGGTCTTTCCTAAAGGTGAAGAGAAAGAAAATCTATTTCCAATGTCCAAACTTCAGTAGAATTGAAGTATTTTTTTTGCTTCATTTGACAGCTCCCTAATGGTTTCACTTGCATCGCTTTGAGTGAATCTCTTAGTAAATTCAAATCTGTTCAAATGATGCACTATTAATCACTTTTGCCTTGCCTCCAGAAAACTCTGTCACTTGCGGAGAGATCATTCTTCTGAAATCTTATTCCTTAATAACTTCAAAGTAACTGCAGCATGAGTGAAGAATGCACATGCACTGTGGATGTTTTTTCAAGAGAGAATTGACATATACATAGAAATTAGAATTCATATGAACGTGTAGGGTTCTCAAAGGTTAAGGTGAAATTCTGGGTTCCATTTGTCAGCTAACCTTCGATTAGGATGATGTCTACTCAGGGCTGTGGTTTTCTGCCTTGGGTCTTTATTTAAGTGACTGAACTGGCAGATTCATGATACGAAGATCTTTAAGCAAATGGAGCAGGATGTCCCACAAGGTAGTGGGATCCGGAATGCAGGATTTACTTCCTTTCCTTTGCTCCTCTGGCAACAACACTGTGGTCATTCACAATTGTAGACCATGTATATTTATGGAGGCCAGTTTAGTTTCAGCACAGAAGCAACTGAGGGTAAAGAATTTTCTATCTATATCTTATTTAATGCTGAAACCAAAGGGCAGTTGATCTTTGATGAGATGAATAGTGAACGTCAGATAAATTGTAAATTATAGGGGCTTTGGCAAAGGCTTGTTTGATCCCAGTCCAGATTTAAAAGCCATCTGTTTCATGTTTCCCACTCGTGATACTTGTAGTCATATCATCATGAAACAATTGCATGATTGTGATGAAGTTCTTTAAGCATCCAAATCGTTGGAGCACCTTTCACAGAGCCTCATGATTTATTGGATCTGATGCTTTGGTCCGGATGATGAATGAAATGGAGAGTTTCTGTTGTTGGTTCTCAACATTTTTCTTGGATATGTCCAGCAACAAAGACAAGGACAGAAGTTCCTCTGGAAATTCTAAAGCCACACTATGTTTCCAGGAGGATTTCCTTGGACTGGGGAGGGCACAGAGGAGATTCGCCAGGATGCTGCCTGGGATGGAACATTTAAGTTATAAAGAGAGATTGGGTAGGCTTGGGTTGTTTTCGTTGGAGAAGAAAAGGCTCAAGGGTGACCTAATCGAGGTATACAAGATTATGAGGGGCACAGGGCAGGGTGGATAGGGAGCAACTGTTCCCCTGAATTGATTGTGTTCAAGGTGAGAGGCACAAAGTTTAGGGGGAGATGTGAGGAAAAACCTTTTTACCCAGAGAGTGGTGATGGTCTGGAATGCACTACCTGCGAGGGTGGTAGAGGCGTGTTGCTTCACATTCTTTAAAATGTACCTGGATGAACACTTGGCACGTCATGGCATTCAAGGCTATGGGCCAAGTGCAGGTAAATGGGATCAGGTAGGTCAGGTGTTTCTCACGTGTCGGTGCACACTTGATGGGCCGAAGGGTTGCTTCTGCTCTGTGTGATTCTGTGATTCTGTGTGACACTGAAAGTGGGTAATTCAGGAGAATGTGCTTCAGCAATTTCCCTGCATTAACAAGTGGGAAATACTTCAACAGTTTGCATGGCATAATCTATCACCATTCCTGAAGTTGGGTGGGAATTCTTCTTCTCCCAAATCCACAGAATGGATATGGATTCTTGTTGCGAGCAAACATCAGCCAGCTTTGAAGACCTCAGCTGGAATACCATCAGAGCCGCAGGACTTTTGATTTTTCATCTGTTTTATTGCTCATTGCAGCTCTCCCATCGATGTTGGTTCAGCAATGAATTTTACCACAGGGCATTGCCCTTTAATCTGGGGAGTATCAGCTGTCACTGGAGTTGTTCAAAAAGTTTTCTTTTCTAAATTAATGGATGACATTGTCATTCTCAAGAAGGGAAACACCATGCTGTGAGTGAAGGAGAATATGCCCATGTGACCTAAATCAATCAATAGCCCTAATGGCTTCAAAAAAGCTTTGCATGTCATGATGATAAGCATATTGTTGGATCCCTTGGGCTTTCTCTTCCCACCCACTTGTGCTTTCTCTTTTGGCTTTGTCTTTGAGCATCGGCCTTGAGACCTTGGAATCCTGCCTTCTTAAGTTGTGACCTTGGATTGTCCTGCTGGGCTGTGTGTTCTTGTTCTAGGAGGTCAGATAGTTGATCAAATATCACCGATCAAACATGTTGATGATCTGCCCAACAGAGAGGCTGCATGGATTGAGTGATACAGACATCACTTAGATCTCTAACCCAAAGACATAATCCAGGAGGTGCCAATGCTTTATCTCAGATGCCGAATAAAATAAGTGATTTTTTATTTGTCCTTCTGGGGAAAGAGGGTGTTTGTTATAACTAGGCCATGCTATACACACTTTGTCAGCAGGAGAATGCCATTTGCATGGACTTTTCCAATACTGTTTTTCCCAATGGTTCTGCTCAAGATACCAGAGTCACCACCACCCCGGCATTAAAGTACCCAGAGAATGATTATTTGTTTGTTTGAGATGGCAGTGAGGAGGCCAGAAAAGAACTTTATCCTAGCAATTTCATTGGAGTCAAGGGTTGGAGCATAAGCACTGATGACAGGAGCATATTAGTTACGGCTGAGTTGTAGCTGAGTTGCCATGAGTCTTTCATTTATACATTTGGGAGCTCTGGCAGTACATCCAAGATCCTATTTGGAATGGCAAAACCAACTATGTGAACATGAGGGTTGCTATTAGCCTTTCCTTTCTTGTTGAAGGTGTATCCTCTACTTGTTCCTTCGGCTGCACCTCCCCAAAAAGGGCGGGTCTCAATGAGGGCAACAGTGTCAATTTGGAGTCTTTATAGTTCATGTTCTTGCAGTTCTTCTTTCTGGATGATCATTCTTGATCTATGAATGTTCTAACATTCTAAGTTGCAAATTTTAGGGTTGCCTTTATTTGACTAGGGGCTCCCAGGTTCACAGCCCTGTCCCTGTTGCCAATCTTCAATTGCCAAAGCAGTTGGCAGCTGCATCATGGTAAAAGCCTACATGTGATTTTGTTAAACGTGGGACCTTGGAGTATGTTCATTGTCTATATGACCTTGCTGGGTTGGTGGTCACGATTTAAGTGACAATGTCAAACTACGAGACTGGCACCACCTTGACACTGATGTTTTCTTCTAGCTTTGCACACAATGAGATAGAGTCTTCCTTTGTCTGTTCTGCCTTTGAGTAACAGGCCAGATCTTGCTATCCACCAAGAGGTCAAGTATACTTCTCACCTTATACTGCTGTGTTGAGTACATGGTAATTGGCACAATATTAAGTAAAGTATAATGAAGAATTGTGAATGCAGGTTCAGCATTTCTGTACGTTAACAAGAGCTAAAATCACATGGAATGCAAAATGGTTTCGGGCAATTCAGACTATCATAAATTTTGCAAGAATTCTACATTCAAAGTTTATCAAAGATATTAGAATATATTAGATATTTTTCTGAAGCTATTTTTAAAAATTTATGCAAATTATGAATGCCAGTTGTAAGTTATCAATCCTGATAACATTAACCTCTGTTTACTTAAAGGGCTTTGTGATGTTACAGATTGTTTATGTGGATCCATTAAACTCTAATATCAACTTATGAAACTCCAAACTCTTAATGAGCTGTGCACCATTTACTGACGAACTCAGGGATTGAAGGTTGGGATTCAGTAATGGAATTACTCCACACAACAAGCTTGCATTTATGATTCAACTCTATTCCTGTCAGTCTTCATTATTAGTAACTATATTAATTTGGATTTGGAGAGAAATAGTATTCCTTTTGAAACAAAAAAATCAAAAGACATATGAGCCCTGTGCCTGTGAGGCAATGCTTCCAGTGTTTTGCAAATTAACAACTGATTGCACCCAAAATGAAGGGATATCTTCAGAAACGCTTGGGGCAGAGAATTGATTGAAAGCAGTAATTCTTTCTATCTGAGATCATTCAAAAAGGATAGGATGCTTCATCAAATGGCCTCTTCTGTTTCCTAAAGCAAGTCTGCTTAGCTTTGATGATAACTGTCGTGCATCTGGGTTGTAGAAGTTGATCCTCACATGAAGACTTGAATGCATAATCTTCGATAATCGTCCAGAGCAATGCAGAGCGGTGTTAATGGAGTTGCAGCCCTTTGAAGGAGATAATGAAACAAATACCCTGTCAGCCTATTCAGGAGGATGCTGAAAATCCTGTGGTACCATTTGAAAACAGCAAGGAGATTTCTAAATGCCATAGTCAACCTTCTTCACCCAACCAAAGCAACCTAACTATAGATTAACTGAACATTCAATGTTTTGCAGTTTGAGGCAATGCTTGCACATAATAGTTTTTGTGTTTGCCTACTTATAAATATTCACTGTATTCCAAAAAATAATTAAATGTGTGAAAGTGCCATGAGCTGTTGGGAAACTGTGAAATACTACATAAATACAAAACACCTAAACTTGCATTCGCTCCTAAAAATATTGATTTAAAATTGTCAAAAAAAGAAAGAAACCTTTTGATTTAATGGAGCATGGATGCAATGCTTTGATATACAATAGAAGCATGATTATAATCCACTATGTTTTAATGCATTATAAAGAGGACATATATCAACACTTGGTAATTTTCCAAATACAAGCCTCTGAATGTCACTGCGATGGTAACTCATGTGGCTGAAGGGTGTGTTAAAAACACCACAAATTGGTCGTTAAGTTCTTATTGAAGTATTAAGTTCTCTGTGAAAGGAAAACTTGGATAACTCGCACTGGGGTCCTGATGCACAATTAACCCATGTCTATGAACTAATTAACCCATGTTACCTGTTAATTTAAATTATAATATTGAGCAGCCCAGTTCAAAGCATGCTGTTGAATGATTGCGTGGCTTAGCAGGGTATCCAAGTTCATATGAGGCCAGCACCACTTAAAGTTAGCCTGCATGACATAAAGATAGCCTGCTTCTCTTAAAGGGCAAGTAGATTCTAGTTGCACCAGTGTGGCTGGCGTTGGGAGAATGTTGGTTACAGAATGGTGTCTTTTTAAAAAGTTTTCAAAATCTCCAACAGGTTAACTTTAAGGACCTGATTTTACCATTTTCATTCTAAGTGCTGAATCTGGGCGCAATTCAGATCTGACTTGGAAATCTGCTTTCAGGCGCTCCCATATGCACTCAGCCTGAAAAAAAAATTGCAGGTCTGAATCGCGCTGTGGACAGGGCTTGGCGTGCTCGAAACGATCGAAGCTCTAAACAGCCGATGCGTAGTTAGGGAAAAAATTGAAAAAACGTGCCCGTGTCAGATCGCTCCCGGGCTGCAGAAAGCAGAGAAAGTGGCCTGAGAGCGAAAAGCGGGAGCGATGGCCCCTACAGACATCACTGTCCCCCTTATCCACCCCTCCCCCACTACCCAGACCGACCACAACCCCCTGCTCCCTTCCCCTCCCAACCACCGATCGCCCGCAGAGCGGCAGTGGACCCCCCTGCACCCCACTCCCTCCTCCACCAGAGATCCATCTGCCCCCCACCCCCACCAGTGAGCAATCAGGCCTCCCCCCTCACTCCCGAGATACATCTTACCCGCTTCCCTCCTCCTCCCTCCCCCAGAACGATCTGGCCTCACTCCCCCCCTCCCCCAGAGGAATATCTAACCCGCCTCCTCCTCCCTCCCCACCCCCTCACCAGACAACGATTGGCCCTCCTCCCTCCCCCAACCAAACAACGATCGGCCCTCCCCCCCCAAACCCCAGCACCAGAAAACGATTGGCGCTCCCCCCCCCACCCCCCACCACCAGACAACAATCGGCCCTCCCCCCCCACTACCAGACAATGATCGCCCTCCCCTCCCCCCCCCACCAGACAACGATCTGGCCTCAATCCCCCCCCCCTCTCCAGAGAATGATCTGGCCTCACTCCCCACCCCCGATGATGATCTGGCCTCATTCCCCTCCCCCCCCAACCAGAGACTGATCTAGCCTCCCTCCCCCACCTCCCCAACCAGAGAATGATCTGACCCGCCTCCGTCCTCCCCCCCACCACTGTTCTGAGTCAGAGAGCCGTTGGAAACACTGAACTCGCCTCTTCAGCCGCTGGAGCACTCGATTCAGACTTTTATTCAGCAGGTCCATTTCGGAGCGATTCCGGATCGGCTAACGCGGTGGTAAAGGGGGAAATGCTGATAAAGTTGGGCGGGCAGTTCATTAATTCAATTTAAATGCATGCAAATGCATTTAAATCGCCGTTGCACCCGTTTCGGGTGCGAATCGGATCGTGGCCATTCCCGGGTCTCAGTAAAGTGGCCACCTGCGCGGACATGGGCGCGGATCGCGTTAATAGCCTCACACCCGACTTGACCACGTTTTCACACCCAAAAATGGGTGCGACGCAATGGTAAAATAGGGCCCTAAGTCTTTATGAACAAGTAGAACTATTTACACACATACAGTAAAGAACATAAGACCATAAGATATAGGGGCAGAATTAGGCCATTTGGCACATTGAGTCTGTTCCGCCATGGATGATATGATTCTCATCCCCATTCTGCTGCCTTTTCCCCGTAACCCTTGATCTCCTTATTGATCAAGAATCTATCTATCTATCTTAAAGACACTCAATGGCCTGGCCTCCACAGCCCTCTGTGGCAATGAGTTCCACAGATTCACCACACTCTAGCTGAAGAAATTCCTCCTCATCTCAGTTTTAAAGGAGTGTCCCTTCACTCTGAGGTTGTGCCCTCGAGTTCTAGTCTCTCCCACTAGTGGAAACATCCTCTCCATGTCCACTCTATCGAGGTCTCTCAGTATTCTGTAAGTTTCAATTAGATCCTCCCTCATCCTTCTAAACTCTCCTGACAGTATAAACCTAGACTCCTCAACCGCTCCTCATATGACAAACAAAAGGCTACAGGTGAGGAGCTTTCTCCATGTTTATGTCATTACCTGTCCCGGCTCAGCACCATGCTAACCCCGGGTCTGGATCATGAGTCTTGTTACATCACTGTGTGGGTGGTACTGTACTCAATCCCACATTAACCCTGGATGTATGAGACCCTTATATTACAGCTAGGATAGACATTCTGAGCAGAAAGAACACTGAATAACGATGCAAAGAGCAGAAAGCTGGCATGTTTCAAGATTCTCAGATGCGACACAGGAAATATTAGGGTGGGTCAAGGACGGGAGGGGAAATGACCTCTAAACATAGGTGACCAGAAGGCTCTGCACACAGACATTGCAAAGGCAGTGAAAGTAGATAGTCATCACTGAGAATGCCAGCGGTGTAGCATGGAGGACAGTGCTACAAGATATTTAAAGTCCTCTCATGATTGGTCAAAGATGGGTGAATGAACATTCAAAAGCATACATTCTTAAAACTGAACCACTCCCATCACACACCGCTCACAATTCACCAACACATCTTCCATCAACTACAGCTGAAACCTGAAATTTATAGTTCTTCCTCACATTTATGTACCTTTGTTCTGTTTGAACAGGTCTCTCTCTGCATTCCTGCTGCTGACCTGTGGTTGACTTGTGGCGCAACGTTAAGTGGATAGCTCTTTCCATCCAGCCGCGACCTTCTGGTTTAATGATGTGGCTCAAAAACTAAGGGAACAGCGAGCATACTGGTGTAAAATGCAGGCATTTTGACTGCAGTTAGGATAGTGAGAATTCACCTGCATGATGTGCTGAGTGCAACCACACATCAGCGACACATTCAAAATGTGGGAGAGTTACATCCTTGAATTTAAGGGCTTATGGAAAGCTTCATGCGCTTGATCGATGGTACCTTGCACCATGAGGAATTGTGCCATCCTGGTAAAGGATACCCATGTTCTGCCTGCTTCTCCTGAACAGACAAAACATTATATACTAGGGTTTGGTAAACTCTTTGAGCCACAGAAGTCCGAGTGACCTTCCAAGTACATTGGAGAACCCCAAACATTCTCATAATGTCAATGTCCTTTTTTTCCATAAAATAGGCGTGAACATAGAAATCAAATGTAAACAAGTTTTTTCGAGCTATATGTGTGTATGTATCAGGAATTAGGAAAAGGCACACAGTCACAAGTATATTCACCAGGGAGGAGTGATGCTGGAAAGCATCACACATCATTCTTCATTTCTCACACACATTCAGCCCTCACACACACACACACACACACACATGCACACCCCCTCTCTCTGACACACATGCTCACCCCCCTCTCACACACACCACCTCCCCCCCTCACACACACCCCTCTTTCTCACACACACTCTTTCACAAACACACAACCCCTGTCACACACACACCCCTTCCCATGCGTGCACACACACACACCCTCTCTCTCACACACACACACACACACACACACACACACCCTCTCTCTCACACGCACACACACATACCTTCTCACAAATATACACCCCCTGTCACACTCACACACATCCTCTCACAGACAAACACACACCCTGTCACACACACACACATACACATCCTCTCACACACACACACACACACACACACACACACACACACACACACACATTCCCTGTCACACACACTCCCCTCTCACACACACTCACCCCCTCTCTCACACACACACACTCCCCTCTCACACACACTCACCCTCTCTCTCACACACACTCACCCCCTCTCACACACACTCACCCCCTCTCACACACACTCACCCCCTCTCTCACACACACTTGCCCCCTCACACACATACACACCCTGTCTCACACACACACACACATCCCCTGTCACACACACACAGACCCCCTGTCACACACACTCCCCTCTCACACCCACACACACACCCACACACACACATCCCCTGTCACACACACACAGACCCCCTGTCACACACACACACACTCCCCTCTCACACACACTCACCCCCTCTCTCACACACGCACAACCCCCTCTCTCACATACACACTGCAGTCTCACATACACCCCCCCCCCTCACACACATCACCCCGCCGCCCCCCCTCACACATATAGAATCATACAGTGCAGAAGGAGGCCATTCTGCACTGACCATAATCCCACCCAGGCCCTATCCCATAACCCCATGCATTTACTCTAGTCCCCCTGACACAAAGGGGCAATTTAGCATGGCCAATCCACCTAACCCGTACATCTTTGGACTGTGGGAGGAAACCACGCAGATACGGGGAGGATGTGCAAATTCCACACAGTGTCTCAAGCTGGGAATTGAGTCCGGATCCCTGGCACTGCTAAATTGACCCTAGTTTCAGCTTAGCAGCGCCAGGCAGTGAGGCAGCAGTACTAACCATTGTGCCACCATGCCGCCCACACCCCCTCTCTCACACATTCACCCCCTTTCCCATGTTCAAGGTTCGGTCTAGTTCCCCAGTGTAAGGACCACTCTAAGGCCCACCTGAACCCCCCACTCCAAGACCCGCTTTGCCACAGCCCCACCCCCACTGCCAGTCCAGTGTGTATTCTGAGTTCTGTTCCAAGACCCTCCCTTCCCATCACTCCGCTATCCACGCTCAGACAATCAGAGACTGGCTTCTCTAGAAGCCAGCCTCTGATTGGACAAACAGCACTGATGCATTTTTCAAATTTTACAAATATTCCTGCCTTGTCACGGACACGCTGGGACTCACGGACCCCCTGGGTTCCGGAGACCCCAATTTGGGAAACCCTGCTATCTACCATACTCTCTCCTGGCATAAAAAGTGTCAATCGCCCCTCTTATACAGCAACACACAGCGACTGTAGAAGATGCTTTCTCTCGTCTGGGAGGATTC
Source organism: Mustelus asterias (assembly GCF_964213995.1). NCBI lineage: Eukaryota > Metazoa > Chordata > Chondrichthyes > Carcharhiniformes > Triakidae > Mustelus > Mustelus asterias. The sequence continues at coordinate 92,019,773 of NC_135804.1, forward strand.
TGACGTGGCTAGGTTCATGATCACTGTATAAGGTCATTGGCAGCACCATCCTTGCCCTGCTCCAGGGCTACAGGTCGCCCTGCAAAGAGGTAGCAGATTTCAATGTGTGTCTCTTTCATCAAATGGAGACTTTGCGTAAAATATTTCTAGTTTAGGTCAAGGTAAGAGAAATGCTCCCTGAAGACCCTGAGTGGATAAGTCTACCTGCTGAGAGTCCTCCACCCACTTCTCCCAGTCCCTCTTCAAGCAACTTGCTATCTTCTGTGTTGCCTCTGCTCAATTGCCTGTCATACTGCAAGCCAAGAGGGATGATAATGACACCATCCATGCCAGGGATCATGTGGTTTATTCAAACAAAGGCCTTCATCACATGTGTGCAATAATCCTTGCCCACTTCACCAAATTTAAACAGCTCTTCTCCTAACTCAGAATCATAGAATCCCTACAGTGCAGAATGAGGCCATTCAGCCCATCAAGTCTGCACCAACCACAATCCCACAGAGGCTCTATCCCCATAACCCCAAATATTTACCCTGCTAATCCCCCTGACACTCGGGTCAATTTAGCATGGCTAATCAACCTAACCCGCACATCTTTGGACTTTGGGAGGCACTCGGAGGAAACCTACGCAGACACAGGGAAAAAGTACAAACTCCACACAGACAGTGACCCAAGGCCAGAATTGAACCAGGGTCCCTAGCGCTGTGAGACAGCAGTGCTAACCACTGTGCCACCATGCTGCCCAAACCTGATGCCAGACCTGATTGGGGAGGGGTGTCTTTAACCTCAATTTGAGATCAGGCGCCCTTAAAAAACTCAGCAAGGTCACTAAAAATGTATTAGAGACTCATTTGAAAGTAGTTGGTGATCCTTTTAAATAGCATTGTTGTGGGGTTACTTTCTGCTGTTGTATACATGTTTTCAGCTGTATGAGGTTAAGAGAGGGTGTTATTAGGAACAGTGAAATTGAAAATGGCAGTACTGTTGTCAATCCAGTGTTACACGCAAACGTCAAAGTTTGCTTGCTGTGCACACATCAAGAATGCTCTTTCAATGCCCTCGCTAATATTCTTACTAAAATACCACCTGACATGGGCTGCATAGAAAGTGTGCATGCACAATGCAGGCATAATTTTGGAATTAAGGCATTGAGAGTGGAATTTGCCAAAAAAAAGCAACTGAAAATTGACATGTTTCTCCCCAGAGAATCAGGCAGATTTTCTTCACAAATCTTCTGACACTCTGTCAGAAAAAGAAGGGGGTGTGTTTTGCACCATCATTCCTGAGAAGCGGGGCCTAAAGACACCGTCAAGCTTTGTTCCACAGAGATCAAGGTTTTTTTTTAAGGGCACCCGGGTCTCAAATTGAGGTTGAAGACACCCCTTCCCCATCAGGTCTCGCATCAGGGCATCAGAGTCCCCTCCTCACCGCCCCCCCCCCCCCCTTTGCAATACAAACATGCCCCCACACCCCACAACGCAGGCATCTCCCCTCTCCTCTCTGTAATGCAGCCCCCCCCCCCACACCCCCTCCAACCATCCATCACCGCCACCCCCACACAGCATAATGAGAAACACCCAATGAGGTTCCATAGAGGCTCTGCCCCAGCACACTGGCAGTGTCAAAAGTGCCAACATGGCAGTGCCAACATAGCAGTGCCAACCATACTGGCACTGCCAGGTTGGCACTGCCAGGGTGTCAGGGCTCAGTGCCCATTTCCCTCACCATCAGGGGGTTATACTCACCTCTGTGCCCCAGTGTGTTCATTAAGACTGGTTTCTGTTTTTGGAAACCAGTAGTGATTCCCCATGGCCCGACATCAGGCCAGCAAGGGGGGTGGGGGTGGAATACATCTGAAAAACCTGGAAATTACAGTATAAAGCCACTTATGCATATTTACATGTATTTAAGTTGATGGAAATCAGGTTCACAGCCTTGGTGGGCTTGAATCTGATTACGTCACTGATGGATGGTGGGGAGGATCTCACTCTGAGGTTTCTCTGGTGCAAATCCCGTGATGGCCCTCTCATGAGAGTTAATGGCCATAACGGGATTGACACCCATGTCAAGCTAGCCCAGGAAATCCCAGCCTAAAAATACTGGAATTATAAATATTAACTGAATAATATGCAAATCTTTGCTGAGTTAGCTGCTCTCAGCCTGGGGACTGAATATCTATGATAATTGGCCACAACACTTCTGAACCAATAAAAGGGGAGCATAGTATGCCAACTGTGAAGGCCCATGCATTTTTAAGGGAAATATAGATCTTATGTTGTGGTCTTTAAGGATGACCTTTCTCTGAATGTATACTTGTAAACAGCAGCTTGCAGCCAGTAAATGATTGTGTAACCAAGTTGGGAGGTAAACAACAGTGGAAAAGTTAATCAAGAATATAATTATAGGGGTGAGTCAATTATGTGTGTGCTTCTGTTTCATGTAGGTATTTTTGGAGTTTAGGATAATCCAGCTGTAGAACAAGAAAAATCTCATTCGGATAAAGTTCAGTTGAAATTCTATGTGTGCTGGCTAAAAGTATGGAAGATAAGCGCTGACATAGAATGATTGGGCAAAATGGCCGTTTCTGTGTTTTGACTATTATCTATTTCAATGCACGTATAAAAAGAAATAAAATAGAATGAGGTATTAGATTCGAGTAAAATTGGGAATGATTTAGAGAGGAGAAGCAGGAGGCAGTTTATCATAGAAACAAACCAGGAACAAATTACAAAATAGGAACAACATGGATGAAAAGGAAAGAGAAGAGAAATAAAACAGAAAGACAGAAAGCAACAGAGAAAGAAGCAATAAGAAAGAAAGGAAGAAAAGCAGATAATGAGATAAACAGTAAAGCAAAGACAACAAAGGCAGACAAAAGGGTGACTATAGTCTCTGATTGACTTGTCATGTGTTGATAGTCTTACATGTAGGTTGCAATTCCCATAACAGTTCCTTCTTCTTAATTGTTTCTGTCAGGCTTATCCCATTATGATTTTTCCAGGACACTCTTTTTCAAATTTTCTTGAAGCCCTTAGACCGATGGACTCCTCTATGCCTAATTCTTGTTCTGCACCCTGACTCTGCTAATATAATTTACTCCATAATCAGCACAATCAGTTGCTCAACCCCAGTGGCCCATTCCCAATATGATTAATGAGCCAATCCCAGCCATTCAGAATCTAGATTGTACAGTTGACAGGAAACAAGCTAAAAAGATGAATGTGGTTTATTATGAATACCAAGAAAATAAGTGCAGGAAACAGAAGAGACCTCGTTGTTGATTCCAAAGTCCTAAAGTGTTCTGTTTTCAAGTTATTTCCTGTGTAATTATTTATCACATTTTCACTTGAATTTTCTATTTTCTCTTCTTCACTCTATTACATTATATTCAGATGTACCATCAAATTAGGAACAATCAACAGCTCACACAGTCAACATATAGGAAGAGATGCTGTATTCACAGCCTTCACTGGCAAACATACCTTAACTTTCTGAGTTTGCATGCTGTTTATGCCTACCTTTGAAAATGGCAGCCCAGTCAGCGGTAGAAGGATAATTCTGTGATCACATAACAATCAATGAGCAGCCAGGCTCACAGAGAGTGCAAGTTGAAGATAGAGCCACAGCATTGATGATGAATGAACAAGAAAAATCATTTAGACAACTGTAGCTTGACATTTTCACCCAGTTAGTGAAGAGAGCTTATTTTCTGGTCAGCAGTAGCATTAATAAAACCTCAAAATATCACGATCATGAATAAGCCAGGATGTGATTTTAATTACTGTTTTACCATCAAAAATTCCACTGCACACTTCTCTACTCTCAACCATATCTACACAACACAGTAAAATAATAAGCATTTTAATTACATTGAATTGTGGCAATTTCCACTGTCAAGAATACTGATGACACTTTAACTCATACATCATTTCCTAATCATTACATCTTTAACCCACTGCCATTTTGAAAAGAGGAGAGAGCACAATACCATAACCCTTTAATCTGCAGCATGTTTGCTTAATGCAGCAAACCAATTGACAAAGTCACATTCCCACCAGAGGAAAGTAAATCAGTAACTGTTATGGTGCACAGAAAAGTGTTGCAAATAGATAATATTAAAGGACAGAAAATAAGTGATACCAGGATGAAGAGATAGAAGAAAGGATATAACCGATTAATAGAATGTTGGACGGAGAAAGAGGCATGTAAGGAAATGTAGCAAGAGGCACAAATGGAGAAAATGGGATAGATAGACACAGTCAAAGTAGAGTTAAAGACAACAAAAGACAAAACAAAATGGAAACAGTGGGAGAGAAGAAATGGGCATGCAGAAACATGACAGAGAAAAAGATAAAGACAACACACAAAAAAAAAATCACATTTACGGAAGGAGAAATGAAGATGAAGAAAGAATGTCAAAAATGAAGCAGAAAGATTAAATAGACATGCAATGAAAGTAAAATAAAGTTTATTTATTAGTCACAAGTAAGGCTTACATGATCACGACAATGAAGTAAAGTGGGGAAGACTTCAGGTAAAAGATGAGAGAAGGACTAAGACAGATAGAGGAAAATAGAAAGAGTAAGAGACAAGATAGGTAGAAATAAGAGAGGGAAATAGACACAGGGATAGAAATAGTATCATGTTGACTTTGCAATAGTGTAATTGAGATGAGTGAATCTGCAGCCAATTTTTCATCTCTTCCAATTTTCATTTCCTGTCTCTTCAGTAACTGGGTGAAAATGTCAAGCTACAGTTGTAGCGAATAAAATTCAGAAATGTAAAATGGACTATCGATTTGCCAGCACTTATTTTTCCTCATTACATAAATGTTTGGCACCTTTGCGACTCCTCAGAAATTGAATAGCCCATGATCATATGCAACTGGAGCTGGACAGCATATAGGCTCAGACTGATAAGTGGCAAACAACATTCATGCCACACAAGTGCGAGGCAAGGATCATCTCTGGCAAGAATCCAATCATCTCCTCTTGACATTGAATAGTATTACCATTGCTGAATCCCCAACTAACATTCTGGGGGTAACATTTGACCAGAAACTGAACTGAATCAGCGATATAAATACTGTCCTTACACGAGCAGATCAGAGGCTGGGAATTCTGTGACAACTACCTCACCTCCTGACTCCCCAAAGCCTGTCCACCATTTACAAGGCAAAAGTCGGAAGTAGTTCATAGAATAGTTCATAGAATCCCTACAGTGCAGAAGGAGGCCATTTGGCCCATCGAGTCTGCACCGACCACAATCCCACCCAGGCCCTACCCCCACATATTTTACCCGCTAATCCCTCTAACCTACGCATTCCAGGACACTAAGGGCAATTTTTAGCATGGCCAATCAACCTAACCCGCACATCTTTGGACTGTGGGAGGAAACCGGAGCACCCGGAGGAAACCCACGCAGACACGAGGAGAATGTGCAAACTCCACACAGACAGTGACCCAAGCCGGGAATCGAACCCAGGTCCCTGGAGCTGTGAAGCAGCAGTGCTAACCACTGTGCTACCGTGCCGCCCGTATGATGAAAGTATGATGAAAGCAAAATACTGGAATCTGAAACAAAAACAGAAATTGCTGGAAAATCTCAGCAAGTCTGATAGCATCTGTGGCGAGAGAATAGAGCCAATGTTTCGAGTCAGGATGACCTAGCTCTGACGAAGGGTCATCCTGACTCGACATTGGTCCGATTTCCTCTGCTGAGACCTGCTGAGATTTTCCAGCATTTTCTGTATGATAGAATACTCTCTACTAGCCTGGATGAACACAGCTCCAAGAACACTAAAGAAGCTCAAAACCATGCAGGACAAGGCAACTTGCTTGATTGGCACCTCATCCACCACCTTCAATATCCAATCCCTCCATCACTAACACACAGCGGCAGCAGTGTGTACCATCCGCAAGATGCACCACTGCAACTCACCAAGGTTCCTTCGAAAGCGCCATCCAAACCCGCTTTACCTAGAAAGGCAAGTGCAGGAGATACAAGGGAATATCACCAGCTACAAGTTCTTCTGCAAGCCATATACTGTCCTGACTTGGAACTCATCATTCCTTCACTGTCGCTGGGTCAAAGTCCTGGAACTCACTTCCTCATGGCACTGTGGGTGTACCTACACCATATGGACTGCAGCAGTTCAAGAAGGTACCGATCACCACCACCTTCTCAAGGGCTACTAGAGATGGGCAATCAAAATGATGGCCCTAGTTAGTGATGCCCTTATCCCGTGAAAGTTTTAAAAAATTACATAACATCAAAATTCCCACCAGAGATTTTCAAACAAAACATCTCCCAAATGATTTCAGTGAAATAACTAACTGCAAGCTAGTATGGGCACTGTGCATTTCAGGCCTCTACCTTGGATGACTATTATGTTTAACACCAAGTATGCCAGCTAATAACTGGGACTACAATGCATCAGGGCCATATAAGTATGTCATATGGCACCAAATGGCACAGAGCATGAAGCTTCCGCCTGCCTGTTCCAGTGAGGGAACTGGCTGCCCAAATCAAAGCTTGCTCAAAACGAGCTTGATGTGGAGATGCCGGCGTTGGACTGGGGTAAACACAGTAAGAAGTTTAACAACACCAGGTTAAAGTCCAACAGGTTTATTTGGTAGCAAAAGCCACACAAGCTTTCGAGGCTCTAAGCCCCTTCTTCAGGTGAGTGGGAATTCTGTTCACAAACAGAATTTATAAAGACACAGACTCAATTTACATGAATAATGGTTGGAATGCGAATACTTACAACTAATCCAGTCTTTAAGAAACAAAACAATGGGAGTGGAGAGAGCATCAAGACAGGCTAAAAAGACGTGTATTGTCTCCAGACAAGACAGCCAGTGAAACTCTGCAGGTCCACACAACTGTGGGAGTTACAAATATTGTGACATGAACCCAATATCCCGGTTGAGGCTGTCCTTGTGTGTGCGGAACTTGGCTATCAGTTTCTGCTCAGCGACTCTGCGCTGTCGTGTGTCGCGAAGGCCGCCTTGGAGAACGCTTACCCGAATATCAGAGGCCGAATGCCCGTGACCGCTAAAACGAGCTTGACAGGGAGGTGGTGTTAAGTTTACTTTTTATAATGTTTTGTCAATCACCACGCTCACTGGGAAATGATGCAGTGGAAAGATCAAAATTGGCCTACGGACTAGTTAAGTCCAGAATTAAACATAGAAATATAGAAACATAGAAGATAGGAGTAGGAGGAGGCCATTTGGCGTTCAAGCCTGCTCCACCACTCACCACGATCATGGCTGATCATCCAACTCAATAGCCTAATCCTGCTTTCTCCCCATAACCTTTGATCCCATTTACCCCAAGTGCTATATCTAGCCGCCTCTTGAATACATTCAATATTTTGGTATCAAACTACTTCCTGTGGTAATGAATTCCACAGGCTCATCACTCTTTGGGTGAAGAAATGTCTCCTCATCTCCGTCCTAAATGGTCTACCCCGAATCCTCAGACTGTGACCCCTGGTGCTGGACACGCCCACCATTGGGAATATCCTCCCTACATCTATCCTGTCTAGTCCTGTTAGAATTTTATAAGTCTCTATGAGATCCCCCCTCATTCATCTGAACTCCAGCGAAAACAATCCTAACCAAGTCAATCTCTCCTCATAGATTGATGAATGTGTGTGTAATTGGAACTCCTAATGGGGTGGTAAGATTTTTAAACCATTGGACATTAAGGCACTGACAGAACTAGCAGCATTCAGTTAAGAAACCTTTAAAATAAGTTTATGAACTAACAAGAAGCAATTTACACATATAAGATACAGTAGTTGATTCACACGAGTGATTATGGTTGTAAAACACATATGCTGATACGTTGCATGTATTAATATTGATTTTAAGGAATATTGTTTGCTTTGGGCAAGAGCAATTTAGCGCTAGGAATCACGGTACAAAGACATTAGGATGAAGCCATATTTCGAGAGAATAATTGAACCTTGAAAATATGCAAGCTTTATCAGTTAAAGTTTTGGTTGGAAAGAACATTTAGAACATTTAATCATATTTCATGAATACGGTTTATTCACTGTCCAGACGAGATGGACTGGTGCCCAGACATGGTGTCACAAGTTAGTCTGGTTGGACAGTGACTTTGAAGGGAACCCATGAGAATGTTTATTTGAACTCTGGGCTGAGCATCTTCTATTCCGGGGAGTGGTGTCAGCCAAGACAGGCGTTAGCTTCCGGATTTCACAGACTAATAAAGTACCATTATGCTGGGAAGTGAGTTGCGATTGGCTAAAGTATTTGACAGGTATTATTGTTGATTTGTGTATCCTGAAGGTGGTTAATTTAAAGTTACTGAAAGGCGGGAATGATTGACAAGATAACCTATAATTGATCTGTTTTGAATTGTACACATCAGATTTCATCAGAGAGATCTGGCAGCTCTATCTCGGAGCTGTTCTGACCCTTTGATGGTCTCCTGATGCTGCTGGTTTAAATAAAGTTATGTTTTTATACAGAGGTACCTGCCTTGTGAGTCTTGTATTGTCTAAACTTTAGGCAGTACCACAGAAAGTAGTTGAGGCCAAAATGTTTGGTGATTTCAAGATGAAATTGGATACAGCTCTTGGGGCTAAAGGAATCAAGGGATACGGGGGGAAGGGGGGACCAGGACATTGAATTTGATGATCAGCTATGATTATAATGAATGGCAGGGCAGGCTTGAAGAGTTGAATGCCTCCTCCTGCTTCTATTTGCTATGTTACTATATTTCTATTCATGTATCTATCCAGATGCCTCTTGAATATTGTCATAGAATCTTCTTCCATTATGAATCCCGTGACGGGTGGGACGGCAAACTTCTGCCCTTAGACTGACATTGCACAATGCACCACGCACTCAGTGGCAACACCGACCAATGTTTACAATCAGGATCTTTAACTAATCTTCATGGGTGTACCTCTCCTCACAGAATTAGTGCTGGCAAGTCTTACACCTACATTTCATAGGTTGCACAATTTGCACCAAAACACATTTTAGCGAGCAGAGTATAAGAGACTGTCAATTCCCTAAGACCTATTTTGTATGGGTTTGTGGGACAGAGCATAAGAAAAAACTCTGTTGGCAAACACTTTGAACATTAAAATGTTTGCAGTATCAACTGTTACAAGCTATTTTCTCAGTGGTTTCTTTACCAATATCTCAACTGTGCATTATATTTGTTGAATCATTTGTGTATTTGGTGTCATTTTTGTTTTTCATCAGTTGAGTGTTTGGCTTGCCCTTTCTGTCCCTGAGGCACTGAGCTCGACTTTAGTACAACAATTGTTTTCCCAGCTGAGATTACCGACTCAGCATTGAGTGGAAACCAATCCTGGGCTCTTTTGATTCACATAGTCAAGTGCTGGACAGGGATTAGAACCACTGAGTGACCAGGGGAACTAGAAGTATTTTCTTTTTGCTGACAATTTACACAGCACAGTACAGAAATTATTTTTAATACTTGTGGTACATAGCACCCACATATCTCAATATTTGAACAGTCAAATCTACAGTTAACCCAAGTCACTGTTGATGTTTGAACAGGCCATTTGGTCCACTGGTAGGCAGGTCACTTATTGGGACTGGGATTTTTCTGGTCATCTCCAGGTAACCTGCAAGACCATGTTAATGGATAAATGAAAATCAGCTGGATAATGAGCAGAAAGCAGTTTAGTTCTTTGTGTTAGTAAGTTGCACAGTTCTATTTGGGTAAACTTCAGTAGTGTATGTTGCGTGTGTCATCTCTCACACAAATGAAAACACCAGAGAAATATTCAAACAGTCATCTCAAGATGTGATGAAACTGAGGTATCAGATACACATGGATTTCAGATGATGCTATGAATTGTAAAACAGGAATACATTTAGTGCACCGCTAGCTCATAGAATCATAGAATCCCTACAGTGCAGAAGGAGGCCATTTAGCCCATTGAATCTGCACCAACCACAGTCCCACTCAGGCCCTATTTCCGTAACCCCACATATTTATCCTGCTCGTTCCTCTGACACCAGGGTCAATTTAGCATGGCCAATCAACCTAATCCGCACATCTTTGGACTGTGGGAGGAAACCGGAGCACCCGGAGAAAACCCACGTAGACATGTGGAGAATATGCAGACTCCACACAGACAGTGACCCAAGGCCAGAATTGAACCCGGATCCCTGGCCCTGTGAGGCAGCAGTGCTAACCACTGTGCCACTGTGCCGCCAACTGTTGTATAAATGCAACAAAACATACTTGGAAAGTTGACAGCAGCTTAGTGAATAACTAACCCATTTTTGGTCATTATCTATCATCTCCTGCTGCAATTACACACCCATACAAAAGGGTCAAGGGCAGAATTGTGGAAAACTCTGATTCCCCCATATTGTCCAACCAAGTGAAACTCATGGGTTGCATAGGAGCAATAGCGATGCTGTAGGGTTTCCAGAGGATGAGAAGCTTTTACCATTAGTTTAAAATTTTTAAAAGTTTAAAGGTTTAAACGTTTAACTTTATTTATTATTAGTCACAAGTAAGGCTTACATTAACACTGCAATGTAGTTACTGTGAAATCCTCCTAGTCGCCACAGTCCAGTGCCTGTTCGAGTTAATGCACATAACCAGCATGCCTTTCAGAATGTGGGAGAAAACAGGAGCACCCAGAGGAAACACGCAGACACTGGGAGAACATGCAAGCTCCACACTGTGGTGGACCTCAGTTGTGCCTTTGTCCTATATGGGCCACCGTTGTGTGTGTTTGTCATACCTGGACACATCCCCTTCCAGTTTGGTTCCTCCCCTCGGCACCTAGTATAAAGGTGGCTGTCTCCTCCCCCTTGTTCAGTCCAGGTTGGTTATTTGTTGGGATCTGCTCCTGATTCTGTTGTGAATAAAAGCCTACACTTATATTGGCATATCGATAGTCTTTCGCCTTATTGATAGCGCATCACACACAGACAGTGACCCAAGTCGGGAATCGAACCCAGGTCCCTGGTGCTGTAAACCAGCAATGCTAACCAGGAAAGGAGAGGAAAAAGGTGGAGAAAATTGTTAATAATTAAGTAATATTCTTATGAGAACCTCCGACCTCGCCCACAACTGGGATTCTCCAGTGCCACTGCAGTGAATGGAGTTTTGGCTGAGCGCCAAATTCTCCATTCTCACTGGCAACGAGGCAGGAATGAAGGAGATCGGAAAATCCCTCCTTTCCACTCAACTGAAAAAAAGATGGAAAAGCAACAGGTTTTGAGCAGGTGAAAGTGGGGAATAGCAACTAATATTCACGAGACACCCACTGATTTCCACACTTATTTTGATTAGATTTCCTCTCACCAAAACTGTTCCTCCATTCCTTGAAGGATTCTATTCCATTTTCCCAGTTTCTCATCTCTCTCATATCCATTTGGATGATCCAACTTTTGAGACTGGCACTAATGACGTGTCTTCCTTTTCCTTTTTCCTCAGTTGAGTATATCTCCCCACCAACGTTCTGGATGAAAGGGCTATTGATTATTCCCATTCTATTTCATGATGTTTTGGTTTCACGCCTCCCACTCAAAACCATGATGGGGTTCCCATTGTCCTCAGCTTCCACACCAGCAGCGTCTGCATTCAACATATCATCATCTGCCATTGCTACCACCTACAGTTTGTTTCTACCTCCCCTGTCAGCATTCTGAAGAAATCATTCCCTCCTTGATTCACTGGTTCACTTCTCAATAGCCCCCAACAATTTCTCCCCTTCCTCCAGCACCTTTCCATGAAAGAACAGTAGATGTAATATCGGCCCTTTTACCTTCTCTCTCGTCACTGTCCAAGGTCATAAACATTCCTTCCAAGTGAAACAGTGATTCACATGGAGTAATGTACTTCTTTCAATGTCATGTGCTGCGTGCATTACTCACAATATGGTTTCCTGCAGACTGGGAAGATTAAACACAGACCAGATGAACACTTTGCAGAACACCTCACTTGAGTTTGAATGCATTACCCTGAACTTCTTGTAATTTCATATCTCCATCATATCTCCCACACTGACTTTTCTGATTTTAGCCTGCTACAGTGTTCCAATGAAATGGAAGGGAGGGAGGAACTCAGGAAAATTACAATGATCAGGGAAGTGGTATTGAGCAAATGGTTGGGTCTGCGAGCTGACAAATTATTTGGTCCAGATGGACTTCACCCTAAGATGTTGAAAGAAGCAGATAGTGAGATAGTTGCTACATTGGTTTTAATTTTCTAAAGTTTTCTAGATTCAGGGAAAGTTCTATTGGTTTGGGAGTTAGTAAATGTAATTCTTTTATTCAAAAGGGAGGGAGGCAGAAAGCAGCAAATAAAAGGCCAGTTAGCCTAACATCTGCCACAGGGAAAATGTTAGGAGTCATTATTAATGATGCTATAATAGGGCACTTGGAAAGATTCAAGGCAATCTGGCAGAGTCAACATGGTTTTGTGAAAGGAAAATCATGATTAACCATTTTATTGGAGTTCTTTGAAGATGTCACATGTGCTGTGGATAAATGAAACCAGTGGATGTATCATACTTAGATTACCAGAAGGCATTTCATAAGGTGCCACATCAAAGTTTCTTGTGGAAAATGAAAGCTCATGTGTAGGGGGTAACATATTGGCATGGACTGAAGATTGGTTAGCTAACGGGAAATAGAGGTGGCATAAATGGGTCTTTTTGTGGTTTGCAGCATATGATGAGTAGTGTGCCACAGGGATCAGTGTTAGGGTCTCAACTTTTTACAATTTATGTAAATAACTTGGATGAAGGGACTGAAGGTATAGTTGCTAAATTTGCTGATGACACAGTGATTTATAGGAAAGTAAATTGTGAAAAGGATGTAGGGAGGCATATAAAAGGGACATGGATAGGTTAAGTGAGTGGACAGATTTCTGGCAAATGGTGTATAATGGGAGAAAATGTAAAATTGTCGATTTTGGCAGGAAGACTAAAAAAAGCTTCTTGTCTAAATGATGAGAGGTTGCTAAACTCTGAATTAGAGGATATGGGTGTCCTAGTACATGAATCACAAAAAGCTATTGTACAGGTTCAGCAAATAATTAGGGAAGCTAATAAAATGTTATTGTTATTGTGAGGGGAATTGATTACAAATGTTCGGAGATTATGCTTCAGTTGTACAGGGCATTGGTGAGACCACATCAGGAGTATTGGTCGCCTTATTTAAGGGAAGATGTAAATACACTGGAAGCACTTCAGAGAAGCTTTACTAGACTAACCCCAGAAATAGGCGGGTTGTCTAACAAGGAAAGATTGGAGAGGTTAGACTTGTATCCACTAGAGTTTAGAAGAATAAGAGGTGGCCTGGTCAAAGCCTTTAAGATCCTGAGGGGTATTCATGGGACGAATGTAGAGAGGAACCAGAACTAGGTGTCAGTGTTTAAAAATAAGGGGTTACTTTTTTAAAACAGAGATGAGGAGATTATTTTTCTCTCAGAGTGTCATGAGTCTCTGGAACTCTTTTTCTCAAAAGGCAGTGGAAGCAGAATCTTTGAATATTTTTAAGGCAGAGCTAGATGGTTCATTGTGAAAGGTAGTGAGGGGTAAGCAGGAATGTGGGGTTGAGGTTACAATATCTGCCATGATCTTATTGGATGGCAGAGCAGGTTCAGGGGCTTACTCCTGTTCTGTGTGTAAGGTCAGTTTCATGGTTACCTTTGCTGAGATGTGCTTTCTGATTCAGATTTTATTCATTGAATTTAAATACCACCAGTGAAATTTGAACTCACTACTCAGAGAATAAGCCTGGGTCTCTGGATTAGTACTTCACTGACATTATCACTGCACCACCTTCTTCCTCCATCTGGTACTAGTATCCTTAACTTACGATTCATATATAGAATAAAAATCTAAACAAAAGCTGCAGTTACCATTTTGTCTAATTATCCATTTAGATCTTCAGCCTGGCTTCAGTGACAATTCTCATTCCAAAATATAAAAATGCCCACATCTTATTTTAAGACATTTGGAAGCACCTTTGTGTAACATGGGGATTTATAAACAGGATTTGGTGATTCGGTGTCTTGAGTCTATTTCGCAATTCAATTAGATCAAGATTGCTCTTCCACCTCAATGCCTTCACTATCCTGCAAGTAAGCTAGTCAAACAACCCTGAAATATGACAAAAGTGAGTCACTTAGGTTTAATTTTCTACACATGATACCATCAGCTCATTGGTTAACCCAATCCCATTCATAACATTTTAAAGCAATGCTAACCTTTGTGTTTTAACAGTTGTGTTAAAAATATGGAATAGGAATTTCTTACAAAATGTAAAGTTTAAAAGTTGATTTATTAGTGTTACAAGTAGGCTTGCATTAACACTGCAATTAAGTTACTGTGAAAATCCGCTGGTCACTGCACTCTGGCACCTGTTTGGGTACACTGAGGGAGAATTTAGTATGATCAATGCACCTAACCAGCACATCTTTCAGACTGGGGGAGGAAACTGGAGTACCCGGAGAAAACCCACACAGACACGGGGAGACCATGCAGACTCTGCACAGACAGTGACCCAAGCTGGGAATCAAACCCGGGTCCCTGGTGCTGTGTGGCAGCAGTGCTAGCCACTGTCCCACCGTGCCACACTAAGCCTAAGCTAAGGATAACACGGAGGAAATTTCTCAGTTGTTAAAAATTGTTTGTAGATTACCTTCTTTGTCTTCATTAACTATTCATGACTAACATTTATTTTGCACAATATTGCTAATGTACTGTGTATAGCCATATGGTTATGCTGCAAATAGACACTGGAATTATTGCACCAATGAGACATGCCATTCCTTTCAAAAAATATAATTGCCCTGCGTAGTTACTGTAACAATGTGTTTTATTTGGAAGCGGTAGATATATGCTTTATTGCTTCAATGTTTCTTGTAAAGCAGATGGAAAGAATTATTTACTGCTTGGGCATGCTTTCTTTTAATGATAGTCATGGTCTTCTGTGGCCATTTGTTCAGAATAAGCAGAGCTTACGGAATCTCGAGCACAGCTGGAGCTGGTACCTCTGGTTATACTTGAGGTGACGGAGTTAAAACAGTGTCTGTCCTTTGTCTAATCTCTGAGGTCTTATACAAACAAATGCAACAGCTGTTTTCTCACCTTTGCTGGTTGCATGTTTATGTTTTGCTCCACTGAATGGATTTTATAGCAGACTAATGAGGTGATTTGAAGAATATTCACTCAAATCCCAATAGAGGGATTTAAAAAAAAACATATAAAGTTGCTATCGTTTATCCTGCATGGGTAATGAAGGGAAACTGAGGTATGCAACTTTTCTTCCCTAATAAACAACACAAAACACATATCCAGCAAATCGCAAGTCTTTCTTGGAGCAGCTTACTCACTGAGAAACTTTACAAATAATAGCCGAATGAAAAGAAATGGTCTGAACATGGAAAGATTTATGCTTCACAGGTAGGTGTGTCAACCAGTGTCGTGGAGCAGTGGAATCATTATCAGAAAGAACGTAAACAGGATTTTTAAAAATTCATTCGTGGAACATGGGCGTCGCTGGCTGACCAGCATTTATTCCCCATCACTAGTTTCCCCTGGTGGCAGTTGAGAATCAACCACATTGCTGTGGTTCTAGAACATAGAACATAGAAGATAGAACATTACAGCACAGTACATGGCCTTCGGCCCTCGATGTTGCGCCGACCAGTGAAACCAATCTAAAGCCCCTCTAATCTACACTATTCCAATATCATCCATATGTTTATCCAATAACCATTTGAATGCTCTTAATGTTGACGAGTCCACTACTGCTGCAGGCAGGGCATTCCACGCCCTTACTACTCTCTGAGTAAAGAACCTACCTCTAACATCGGTCCTATATCTCTCACCCCTCAATTTAAAGTTATGTCCCCTCGTGTTAGCCATCACCATCCGAGGAAAAAGGTTCTCACTATCCACCCTATCTAATCCTCTGATCATCTTGCATGCCTCTATTAAGTCACCTCTTAACCTTCTTCTCTCTAACGAAAACAACTTCAAGTCCCGCAGCCTTTCCTCATACGATTTTGGTAAATCTCCTCTGCACCCTTTCCAACACTTCCACATCTTTCCTATAATACGGCGACCAGAACTGTACGCAATACTCCAAGTGCGGCCGCACCAGAGTTTTGTACAGTTGCAGCATGACCTCCTGGCTCCGAAACTCAATCCCTCTACCAATAAAGGCTAACACACCGTACGCCTTCTTAACAACCCTATCAACCTGGGTGCCAACTTTCAGGGATCTATGCATATGGACACCCAGATCCCTCCGTTCATCCACACTACCAAGTATCTTACCATTAGCCCAGTACTCTGTATTCCTGTTACTCCTTCCAAAGTGAATCACCTCACACTTTTCCGCATTAAACTCCATTTGCCACCTCTCAGCCCAGCTCTGCAGCTTATCTATGTCCCTCTGTAACCTGCCACTTCCCTCCGCACTGTCTACAACTCCACCGACTTTAGTGTCATCCGCAAATTTACTAATCCATCCTTCTACGCCCTCATCCAGGTCATTAATAAAAATGACAAACAGCAGTGGCCCCAAAACAGATCCTTGCGGTACACCACTAGTAACTGAACTCCAGGATGAATATTTCCCATCAACCACCACCCTCTGTTTTCTTACAGCTAGCCAATTCCTGATCCAAACCACTAAATCACCCTCAATCCCATGTGTCCGTATTTTCTGCAAAAGCTTACCATGGGGAACCTTATCAAATGCTTTGTTGAAATCCATATATACCACATCAACTGCTTTACCCTCATCCACCTCTTTGGTCACCTTCTCAAAGAACTCAATAAGGTTTGTGAGGCACGACCTACCCTTCACAAAACCGTGCTGACTATCCCTAATCAAATTATTCCTTTCTAGATGATTATAAATCCTATCTCCTATAATCCTTTCCAAAACTTTGCCCACAACAGAAGTAAGGCTCACCGGTCTATAATTACCAGGGTTGTCCCTACTCCCCTTCTTGAACAAGGGGACAACATTTGCTATCCTCGTCTTCTGGCACTGTTCCTGTAGACAATGACGACACAAAGATCAAAGCCAAAGGCTCTGCAATCTCCTCTCTAGCCTCCCAGAGAAACCTAGGATAAATCCCATCCGGCCCAGGAGACTTATCTATTTTTACCCTTTCCAGAATTGCTAACACCTCCTCCTTGTGAACCTCAATCCTGTCCAGTCCAACAGCCTGCATCTCAGTACTCCCCTCGACAACACTGTCCCTCTCCTGTGTGAATACCGATGAAAAATATTCATTTAGTGCCTCTCCTATCTTTTCAGACTCCACGCACAACTTCCCACTACTGTCCTTGACTGGCCCTAATCTTACCCTAGTTATTCTTTTACTCCTGACATACCTATAGAAAGCTTTAGGGTTTTCCTTGATCCTACCTGCCAAAGACTTCTCATGTCACCTCCTGGCTCTTCTTAACTCTTTCTTTAGGTCCTTCCTGGCTAACTTGTAACTCTCAAGCTCCCTAACTGAGCCTTCACGTCTCATCTTAACATAAGTCACCTTCTTCCTCTTCACAAGGGATTCAACCTCCTTAGTAAACCACGGTTCCCTCACACGTCTGCTTCCTCCCTGCCTGACAGGTACATATTTATCAAGGACGCGTAGTGGCCGTTCCTTGAACAAGCTCCACTTTACAATGGTGCCCATTCCCTGCAGTTTCCTTCCCCAACCTATGCCAGCTAAACCTCGCCTAATCGCATCATAATTTCCTTTCCCCCAGCTATAACTCTTGCCCTTTGGTATATACCTATCCCTTTCCATTGCTAAGGTAAACGTAATCAAATTGTGGTCACTGTCACCAAAGTGCTCACCTACCTCCAAATCTAACACCTGGCCTGGTTCATTACCCAGTACCAAATCCAATGTGGCCTCGCCTCTTGTTGGTCTATTTACATAAAGTAGTCACATGTAGACCAGACCAGGTAAGGATGGCAGATTTCCTTCCCTAAAGGGCATTAGTGAACCAGATGGGGTTTCCAACAATCGACAATGGTTTCATAGTCACGAGAAGATTCTTAATTCCAGATATTTGTTACTGAAATTAAATTCCACCCCCTGTCATGATGGGATTCGAACTGAGATCCCCAGAACATTAGCTATGTTTCTGGATCACCCCCATAATCTAACGATAATACACTCGGCCATCGCCTCCCCTAATTAATTCCACTCCATTGTCATACTGAAGCTGCAGAATCGGTTTTCCAACAAGATACTTGCCAAAATGTGGTCAATTCATTAAATTCAAAATCAAACAACTACATTTCTGAATGCTCAAATTGGTTAAGAAGGAGATCCGTCATTATTATTGCAATGAAATCCATTTCAAAAGCAAAATTATGAAAGAATTATTAAAGGTTTTGCAAATTTTGAAGAAAATTTCTGCCCTTTGTTACCAATTTCAAGCTAGATCACATTGCAGGAGGGTGGATATGGAGGACAAAGCAAGAGAAGGATTGAGCAACATAACCAAGGTAAAGTTTCAAAACCCAGGCATTAATAGTCTTGCTCTTCATATGCAATCAAACAAAAAGGGTGTGAAAGACCATCACTGCTTGCAGCATTCAATTACACCCAATAAGACAAATATGGAGGACAAATATGGACTGCCCAGCAAACCTGGATGGAAATATTCCCTGACCCTAGAAGGGCATTGATAATTGGTCTGCTTTAATTGTTTTGCTTTATTGAGCTCTGCTGAGACTGAGTGGCAACAGCACTAAGCAATGCAAAGCAGAAGGTCCAATGTTTGATTCCTAGTCCATGTGAAGTTAGGTCTCATTAGCCAGTGGTTAGAATTGATGGAAATAGCCTCTGGATCTCCAAAATAGGAGAAATTAGGAAAAAGGATAAATCTATTGGAATTGTTTGAAGATGTAACTAGTAGAGTTGATATGGGGAGCCAGTCGACGTGGTATATTTGGACTTTCAGAAAGCGTTTGATAAAGTCCCGCATAAGAGGTTATCGTGCAAGATTAAAGCGCATGGGATTGGGGGAAGTGTATTGAGATGAATAGAAAACTGGTTGGCAGAAAGGAAACAAAGAGTAGGAATTAATGGTTGCTTTTCAAATTGGCAGGCAGTAACTAGTGGGGTGCCACAGGGATCAGTGCTGGGACCCCAGCTATTCACAACATATATTAATGATTTGGATGAGGGAACAAAATGTAAAATCTCAAAGTTTGCAGATGATACCAAGTTGGGTGAGAGGGTGAACTGTAATGAGGATGCAGAGGTCCTTCAGCATGACCTGGACAGGTTGGGTGAGTGGTCAAATTAATGGCAGATGCCGTATCATTTGGATAAATGTGAGATTATTCATTTTGGAAGCAAAAATAAGAGGGCAGATTATTACCTGAATGGTTGTAAGATGGGAGAGAGGATTGTGCAGTGGGACCTGGGTATCCTTGTGCACCAGTTGTTGAAGCTAAGCATGCAGGTGCAGCAGATGGTAAAGAAGGCAAATGGCAAATTGGCCTTCATTGCGAGAGGTTTCAAGTACAGGAGCAGGGATACGTTGCTGCAATTCTACAGGGCCTTGGTGAGTCCACACCAAGAGTATTGTGTGCAGTTTTGGTCTCCTTTTCTGAGGAAGGATGTTCTTGCTCTCGAGGGAGTATAGTAAAGGTTTACTAGGCTGATTCCGGGGTTGGCAGGAGTGATGTATGAGGACAGATAGACTAGGTTAGGATTGTTTTTGCTGGTGTTCAGGTGAATGAGGGGGGATCTCATAGAGACTTAAAAAATTCCAACAGGACTAAACAGGGTAGATGCAAGGAGGATATTCCCGATGGTGAGGGACTCTAGAACCAGGGGTCACAATCTGAGGATTTGGGGTAGACCATTTAGGACGTTGGTGAGGAGACATTTCTTCACCCAAAGCCTGTAGAATTCATTACCACAGGAAGTAGTTGATGCTAAAACATTGCATGTATTCAAGAGGTGGCTGGATATAGCACTTGGGGTGAATGGGATCAAAGGTTATGGGCAGAAAGCAGGATTAGGCTATTGAGTTGAATGATCAGCCATGATCATAATGAATGGCGGAGCAGACTGGAAGGGCCAAATGGCCTCTTCCTGCTCCTATCTTCTATGTTTCTATGTTTCGAAATGCAATCCAATCAGCTTGTCTAATTTGATGTCTTCCAAATCTCTGCTGCCCATGTTTTAACTCATTTCAAGTCCCTTTCCTCTCTAATCCCTGTGTCCATTGACCTACATTGGCTCTCAATTAAGCACTGAAATTCTCACTCATCTTTTCAAACGCCTCCATTATGTTGTCCGGTGGCACAGTAGTTAGCACTGTTACCTCACAGTTCCAGGGATCCGGGTTCAATTCCACCTTGGGTGACTGTCTGTATGGAGTTTGCACGTTCTCCCCATGTCAGCATGGGTTTCTTCCGGGTGCTCCAGTGTCCAAAGATGTTCAACTTAGGTAGGTTGGTTGGCCATGCTAAATTACCCCTTATTGTTCCAAGATGTGTAGGTTAGGGGGATCAGTGGGATAAATGCGTGGGGTTATGGGAATAGGGCCTGGGTAGGAGGCTCTGTCAGAGAGTCGGTGCAGGCTCAATGGGCCAAATGGCCTCCTTCTGCTCTGTAGAGATTCTACGATTCTATGATCTTGCCCCTCCCTGTCTCTACTCTCTTCCAGTCCCACAAGATATCTGCACTCCTCTAATTCTGGCCTCTTGAACATTCCTGACTTTAATTGCTCCAGCGTTTTGTGGCCATGGCTTAGGCCCCAGGCTCTGGAATTCCCCTCCTCAAACATTTCTACTTTCTCCTTTCAAGATGGTCCCTACAATCTACCTCTTTGACTGAATTATTGGCCACCTGCCTACTTTTGGCTGTGTGGTTTCGATTTGCTTCTAACACTCCTGTGAAACACTTTTTTATTATGATAAAGGCGCCAAAAAATAAATGTTGTCTCTGTTGTTGGAAATGCAAATGTTTAACTTTTTGGCTCAAGTAGGATTCTACTAAACTGGAGAGTTACTTGTGAGCAGATACTTTACTGCAATTGCCATCCAGACTACAAATAAAAAATGGTCACTTGGGAAAGGAGCTCAGAGGACTATGAGCATACTTGGAACTGTACACCAGCATTGCTTTTTGGGAAATAAAGGAAAGGAATTGGAAGATTTCCACACATATTTTCAACTCTTTTCATTCCTTGATGTGCACATAATGAGGCAAGACTTGTTTCTCTGTACAGACATTGAGGCAACAGCATTGTGAATTTTTTTCCACTTTTACATTGTCATCAGCTTTCAAGGTGCATTACTTACTATGCAAGATCCATAATGGACAGTAATCTCCATTCCAGATCCTTGCTCAAACCCCAGGCTCCCCAGTGCTGAGGTTGCCAATATGAAACCATTTTGTATATGGGCTTTGGTCCATTGAGTGCTGGACTGAAAACAAGGAACAAGCACATTTCTGCACGTGATCCGCAATAACATCAGTACAAGGTGACCTTGATTGCTCAGCACTAAACTGCAACAAAAGGAAAAAATGTGCTATATTATTTGAAAGGCATAACCTGAAGTTTTACATCTGGTTCTTTTATACCTTTTGCTTAAGTGGACCATCTTACTGGGGTAAAATGAGGCATCTGGGGCTTCATTTTGTATTAAATGGTTAATTGCCCTTCTCCTTCATGTCATTTTCATTTAATCTGGGAATCACAGTGTTAAGAATTACAACCCCACAAAGGAAAATAACAAATTGCATGATCAATGAAGGAAAGGACAATAATAATTACACAATCAATGAGACAGGAAATAGATAATAATTTTGTATTAGTTTTGGAGAAAGACGTCAAATTATTTAGTCATCAGTTAGAAGGCTATTTAAAGGCTGGATGCATATAAGGCACTTTGAATGGTAGGTGAGTTTTACAGCTGAAAACCTGGAAGTGCTGTGATCAGTTCAACAATCAAATTCCGTGCATACTCTGAACCTGGAACAGAATTTAGACACAAGTTTGGCTGAAATAGTTTGTCTAATTTGAAACCTTTCTATGGAACCTCATCATTTCTGGCAAAAGGTAAATGAGAAAAGTTAACCAAAACTTGCTGAATTCAGAGTAGAATTAAGTTTTTTATAAGTTAAAGCTTATTTATTAATGTCACAAGTAGGCTTACATAGCAATGAAGCTACTGTGAAAATCCCCTAATCATCACACTCAGACGCCTGTTCGGGTATACTGAAGGAACAATTTAGCCCGGCCAATGCACCTAACCAGCACATCCTTCAGACTGTGGGAGGAAACCGGGGCACGTGGATGAAACTCACTCAGAGATGGGGAGAATGTGCAGACTCCGCACAGGCAGTGACCCAAACCGGGAATCAAATCCGGGTCCTTGGCACTCTGAGGCACACCACTGTGCCACCATGTTGCTCCTTTTTTTCATCTTGATGACTGTACTACCTACAGGTCAAGGGGACAGCCATGGGCAGAAAATTTGCACCAGCATATGCAAACATCTACATGGCAGAATGGGAAAACAGTGCATTTTAAAAATGTCCCAATACACCACTACATTATTAAAATACCAAGAGGATATCTGGGGAGTATGGACACGCACCAAGGTGGAGATGAAAGACTTCACCAATACACTAAACAACCACCACCTGTCAATTCAAATCAAAACGACAATACATAAGGACCAAATAGACTTCCTGGACATGACAGTATTTAAATCACCACACAATAATGTAGGCATTTGCAAACTGGCCACTAGAGTATTCTTCAAGCCCACAGATACACACACTCCTACATACACACAGCCACCACCCACAACATACATTTAGGAGATTGGTAAAATCAAACTTTCCCGCTCCTACCGCATATGCATCAAACAAATAGACTTTGAAAATACAACAACAAGACTTTTCCAAGCAATTAAATGGAGAGGGTACACCACGAGATTCCTGAAACACTTCAAATCAAACTTCCTATGATCAAAAGAGGAATCATCATAGAGAAAAGAAGGGAAACCTATCATACCACCAATCATCACATACAGTCCACAGGATAGAGAAATAAGAGTCAAAGAAAAATTTGTAAACTTTAGGAACAGCAAAACGTGAGAGAACTACAACATAGTGGCAGCTTATAAACAAAACTTTGAGGGACATGTTAGCCAGAAGCAGGATAAAACTGCATAAGGAGGGGAAATGCAGCTGTAAAAACTGCAAGACCTGCAAACACCTGGTAACACCAGAGAAAATTTAAAAATCCATAGTAACACCAGTGTAATGCTAAAATCAAAAATCAGATGTGGCCAACACATTGTGGTGTATGCCATCCAATGTAAGATATGCAAGATAATATACATAGGATAAACAGGCAACACACTAAGGGAAAGACTCTCAGGGCACCTAAATGGGAGATTATGACAAAAAAGGAAAACAAGGCCATAAACAGACATTTCATGCAACATGGCATTGAATCCCTAACTATCATGGGACTGGATACAAATATGGGGCGGCACGGGAGCACAGTGGTTAGCACTGCTGCTTCACAGCTCCAGGGTCCCGGGTTCGATTCCCGGCTCGGGTCACTGTCTGTGTGGAGTTTGCACATTCTCCTCGTGTCTGCGTGGGTTTCCTCCAGGTGCTCCGGTTTCCTCCCACAGTCCAAAGATGTGCGGGTTAGGTTGATTGGCCAGGTTAAAAATTTCCCCTTAGAGTCCTGGGATGTGTAGGTTAGAGGGATTAGCGGGTAAATATGTGGGGATAGGGCCTGGGTGGGATTGTGGTCGGTGCAGACTCGATGGGCTGAATGGCCTCCTTCTGCACTGTAGGGTTTCTATTCATTGGACCAGAGCAGAAAGAAAATGAGCAGAGAAGATGTGGATCTATAAAATGAAAACTTTAGCACCTGATTGCCTAAACCTAGAACATGGGAACACACAAACCACATAGGAACTGGGAAAGATACGGATCTAAAAGGTTAACTATCAGGACCACAGAGCTCCAAAATCACAGTGAGCGATAAACGATAAACGGAAAACAATAACACTTCCAAGCAGACACGACTGAATGGAGTAAAGGAACAATTGGGAAACCATAACAAGCACGAGTCACATGATAAGAGGGGACATAATAATAACCATTTACAAACTACTGAAACCCCCCAAAGTCTGGGGATTCCCTCACACACAGGAGAAAAAGCCAAGTAGAGTAGACCGAAACCAGAACTTCAAGGCTAAATAACTGCATCCCAAGGACAACTCTCCCGTAACACCCCTAAATACATACTGTTAAACGAAAATTGAATACCCAGTTCCCACCATGGACCCACCTCCTCACCATACTCCCACATATCTACCCTAAAACAGAAAGAAAGGCCCATAGCTGGCTCACTGCCCTACCAAGACCATCCCCATAACATCACCAATGACAGAGGCCGGGACATCCCACAACAAAAAGGAAGACTCACTCTAGGAACACAAAACAAAGAACCCCTCAGATATCCCTCTCCTTTTTCCTTCCCCCAGAAAAAAACTTCAGACATGAATCAGCCCTGCAAAAACCTCTCCTCCCCCTCATTTTCTTTCACCAAAAACCCTTCTCTTGCAAACAAATGTCAACAAGGGAGCCAGGAGAGCAGCGGAATGACACAGGGGAACCACAACAAGGAGGGGATGTGATGGAGCAACAAGGTGGCACGCGAGACCAATCCTGAAGACACAAGGCAAACGGGCAAGGAAGAACAAGGAAGAAATGGCAGTAAAAGGGGAGGCAGACAACAGAGAAGATAGAAAGATAACATTGAAGACAGGAAGACAGCATAGTGAGAAGACAGACGTGTAAACCAAATATGTGAAATCATTCATTTATGGGCGGCACAGGGGAACAGTTGTTAGCTCTGCTGCCTCACAGGGCCAAAGACCCGGGTTGGATTCCTGACTTGGATCACTACCTGTGCAGAGTCTGCACATTCTCCCTGTGTGTGTGTGGATTTCCCTTGCATGCTCCCGGTTTCCTCCCACACTCCAAAGATGTGCTGGTTAGGTGTACTGGCCATACTAAATTCTCCCTCAGTGTACCTTTCCACAGTAACTTCATTGCAGTGTTAATGTAAACCTACTTGGGACTAATAAACAAATAAATAATTTGTCAAAGAAGTAATTTTGTACTGCCAACAAACATTCTTGTCTGATGTCCTACACCCCCTTGCTCCGTCAACTAATGCTCCCACACCGGTCAGATAACCCACTACCCCGATCCACACCAATCCATCCTACTCACCACAACATAAAACACCCACAAACAAAAAGTCACTCCATTCCACTAGCTTTCATAGCCCGCCCACCCCAACAGACACATACACAGGATGCAAAAGAGCCAGGATACAGGAAGACAACAAACCATCCTTCAATGCACTACCCATCCAGCAACATTCCTATCAGGGAACCCTCAAGAATCTTCTCTCCACAACCCACCTACTACCCCCAGAAAAAGCCTCCCCAGCCCAGAGATTCAACTCAGCACATGCACACAAAACCTCCCCAGCCAGGAAATCCTGAAAAACTCTCCAACACACATACCACCTTGATATCCACCCCCAACCCCCAGAAACACAACAAAAGTCCCCTACCTAACAACCCCCTCATCCTAATACGTACCACCTTAACAATCACCTCACCCCAACCACGTAAAATACAGCAGCACCCATGCAGCTACTACCCTCTTCCTCCAGGGATCCCGACCATCTTCCTTCGCCCCCCTCTTATTCCCCCCCACACAAATATTCCACCCATCCACCACCCCGCACAAGAAGAAACTAACATAAGTAACAAGAAGACAACAGGCCACAATATAAGGGCAAGGAATCACAAGAGGCAACAAGGGGTGGACATGTGCTGAATGAAAAGAGACAAAAAAGTAAAGGGGACATATCCTCTCTCTGCCTAACCCCAAAACCTCACCCACTTGCTGTGGGAATTTTGTATCAAGGCTTCACCCTCGGGGATCACACATGGATGAGTGGATACTGGGATTAGTAACAGAGAGCTGCTGATGTCCATGGGATTGTACCCATTTTGAATAAAAGCTTCGAGTGGAAGGAGGGCAGAAAGATATTTAAAAACATCTTATGCCAGCACTTTAAACAATTCTTGCATTCTATTTGTGTCAGCACTGCAAGGAACTTTCTCATTTATAGTAGAAAGCGAACTAACATTTGAACAAAGTGATTAAATCAGCACCTTAAGTGTCGGCATGGACAATATGATTTGCTGTGCATTGTAAAAACGTTTCCTTTCTTGATTAAGGCTGTTATTACTGCACAAAAGACCCAAAAGATTTATAAGTAAGACACATTTCATAAAGACTAAAAAAAAATCAATGGCAACTCGTTTTCAATTCTGCCGAATTAAAGATCATTTGAAACAAATGGAATGTCTTCCTCACTCTGATGGAATATCACAAAATTTCCAAACTTTTGAAGATTCAAAATAGGATATTTTTCTTTTAATGCAAAGAAAAATTGCCATTTCCTTCATACTTAACAACTTACAAACAAAATCACGTGAATTCATTATTTCTGAGAATGCAATTACATTGGTCGGTCATTAAATAAACAACAAAACAAATAGGTTTCCATCCCTCTCATAAAAACTGCACCATCTGGCATTAAAAAAAACCTAATCACTATTGCATTGCTGTTTGTGGGAGCCTGCTTTGTGTGAATTTAGCTGCTGCATTCTCTCCTGTTATATAACAGCAACTGCAATTCAAAAGCAGGCGGCACAGTGGCACAGTCGTTAGCACTGCTGCCTCACAGCGCCAGGGCCAAGGTTCTATTCCCAGCTTGGGTCACTGTCTGTGTGGAGTCTGCATGTTCTCTCCGTGTCTGCATGGGTTTCCTCCAGGTGCTCTGGTTTCCTCCCACAGCCTGAAAGACTGGTTAGGTGCATTGACCCGAACAGGCGTCAGAGTGTGGTGACTGGGGGAATTTCACAGTAACTTCATTGCAGTGTTAATGTAAGCCTTACTTGTGACTAACAAATAAACTTTAACTTTTAATGCATTTGGGATATGCTACAGCTGTGACAGAGAAATGTCAGCCTTTCTCTTTTTATAACTAAATTACAAACTGAATCTGAAAAGTAAGTTTCAAACTGAAGGGATTTCTAAGTTATAATTTATTGTGTAAACACGGTTGTAACAGAAGCAAAGTGTACCATAAAATTGCCTTGAACTATATTTCATATGCCGACCAGGGAGAAGTGTGCTCGATCTACTTTATGAATTAGATCAGGTGAGTTAAATGTCAGTGGTCATCTCATCATAGAAAGCATTCTGTCTGGTTGTATCACAGCTTGATGTGGCTTCTGCTCTGGACAAGACCACAAGAAACTACAAAGGGTCATGAATGAAGCCCTGTCCATCATGCAAATCAGCCTCCCATCCATTGACTCTGTTTACACTTCCTGCTGCCTCGGAAAAGCAGCCAGCATAATCAAGCTAGCCCACATACTCTGGACATGGGCCGAATTTTGCCACCCCGTCTGCCAAGGGAATTGGAGCAGGCGAGGGGTGGACAATGGGAAAATCCGTTGACCTCGGGCAGGATTTTCCGGTTTTGGGATGAGCGAGGCAGTAAAATCCCGCCCATATTCTCTTCCATCTCCTTTGGTTGGGAAAAAGATGCAAAAATCTGAGGTCACATATCAACCGACTCAAGAACAGCTTCTTCCCTGCTGCCATCAGACTTTTGAATGGACCTACCTTATATTAAGTTGATCTTTCTCTACACCCTAGCTATGAATATAACATTACCTTCTGCAGCCTCCTTTCCTTCTCTATGTCAGGTATGCTCTATCTGTATAGCGTGCAAGGAACAATACATTTCACTCTATACTAATACATGACAATAATAAATCAAATCAAATCAGGAGTGGAGGCCAATGTTCCCTTAAATTTGGCAAATTATTCCTGAAAGTAAATTCATTCTCCACACCGTCCCTTGAACTTCAGTGGCAATTGCCTCGTGCTCCAACTGGGGAGAAGGAAAAATCTGAAACACAACCTGAAATCTGAAAAATCTGAAAAAAAAGGGGAGACCACCACTAAATAGATGATATTAGAAGAACAATCCAAGTTAATCTTATTTGTTTATAATGAGAAAGCAGAAGACGCCTCCAGTCCAATCACGTATTGGGATACAGTCAAAAGTATTGTTTCTTGCGTGCTATACAAAGGGCCCGATTTTACCATTTTCATTCTAAGTGCTGAATCTGGGCGCAATTCAGATCCAACTTGGAAATCTGCTTTCAGGCGCCGCCATTAGCACTTAGCCTGAAAAAAAAGCACGAGTCCGAATCGCACTGTGGGCGGGGCTTATCGCGCCCGAAACAATCGGAGCTCTGAACTGCGCATGCGCAGTTAGAAAAAAAAATTAAAATTGCGCCGCTGTCACATCGCTCCCGGACAGTAGAAAGCGAAAAGTGGGAGTGATGGTCCCCACAGACATCACCCCACCCCTATAAAATAACTATCCCCCATATCCACCCACCCTCCCCCCCACTACCCAGACCGATCGCGACCCCCTCTTTTCCCCCCCCCACCGATTGCCCGCAGAGTGGCAGCAGAACCCCCTGCCCCCCACCTACCAGAGATCCATCTGGCCTCGCTTCCAGTATATTTCACATGCTCACAGCTGCGTACTTTGACAATGTCACTCATTAAGTGCACGTGCACTATTATAGCTGTGGAACCCCTTTTCTCTGCTGCCTGTACTTGCAAAATCCACTGAGATACATATCCAGGCCTTTATTGAAGCTGTGTAATGAAACATATAGGTGCGCTTACAAATAACCGTTGGTTGATTCAACAACCTTTCCAATTGTGTTTAGCAACAGCCAACTTGCAGTAAATTCTAAGAGCTGCATTTCCAAGTTTAGAAGATAAATTGGGAAATGGTAATAAAATAATTTCTACTCCTTCTGAACTTGCTGGTGTAGGGGAAAAAAACTACATTCATAGCAAGTGAAATATAATCTAAGTACCATTTATAACAGGAATGATCAGAATTAGAAATGTGATGGGATAGAATTAACTCCCCCACCAGAGAATGATCGGGACTCTCCCCGCCCCCCCCCCCCCCCCCCCCCCCCCGAGAGTGATCGGGCCTCCCCAGCTCCCACTAGAAAATGATCTGACCTCCCTTCTCCCCGCCCCCCCCACCCCCCCGTCATTAGAGAATGAATGACCCACCTCCCCCCCTCACCCCTCCGCGCCCCCCCCCCCATCAGACAATGATCTGGCCTCCCTCCACCCTCCCCTCCACCAGAGAATGATCGGGCCCACCTCCCCTTCCCCCCCCCACCAGAGAGTGATCTGTCCTCTCTCCACCCCCACCAGAAATACATCTGACCTGCCTCCTCCTCCCTCCCCACTCCTCACCAGAGAATGATCTGATCTGCCTCGCCCTCCCTCCCCCCCCCACCACCGATCTGAGTCAGAGAGCTGTTGGAAGCTCTAACTCACCTCTTCAGAAACTGGAGCGCCCGAAACAGACCTTTTGCCGAGCATGTTTGTTTCGCGCCCAATCTGGACGCGCGAACGCGGTGGTAAAGGGGGAAATGCTGATAAAGGTGGGCGGGCAGTTCATTCATTCAATTTAAATGCATGCAAATGCATTTAAATCGCCGTTGCACCCATTTCGGGCGCGAATCAGATCGCGGCCATTCCCAGGTCTCAGTAAAATGGGCATCTGCACAGATGCGGGCACGGTTCGCGTTAATGGCCTCACGCCCAACTTTACCACGTTTTCGGGCCCAAAAACGGGCGCGACGCAATGGTAAAATCGGGCTCAAAATGTTTCATTCATAGAGGGAGAAGGAAAGGAGAGAGTGAAGAATATAGAGTAACAATCACAGCTGTTACTCTATATTACTCTATAGGAGAAAGATTAGATTAATATATGGTAGGTTCATTCAAAAATCTGATGGCAGCAGGGAAAAAGCTGTCAGGCCTTTTCTTTTAAATAAAGGAGGCACTTATAGCCAGGGAGTCAACAGAGGAAGTTTGGGTTCTGTGTGATCTTTGAAGGGATAAGCACAGACAAAGGTCCATGTATAGTAATTGACTGGATGGATGTGTGAAGAATGACTGCTACAGACAAGTATCCAAGGGCATCCGGCGTTTGCTCATAAAACTGCATTCCAGCAACAATGACTACCTCCAGTAAAAGATGGGAAAATTGTGATTGTCTTCTAAAGAACTGGCACAGGCATGATGGGCTGACTGGCCTCCTGTGCTGTATAATTCTGTGATTCTAAAGCATTTGATAGAATACTGAGCCAGATATAATTGAGGCACAAAGTAACATGAACACATAGTAGCACATATCAATGTCACAGAATAATTTTGTTGCATGTTTCTGATTGAGAGACAAGTCCAGTTTTTTATTGTCTTTTATATAATACCTCCTCTGATTTATTTACCCCCCCCCTTCCATCTTGGTAATCTTTGTCTTTCTTTTGTCAGGCCTTTCATTTTTTTTCCATCTCAGTCTTTATGCTTCTCTTTACTGGACTTATTTTCTGACATTTGTTTCTCTTCATTCAGATGCACTTGAACCGCAAAGCATTGTAAGATCAGTGCAAATGCTGGCAGCGAGGGATAAACCACTAGTGCCAATTGATCACTAACCTAGCAGCAGGCTATCAGAGTGCTTGGGAAAACTAGGATGGAGCACTTAAAGTCCTTTAGGCAAAATTCATTAAGGATGAAAAGACCAAACCCCAGGGCAGAGCTGAGGTAGGAATCAGGGGTAACATAAGAGAGCCAGGACATAAAACCGAAGATCTAGGATGAATTTAGACAGGACAAGGTCAGAATGAGCCACAGCAGAACGGAGATTAAAAGACTTGTACAGGGAAAAGTTAGAACAGAAATGAGACACAGCCAGAGGTCAAGAGAGTTGAAATAGATTGACAGAGAAATGGCACAAAGCTTAAAACAACTGGAAAATATATCCAAGAGTGAGGTAGACCAACACCAACATGAAAACACAACAAAGGCAACCACATATATATGGAATTACACATAAATTATATTCAAAATTACTTTCATTTCCTTTTGCCAACAAGACAACAATCCAAAAATCAGCTCTTTATATAGGTGCTGCATCCAAAGTTATATTGGTGACAATCTAGCTTACATTTTATTAACATGGACAGAAATACACTTCATATTATGAATGAATATTTCAAATATTTAGCCTTCTGAGTGAGACTGGAAGTCAGAAATTAATTAGCATACAGGATATTATCTGCCTTTTTCTCAAACTTTTTGACAAGGCTGCACAGTTTCAATTTTTGAGTGTGACTTAAAAAACAGCGAATCAATCTCATTTAAAATTTTAGCGTTGCTTCTTTATCTTTCAACTCATCTTAGAACTGTTGAATTTCATCAAATCGAGACAAGCAAGTGACTGATAAGCAGCCCCAGAATTCAAACCTGCCTTTCAGTCAACAATACACACGCTCTCTTATAAGGTCACAGATTTGAATGGAATTTAATGCCCGAGGCAAATTTAAAGGGGGGGGGGGTGGTAGGGGGGAATGGCAGGGCTCTGATGCCTCTCCAGAGGACAGGCGAGATCACCATCACCTCTATCAAACACCACCCATTGATTTTGTTTTTCTCTCTACAGATCCTGCCTGATCTGGTCAGTACTTTAAGGATTTTCTGTTTTTATTTCAGCCAAATTTCCATTCAATCAACATCATCGTTTTTCCCCCCTGTGCATCCTATAGTTTAATCTTGGCCCGGATTTGTATCGCCAGTGAACATAACTAGGAAAGGAAAATATTGCAAAATTGAGGAGGGGCAATTTTTTTCACACAGAGGGTGGGGAGTGTCTGGAACGAGCTGCCAGAGGTAGTAGTAGAGGCGGTTACAATTTTGTCTTTTAAAAAGCATTTAAACAGTTACATGGGTAACATGCGTATAGAGGGATATGGGCCAAATGTGGGCAATTGAGACTAGCTTAGTGGTAAAAACTGGGCGGCATGGACAAGTTGGGCCGAAGGGCCTGTCCCCATGCTGTAAATCTCCATGACTCTATGTGGGACTGGTTCCAACACACTAATGGCTGGACATAATAGTTTTTAACATTTAAATTTTAAAATATTTTATGCTGTCCCTAAAGTACATAAATGATGATTCGATGGGTTCAAACTTTCCTTTCATGCATAAAGAGGGCCTGGAGGAATAAACATTCCACAAGTTTGGAGCTTTCTTTAGATGCTACTTATTGCTTACTGGAACGATTATCCTTCATTTATGAATGTCGGACACATCAGGTTATTCAACTTAAGGAGCAGGAGTACCAGCACAATACTTTGCTCATTCAGCATCCAGGCATTCCTCCAGCTAGGTATTCCAATGTAACTGTCAAGAGTTTGAACCCTAGTTGAACATTTCCCTCTCTTCACAGACTCTTCCAAGTTCAAAATTACTTTGCTACTGCTTTTTTTGAAATCAGGTTGAATCCATCTCAGCTTCCTTAGACATCAGCAATCAACAGAGATTAATGAGGGGGCACCTTTGAGAAGTGCGGAAAATGGAACAATGAAAGTCCATCCTGAACATATATTCAAATTAAATTCTGACAGTAAAACAAAGGGTTTTGTATAAACCCAATGAAAGGCAAGATTGGGACTAATGTCAGGATGCCATTCTACACACAGCAGATACACTTTTGGGAACGATCTTCGCGACAGGGGGATCAATGCCCTGATTGGTGACTTCAATCATTATGAATCCAAGCCTGCTCTAAATATCTTCTCGAGGCTCAGAGTCATTCGGCTCAGCAGATTCTGAATCTAACAGAGTCATAGGTTAGGATTTTCCGGCCACACTCACCCCAAAACTGGAAAGTTCCGCCCGAGGTCAATAGACCGTTCCGTGTCTGACCCTCGCCTGCTACAATTCCCATGGTGGGCGAAACGGGAAAGTTCAACCCCCTAGAATAGTACAGGTCAGAAGGAAGCCATTCAGCCCATCTAGTCCAACCCCAGTCTTTTGAAAAGCAATCTGGATAGTCCCACTCTCTTGTTTTTCTCTGCAATATTTTCTCCTTCAGATATACTTACAATCCCCTTTTGAAGGTTGTTATTGGATTTGTGCCCACCACCTGACCGGGGAGTGCATTGCAAATCTTAACCACTCATTGCATAAAGTAATATTTCCTCATGTTGCCTCTGATTCTTTTGTCAATTTTCTTAAATCAATGTCCTCTGGTTATTGACACTTTAGCCTTTGGAAACAGTTTCCCTTTATTTGTTAGAATTAATCCCTTCCTTTTATGAAAGTTGACTTGCATTGCCCTATACCTACTTCTACAATAGTGTAGCCTATAGTAACATTAGCATCCCCTTGTGATCTCGACTGCCTCCTCATGTCTTTCTTTGATCTTTCTGCAGGTGGATCAAGTTAATACTAATTGAGGAATTGAGGCCAGGCTTGAATAATGATGTTGCTTTATTAAGATTAATGTGCATGAATAATTATGATTAGATACATTTATTTCAATCAGGACGACTTATCTCCATGTAAAGGAGACATCGGTTTTCAACTTCAGTTGGTTATTTTACTTGACTTACAAGTCTTCTAATTGACTTCCACAATTCCTCATCACTGCTTCAGGAAGTCAACTGAGGGCCCTCACAACATCATCTCTAACAAAATAAACTTTCTTCACAGCCAACCCCAAAAAACCATTGTTGTTTTCTCTTTCAAGGAAAGACAGGTTCCATGGTCACCTTTTTATCAAAATTGGCTATAGATGGGATTTTCCTGCCTTACTTATCCCAAGACGGGAAAATCCCGCCCAAAGTCAACGAACATTTGCATGGTGTGCCCGTGTCTGCTTCGGTTCCCCTGGCGAGTAGGATGTGAACATCCACTCCATGACTTTACCACTTTCTAAGGGGATATGGTGGAAAAATGAAAATTTCACTCCACGAGAAGCCCAAGCAGATGCTTTGGGTACATGGATTCAAATCCCACAACTGCAGCTGGTGGAATTTAAACTTAATGGCTGGAATTTTGCCGTCCTGCTCGCCGCGGGAATCGTAGCAGGTGGGACAAGGGCCATGGAAAGATCCGTTGACCTCAGGTGCGATTTTCCAGTTTCAATTTTTCTGGCCTTGGGCAAGGCCAGAAATGTCTTTTATTAAGCATTTAGACAGTTACATGGGTGAGAGAGGTATAGAGGGATATGGGCCAAATGTGGGCAATTGGGACTAGCTTAGTGGTAAAAACTGGGCGGCATGGACAAATTGGGCTGAAGGGCCTGTTTCCATGTTGTATCCCTCTCTGACTCTATGACTCAATGAATCTGAAATATAAAGCTCGTCTCAGTGATGGTGACCATAAAAACACATCTGGTTCACTACTGCCCTTTAGGGAAGGGAATCTGTCACCCTTATCTGGTCTGGACTACATGTGACGCAAGACCCACAGCAATGTGGTTGAAACTTCACTGTCCTCTGAATGGCCACCTAGGTCAAAAGCAATAAATGCTGCCCTTGACAGCAACCCCCACATCCCATGAAAGATTTATTTTTTTAAATCCCAAGCAAGAGCCAAATCTACTAGACTGTGTGCTGGGTCCACTGTTCTTTGTCATTTATATTAATGATTTGGAAGAGAATTTAGGAGGCATGGTTAGTAAATTTGTAAATGACACCACGATCAGTGACATAGTGGACAGTGAAGAAGGTTATATAGGATTGCAATGGGATCTTGATCAATTGGGCCAGTGGGCTGATGAATGGCAGATGGAGTTTAAATTAGATGAATGCGAGGTAATGCATTTGGTCAATTGAACCAGGGCAGGACTTAGTCAGTTAATGGTAGGACGTTGGGGAGAGTTACTGAACAAAGAAGTCTAGGGGTACATGTTCATAGCTCCTTGAAAGTGGAGTTGCAGGTGGACAGGGTGGTGAAGAAAGCATTTGGTTTGATTGGTTTCATTGATCAGAACATTGAATTGCAGATGTCAGAGCAGCTTTCTTGAAGGTCAACTCACGGAAAGCAACTGGCCTGGATGGAGTACCCGGACGAGAACTCAGATCCTGCACGGATCAGCTGGCGGAGGTATTCACAGACATCTTCATCATCTCCTTACAGCAATCTGAGGTCCCTATCTGCTTCAAGAAGATGACCATCATCCCCGTACCAAAGAAAAGCCAAGCAGCGTGCCTTAATGACTATTGTCCAGTGGCGCTGACATCTATCATTATGAAGTACTTCGAAACGTTAGTCGTGGCATGAATCAGTTCCAGCCTCCCGGACTACCTGGATCCACTCCAGTTTGCCTACCGCCACAACAGATCCACAGCAGACGCCATTTCCCTGGTCCTGCACTCAACCCTGGAACACCTAGATAACAAAGACACCTCTGTCAGACTCCTATTTATTGACTACAGCTCAGCCTTCAACACCATTATTCCTAGAGAATCCAGTGAACTGGTGCGGCGACGATAATCTCTTCCTCAATGTCAACAAGATGAAGGAGATTGTCATCGACTTCAGGAAGCGTAGTGAAGAACATGTCCTTGCCTACATCAATGGGGATGAAATAGAAATAGAGAGCTTCAAGTTTTTAGGTGTCTGGATCACCAACAACCTGTCCTGGTCCCCCCATGCCGACACCATAGTTAAGAAAGCCTCTACTTTCTCAGAAGACTAAGGGAATTTGGCATGTCAGCTACGACTCTCACCAACTTTTACAGATGCATCATAGAAAGCATTCTTTCTGGTTGTATCACAGCTTGGTATGGCTCCTGCTCTGCCCAAGACCGCAAGAAACTACAAAAGGTCATGAATGTAGCCCAACCCATCACACAAACCAGCCTTCCATCCATTGACTCTGTCTACACTTCCCGCTGATTCAGCAAAGCAGCCAGTATAATTAAGGACTCCATGCACCCCGGACATTCTCTCTTCCACCTTCTTCCGTCGGGAAAATGATACAAAAGTCTGAGGTCATGTACCAAATGACACAAGAACAGCTTCTTCCCTGCTGCCATCAGACTTTGGAATGGACCTACCTCACATTAAGTTGATCTTTCTCTACACCCTAGCTATGATTGGCACACTACATTCTGCACTCTCTCGTTTCCTTCTCTATGAAAGGTATGCTTTGTGACAATAATAAATCAAATCAAATGAATACAGGAGTTGGGACGTCTTGTTGAAGCTGTACAAGATATTGGTACAGCCATACTTGTACAGTTATGGTCACCCTATTATAGAAAGGATATCATTAAACTCGAAAGAGTACAGAAACGATTTACTAGGATGCTACCAGGACTTGATGGTTTGAGTGATAAGGAGAGGCCGGATAGTCTGGAACTTTTTTCCTTGGAGCGTAGGAGGCTCAGGGATGATCTTATAGAGGTCTATAAAATAATGAGAGGCATAGATAAGGTAGATAGTCGACATCTTTTCCCAAAGGTAGGGGAATCAAAAATGAGAGGGCATGGGTTTAAGGTGTAAACATTACATGAAGGCAGGCATCTCGCAGCATAACCTGAAATCCCAAACCATCAAATAATTAGGTTTCTATGGAAGGATGAGGTAGATTGGTCAAGTGATTTCCCTCATCACTATTTCATCATCTTGTCATCTCGTTCATTGCCTCTCAGATTTGCCAACCCAGCATTTGCAACAAAAGGAGTAGGCCATTCAGTCCCTCAAGCTTGTTGCACCATTCAGTCTGTACCTCGACTCTATTTTATCCACATTTCTTTGCTATCACTACCCACAAAAAAACTCACATCACAAAAAACTTCAAATTCTCCAGTAGCACAGTGGTTGGCACTACTGCCTCGCAGCGCCAGGGACCCAGGTTCAATTCCTGGCTAGGGTCACTGTCTGTGCAGAATCTGCATGTTCTCCCCGTGTCTGAGTGCATTTCCTCTGGGAGCTGCTGTTTCCTCCCACAGTCTGAAAGATGTTCTGGTTAGGTGGATTGGCCATGCTAAATTCTCCCTCAGTGTGCCCGAACAAGCGACAGAATGTGGCGACTAGGGAATTTTAAATAAATTAACAGCCATTCAAGAGGAATTTCAATGGCCCTATGTTTGATAGACAGTTTTATGAGATTCTAAGAGGGGATTTCTTTAAAGTTCCTGAGCATTTTAAAGACTCCCAGTGTTATTATATAGCTCATGAGTTATATATATATAAATGATACTGGGTGAGTGGGCATAGGGGTGGCATGGGGTCATGGAGGGGGCCTGGGAGGTGTGAGAGGGTATTGAGATGGTCTGGGGCAACAGAGGGGGCATGGAGGTGAATTGGGGGGGAGGTGGGGAGCTATTGCCTGGATGGCATAACAACCATTAATAGAACAGGGTTGATGTCCCAAAGAATGGACCAAAATTTGGGAGAGTGAGCTGATATTTCTGAAGTCGGGGACCCGACATTGGGAAATGACCTGATGCATGTTTCCTGAACTGAAGATGAAAATTCAGCCCAGAGACTTCTCATGGGACAATATTTATTCAGTGGAAAACAAACTGAATAACATACAAGGGCTGATGCTGCTTAATTGGTTAGCTTTGGCCTCTCATTTCTGAGTGACAGTGTGGCTGCTGGATTTCCATCTCACTTGATTTTGACCAGCACACAGGGGGTGGGAAAACTACTGTCAGAGTTTATAGTTTATTGATTAGTGTCACAAGTAGGCTTACATTCACACTGCAATTAAGTTACTGTGAAAATCCCCTAGTCGCCACACTCTGGCATCTGTTCAAGTACACTGAGGGAGAATTCACCGAACCTGCACATCTTTGGACTGTGGGAGGAAATCGGAGCACCCAGAGGAAACCCATGCAGACACGGGGAGAAACTCCACACAGACAGTAAGCCGAGGCCGGAATTGAACTTGGATCCCTGGCACTGTGAGACAGCAGTGCTAACCACTGTGCCACTGTGCTGCCAGGGAGAATGTTGCTATTTGCCAAAGTTGATATAGTTCTGTAAAATTGCAATTGCTAGATATTATCTCACATTGAATAAAACAGTTCTATGTATAAACACAAATGATTTTATAATGATGCAGACTGTTCCTCTACGCAGACAACTTCATTGCTCTGAGTATGGAATTGGCAACAGCTTTTCCAGTTTGCAGTGGTAATGATGGAAAAGCTGTCAGCGTTCGCTGTCATTATTCCATTGAAACTGACAGCAATTTCTAGACTTCAGACATACCTGGAATAATGCAGAAATCCAGAAGCTGCTGTCAGTGAGTCTTTGATAAGGTGTGCTGTACAAGTTTCCAAAGGCTGCAGTCTTCCTTCGAATCATGAATCGACAAGAACTTACACTAGGCAACACGGTGCATAATAGGTAGCACTGCTGCCTCACAGCATCAGGGTCCCGGGTTCAGTTCCCAGCTTGGGTCGCTGTCTGTCTGGAGGTTGCACATTCTCCCCGTTTCTGCATGGGTTTCCTCTGGGTGCTCCAGTTTCCTCCCACAGTTCAAAGATATGCGGGTAAGGTGGATTGGCCATGCTAAATATTCCTTAGAGTCAGGGGGACTAGCTAAGGTAAATGCAATGGATTATGGAGACTCAATGGGCCGAATGGCCTCTATCTGCGTTATAGATTCTATGACTCAATTTACACTGGATGGCATGGTCGCACAGTGGTTAGCACTACTGCCTCACAGCACCAGGGACCAGGGTCAATTCCCGGCTTGGGTTACTGTCCGTGCTGTGTCGCAGACATCAGAGCAGCCTTCTCAAAAGTAAACTGGAAAGCCACCGTCCCGGATGGGGTACGCAGACGAGCATTCAGATTCTACTTGGACCAGCTGGTGAGAGTATGCGCAGACATCTTTAACCTCTCTTTACACCAATCTGAGGTCCATATCTGCTTCAAGAAGATGAACATTATCCTGATACTAAAGTGAGGCCAGGCAGTGTGCTTTAATGACTATCATCTGGTGGCTCTGACATCCAATATTATGAAGTGCTTCAAAAGGCTAGTCAAGGCACGAATCAATTCCGGCCTCCCAGATTTGCCTCGATCCATTACGGTTCGCCTATTGCCACAACAGGTCCACAGCAGACACCATCTCCCTGGCCCTACACGCAACCCTGGAACGCCTAATTAACAAAGACACCTATGTCAGACTCCTATTTATTGACTGCAGCTCAGCCTTCAACACTCATTATTCCTACAAAACTCATCCCCAAATTCCATGGCCTGGGGCTCGGCTTCTCCCTCTGCAACTGGATCCTCGACTTTCTAACCTACAGACCGCAATCAGTAAGGATAGGCAACAACACCTTCTCCACGATCATCCACAACACCGGTGCCCCACAAGGCTATGTCCTCAGCCCTCTGCTATACTCCTTATACACCTAAGACTGTGTGGCCAAATTCCCCTCAAACTCAATTTTCAAGTTTGCTGATGACATCAAAGTAGGCCAGATCTCAAACAATGATGACACAGAGTACAGGAAAGAGATAGAGAATCAGGTGAGCTGGTGCAACGACAATAATCTCTCCCTCAGCGTCAACAAAATGAAGGAGGTAGTCATCGACTTCAGGAAGTGTATTGGGCTTGGCACGATGGCACAGTGGTTAGCATTGCTGCCTCACAGCGCCAGAGACCCGGGTTTGATTCCCGGCTTGGGTCACTGTCTGTGTGGAGTTTGCACGTTCTTCCCGTGTCTGTGTGGGTTTCCTGCCACAGTCTGAAAGATGTGCTGGTTAGGTGCATTGACCCGAACAGGCACCGGAGTGTGACAACTAGAGGAATTTCACAGTAACTTCATTGCATTGTTAATGTAAGCCAAGTTGTGACTAATAAATAAACTTTCAGACATGCCTATCTACATCAATGGGGACGAAGTGGAAGTGGTTGAGAGGTTCAAGTTTCTAGCTATCCAGATCACCAACAACCTGTCCTGACCCCTCCATGCTGACGCTATAGTTCAGAAAGCCCACAAAGCCTCTAATTTCTCAACAGGCTAAGGAAATTTGGCATGTCCGCTACGACTCTCACCAACATTTACAGATGCACCATAGAAAGCATTCTTTCTGGTTGTATCACAGCTTGGTATGGCTCCTACTCTGTCCAAGACCGCAAAAAACTACAAAAGGCCGTAAACAAAGCTCAGTCTGTCACACAAACCAGCCTCCCATCCATTGACTCTGTCTACATGTTCCGCTGCCTTGGAAAAGCAACCAGCATAATCAAGGACCCCATGCACCCAGATATACTCTCTTCCACCTTCTTCTGTTGGGAAAAAGATACAGAAGTCTGAGATCAAGTGTTGACTGACTCAAGAACATCTTCCCTGCTGCCATCAGACTTTTGAATGGACCCACCTCGTATTAAGTTGATCTTTCTCTACACCCCAGCTATGACTGTAACACTACATTCTACATTTCCTTCTCTAAATACGGTATGCTTTGTCTGTACAGCACGCAAGAAACAATACTTTTCGCTGTATACTAATACACGTGACAATAATAAATCAGATCAAAACATTCTCCTCATATCTGCATGGGGTTCCTTCAGGTGCTCCGGTTTCATCCCACACTCTGAAAGACGTGCTAATGTCTGTGCAGACTCTGCAAGTTCTCCCTGTGTCAGCATGTATATCTTCTAGGTGCTCCGGTTTCCTCCGAAAGACATGCTGGTTAGGTGCATTAGCCATGCTAAATTCTCCCTCAGTGTACCTGAACAGGCGCCAGAGTGTGGCGACTGAGGGATTTTCACAGTAACTTCATTGCAGTGATAATGTAAGCCTACTTGTGACATTAATAAACTTTAAACTTTAGCTTAAACTCTAACATTAGCCTCTCTGTAAAAAACCCTCTTGAAAAATGTTACATATTGTTGAATGAGGCATAACTGGGATTTTAATAGCATTTTAGCTTCATAATTACCGCTAAACACCTGTATTTGTGGAAGATGAAATTTCTCCATGATGAATACTTTCATTCATACAGAACGTCATCACATCAAAACATCTCACAAAAGTGTTTTGCATGATCGAATGCATTGGCGTGCTATAGCCAAAGACATCAGCTTCCCTCCACCAGCAGTTCCCCACTCAGATGAACTGAATGACTAATTTGTTTTCGCTGGTATTTAATGAGAGATAAATTGCCCAGGATACTGAGAAAATTATCCGCACTTCCATTGGGATCTTCAACATTCTAAGAGTTTTAACAACACCAGGTTAAAGTCCAACAGGTTTATTTGGTAGCAAATGCCATTAGCTTTTGGAGCCCTGCTCCTTCCTGAGATGGAGTGGATATCTGCTCACAAATAAGGCGCACAGAGACACAAACTCAAGTTACAGAATACTGATTAGAATGCAAATCTTTACAGCGGATCTTCAACAAACACCAGAACCAAAAGAGCAGGCAAGGTGGAGTATTGTTGTGTGTGTATCGTGTCTCTCTAATTCTAGTGTTCAAGCTGAGGGATCTTATTTTGGGGGAATTGAAGTCTTACAATTTCAGGCAGGTAATATTTTTGCTCTTGCTCTGACCCCTCTGTCCATGATATCTGATGCGCATCAATTTGACACGAGGCACAAAGCTTCGGTAAAAGAAGGCTTTTATTAACTAACAATGGAACTATCAGAACTTTAACACACTATCCCAGACTGAAGAGGTCCCGCCCGAGCAGGGGGTCTTATACCTCTCCCAGGAGGCGGAGCCCGACTGGGATGTGCCACAACAGTTACAACCACAGGTGTATCAATCCCACCCTAGCCCAACAACAACATTAGAACAATCCCACAGTGGGAACCAACGATGGTTCACCACATTCACCCCTCCTTTGAGAACAAAGGCCGGCGGGGTACGAAAACAGACTAAAATGTCAACAGATTATAAGTTCAGACGGTCTGGAGGACCGCACCGTCGTTGTGACCTCCTCAATACCGGCGGTGACACCGGAGTAGGTGCTTGCGGTGGCGTTCTCCCCAAAACAGCGTCCAGCTGTTCTCCCACGGACTCACAGGCCGGTTGACCCTGATGAAACGGTAGTGCAGGGGATCCTGATACATTCTGCGATGGCGACGATCTTCGGGGCTCAGGCAAGCTGTGCATTGGAGTAAAACTGTTAAGCATTGGTCCCGATGCTGTCCGCGCCACGTCCGGGGGAGAAAAAAGGGATAAGGGATTCGTCACTGGGGGTATGGGAGCGACAGGGGTTGCTACGTCTCCTGCGGGCGCCAGGTCTCGGATCGAGACTGTGTCCTCTCGCCCGTCAGGATATGCCACATAGGCATACTGAGGGTTGGCGTGGAGGAGGTGGACCTGTTCGACCAAGGGGTCGGACTTGCGGGCCCTTACATGTCGCCGCAGGAGGACGGGTCCTGGGTACGTCAACCAGGCTGGTAAAGATATCCCCGAGGATGACTTCCGAGGGAATGAGAACATCCTCTCGTGGGGAGTAGCATTGGTTGCCGTACACAGGAGGGAGCGAATGGAGTGAAGCGCATTTGGGAGGACCTCCTGCCAATGGGAGACTGGAAGGCCTTTGGACTTCAGCGCCAATAGGACAGCCTTCCAGACTGTAGCATTCTCTCGTTCCACCTGTCCATTACCCCTAGGGTTGTAACTCGTGGTCCTACTAGAGGCAATCCCGTATGAGAGCAGGAATTGCCTCAAGTCATTACTCATGAACGACGAGCCCCTGTCGCTATGGATATAGCTGGGGTACCCGAACAGGGTAAAAAGATCACGGAATGCCTTGATCACCGTGGCAGCCGACGTGTCCGCGCAGGGGACAACAAACGGGAACCGGGAGTACTCATCTATTATGTTCAGAAAGTACACGTTCCGATCTGTTGAGGGAAGGGGGCCCTTAAAATCCACACTCAGCCTCTCGAAGGGGCGAGTGGCCTTGACCAAATGTGCCCGGTCAGGTCGGTAAAAGTGCGGTTTGCATTCCGCGTAAATCCGACAGCTCCTTGTCACCGACCTGACGTCCTCCACCGAGTGAGGCAGGTTGCGGGCTTTGACAAAGTGGTAGAGCCGAGTGACCCCAGGATGGCATAGGTCATTATGGAGGGCGTTCAAGCGATCCTCCTGCGTAGTAGCGCATGTTCCGCGCGAGAGGGCATCCGAGGGCTCATTGAGTTTCCCTGGACGATACATGATATCGTAGTTATAGGTGGAGAGTTCAATTCTCCACCGCAAGATCTTATCATTCTTGATCTTGCCCCTCAGCGTGTTGTTGAACATGAACGCCACGGACCGCTGGTCCGTGATCAGGGTGAACCGCTTTCCCGCCAGGTAATGGCGCCAGTGTCTGACGGCCTCCACAATGGCCTGGGCCTCCTTTTCCACCGCTGAATGCCGAATTTCGGGGCCTTGGAGGGTGCGGGAAAAAAACGCGACGGGCCTGCCCGCCTGGTTTAGTGTGGCGGCCAGGGCGAAATCAGATGCATCGCTTTCCACCTGAAAAGGGATGGATTCGTCTACCGCGTGCATCGTGGCTTTCGCAATGTCGTGTTTCAATTCCTTGAAGGCCAATTGGGCCTCTGGCGTGAGTGGAAAAGTCGTGGACTTGATAAGCGGACAGGCTTTGTCCGCGTAGTTGGGGACCCACTGCGCATAATAGGAGAAGAAGCCTAGGCATCTTCTCAGTGCTTTTGCGCTAGCGGGCAAGGGAAGTTCAGCAAGGGGGCGCATACGGTCTGGATCAGGGCCAATGACCCCGTTTTCCACCACGTATCCCAGGATGGCTAACCGGCACGTACGGAATACACACTTCTCCCTGTTGTAGGTCAAATTCAGGCGAGATGCAGTGCGTAAAAAGTTCTGGAGATTTGTGTCATAGTCCTGCTGATCACGTCCTCTGGGCGAATGGGGTGTTGGTGGTAGGCGGACTTAAGGTCTATGGTGGAGAACACCCGGTACTGCGCAATCTGATTGACCATATCAGATATGCGCGGGAGGGGATACGCATCCAGCTGCGTATATCGATTAATGGTCTGACTGTAATCAATGACCATCCGGGGTTTGTTCCCGCTCTTGACCACCACAACCTGTGCTCTCCACGGACTAACACTGGGCTGTATGATCCCTTCTTTGAGGAGTCACTGAACCTCAGATCTGATGAAGATCCGATCTTCAGTGCTGTAACGCCTACTTTTAGTAGCGATGGGCTTGCAGCCTGGTACCAGATTCTGAAATAAAGAGGGTGTGGTGATCTTTAACGTAGAAAGATTGCAGGCGGGGCGCTTTGGACAATTTGGAGACTGCAGCTGTTCCCCCACTGTCAGTGAAGGGAGTGGCCCACCGTACTGTAGGATCACACTCTTCATGTGGACCATAAAGTTTAGTCTGAGGAGAATTGGTGCGCAAAGATGCGGCAACACAAGGAGCCTGAATCGCTCGTAAATTGTGCCTTGCACTTTCAAAGTTACCACACAACGTCCTAGCACAGCGACAGACCGGGACTTTGATGCCATAGAGATTGTCTGTTTGGCAGGTTGAATCTGGAGTCCACACCTCTTCACAGTGTCAGGGCGAATAAAGCTCTCAGTGCTCCCGCTGTCAAACAGACAATAAATTGCACGAACATTTACCTGTATATCCATCATCGAACAATCAAGCCTGTGATGCTTAGCCTGGTCCAGGGTGATCGACGCCACCGTTGGCCCGTGAACGTCACTGCAGGCAGCTGAGGTCGATACTGAGGACCCCTGCTGGTCGCTCATGGTCATCGTCGACCAAAATGGCCGCCCCCATGAATCGCACATGGGTGAGGGCGCCAAACGTAGCGACTCCTGGTGGTCATCCTCC
Source organism: Mustelus asterias (assembly GCF_964213995.1). NCBI lineage: Eukaryota > Metazoa > Chordata > Chondrichthyes > Carcharhiniformes > Triakidae > Mustelus > Mustelus asterias. The sequence goes on from NC_135804.1 coordinate 92,064,662, forward strand.
TCCGACTCCGTCGACCGCAATGGCGTCGTCCTGGACTCGCACATGGACGAACCCCGTGAGTACTTCGACGACGATGGTGATGATCCCTGTTCCGAAGGGTCACAGGCCGCACTGCCGTTCTTGGGCTTCGATCTGCACACCTTCGCATAATGCCCCTTTTTACCGCATGAGGTACAGACTACCGCTTTAGCGGGACACTTTTGTCGTGGATGTTTGGCTCCTCCGCAGAAGTAGCACCGCGGGCCGCATGGGGCTGCAGCCGTCGTCTGGTCCACATGGGAGCACGCCAGAACACTGCACTTCGAGCCCGTGGGGCGAGGAGGGATTTGCGACTGCTCCTGCCACGTTGTCTCCACGTGGTCCTCCGGATACAGGACCAAGCTCTTCGAAGCCGCCTCAAGCATTTCAGCTAATTCCATAGCTTGGGTCAGGTTGAGATTTCCCTTTTCTAGCAGCTTGAGACGGATGTATGAAGACCCGACCCCGGCCACAAACGCATCTCGGGCGAGGTCGTACATGTACTGCTCAGCCGACACAGCTTTGCAGTCACAGCCCCTGGCTCGCTGCAAGAGCTCATTGGCGTAGTCCTCCATGGTTTCGCCCGACTGCCGACGTCGTGTAGCGAGGAGGTGACGAGCGTGGATCTCGTTAGGAGGTTTCGTATAGCGCTTTTTTAAAAGCTCGAGGGCCCTCGTGTAAGTGGTGGCCGCACGGATCGCGAGGTAGACTGTGTCGCTTACCCTCGCATGGAGGACCCAGAGTCTGTCATCATCTGTGGTGACCGCTGCGGAGGCTGCTAGGTAATCTTCAAATCACTTCAGCCAGTGGTCGAAGGTGTTCGAAGCGCCCACTGCACGTGGATCTAGCGTCAGACGTTCTGGCTTTAGGATTTGCTCCATACTCTCCTTTCTTTTTTTTCTTCCGTCGAGAGTTTAATGTTAGTTAATAAAATTGATGCGCATCAATTGGACACGAGGCACAAAGCTTCGGTAAAAGAAGGCTTTTATTAACTAACAATGGAACTATCAGAACTTTAACACACTATCCCAGACTGAAGAGGTCCCGCCCGAGCAGGGGGTCTTATACCTCTCCCAAGAGGCGGAGCCCGACTGGGATGTGCCACAACAGTTACAACCACAGGTGTATCAATCCCACCCTAGCCCAACAACAACATTAGAACAATCCCACAGTGGGAACCAACGATGGTTCACCATAATATCCTGTGGAATTTCAATGAAATTCAATGCAAGGCCAAGGAACAGCACCTCAGCTTCCAATTAAACACTTCAGTCTTCCAGGCTCAACGTTGAGTTCAAATCAAACCATACGTAACCTCTGCTGCCATTAGTTGCCACACTTTTCGCTTGCACCATTCTTCTTTTTGTCATTTAATTTCTCCTGTCTTTCACCCTGCCACAAACCTTCCCTTCTGTTCTTCTCCCCACACTCCCTCTCACCCCGTTTCACTTTCCCATAACCTGTAATATTTCTTATCTTTCCCAGTTCTGATCAAAGATCAGCCATCCGAAATGTTGGGCTGAATTTTCCAACGACACTCACAGTCTGGCTGGTGGGACAGGAAGTGAAAACTGACCCTACTCCAGCAGGCAATGGGACCCTGCTCCAGCAGGGTAATGGGACCTTGCTCCTGCAGGCAATGGGACCCAGTTCCAGCAGGTAATGGGACCCTGCTCCAGCAGGGTAATGGGACCTTGCTCCAGCAGAGTAATGGGACCTTGCTCCAGCAGGTAATGGGACCTTGCTCCAGCGGGCAATGGGACCCTGCTCCAGCAGGTAATGGGACTCTGCTCCAGCAGGGTAATGGGACCCTGCTCCAGCAGGCAATGAGATCCTGCTCCAGCAGGCAATGGAATCCTGTTCCAGCAGGCAATGGGACCCTGCTCCAGCAGGGTAATGGAAAGTTGTTCCAGCAGGCATTGGGACCCTGCTCCAGCAGGCAATGGGACCCTGCTCCAGCAGGCAATGGGACCCTGCTCCAGCAGGCAATGGGACCCTGCTCCAGCAGGCAATGGGATCCTGCTCCAGCAGGCAATGGGATCCTGTTCCAGCAGGCAATGGGACCCTGCTCCAGCAGGCAATGGGACCCTGCTCCAGCAGGCAATGGGACCCTGCTCCAGCAGGCAATGGGATCCTGCTCCAGCAAGCAATGGGAACCCGTTCCAGCTGACAATGGGACCCTGCTCCAGCAGGCAATGGGGTTCTACTCTCGCAGGCAATGCGATCCTGCTCCAACAGGCAATGGGACCCTGCTCTAGCAGGCAATGGGATCTTGCTCCAGCAAGCAATGGGAACCTGTTCCAGCAGACAATGGGACCCTGCTCCAGTAGGCAATGGGATTCTACTCTAGCAGGCAATGGGATCCTGCTCCAGCAGGCAATGGAACCCTGCTCTAGCAGGCAATGGAATCTTGCTCCAGCAAGCAATCGGACCCTGTTCCAGCATTTTGCCAATAATGGCTAATTAACAGTCCATGCCAAGGTTGCCATCCCAATAAGGACAGTAGACCACCTTCAAGAGCTGCCAGCCTAATCAAAGGCCTGATAACTCAGCAGCGCCACCATGAACAGTGGCCAGTGCTGAGGCTGTATCACAGAGAAAGAGTGGCTCAATGTCAAGGCTCTCTCAAAGTTGCAAGTCATTTTGGGGAAGCGGAGGCCTGGCAAACAGTTCCCGGTAATTGGTGGAGGAGGCCGGTAGGTTAGTTATTGCAACAGCATGAGTCCAGTACGGGAATTCCTTTTGACTCCATTGACCCCCTCCCCTCCACCTTCGATCATGTATTGTCCACTGGGGAGGACTCCCCCCTGCCTGGAAACTCAATGGGAGGCTGCCTGGGATGATCTGGCAGTGTCCCAATATGGTGTTAAATAAACCTTTCCGTCAGAGGTAAAATACCCACAGAGATAGGAAGGGTCCCAATTGGGTGCCTGATGGACAGCCACATGCTATGTTTCCCGCTGTTAGCAACATGTGACACCCTCTCCTGCCTTCTTCTCCCTTCCACCTCATTGCTGAACTCCAAAGAGCGAGGAAAATTCATCCCTTTATCTCTCTTTCTTTTTCCAGATTTGATCTCCATATCTAAGCAACGATACACTTGCTTTGAACATAGAACAAAATAAAGTACAGCATAGGAACAGGCCCTTCGGCCCTCCAAGCCTGTGTCGATCATGATACCCTAATTAAACTAAAAAAAACCTTCTGCCCTTACTTGGTTCATATCCCTCTATTCCCTCCCTACTCATGTACCCATTCAACTGCCTGTTAAATGTTGCTAATGTGCCTGCTTCCACTGCCTCCTCTGGCAGCGCATTCCAGGCACTCACCACTCGTTGTGTGAAAAACGTCCCCCGCACATCTCTCTTAAACTTTCACCCTCTCACCTTGAACCTGTGCTCCCTTGTAATTGATACTTCCACGTTGGGAAAAAGCCTCAGACTATCCACCCTGTCTATGCCTCTCATAATTTTGTAGACTCCTATCAGGTCTCCCCTCAGCCTCCCTCTTTCCAGTGAAAACAATCCTAGTTTATTCAACCTCTCCTCATATCCAACACCCTCAAGACCAAACAACATCCTGGTGAACCTTCTTTGTACTCTCTGCAAAGCTTCCATGTCCTTCTGGTAGTGCGGTAACCCGAACTGCACGCAATACTCCAAATGCTGCCCAACCAAGGCTTTATATAGCTGCAACATAATTTCCCAGCTCTTGTACTCAATGCCCTGGCTGATAAAGGCAAGCATGGAATATGCCTTCTTAATCACCTTGGCCATCTGTGTTGCTACTTTTCGGGAACTCTGAACTTGCACGCCCAGATCCCTCTGTATGTTAATGTTCCTAAGGGTTCTGACATTTACTGGATAATTCACAACTGGATTTGATCCTCCAAAATGCATCCACCTTGCATTTGTCCGGATTAAACTCCATCTGCCATTTCTGTGCCCAAGTCTCCAATCGATCTACATCCTATTCTATCCTCTGACAATCCCCGGCACTATCAGCAACTCCACCAATCTTTGTGTCATCTGCAAACTTACCGATCAGTCCACCCACATTTTCCTCCAGACCATTTATATATACTACAAACAACAGAGCTTCCAGCACTGATCCCTGCGGAACACCACTAGCTACAGATCTCCATTCTGAAAAACACCCTTCCACCGCTACTCTCTATCTTCTATAACCGAGCCAGTTCTATATCCATCCAGCCAGCCCACCCCGAATCCCATGTGATTTTAGTTTTTGTACCGGTCTGCCATATGGAACCTTGTCAACCGCCTTACTAAAGTCCATATAAACTACATCCACAGCCCTTCCCTCATCAATCTTCTTTGTCATCTCTTCAAAAAATTCAGTAAAGTCGGTGAGACATGACACTGAGGCAATACACTGAAGGTTTAATAGATTGGTTCCTTGAATCAGGGTATTGTCCAAGGACAAGAGATTGAGTAAACTGGGCTTATTCTCTCTGGAATTTTGAAGAATGAGAGATAATCTTATAGAAACATACAAGATTCTGAAATGGCTTGATAGGATAGATGATGCAAAACTTGATCCACTTGCTGGAAAATCTAGAAAATGGGGGCAGCAGTCTCAGATAAGGGGTCAATACTTTAGGGCTGCGATAAGGAAAACCTTGTTCACCCACTCACTCTTTGGAATTCTCTACCCGATAGGGTTGCGGATGCACCATCATTGAACATATTTAAGACTGAGATAGACAGATTTTTGGTCTCTCAAGGAATCAATGGATATGGGGAGAAAGTGGAATAGAGAGGGTTGATCAGTCACAATTGCATCGAATAGCAGAGCAGGCATGAAAGCCCATATGGTCTACTGCTGCTATTGTTTCTTACATCATTACATTCTTAAAGCTGCCTGATCTGCTGATTATTACTGACATTTTCTGATTTTAGTTCAGATTATCAGCATCCGCAGTGTTTGATTTTGCACTCATTTCAGAAGCATGGGGCTTTTGTTGTTTCCCTTCCTATTCCCTAATTCTAAATACAATAATTCCACCTTAAAGAAATTCCCTGTGGCACCTTACATTCTCGGGCTGTGATGGAATTCTTTATTAATATTGTTACCCCATTCTCCTTTTTCCCTTTTACTCTTGAAAATGTTATCAAACGAAATATTGGCTGGGATTCTCCCAAAAAAATCATAAGTCCCCAGTGTGCAGGAAAATGGGAGTAAATCTCACTGTTTTCTTTCTAGTGTGGTATCGAGAATGAATCTCCCAGACTCTGTGCATCACAGAATGCCCTAGCGTGATTCACTCTGGAAATCAGTAGGCCGGGCCAATTCCCACCTGAGAGGACGGCAGCATAGCGCTGAGTGGGCCACTGCACATGCACCAATCTGTCAGTGCCAAGATCGGCGCATGCTCAGTGGCCCCTCATTGCCGACCTCCCGATCACTGGCCAGCTCTGCAACCCCTCAAGGTTAGCCTTCTGGACTTCCCCCACCACCACCCCTCCCCCCCCCACAATCACTGGCCTCCCAAACCTCTGCGGGCAAGCCCTGAATCCTCTCCCACCTCCCCCTCCCCAGCGCCAGCCCTGATCTACCCACCCCTCGCCCGGCCAGCCCCGACCACCCCCCACCCCCCCGACCAGCCCTGGCAGTCCCCACCCCCCAACCTGCACCCGATGGCCAGCCCTGATGTCCCTCATTTCATCCTTCTCCCTGTTATCCCAAGTGGCAGCAGGTTCCCCCCACCTTCACCGATCAGGCCCCCAATTGGCCCTGCTCCCCTCTGGCCCCACCACCTTGGCACTGCCTGATGCCAGTGGGCAGTGCCAAGGTACCTTTGAGCAGTGCCAGTTTGTCCCTTGGGCATTACCAGGGTGCCAGACTTACCCCCCAACCTCCTGAGAGTTGGTGGGGGGGGGACCTCAATGGCCTCTCTCCCCTCCAATGGGGTTGGGCTGCCTGTTTGGGTGGGAAGACACTAGTGGGCCCGGAGACTTCAGTCCCAGACCTGCTAATGAAATGCAAATCACAATTTCCATATTGTAATCAGCTCCGCACCAATTTCCAGCGTGGAGCTGATGGTGCTGGAAATCTTAATCATGTAGACTCATGGAGCAGTGCAGCGGGCCAGCAAAATCACCCGGGTCATGACTTAACTCCTGACAAATCTCTGTTACAGGTACCATAACGTACCCTCCGCTATTATTAATACTTCTAACTCCAATTCTGGCTTGAATACTTTTTAAATCCACACATATACTATTCAATCCTAACTTCAGCTTTTTTATAACACTGACTGGAAACCTCAAGGCTTTTTTTACCTAAACTATTAGCCTCACCAGAAACTTTTGATCATACGTTAATCAAATTACAAACTTCTTGAAAATCAAGTGTTTTATAATTGGATTCCAGTTCAACGACTGGCTTTTTTTTCCTTTGTCATGTATCAAAGGCAGTTAGGTTGACTGGAAGTCTCCTACTTCTTCATACTTCTTTCAATTTGAATGTTTAAAAAAAAAACAGTCTGTTTGCTTCTTCAATGATTTTACACAGGAATTGCTGCAAAGCCCACAGAAGGTCTTGAGGTCTATAATTGTTTTCCACCTCTAATATGTGGCAATACGGACTCTGTAGAGAATCATCCCATATCATTTACTATCTAGATACTAATGAGAAAGAAATATGTAGGGGTTGGGTGGCACGGTGGCACAGTGGTTAGCACTGCTGCCTCACTGTGCCAGTGATCCAGGTTCGATTCCCGGCTTGCGTCACTGTCTGTGCGGAGTCTGCACGTTCTCCCCGTGTCTGTGTGAATTTCTTCCAGGTGCTCCAGTTTTCTCTGAAAGCCGTGCTGGTTCGGTGCATTGGCATTCTCCCTCAGTGTACCTGAACAGGTGCCGGAGTGTGGCAACTAGGGATTTTCACAGTAACTTCATTGCAGTGTTAATGTAAGATTACTTGTGACACTAACAAAATAAACTTTAAACTGAGGGGAGCTCATGGAGGTGCTAGATTTAGGGGTTGATGAAGTCACTCACTTTTGAATGTTATTCATTCATATTTTGTGTTGAGTGTTGAGCACCCTGCCACCCAGTTTTCCAGCCTCCAGATTGTCATCACTGAGTACGGATGGGAGCTGGGCTTAAAATGTATTAGTCAGGCTCAGGATCTAAAATAGGACAGGGGTTGAATATTCTTTTTACAGGGGATATATTCCTGACTCCCACCTCCCTGATCCCTGTTGAAAGGTTAGACAGCGCACTGCCAACTTTCAAGACCCACTCTCACACACTGCTGACTAACCTGGGACATGATGACTCAGGTGTGCAATGAATATTCTCTAGTGAGCAAGATTCAGTAGTTCGTGCTTCGCAGTTTGTGGTGAACCATCGTTGGTTACCACTGGGGGTTGTTCTTATGTTACTGTTGGGTTAGGGTGTTGTCACTGTGGGGGTTGTATAATGTTGTTGGGTTAGGGTGTTTACCTGTGGTAAATGTTATTATGGCACATCCCGGTGGGGCCCCGCCTCCGGAGGAGAGGTATAAGACCCTCTGCTCCGGCAGGACCCCTCCAGTCTGAACTGGTGTACTCGTGTTAGTTAGTTCCATTGTTTGATAATAAAAGCCTTCAATAACTGAAGCCTTGTTCCACGTGCTTGATTGTCGCGCATCAATTTTATTAGCAAACAGAAAACTCTCAACAGTAAAAAGGGAGTATGGAACAGATATTAAAACCAGATCGTCTGGCGTTGGACCCACGTGCGGTCGGTGCCGCTAACACCTTCGACCACTGGTGGAAGTGTTTCGAAGACTACCTGGCAGCCTCTGTAGCTATTACTACAGACAGCGACAAACTCCAGGTCCTCCACGCAAGGGTAAGCGACACGATTTATCTTGCGATTCGTGCGGCCACCACTTACCCGAGGGCCGTCGAGCTCTTGAAGAAACGATACACGAGACCACCCAACGAGATACACGCTCGTTACCTCCTCGCTACACGACGTCGGCAGTCGGGCGAAACCATGGAGGACTACGCCAATGAGCTCCTGCAGCTTGCCAGGGGTTGCGATTGTAAAGACGTATCAGCCGAACAATATATGTACGACCTCGCCCGAGAAGCGTTCGTAGCAGGGGTAGGGTCCTCGTACATCCGGCTTAAGTTACTGGAGAAAGGGAACCTCAACTTGACCCAAGCGATGGAGATGGCTGAGATGCTGGAAGCGGCGTCGAAAAGCTTGGCTCTGTACCCCGAGGACCACGTGGAGACAACGTGGCAAGAGCAAGCTCAAATCCCTCCTCGCCCCGCGGGCTCGCGCTCCCATATCGATCCGACGACGGCGGCAGCTCCAGGCGGCCAGCGATGCTATTTTTGCGGTGGGGCCAAGCATCCACGGCAACAGTGTCCTGCAAAAACGGCAATCTGCAGCCAGTGTGGTAAAAAGGGCCACTATGCTAAAGTTTGCAGGTCGAAGTCCAAAAACGGCAGTGCAGCTTGTAACCCTCCAGAGCGGAGACAATCTCCTTCGGCGTCGCAGTACCCACGAGGTTCGACCACGTGCGAATCCAGGACGGCGCCATCGTGGCTGACGGAGGAGGAGGAAGACCACCAGGAGTCGCTACGTTTGGCGCCCTCACCCACGTGCGATTCATGGGGGCGGCCATCATGGTCCACGACGATTAGGAGCGACCAGCAGGGGTCCTCAGCATCAACATCGGCTGCCTGCAGTGACGCCCAGGGGCCAACGGTGGCGTCGATCTCCCTGGACCAGACAAAGCACCACAGGCTTGAGAATTCCATGATGAATATCAAGGTAAATGGTCGTACTGTGTCTTGTCTGTTTGACAGTGGGAGCACCGAGAGTTTCATACACCCTGACACTGCAAAAAGGTGTGGACTCTGGGTTCTACCTGCCAAGCAGACAATTTCCATGGCATCACGGTCCCGGTCTGTACCGATCCAAGGACGGTGTATGGTAACCCTAGAGGTACAGGGCACAATTTACGAGCAATACAGGCTCCTTGTGTTACCTCACCTTTGTGCGCCAATTCTCCTCGGACTAAATTTTATGGTCCACATGAAGAGTGTGATCCTACAGTACGGTGGGCCACTCCCTTCACTGGCAGTAGGGAATCAGCCGCAGCCTCCAAATTGCCCAAAGCGCCCCGCATGCAATCTTTCCACTCTGAAAATCACCACACCTTCTTTATTTAAGAATCTGGTACCAGGCTGCAAGCCCATCGCTACTAAGAGTAGGCGTTACAGCGCTGAAGACCGGATCTTTATTAGATCTGAGGTTCAGCGGCTCCTCAAGGAAGGGATCATACAGGCCAGTGCTAGTCCGTGGAGAGCGCAGGTCGTGGTAGTCAAAAGCGGGAACAAACCTCGGATGGTCATCGACTACAGTCAGACCATTAACCGTTATACGCAGCTGGATGCGTATCCTCTCCCGCGCATTTCTGATATGGTCAATCAGATTGCGCAGTACCGAGTGTTCTCTACCATAGACCTTAAGTCCGCCTACCATCAACTCCCCATCCGCCCAGAGGACCGACAATATACGGCTTTTGAGGCGGATGGTCGTCTATACCATTTTCTCAGGGTTCCATTTGGTGTCACCAGCGTGCTATGGACCGAATGGTGGACCAGAACGGGTTGCGGGCTACCTTCCCGTACCTGGATAACGTCACCATCTGCGGCCATGACCAGCAGGACCATGACACGAATCTCCAACACTTTCTGCGCACTGCATCTCGCCTGAATCTGACCTACAACAGGGAGAAGTGCGTATTCCGTACGTGCAGGTTAGCCATCCTTGGATACGTGGTGGAAAACGGGGTCATTGGCCCTGATCCAGACCGTATGCGCCCCCTTACTGAACTTCCCTTGCCCGCTAGCACGAAAGCACTGAGGAGATGCCTCGGGTTCTTTTCGTATTATGCGCAGTGGGTCCCCAACTACGCGGACAAAGCTCGTCCGCTCATCAAGTCCACGACCTTCCCACTCACGCCGGAGGCCCAATTGGCCTTCAAGGCTTTGAAAAGCGACATTTCGAAAGCCACGATGCACGCGGTGGATGAATCCATCCCTTTCCAGGTGGAGAGTGATGCATCTGATTTCGCCCTAGCCGCCACACTAAACCAGGCAGGCAGGCCCGTCGCGTTCTTTTCCCGCACCCTTCAAGGCCCCGAAATTCGGCACTCAGCGGTGGAGAAGGAGGCTCAGGCCATTGTGGAGGCAGTCAGACACTGGCGCCATTACCTGGCGGGGAAGCGGTTCACTCTGATCACGGATCAACGATCCGTGGCGTTTATGTTCAGTAACACGCAGAGGGGCAAGATCAAGAACGATAAGATCTTGCGGTGGAGAATTGAGCTCTCCACCTATAATTACGATATTATGTATCGTCCAGGGAAGCTCAATGAGCCCTCGGATGCCCTCTCGCGCGGAACATGCGCCATCATGCAGGAGGACCGCTTGAAGGCCCTCCACAATGACCTGTGTCATCCTGGAGTCACCCGACTCTACCACTTCGTCAAAGCCCGCAACCTGCCCTACTCGGTGGAGGATGTCAGGTCAGTGACGAGAAGCTGTCGGATTTGCGCGGAATGCAAACCGCACTTTTATCGACCGGACCGGGCACAATTGGTCAAGGCCACTCGCCCTTTCGAGAGGCTGAGTGTGGATTTTAAGGGCCCCCTTCCCTCAACGGACCGGAACGTCTATTTCCTCAATATAATAGATGAGTACTCCCGGTTCCCGTTTGTTGTCCCCTGTGCGGACACGTCGACTGCCACCGTGATTAAGGCATTCAGTGAGCTTTTTACCCTGTTCGGGTACCCCTGCTACATTCATAGCGACAGGGGCTCGTCGTTCATGAGCAACGACTTGAGGCAATTCCTGCTCTCATACGGGATTGCCTCTAGTAGAACCACGAGCTACAACCCTAGGGGTAACGGACAGGTGGAAAGGGAGAATGCTACAGTCTGGAAGGCTGTCCTACTGGCGCTGAAATCCAGGGGCCTTCCAGTCTCCCGTTGGCAGGAGGTCCTTCCAAATGCGCTCCATTCTATCCGCTCCCTCCTGTGTACGGCAACCAATGCTACTCCCCACGAGAGGATGTTCTCATTCCCTCGGAAGTCGTCCTCGGGGATCTCATTACCAGCCTGGTTGACGTACCCAGGACCCGTCCTTCTGCGGCGACATGTGAGGGCTCGCAGGTCCGACCCCTTGGTCGAACCGGTCCAACTCCTCCTCGCCAACCCTCAGTATGCCTATGTGGCATATCCTGACGGGCGAGAGGACACTGTCTCCATTCGAGACCTGGCACCCGCAGGGGACGTAGCAACTCCTGTCGCTCCCATACCCCCTGTCACGAATCCCCTACTACTTATTTCTTCCCCAGACGTGGCGCGGTCAGCACCGGGACCAGTGCATAACAGTTATACTCCCATGTACAGCTTGCCTGAGACTCGGAGATCGGCGCCACCACAGAAGGTTCCAGGATCCCCTGCACCATCGCCTCACCAGGGTCAACCGGCCCGGGAGTCCTTGAGGGGACAGCCGGACGCTGTTTTGGAGAGAACGCCACCGCAAGCACCTGCTCCGGTTTCGCAACCGGTGTTGAGGAGATCACAGCGACGGTGCGGTCCTCCAGACCGTCTGGACTTGTGAATTTTGTACATATATGACCTGTTTTTTGCACCCCGCCGGCCTTTGTTTTTAAAGGAGGGGTGAATGTGGTGAACCATCGTTGGTTACCACTGGGGGTTGTTCTTATGTTACTGTTGGGTTAGGGTGTTGTCACTGTGGGGGTTGTATAATGTTGTTGGGTTAGGGTGTTTACCTGTGGTAAATGTTATTATGGCACATCCCGGTGGGGCCCCGCCTCCGGAGGAGAGGTATAAGACCCTCTGCTCCGGCAGGACCCCTCCAGTCTGAACTGGTGTACTCGTGTTAGTTAGTTCCATTGTTTGATAATAAAAGCCTTCAATAACTGAAGCCTTGTTCCATGTGCTTGATTGTCGCGCATCACAGTTAAAATTGGGCTGATCAATATCTGGCACTGCATAAAGACCCAGGTTTTGGTTCATAATAGATTCAACCTGCTTTAAAAAAGTTGAATTATTTATTAGTCACAAGTAGCCTTACATTAACAATGCAATGAAGTTACTGTGAAAATCTCCTAGTCGTCACACTCCGGCACCTGTTCGGGTACACTGAGGGAGAATTTATCATGGCCAATTCACCTAACCTGCACATCTTTGGACTATGGGAGGAAATCAGAGCACCTGGAGGAAACCCAGCAGACACAGGGGGAATGTGCAAACTCCACACAGACAGTGACCCAAGCTGGAAATCGAACCCGGGTCTCTGGCGTTGTGAGGTAGCAGTGCTAACCACTGTACCACCATGCCATCCCACTTATGGAGCCTGTGCACGCAAAGTAAGTGTTGAGAAAAAGGTTGAACTGTAACAGTAAGAGGGAAAACATACTTGACCTCATCCTTATCAACCTGCCTGCTGCAGATGCATCTGTCCATGATAGTATCAGTTGGAGTGACCACTGCACATCTCTTGTGGAGACAAAGTCTTGTCTTCACATTGAGGACACCCGACATCATGTTGTGTGGCACTATGACCATGCTAAATGGGACAGAATTCAAGCAAAGCTAATGGGGTGAAATTTACCCTCTCGCCTACCACATGAATTGGAGTGGGTGGGGGAAGGACCATGGGAATATCTGTTGACCTCAGGTTGGATTTTCCGGTCTTGGAGCAAGAGGGGCTGGAAATTTCCACCCAGCAACTCAAAACTGGGCATCCATGAGACACTGTGGGCCATTAGTGGTGCAGAATTTTACTCAACCACAATATGTAAACTGATGGCCTGTCTTATCCCCGACCCTACCATTACCATCAAGCCAGGATCAATCTTGGTTCAATGAAGAGTGCAGGAGGGCATGCCAGGAGCAAGACTAGACATACCTAAAAATGAGATGTCAATCTGGTGAAGTTATAACTTAGGACTACTTGTTTACCAAACAGCATAAGCAACAATGAATAGAGAGAATTAAGCAATTCCACAGCTAATGGATCAGATCTAAGCTCTATAACTCTGCCACATCCAGCCGTGAATGGTGGTGGGCAATTAAACAACTCTCTGGAGGAGGAGGCTCCACATATATCCCATCCTCAATGATGGAGGAGCCCAGCACATGCAAAAGATAAGGCTGAAACATTTGTAACAATCTTCAGCCAGTAGTTCCATCTTGGTCTCCTCCGGAGGTCCCCAGCATCACAGATGTTGATCTTCAGCCAATTCAGCTCACTCCATGAGATATTAAAAAATGACTGAAGATACTGGATACTGCAAAGTAAATGGGCACTAACAATATTCCAACAATATACCGAAGACCTGTGCTCCAGAACCTGCCACACCCCTAGCCAAGCTCTTCCAGTACAGCTACAACACTGGCATCTACCTGGCAATGTGGAAAATCGCCCAAGTATGTTCTGTACACATGAACCTATGCACCATCTACAAGGCACAAGTCAGAAGTGTGATAGAATATTCCTCACTTGCATGGATGGGTGCAGTTCCAACAACACTGAAGGAGCTTGACACTATCCAGGACAAAGCAGCCCACTTGATTGGCACCACATCTACAAACATCCACTCCCTCCACCACTGAACTCTCAACAACAGCAGTGTGTACTATCTACAAGATGCACTGCAGCAATTCACCAATGACCCTTACACAGCACCTTCCAAACCCACGACCACTTCCATCTAGAAGGACAAGGGCAACAGATACATGGGAACACCACCACCTGCAAGTTCCTCACCATCTTGACTTGGAAATATATTACCGTTCCTTCACAGTTGCTGGGTCAGTTGCTGCCTCCCTAATGGCATTGTGGGTCAACCCATAGCATATGGATTGCAGCGATTACAAGGAGGTGGCTCACCTACCATCTTCACAAGGGCAACTAGGGATGGGCAAAAAATGCTGGCCAGATAGTGATGCCCATGTCCCACAAATGAATTAAAGAAGAAACAGGACAAATCCAACCTGACCAAAACCACCCCATTAATCTACTTTTGATCACCAGTAAAGTGATGGAAGGAGGTCATCAACAAAGCTATCAGTGGCACTTATTCAGCAATGACCTGCTCATGACTCAGTTAATGTTCTGTTGGATTAACCAGAAAATGCATGGTGAGTTCTCAATCTCCTAAACTTTTATTACTTGTTAGCAAGGACAATAGACACATGTTCAGTTGATTCATACAGATAATTGGCAGTTATAGTTAATTACAGCAAATGAGAAACCAGCAACTTTCTAAGTCTTCATTTGCGTACACAGTCCACCAATCATAGAATAGCTTTTTGCCCTTTCTTATCCAATTATAAACCGCCTCCTTCACTAGCGTAATATGTCAACCTACCTTGTTTTTTGGAAACTTGTCTTTGTTTCATCCTGTGGCCAAGGTCGGGAATGCAGTGTTTATGAAACTGACACAAGGTTAGATTAGTCTCTCTCCTGACTTTCCTGAATGCGCAACTGCTGACCTCAATGAGGCCTTGTTTCCATTTTTTTGCTGACAGAGTTGCTGCCATTGCTGTTTTAACTTAATTTCCACACCAGCATCTGCAGTTTTTAACTGCTTTTAACTATAGTTTCACAAGTTCCAGCAACCCCATGGTGCTTTATTTGAAGTGAGCATCCTTAATCTTGCAGAACAAAGTGAATTAAATATTTGGTCATAGCTGAAATTACAACTTAATTTCCACATTTCTGCCAGAGTCACTCAACTTCTAACCTCATGGTTCAAAATGGACAAAAGAGCTGAACTCCAGAGGTGAGGTGAGAGTGACTGCCCCTGACATCAAGTCAGCATTTGACTGAGTGTGGCATCAAAGAGCCCTAGAGTCAATGGGAATCAGGAGGGGACCCTCCATTGGTTGGAGTCATATCTGACACAAAGGAAGATGGTTGGAGATCAATTATCTCAACTGCAGGGCATAATGCAAGTGTTCCTCATAGGAATGTCCTCAGCCCAACCATCTTCAGCTGCTTCATCAATGACCTTCCTTCCATCATAAGGTCAGAAGTGGGGATGTTCATTGATGACTGCTCAATTATCAGTACCATTCACACGTCCTCAGATAGTGAGGCAGTCCATATCCAAATGCAACATGACCTGGTCAATATCCAGGCTTGGGCTGACAAGAAATATTGCACCACTTAAATACCAAGCAATAACCATCTCCAACAAGAGAGCATCTAACCATTGCCCCTTGACATTCAATGCCTGACGATTGCTGAATCCCCCACTATCAACATAAATGGGGTTACCATTGACCAGAAACTGAACTGGACTAGCCATATAAATATTGTAGCAGGTCAAAGGCTAGTAACTTTGCAGCAAGTAACTCACCTCCTGACTTCCCAAAGCCCATCTAGCATCAACAAGGCACAAATCAAGGGTGTAATGGAATACTCTCCACTCACCTGGATGAGTGCACCTCTAACAACACTCAAGAAGCTTGGCACCATCCAAGATAAAGCAGCCTGCTTGATTGCTACCTCTTCCACAAACATTCAATCCCTCCACCACCGATGAACAGTGGCAGCCGTGTGTGCCATCTATAAGATGCACTGTAGGAACTCACCAAGGTTTCTTCGACAATACCATCCAAATCCATGATCACTACTATTGAGAAGGACAAGAGCAGGAGATACCTGGGAGCACCATCACCTGGAGGTTCCCATCCAAGCTATTCACCATCCTGACTTGGAAATATATCCCTGTGCTTTTGCTGGGTCAACATCCTGGAATTCCATTCCGAACATCACTGTGGATGTATGTACACCTCAGGGTCTGCAGCAGCTCACCACCACCTTCTGAAGGGCAACTAGGATGAGCAATAAATGCTGGCCTTACCGGCGAAGTCCACATCCCATTAATTACATTTTTAAAAAAATTATCTCTCTTCATAAGTGGGAACTAATGTTTCTTGCAGAATATAGATTATATTTGCTGTTAAAAAATATATACAACCTCTTCAAAAACATGTGCTAAAAATTGGTTGCCACACAAATAAGGACTAAGATTCTATATGTGTGTGTTTTTAAAAATTCTTTCTTGTTCAAAATGGCTGTCTGTATTTACTTTTTGGACAATTACATCATAAACACAGAGACTTCAAACTTGGAAAGAAGAGAGAAAAATAAAGAAATGATCTGCATACAAAACCTATTATACCCCTCAGAGGCATCTCAAAATATTTCAGATAAAGCAAATTTACTTTCTGAAGTGCAGTGATTGTTGTATTGACAAACACGACAGCCACTTTGCATCCAGTAAATCCCACAAATGGCAATGGGATGAATAATCAGTTAACATGGTTTTGCTGGAAATGTTTGTGGGAGATTTGTGGGCCCTGCCAATAGGAGAGCTCCCAGCTCTTATTCAAAATAGTGCCATGGGATCTTCAAAGTCCAACTGGAGCCATCTAAAAAGCCTAACTGCCGGAACATTCATTTGCTTAATTCTTGAAATGGCAACTATCATTTCAGGCAAAATGGAATGCAAGAAGCCAAATGTGAGCCCAAAATAATAATCCTAAATCTAAAACACAGCTTGCTCTTCACAGATGTTCATTTCATTTTGTTAACCTTTTCCTGTTGGATTTTATATCTTTGCTGTTCAGAAATAAATAGATAAATCGGTAATGACTGAAACACACTAATTGGACTGTCCAACTAACTGATAATGCAAAGCTTACACAACTAAGCACACTGAACTAATTGGACCAAATGACCCAGATCTTTTGATTTCCATATCATCAGAGAACAGATGTACCCAAGAAGATGCGCCATGATTTTCACAAAATCTGCTTTATCTGATTCATGAATTTCAAAGTGACCAGCAAATACCTTTGGCAACTTAAGTAATGTGAATTTAATTGTAAACATTCAAAGGTACTGTATCATCTCATAGAATGGATGTGTATCAGTAAGGTAGATAGATCATAGTATCATAGAATCGCTACAGTGCAGAAAGGGGTCATTTGGCCCATCATGTCTACACCGACCACAATCCCACCCAGGCCCTATCCCCATAACCCCATGTCTTTACCCAGTTGATCTCCCTGACTCTAAGGGGCAATTAAGCAAGGCCAATCCACCTAACCTACGCATCTCTGGAGTGTGGGAAGAAACTGGAGCACCTGGAGGAAACCCACACAAAGGAAAAATGTGCATCTCCACACAGACAGTCACCTGAGGCCGGAATCTAACCCAGGTACTTGTCACTATGAGGCAGTAGTGCTAACCATTGTGCCACTGTGCCGCCCTCTCGTAAAATATATTCAAAGTCAATTCAACAGTTCTACAAAGAAAGGCGAACACAAATGGCAGAATTGTGCTGGAATGTCATTATGTTAAGTCTGTATATATTCCATATGTACTGTTAAGGTTTGCTAATCTACCACCACCTACTCAAGAGTAATTAGGAATGGACAATAAATGCTGGTCCAGCTAGTGATGCCCACAACCTATGGAAGAATTTTAAAAAACATACTATCATGAGCAATGAACAAACAGATTTATTATGGTTGAAAACAACTTTATATTGAACAATGATCTGCACTGTTAAGCTGGTGTATGCTACATCGAACTGATTGATTAATTGCAATATTGATACAGCATTTATTGCTGTTAAGGAAATATCTCTCAATTCTAATACTGATAGATCATTATAAACCAGCAAAGTCATATGTTGCAAACTGAATTCTGGTGGCATAATAACAAACAGTGTTAACATTCAGACCATAAGACATTCTAGCACCTATTTGTCACGGTTTTGTTTCCCCCAACGTTGTCAAGACAACCTGCTTCAGTGTTTTAGAAGATTGCTGTTGCTTATTCAACGAGGTGACTCTACCAAGATTGAGAACATTATTATTTTTAGGATTCTTGCAAGGATAACCAATGCCACAACTTCATGTTTCCAAATGTGACAAATTTATTTGTGTTTCTAATCATAAGAAAATCTACTCATATTAAAAACTGTGCATAAGAATTGAGCAGTCACTTTAAATTTTGGGTATTGCAAGGCCACTGAGGCAGTTCAGTGAAAAATGTTAACATTTCCCACATTTCACAGGGCAGCAGAAAGTCTGGAACCCAGGACAGGGTAGGCCAGTGGCATATTCTTTTAAATATTTGATTCTTTCTATCATAGTGTAGGACCCCTCCATCATGATTTTCACTCAGGGAGGGCAGGATGGATGTGAGATGGAGTTGGACATGCCAACCCTGGAAGCAGAGTTGAAGTGGTTGGGGGAGGCGAGGTGGCGGGATGGGGGGCAAGTATCAAGGTGTGATGGTTAGAAGAACCACTTTGGTCCTCTGGGATTTTTTTCCTGGTTGTATTAAGAGCTGTTAGGCCCTCTAGTTCTCATCCCTCACACTCATCCCCAACCACATCCCAATTCATGCATCCACAACCCATAACCGCTTATAGCCCCTTGCCAACTCAAACCCCCCCCCCGCCCACCCATCATGGCCCCTCATACCCTTCATGCCAAAATATGTCCCCACCAACCCCATAACCCCTTATACTCCCCTGCCAAATCATATGCCTTCCTTGCCCACTCACCCAGCATACACTGTATGCAGAGCTAATAGGTGGACATCTTCGGTACAGTGTGTAGCATCTGGACTCTGAGCCAGGAGGTCCAGTTCAAGTCCCACCTCATGTTGGACAAAGAAGACATGTTCATAATATGGCCAAACAGATTGAGTATCAATGTGTAGATTCTTCCATCATGTATCAATGCCACGCAGTAAAATTGGGAGAGATTCATGGTCAGCTATGTGTTGATAAGAATGTTGGCGCCTCTACCATAGTTGCCAACCTTAACAAGCATGTAAAAAGTGCATGTTACCACAGCATCTCAGACTATCTGCGTGAACTGTAACACACTGCCACCACCACAGAACCAGTCATGCCAAATAGTAGCAATAGCATGTGTGGAACTGCTCAGAAAAAAAAGCCCATTCACAAATCTTCTTTTGTAAAACAAACTTATGTTCCTACAATCCTATGAAGTTATTAATCAGACTAACCATTAAAGTATCAATGACGAAGGGTTCAACCCTTCACACCTCTTAACCTGGTGCAAATAAGTATTGAGACATTGACAAAAGAGAACGTAGAAAAAGTATTTCCTCATAACCACTGAAATATGTCAGTCAGGCAGAGTCTGGTTTACAAGATGAACCCCCTCCAAACTAATTAATATGGTTTTAAGAATTCTTGTAGTAAAACTCAATTACCTCATTCTGTATGCTTCACTAAGAGTCCAGACTCATAAAAGGATTTTCTCAGTATGGCTTTTGTTTTGGCAACTGGACAGAACTGTTGACTTTGCATGATTGACAACTTAAAGGGTTTATATTTAGTTATACTTTCTGTGATCTCTTTTGTCAATGTTTCAATGTTTGTGTATGTACTATTAAGGGATATGAAGTGCTTGAAACGTCCTTTATAGGCACTTCAATGTTTGACTGGCATTTTATGGGGTACTAGGAACAGCAGTTATTTTTTTCAAAGGAAGGTTTTTGAATGGGTGTATTTTTAAATTGTTCCACACATCCCATTGTTACTGTATGGCTCATTATCACTGCACATATTTGGTGAACGGGCCTGGAAGGGCCATGAGTTAGCATGATTTGGAATGTAGGGGGCATGGACAGCCTTGGCTCTGACCTCTTGAACTTAACTTTCAAAAGATTTCTGAACTCACATTATGATTCATGACTTCTCTGAGGGGAATGAATCATATGTCACCGAGAAGCTGAAAATGTATGGGGAATAATTCTGACTCCATGCCAATCTGGGCCAGAATTTTAGAGTGAGTCATTTGTCATGATACTGGTCATCCTATCGGGGTAAGTTCAGTGCTAAGCTTTGCATATTCATATCTATTTATCTCTCTTCCTTTGAGCATTCCCAGCATTGAGCTTTGTTGGATAGAAGTACAGAACAGAGAATAGTGTCATAACACTGTCTTTGAACTATATTTTCATCAAGCAAAGTCCAGCAGTACAATATCACTAAATAAGCTTTGCAAATCACATGTCCCGTCTATGTCAGAAACAAAAGAAGTTACAAACATTTAAATTCACAATTCTTTTAAGTGATATAAGAAAGATAAATGTATTTTTTTAGAAGGACCTGGTTTGTTGTTGGCTGCATTTATTTTAAATTAGAGTGTGTAGAATTCAATGCAGCCAATAAGATTCTATGATTGATTGTTGTCCAGAAACTGCAGTTGGAAAATATGCCTAATTGAGTGCAAGGAGAGGGACAGATCACTCTCACTTTTGGGTGAGCAATATGGTGACACAGTGGTTAGCACTGCTGCCTTGCGGCGCCTGGGACCCAGGTTTGATTCTGTACTTGGGTGACTGTGTGTGGAGTTTGCATGTTCTCGCCGTGTGTGCGTGGATTTCCTTTGGGTGCTCCTGTTTCCTCCCACAGTCTGAAGATGTGCAAGTTAGGTGAATTAGCCATGGGAAATGTGTGGGGTTACGGGGATGGGTAGGGGGGTAGGGGGCGAAGGTTTGGGTAAGATACTCTGTCAGTGCAGGCCTGGTGGGCCCAACAGCCTCCTTCTGCACTCTAGGCACTCTACAGCCGGAATTTTACCGCTTCGCCTGCCCCAGATTCGGGGCAGATGAGGCTCACACAATTGCATTCTCCATTGGCCTCAGGCGGGAACTTACGAGCCTCAGGCGGGCGAGGTGGTAAAATTCTGACATATGATTCTACTCTAAGATGAGAGTCATATTCTAGGCTGCAGACTGCACTGTCCATTGAAGACAGTGTAGAAGTATAGTTGCACAGAAGCAGAATGGCACTGTCTCAACAGCTATTTTGTTTAATAATAAGTGAGTAAGCAAGAATTTTCGTAGAGCTTGACTACGAAGTTAAAAATTTGCAACCTGGCTTCATAGCAAACTGCATTTATTCTTTGAATTGTCTCAAGAGCAAACAATGTAAGTTGGCTGTTTAGAAAGCATCTTGTACCACTTGGTTTAGCATGTCCTAGACAGATAGAAAGCTTAGCCTAGAGTTGTGCTGTCACGTTGCTGAATTGATGCATATCCAAAACTAGTTTGCCTTAATGCAGAAGTTGTGTAACCACTTACATATACCAAGATTTAAAAGAATTAACAATTTACTAAACAAGAATGTGAGGGAGAATAAAAGATAGACAAAGCAAAAGAAAAGATAGAGAGCCTTGTAACTTGTAATGAACAATAATACGAAACAACAAATTATCTTTGGACAACAGCTGGAACCACAGCTGGAGTAAACAGACAGACACACATTTTAGCTGCGATAAAAGGTGCAAATTTAAACAGATGTCCCTTCCAGACGCACTGAGCAAATTAGAACGAAATGACTCTGGAAATAATCCAAGTCAGGAAGAAAACAAAGGAAGCTGCTCCACTGATCCAACTGGGAGTACAAAGCTGAGAAGCTTTTTGGAAAAGAAGTGTTTTTACAACCTATGAAGGCCTGTGTTGTAGAGTGTGGCAAATTGCTTAAATATAAAAGTACAATTTTCTGTAACATAGAAATCATTCCACAACAGGAAATGTATTGTTTCCTGACTATTACATGGATTGTAGGGATGGTTCATGACTTTGGGGTCTACCCATCTTTCTTCTGTTAGGGCCCTGAGCCATCTGAGCCTTTATTTTCCCTTGTTTTTCAAGATTCCTTCCTTCTGTTATTCCATATCGGCTCTCTTGAACTTTTTCATAATTTTAAGAAACACAATCAGGTCTCCTTCATCTTATTTCCAGAAACAGAGAGCCCCAATCTGCCTTATCTTTGCTGATTGTTACACCCTCACAATTATAGTAACATCTTCCTAAATCTTCTGTTCACCTTCTCCCGTTCATAGAATCATTTTGAAATGAACTGTTGCGGTTCATTTGAAGATCAATCCAGTTAGTTCCACTACACTACTACTTTCCCATATCACTGCAGTTTTCTCCTTCAAATACTTATCCAGTTCCCTTTTGGAGATTACAATTGTACCCACCAGTCTACCAAGCAGTGCATTCCTACCAAAAACATTTGCTTCATAAGAATTAAAATCATGTCACATCTGGTAACTTTCCCAATTGCCATAATCTCTGCCTTCTCTTTGTCGACCAATCAGCAATTGGAAACATTTTCTCTTTGCTTACTTTATCGAAACACTTCATAATTTTAAATACCTCTATCAAATCGCCTTGTGTACTTTTCTGCTCTAAGGTGAACAACACCAGTAAAACAGAACTTGATCAGCCATATAAATAGTGTGGTTACATGTGCAGATAAGAGATTGGGAATTCTACTAATTCCAGTAAAGGAATATTTTGCCTCATGACTCCCCATAGCTTGTCCACTTATCTGCAAGGCACAAGTCAGGAATGTAATGAAATACTTTCTGTTCTCCTGGATGTGTGTAGCTTTAACAACACTCAAGAAGTTTGACATTATCCAAGACAAAGCAGGCCATTTGATTGGCACCCCATCCACCAACTTAAGCATTTAATCTCTTCACCAATTTACATAGACTTACATACATAAAGTCCATCCTGTTTGTGCAAGATGCACAATGGCAACTAACTGAGGCACCTTCAACAGCATCTTTCATATTCAGGATTTCAAATACCTGGAAGGACAAAGGCAGCAGATGCAAGAGTATGTCACCACCTGCAAGTTCCCCTCCAAGCCACATGCCATCCTGACTTGGAAGTAAAAGTAAAAATTTCAAAAAGTTTAAAGTTTTAAAGTTTATTTATTAGTGTCACAAGTAGTCTTACATTAACACTGTAGTGAAGTTACTGTAAAAATCCCCTTGTCGCCACACTCCAGCGCATGTTTGGGTACACAGAGGGAGAATTTGGCACAGCCAATCCACCTAACCCGCACATCTTTGGAGTGTGGGAGGAAACCTAAGCACCCAGAGGAAACCCAAGCAGACACGGGGAGAACATGCAAACTCGACATAGAGAGTGACCCAAGCCGGGAATCGAACCCGTCCTTGGCACTGTGAGGCAGCAGTGCTAACCACTATGCCACCATGCTGCCATGGACATATCACTGTCCCTTCACTGTCGCTGGGTGAAAGTGCTGGGGGAAAACATTTCCTAACAGCACTAAAGGCAGATAAGTCCCCTGGCCATGATGGTTTGCATCCTCGGATGCTAAAAAATGTAACTACAAAGATAATGGATGCATTGGCTGTAATTTTCCAAAAATCTTTGGATTCTGGAGCAATACCGAAGGGTAGGAAAACAGCCAAAGTGACACCCCTATTCAAAAAGGGAGGGAGGCAAAAAGTAGGTAACTAAAGACCAATTAGCTTAACATCTATTGTTGGAAAAAATGTTAGAGTCAATTATTAAGGAAGTAATTGCAGCACATTTGGAAAATCATAATCTAATCAAGCAGAGTCAGCATGGCTTCATGGAAGAGAAATTGTGTCTGACTAATTTATAATATTTTTTGAGGAATTATCAATCAGAGTGGATAGAGGGGAACCATTAGATGTGCTGTATTTGGACTTTCAGAAGGCATTTGACAAGATACCTCATAAAAGGTTAAGTCATAAGGCCCATGGCATTGGAGATAGTATATTAGCATGGATAGAGAATTAGCTAATGGGCAGGAAAAAGCATATAGGGATAAGGGTTTTTTTTTCAGGTTGGTGACCTGTAGCCAGTGGGGGTTCCCCAGGAATCAGTGCTTGGACCACAACTGTTCACAATATATATTAATGACTTGGAGGAAGGAAGCACATTTACTGCAGCAAAACCTGCAGACGACACAAAAATAGGTGGAAAGGCAAGTTGTGGGAGGGATACAAACAGTTTACAAAGAGATATTGATAGGTTAAATAAGTGGGAAAACAGTTGGCAAATGAGGTATAATATGGGAAAATGTGAAGCTGTTCATTTTGGAAGGGAGGACAAAAGAACATAGTGTTATTTAAATGGAGGAAACCTGCAGAAAGCTGTAACACAAGGGGACGTGGGGGTAATTGTGAATGAAACAGGAAACTAGTACACAGGTGCAGCAGGGAATCAGGAAGGCTAATGGAATGTTGGCCCTTATTTCAAGGGGGTTGGAATATAGAAGTCTTGCTGTAACTATGCAAGATACTGGCAAGACCACATCTGGAGTACTGTAAGCAGTTTTGGTCCCTTTATTTAAGGAAAGATATTAGCCGGAACTTGCTGGCCGTTCACACCGCGGGTTCTCGGATCCTGTTGCAGTGAACGTAGATTTGGCTGAGCGCCAAATTCTCCATCTTCACCTGCAGTGGCAACAGACTGTGAATGGCTGGAAAATCCGGTCATTATTTCATTGGAGGCAATTCAGAGAATGTTTCAAGGATGATCCTGGTATGGAGGGATTGTTGTTTGAGGAATGTTTAAACAGGTTGTGACTCTACTCATTGGAATTTAGAAAAATGAGAAGTGATTTCATTGAAACATAAGGGGCTTGAGAGGGTAAATGTTGAGAAGATGCTTCCCCTCATAGGGGAGTCAAGGACCAGACAGCATAGTCTCAGAACAAAGGGGTGCCAATTTAAGGCTAAGATGAGGAGGAATTTCTCCTCTCAGAGGGTTGAGAGTCTTTGGAACTCCTTGCCACAGAGAGCTGTGTATATTTAAGGCTGAGATAGATAGATCTTTGCTCAGTAAGAGAATCAAGAGTTACGGGGGGAAAGTGGGAAGGTGGAAGTGAGGAATATCGGATCACCCATGATCCTATTGAATGGCGGAGCAGTCATGAGAACAGTCTACTCCTGTTCCTCTTTCTTATGGTCTTATGGTCACTGGGTGAATGGCCTTCTCCTGTTTCTATGTTCCTATCGACTGCAACAGTTTAGCTCACCATCACTTTCTCAAGGGCAGTTAGGCACGAGCAAGAAATGTTGCTCTTGAAATTGAGTTAGCAAAAATCTACAAATCAAGTTGATACATGAGAAGTAGTAACAACCAGCGGGTCAACACAATTAAAACCATTTTCTCTCTGAAGAGACAAGATGGCTACATTGAAATTGAAAATTTATTTTAATGGTTGATTTAAATCAATACAAAATAAGTTGGATCAACCTAGATCTTTTATTGTCAGAGTTGATAAATGACGACTTCGTGAGTCAGTGCATAATAGATGGCGCCAGAAGCAATTCATTTGATCTGGTATTTATAAATGACCCCGACAATATAAAAAGGAATGACAGTCATAAAATCCCGAGAGAACAGTGATCACAGAATGAAGAATCTGAACACGAATAGGAACCCAAGGTCTTGAGCAAGTTTCATAAATGTAGAAGGATTAAATTCAAATAGATGAGGGAAGGCATTTAATAATACCTTATTCAAAGATGACTGGAATACTGGCGAAATGATACTGCTGGACATGCGACACGCAAAATCAGGAAGTTTGGCTGAATAAAGCATGCCCATCAATAGATTAAAAAGAAACAAATTAAAAGTGAAATAAAAATAAATATGGGGATCATTTTCACTAACAGTTGCAGATCAACCACCCATTATGCACCTCATCCAATGCTTCTTTTCCCCCCTTGAAGTGAAATTTATTTCAGGATCTCTAAAATCCTGCAGGAAGAAGGAAATGAATATAAGATCACACAAAAGCAAAATAAAAGGGTGAGTAAAGGGGCAAAGGGAGACTTAGAACAGAACAGCCATAGAGGCAAACACATAGCAGCTGAAGATTTATTTCAATACCGCAGTAACAAATGGCTTGATAAATAGGTGAAAACATTAAATGGTACAAATGCATTTAAAACAAAGGATGACAGCAATATAGTTAATATGCTGAATGGTAACTTCCTGACACCCTTAGCTCTAAAAATCTATTGATCTCCATCTTAGAATTTTCTGGGGAAAGATAGATGATTTCTTGAAACCAGTTGAACTACATATTTGCAGTAAATCCCATGTCATTTCATACTTCCAAAAAACTTCTAAACCTAAATATTTGAAAGACATTGGATGAAGATCCAAATAATTAAACTCAGATCTATGGGGATTCAGTACAGAACTTGGGTATGAATTAAAAATAGTGCCTGAACATTATAAAACAAGGTGCACTGCTTTGATTGGCAATGCTGTTGGGAAATAGAGATAGCTAATTTATATTTGTATTCTGTGGGTTTAAGGAATAACATTTGGCTTGAAGTTTAAGTTTAATCTATTTTTTGGTATTTGTGTGTGTTAAGAAATGAGTACTTGAGTTTTGGTTTCAATTTAAAAGATGCCTGCATTTTAATGAGGTTTTATGACCCTTAAAGGAAAACTATTCAGATGTCCAGCAGGAACACAGGGAGAAAAAGAACAGCAGTTTTTTTTTAGTTCAGTTGGAAGAAGGTGACCCAGAAGAAAATATCAGTTCACATAAACTGTTACCACAGGTCGAATGTGCAATGGGACAGAGAGCGAGTCCCATACTAAAGAACAGAAAGGTCCCAGTACCAGGGAAAGGGACAGAAGAAAGTTCCAAGAAGACCTTCTAGTCAAATGGAAAGAAAAGGAATCTTGAAAAGTGTCCTGTTAAATGAAGTTTAAGGAGGAGCAAAGTCAGAGGCTCCAGGTTAAAAGACAGGACTGAAGGGGTAGAACTGGAATAAAACGGGTTTGCAAAAAGTCAGAAGACACAGCCAAAGGTTGGTGACTCCTTATTATGGACCTGTGAAGCAGTGGTGTTCTGTTGGCATGGGTCCTTGGGAGATAGTGTGGAAGGCAAGCCTTGAATGAACATGACGATCCAGGGAAGAGGAACATTAGGAACCCTGGATGTGGATCCTTGGTGAAAACATCAGAGAGAAAGCAACACTTGGGAGAATATTCCAAGTCACATTCTTTGACGGTGGAAGCCGGAAACAATCATGTGAAAGAGTGCATTGAAGGCTCACTAGACTTGTTTTGGGGATTGCGGGACTGTCTTACGATGAGAAATAGGGCAAACTGGGCCTGTATTCTCAAGAGTTTGAAGGAGAGGTGATCTCATGGAAAATACGACAAAATACTGAGAGGAATAGACAAGGTAGATGTAAGCAAGATATTTCCCTTGTTTGGGGTGTCTAGGACCAGGGGATAAAATTTCAAAATAAGGGCGATGCCACTTCGGACTGAGATGAGGAGAAATTTCTTTACATGGAGGGTTGTGAATCTTTGGAATTCATTAGCCCAGAGGGCTGTGGAAGCTTGGTCATCATCTATGTTTAAAGTGGGGATTGATGGATTTCTGATTAATAATAATGTAAATGTTTATGGGGATAGTGTGTGTAAAAGGCATTGAAGTATCTGATCAGTCATGATTATATTACATGGTGGAGCAGCCCCGACAGTCTGAATGGCCGACTCGTGTTCCTATGTGAGGCCGGTTGGTTCATAGTGTAATAAGTGAAGGGAGTTGATGAGAAATCCATTGACATTGTTTTGGGTGGCATCTGTCACTTGGTTTCAGAGTATGGGGTGTCTGACTATATTAATATTAAACTACATTATCAAAATAGTTGAGGAAGTTGTGTTTAAATTTTGCAGCGCCCTGATCAAACCACACCTTGATGACCTTATTTATTTGAGTGACTGAAAAACAATGGAGGCCTTTTAGTGCTGGAGAGTACGTATAGAGGAATCATGAGACTAGTTCCTCGTGCCTGGGGCCTGATCTATGACGAGAGAAATTAAAAACAAAAAATGCTGGAAATGCTCAGCAGGCAGGCAGCACCTATGGTGAGAAATTGAGTTAACAGGCTGGATTTTCTCTTCTCGATGCAGGAAAAAGTGCACTGGCCGAGCTTGAAAAATGGTGCAAATTTTCTGGCCTGGCCGGTCCGGTCCGGAGAATCACGTGTCAACCATTTTGCAGGATTTGTGCATGCGTTCCCGATGCATGCGCGTCTCCCAGAGCCAGGGAGCAGGCGCAGTCGGGACCGTGCTGGAAACCGGCGGGAAGAAGGGTAAGTGATTTAAATCTGTTTTCAATGTATTTTAAATGTAGTTTACATGTGATTATCAGGCCCGACACGGAGCTTGCCGGGCCCGATAGTATCTCCCACCCCGCCAGGAGTACTTCATTCCAGCGGGGTTTAGAGTAGCCCCCCCACATTCGGGGAACTAGCGGGAGACCCCGCCGGAGTGGAGGGGGGCAATCGGGGCCCCCCAGGGGGTCGGGCGGTAGGGGCAAAGTGCCCACGCCCAGGGGGCAGCTAGGCACTGTCCACCGGTTGCAGTGCCAAGCAGGTGGGACCTATTGTGGCCGGGGCCTGGGGGGCAATTGCTGGGGCTGGGGGTGTCCAGCTGCCACTCTGCATTGCGATCGTTCTGGGCTGGAGGGATGCCAGTAATTGGGGCGGGCTGTGGGGGAGCGGGGTGGTGGTCTGCCGGGGGGGAGGGGGGGGGTGGGGGATCAGCTTCCCGGCGGGGGGTCTGACCCTGGGGAGGGGTCAGCTGGGTGAGGAGGGTGGGGGATCGCCATTGGTGGGGGGTGGGGGGGAGGTGGGCTGGACATCAGGGTGCTCCAGGGTGGGGGGGTGGGGGTCAGGGCTCGCCCGGAAATTGTTGTGGGGGCTGCGATTGGGCCATTGGGGGGGCTAGAGGGGCAGCACTGCGGGGGTCCCGGGTTGGCCAGCGATCGAGCTGACCAGCAAACGGGGAGACTGACAGATCGGGACCACTGCGCAGGCACAGAGTTCCAGAGCTGTCAGACTCTGCCGCGAATAGGCCCTGCCCCCTGGCTTTTTAATGATATTCACAATTGTGACCTCTGCATTACATAGAGTGGAGAGATTCAGGTCTGAAGCTGCATTGAAAAAACAGTTGTGATCTAGACCAGTTTTCCCATCTATTCAGCACTTTAGGGAGAATCGCCCCCATGGTGTGGGAGTCTCAGGTCCAGGATTCCTGCCTTGTTTATAGTACCAGAAATTTTCATCTGTGTGAAAATTGTATAGGTCAGGAGTCTACACACTGCTGTACTGACATTGCCAGCATTATTGGGCATTTTGGAATGTGCACAATTTGATGGATAAATATAGGTGACATAATCACATCAGCACAGAGTTATTGTGAACCATGAGTAGGAGACAACAAGCATATAAAATGTCACTACCATTTCCGATTATTGTGAAATGTTTGAACATAGATTATATTTCACTAACCACAGTAAGTGAAAATAATGCTTTGATTTGAAAAGTAAATGACCATTAAATAAAGTACTCTATCGGTTGTTACTTCTGATAGCTGACAAGCTGTTAAAAGAAAGAATAGTATTGTAAAAATGTAAATATTTTCAGATGCATTAGAGTGTATCATTAATTAGATAGTGCTATGCTGAATTGTATAATGTTATTTATGTTAGAAATCCAAATCTAAATGTGGCAAATCTCCCATTGCTGTCATTTCTTTTCCACTTATGATCAGCCATCTGTTTGGCTATTTCAATGCTTTGACTGATGGATGAATTTCTGGCTGCCTTCAAATGATCCAATTGATTCTTTTCAGGAGGGACTGATCACAGAGCTATCTAGCGGCACGAGCACAGTGGTTAGCACTGCTGCTTCACAGCTCCAGGGTCCCGCGTTCGATTCCCGGCTCGGGTCACTGTCTGTGTGGAGTTTGCACATTCTCCTCGTGTCTGCGTGGGTTTCCTCCGGGTGCTCCGGTTTCCTCCCACAGTCCAAAGATGTGCGGGTTAGGTTGATTGGCCAGGTTTTTAAAAATTGCCCCTTAGAGTCCTGGGATGCGTAGGTTAGATGGATTAGCGGGTAAAATATGTGGGGGTAGGGCCTGGGTGGGATTGTGGTCGGCGCAGACTCGATGGGCCAAATGGCCTCCTTCTGCACTGTAGGGATTCTATGAAATTCTATGAATGTGACCTTGTTCATTTTGACAGATTTATGCACTTCTGATGAGTATAATGTTTTTAAAGTGGTTTTCAAGTAATGCTTATTTATTTTGACTGATTCATAAGCTTTTCAAAGATGTCCAAATATTGTTATCAGCCCATTAGTTTTCTTCATAGTGAATTGGGTGGGAGGGAGCATTGAGGGAGTAAGGACATTGAAAGTATTGATGGGGTGTACAAAGGGATATATTTATGAGGATATAAGAAGAGCAGACCACTGAAAGGGTAAGGAAGTTTTTAAGGAGAGGAGGGGTTGAGGGTTCTAAAAGGGTAACAAGAAGTTGAGGATGTGAGCAGATGAGTAGAGTGTGAGGAGGGCGAGTGAGTAGGAGGATGAATGTGAAGGGGGAATCATATTGATCTCCAGAATAGAGATGTACCCTTTATGCTTTAATATCAGCATGGCCAGATCAGGCCTGTCATATCTGGCCCATTCCCATCTCCACTGGATAAAATTCCTGCTGGTCAGCATTCCTGGGTAATAGTTTTGATTGCTATAGGAACATAGGAATTAGGAATGAGAGTTGACAATTCAGCCCTTTGAGCCTGCTCCACCATTCTATATGATCATGGCTGGTCACCATCTCATACTAACTCCATTTCCCTGCCTTTTCCCATAGCTCTTTATCTAGCTTTTGATCAAATATTTATCTATCTCTTTCTTGAATCCATTGACTGTTTCTGCATCCACTGCACTCTGGGGCAATGAGTTCCATAGATTCACAACCTTCTTTGAGAAGTAGCATCTCCTTATCTCTGTCTTGAACATCCCCCCTCCTACTCTACGATTATGACCTCTTGTCCGAGACTGTTCTGGAAAGGAGAACATTTGGTTAATATTTACTTTGTCAATCCCATTGAGTATTTTATATACCTCAATCAAATCCCCCCTCATCCTTCTGTACTCCAGTGAATACAAGCCTATGTTACTCAACCACTCTTCATATGACAGCCCCTTCACTGCCTCGAATACCATCACATCCTTCCTCAAAGAGGGTGACCAAAACTGAACACAATCCTCCAAGTGTGGTCTCACCAATACCTTATACAATTGTAACAACACTTCTCTACTTTTATACTCTAGACCCTTTGCAATAAATGCTAAGATTCCATTTGTCTTCCTTAGAAAATTCTGCACCTGCATTCCTGTGGTGACCCACTGTAACTACGTATTATATGCCTGGACACACCTCTGCTGACCTGACCCGAGACTCCTCCCTTTCCACCTGATCGAGGTATAAAGGTAACAGTTCCTTCCCTCTGCCTCAGTCTGGACCAGGCTAGCTACAAGGGTGTGTTTCCAGTTCTTTGTGATTAAAAGCCTTCAAGTCACCCCTCCCTCACTATTCGAACACCTCACCCCCGAGTGTAAGCCTATTGCCACCAAGAGCAGACGTACAGTGCGGGGGACAGGACCTTCATCAGGTCCGAGGTCCAGTGGCTCCTGAAGGAGGGGATCATTGAGGCTAGTACTAGCCCCTGGAGGGCACAAGTGGTGGTGGTCAAAACTGGGGAGAAACACCGTATGGTCATCGATTACAGTCAGACCATTAATCGGTACATGCAGCTGGACGCGTATCCCGTTCCACGCATATCTGACATGGTTAATCAGATTGCGCAATACCGGGTGTTCTCCACTATTGACCTTAAATCGGCTTACCACCAGCTCCCCATCCGCCCGGAGGACCGCCAATATACTACTTTCGAGGCGGATGGCCGCCTCTATCACTTCCTTAGGGTCCCCTTCGGCATCACCAACGGGGTCTCGGTTTTCCAGCGTGAGATGGACCGAATGGTGGACCAGAACGGGCTGCGGGCCACCTTCCCGTACTTAGATAACATCACCATCTGCGGCCATGATCAGCAGGACCACGACGCAAACCTCAATAAATTCCTCCACACGGCCGCTCTCCTTAACCTGACCTACAATAAGGAGAAGTGCGTTTTCCGCACTCACCGCCTCACCATCCTGGGGTATGTAGTGGAAAACGGGGTCATCGGCCCCGATCCTGACCGCATGCGTCCCCTCCTGGAACTTCCCCTTCCCACCAGCCTCAAAGCACTGAGGAGATGCCTGGGCTTCTTCTCATACTACGCCCAGTGGGTCCCTAATTATGCGGATAAGGCCCGTCCGCTCATTAAATCCACCTCTTTTCCCCTGTCAGGAGAGGCCCGCTTGGCTTTCGACCGCATCAAAGCGGACATTGCAAAGGCCACGATGCACGCTGTGAATGAGTCAATCCCCTTCCAGGTGGAGAGCGATGCGTCTGACTTCGCCCTGGTCGCCACCCTTAACCAGGCGGGCAGACCCATGGCCTTCTTTTCACGAACCCGCCAAGGCTCGGAAATTCGACACTCCTCTGTCGAGAAGGAGGCTCAGGCCATCGTCGAAGCAGTGCGACACTGCCGCCACTACTTAGCTGGCAAACGGTTCACCTTGCTCACTGACCAATGTTCTGTGGCTTTTATGTTCAACAACGCGCAGAGGGGCAAGATTAAGAACGATAATTGGTGGAGGATTGAGCTTTCCACCTACAATTATGATGTCTTATACCGGCCCGGGAAGCTCAATGAGCCTCCAGACGCTCTGTCTCGTGGAACACGTGCCAGCGCACAAGTGAACCAGCTACAGACTCTCCAAGATGACCTCTGTCACCCGGGAGTCACCAGGCTCTACCATTTTATTAAGGCCCGTAACCTGCCCTATTTTGTTGAGGATGTCCGGTCTATAACCAGACACTGCCAGGTCTGCGCGGAGTGTAAGCCGCACTTCTATCGGCCGGACAGGGCACACCTCATCAAAGTCACCCGCCCTTTTGAACGCCTCAGTATTGATTTCAAAGGGCCCCTCCCCTCTTCTGACCCCAACATCTATTTCCTCAGCGTTATAGATGAGTACTCCCGATTCCCTTTCACCATTCCCTGCCCGGATATGACTTCAGCCACGGTTGTCAGGGCCCTGCACAGCCTCTTCACCCTGTTCAGTTTCCCTAGCTACATCCATAGCGACCGGGGATCCTCCTGCATGAATGATGAGCTGCGTCAGTACCTGCTCTCTAAAGGCATAGCCTCGAGTAGGACTACCAGCTACAACCCGAGGGGAAACGGACAGGTAGAGAGGGAGAATGCGACAGTCTGGAAGGCCGTTTTACTAGCGCTACGGTCTAAAGATCTTCCAGTCACCCGCTGGCAAGAGGTCCTCCCTGATGCACTGCACTCAATTAGGTCACTCCTGTGTACGTCTACCAATGCCACCCCTCATGAGCGGATGTTTGCTTTCCCTAGGAAGTCCTCCTCGGGGATCTCACTACCGTCGTGGCTGATGTACCCAGGCCCGGTTCTGCTCCGGAGGCATGTGCGGCCCTATAAGTCGGACCCCCTGTTCGAAAGGGTCCAGCTCCTCCATGCCAACCCCCAATATGCCTATGTGGCATACTCCGATGGGGGGGAGGACACGGTCTCTATCCGGGACCTGGCGCCTGCGGGTGCCCCGGAGCCCACTATGACCCTCCACCCCACATCCCTAGACCCCACTATGACCCTCCACCCCACTTCCCTGGACCCCTCTGTTGTTCAGGTAGCACCAGGTCCGCTTACGTCTCTGTTCCCCGTGTGCAGCTCGCCTGAGCCCTCGGAGTCACCACGCAGTACCCGATCGGAAGGGACGACGGCGGACTCGAGCGGTTTCACCCTGCCACCTGAAACAACACCGCAACCGGTACTACGGCGGTTGCAGCGACGGATCAAACCGCCCGACAGGCTGAACCTGTGAGGTGTCGACGTCTTGCTTCAGCCGTGACTTTTGTATATATTCTGTGACTTTGTATATATTGTTCCACCCATCTCACCCCCGCCGGACTCTTTTTTTAAATAGGGGGTGAATGTGGTGACCCACTGTAACTACATATTATATCCCTGGACACACCCCTGCTGCGCCTGACCCGAGACTCCTCCCTTTCCACCTGATCGAGGTATAAAGGTAACGGTTCCTCCCCTCTGCCTCAGTCTGGACCAGGCTGACTACAAGGGTGTGTTTCCAGTTCTTTGTGATTAAAAGCCTGTTTTATTTCACACTTGCTATAGTCCTCATGAATTGATGGTGCATCAATTCCCACTTTGAACTCATGCACAAGGACACCCAAATACCTCTGGGCAGGCACCTTTTGAATCGGTTTCCCACCTAAATAGTAATTTGTCCTAGTACTTTTCCATCCAAAATGGAGAATCTCACATTTATCATGTTAAATTTCATCTGCCAGATTCTGGCCCATTCCTCTAGCCTGTCAATATCAATTTGTAAACTTTTTATCTCCTCATCATAGCCTGCTTTCCCACCTATTTTTGTGTCATTAGATCATTGATGTAGATGGTAAATAGTTGTGGTCCGCGAACTGAACCTTGCAGGACCCCACTGGTTACAGATCACTAACTGGTGAAGGACCCATTTTTTCCCAACCCTCTGCTTTCTATCAGTCAGCCAATCCTCATTCCAAGCCACTACTCTACCCCCAACCCCTTGGGATCTAACCTTCTGGATCAGTTTCTTGTGTGGTGTCTTATCAAATGCCTTCTGGAAGTCCAGATAGATCACATCCACAGGATCCCCATTATCTACTTTGCTGGTTATGCCCTCAAATAATTCTAGCAGGTTTGTTAAACAAGACTTGCCCTTCACAAAACTGTGCTGACACTGGTGAATTGAGCTTTGCTTTTTCAGATGCTCAGTCACCTCTTCCTTAACGATTGACTCCAGCAACTTTCCCATCACAAAGGTTAAGCTGACTGGTCAATAGTCTCCCACTTTTTGCCTCTATCCTTTCTTGAATAAGGGTGATACATTAGCATGTTTTCAGTCCACCGGTACCATTCTGGAATCCGGGGAGTTTTGGAATATTATTACTAATGCATCCACTACCTCTGCTTTCACTCCCTTTAACACTCTAGGGTGTAGGCCATCAAGTCCCAGGGACTTATCTACTTTTAAGCCCTTTAGTTTACTGAGTACCTTCTCTCTGGTCATAGCAATTTCACTAAGTGCCACTGTATTAACTGCACTGTTTGGGACAGAATTATTAGCTTCTACTGTAAAGACAGAGACGAAGTATTGGTTTAGTGCCTCTGCCATCTCCAAGTTTCCTATTATTACCCCACTGTTTCCATCCTCTAAAGAGCCAAAATCTACTTTCACTATTCTCTTCTTCTTTATATACTTATAGAAACTTCTGGTGTCAGTGTTTATGTTTTTAGCTAGTTTCCTTTCAGAGTCCATTTTAGCATTTTTCACAATGTATTTAGTCACCTTTCGTTGGCGTTTGAAGTTCTCCCAATTTTCCATGCTGCCACTCACTTTTGCAGCATTATATGCCCTCGTTTTTGCCCTTTTGTTATCCTTGATTTCCTTATGAAACCACGGATGATTTTTCACCCTTTTGCAATTCCTCTTCCTCTCAGGAATGCAGCTTAGTTGAGATGTCTTTAATATCTCCCTGAACAACTGCCACTGTTCTTCTAGCATCCTCCCCTTTAAGACTCTTGCCCAGTCAACTTGGGTCAACTCTTTCTTGAGGCCTGCATAATTACCCATGCCCAATTTCATGGCTTAATAAGGAAATCAAGGATAACAAAAGGGCAAAAATGAGGGCATATAATAAGGATTGATCCTTAATCAATCCTTCCTCATTAGATAATATCATTTCGAAAGTAGCCAGTTCTCCGGCTGGCTCCATAACATGCTGCTCTAAGGAACAGTCCATCATACACACTATGAATCCTTCCTCACGGTTATCCTTGCCAAGTTGGTTAATCCAGTTAATGTGCATGTTAAAGACACCGATAATTACCGTTGTGTACGTTTCACAAGCCCTCCTCAGTTCCTGATTTATACAATGCCCTACTTCAAAAGTACTGTTTGGGGCCTGCAAGTTACTCATGGCAATGTGGTTCTTTCCTTGCTTCTCATTTCTACCCAGACTGGCTCAACATTTTAGTCTCCAGTGCCAATATCATTTCTGAATACAGCCTTGATGTCATCCTTAACTCATAGAGCAATTCCACTTCCTATTCCCTGTCGCCTGTCCTTCCGGAATACTGAATATCCTTGGACATTCAACTTCCAGTTCTGATTCTCTTGTAACCACGTTTCAGTAATCCCCACCAGGTCATACCCATTTGCCATCATTCTGCTGTCAGCTCATCAACTTTGTTTCGAATACTGCATGCATTTAGGTATAAGGGGCAAATTCTCCCCCAAAATATTCTAAGTGTCAAATTTGTGGGAAAACTGGTTTTGCGCTTTTTTTTTAGTGGGTGTTCAGAGAAGAATCTCCCACACTCTGTGCACTGCAGAGGCTACCAGCGTGAATATTATTAATTTTCAGGGGGAGGGGTCTATCCCCACTGGAGAGGCTGAAATCAGCATGCTGAGCAGGCCATTGCACATGCACTGATCTGCCAGTGCCGAGATGGATGCATGTGGGCCCGTAGACCTCTGGCCCGGGCCTGTTAATCTAATTTAAATTAGATTAAAATGACCATGTTAATGGTCTTTGTGTCTACCTGCCGATTTTCAGCGTGAAGCAGACGCTGCCAGAAATCCGGCACTGGGAGACACTAGTGGGCGTGCGCGCGTCAACCCCGCAAATCGGCCAACATGACAATCTCCTTGCCCGCTGCACTAAAAAAGGCCAAGGTCTTTAAATTGTCTTTTTCTCTCCTTCTTTATTTGTTGATCCCTGATAACATTGAGCCTCATCTCTACTACTCACTCCAGGGTTCAGTGCACATTTTGCTATGTTGGGAAATTTCCCGACTCTCAAATCCAGCCGCAAATATGGAAACCAGTTCTGTTAACACTGTCTCTCTCTCGACTTATACTTCACTGGCCTCCCCGGAATGTATGTCTCGCGGCGGGGGATGAGCTCACTGCTCACCGGTGGGGAATCTTTTGGTCCCACTGCTCTTAGCGGGATTTCCAATTGGCTGCACTCCTTTCTGCCAGGAAATTGATGGAGGGTGCATTGTTGGCGGGACCAGAAGATCCCACCAGGGTGAACGGCTGGAGAACTCTGGCCGAATTCTGACCTGTTGAGTGTTTCCAACATTTCACATTTTTATTTTGCTTTTGTAAAGATCAGAGAAACTAAGCTTTTGGGGTTGTAAATTACATATCTGAAAATGAAACCCAAGGGATGGTTAAATTAGTTGAGAATACAGAGCAGGTTGTGGTGTACTGCATAAAAGTAACTGGCAGGAGTAAGATCAGATTGGTTGAAGGGGGTTCTTTTTTATGTAAAGAATGATTTATATTTCCAGCAATTGTTTTGGCTGAGTTTCCCATCTTTATGCCTGAAAGCACTGGGGGCTTAAATGTGATGCCCAAATTCCTCCTTGGCTAACTTGGAATAACTCAGCATGAATCAGGGACTGAACCAAGGACCTGTGCAGCTTGCGCCAACTGGCTCATTATGAGTAGAAATATGAGGTTCAAAGAGTGGAAATGTCAACTTTTGAAAGCACGTATTTCGATTAACTGCAGACTGCTATGAAATTGTGATATCTTCCTTTATCAAATTGCTTCAGTGCACGATGACAAGCTGGTTTGCAATAATGATCAGCCTGAGTTATGTCAGTTAAAATCTTCTTGAGGTCATCATCCACCTTTTCAAAAGGTAGTTAGAAATTAAAATATCAAACATAGACAGATGTAGGTGAGCAGGATGAAAGCTCTGCAGCTGCACAAGACAGAATTAGCACAAGCCTATAAAATACTAATTTACTGGACTGCTGTCCGGTACTGATGATAGCAACCTTATCGCAGGTCAAGAGGACTCATTGCTGAACTGAACCTCAAGCTTAGCAAAATTAACCTGCGTATGAAACTGGGCTCAAGCCATTAAAAGTGGCACCTACTGTGTGTTAACAAGCACCAGTCTCTCTACACCTCACTCAAAGGTCAGATCAAGTCACACAGAGCTGGCAATCAAACACAGCCACATCAGAAGCATAACACATGCTGTATTTAGCCTGATTCTGTAGAGATATCAAATCTAGACCATTAGGAAATTAAATCTTGATCTACTGAGCCCCCAAGAGGTCAAATTCAGTCATGCTCAACTTTTTTAAAAGTTTAAGTTTATTTATTATTAGTCACAAGTAAGGCTTAGATTAACGCTGCAATGAAGTTACTGTGAAAATCCCTGGTGTGTGATTTCATCAGATTCCAAAGAACACTGAGAAAGGTTCTGAGCAGATTACAGTTTTATGTTAATGCCAACACTAAGAAAAATTTCTGACTGTAAATAACTGGAATGGTGCTTCAAACACCAAGGGTGAAATTTTCCATTCCGTGCACTAAATAGCATATTTTCACATGGTATCCAATGCTTCAGCACTAATCAAATGTACTTCCATGTGAAACCCACCGGCTCACTGGCAGGCAACCCCTGATTCGCCTATCCCAACATGGCTTCACCACTTCCTCATATGAGGCTCCGTATTTAAAGCTCATCAGAGCACACATCCTTCATGTCATATCATATGTACATACGGACATACAAATTCGGAGCAGGAGCAGGCCACTCAGCCCCTCAAGTTGTTCAATAGGTTCATGCCCTTCCATAAAGGCACCACCACTTTCAGCAGCTCCCTTCAAGACAAACTGCAGGATTATCTCTGAGTTGCTGCTTTAGTTTTGCTGCTGCCTCCCACCCATAATTCAAAAACACACACTTACCCTGGAAATAAATGTTACGACCACTAATCTGCAATGCACAACTTCTTACATTACATGCATACATTAAAAACTTAGTGACCTTTATCAAAAAGTCCAGATAATAAGCTTGTTCAATACCTCTCATATGGGGTTTAAATGGTGTCAGTGTGAGTGCCTTTAATGCTCAGAATGCACTCGATCTTCTCTCCTCCTCCTGTTTTCACCCATAAGTTCTCCTGCAAGATGCTACCATCATTTAAGTGAAGTCTAAGGTCCTATTTAGACACTCAGCTCCAATGTGCTCAGGGTCAATTTTTTCCAAACAAAACTGGAAGAAGATGATGACCTAATGTTCCCAAAATGAGGAGAGAATTACTACAGAAAACTGCTGAAAACTTCTACCAAGTGATGATCCTCAAATGACAATCTAGATGTGAAATTTAGAGGAACCCTCTCCCGAACAATGACTCCTAAACAGGGAAAGTATTGACTCTTCAAACATTTTAATGATTCACAGGTTGTGGACATCGCGGGCAAGGTCAACATTTTGCTTTTATCAACATTTATTGTGATGCCCATCCCTAATTGTTCTGAAGAATGTGGTGGTGATTTACCGTCTTGACAATTGAGTGGTTTGCTACGTCACTTCAGTAGATAGTTAAGAACCAACCATATTGCTGAGGGTCTGGGGTCACAAACAGGTGAGGCAAAATATGGAAAGCAAATTTCCTTTTCTAAAGGGAGCTAGTGGGTTTCTATGACAAGCCAGTAGTTTAATGGTCATCATTTCTGATACTAATTCCTGTGATGGAGAGATTGTCATGTGTTTAAAGTCTATTTATCAATGTCAGAAATAGGCTTACACTAACACCGCAATGAAGTTAGTGTGAAAATCCCCTCGTCGCCACGCTCCGGCGCCTGTTTGGGTGCACTGAAAGAGAACTTTAGCATGGGCAATGCACCTAATCAGCACGTCTTTTGGACTGTGGGAGGAAGCTGGAGTACACGGAGGAAGTCCACGCAGACATGGGGAGAATGGGCAGACTCCGCACAGACAGTGACCCAAGCTGGGAATCGAACCCAGATCCCTGGTGCTGTGAGGCAGTAGAGTTAATCACCATGCCACTATGTTGCCCTCAGGAGGAAAATTTAAATAGACTGGTCTTCATTGCTTGGAGTTTAGAAAAATAAAGGTAATCTCATTCTAACATACAAAATTCTTACAAAGCTCACCAGGGTAGATGCAGGAAGGATGTTTCCCCTGTCTGATGAGCCTAGAACCTGGGGACACAGTCTCAGAATTAGGCCGTTTAGGATTGTGGTGAGGAGGAATTTCTTCACTGAGAGGGTGGTGAAGCTTTGTAATTCCCTGCCCCAGAGGACTGAGGTGGCTCAATCATAGAGCATGTTCAGACTGAGATCAATAGATTTCTGCATACTAAAAATATCACGGGATATGAGGATAGTGTAGGAAAATGATATTGAAGTCGATTAACCATGATCTCATTGAATGGTAGAGCAGGCTAGAAGGGCTGAATGGCCTACTCCTTCTTTGCTTCTTATGTTGTTATGTGGCATTAAGTATGTGCTTGCTCCTCAAGGCTGATTCCCTGCTTTCCTTGCCAAGAGCACTTGGTGAAGCAATAGATGCCAACAGCTCTGTGCTCCTTCCTTTGAACAAAATTGCACACGTGAATCGTTTACTATTTAGTGCATATTGTTGTTGCTCTTCTGTTCCCCAAACACCCTAAACAAATTTGGAATTAAAATAGACATGAGGATGAGAATTATGTAGCACAATTTTTATATGAAGAGACAGTGAATAAATCAAGGGAAATTTTACTATAAACTTGCTTGGATTACAACTCTCAATTCTCCCATCAGAAAAACACAAAGGCAAATTCCAATTCCTGACATCCTCAGGAGATGATAGTAAAACAATGATTTGTTTGAGAGTGAGCAATCTTTTTTGAGTAGGGATATTCAGCCATAAAATAACAGTTAAAAAACTCACTTCACATTATTTGTCTGGGAGGCTTCTCAGAACACACAAAAAACTGCCCAGTTTAGTTACTGTGATGAGCGATTTCCAGCAGAGCTAGCTCTGAAGTTAAGTTTTATTTCTTAAGCGGGTTAACTGTTCACATTTGTGATAGATTCGTGTATCATGGAACAAACGTTTAAAAATAGGGAAGTTAGGAACCAGGAAGAAAATTGCATTGAATTTAAATCAGAGAACTATTACAATCCCAGCTGATGTTAATAGATGTCAGATCTCAGGGCTAAACCTGACTTGTTGGATCCTAATTTTAAAGGCAAAGTTACATCTGCTGAGATTTTTCAGCATTTTCTGTTCAGACCTGCTGAGATTTTCCATCATTTTCTATTTTTGGATCCTAACTTTGTTGTTCTTTTTTAGAAACTGTGGATGAATGTTACTGAAGAAATTCACAGGAGTTTACAGATAAACTTTTAACATAAATAATAAAACATTTAAGAAACAAGAAAAAGAAACCATATATTAGACAAAAAGGTTGGAGAGATCTCAATACAAACACAAGAAAATGATTCAAACTCATGCTATTCCTTTAATTCCTTACAGACACAAAAATCCAGTGAAGATTTATCACTATCTTAGCACCAAGGCTTCTTGCTTGGGCCGGTCCAATTGCAAACAGATTTCTTTTGGCAGATTTCTCAGCATTCACTAAATGCTTTTTCCGCTAAATGGTATCTCTCCCCGAGACAGCCAAAACTGCAGTCTAAACTTGCTATTACTTCAACTGCAGAATAAATACACAAGTTTTTTTAAACTCAATTTCCAAGCAGCCTTGCAGATTTCTTACCAGAAAGTTTGAAATGCCTCTCTTCACTTTCTGACATACACACTCTGAACTTCTTTTTTGTCTTTCTCTGTTTCTTTAAGTGTCACTGGACCACTGTCACTCAACAATAGCACAGATTTTTTTGACTTTTTTTCCCTCTAATTCACTAAACTACTAACCACTTTGTAATTCCCCCCTTCAAGGGTTGTAAAACCTCATTAAAAGTGCATGTTGCACAAACAAATTCAGAAAATCTGATCTCTTTGCTAGGTAGTCCTCTAGATTTTCTGGCATTAAGTTTACAAAAAAGTCTAACTGAAACTGAAACCTTGTTCAACATATCCTAACACAAATATAAATCAAGCTTCAAGTCATATATTATTTCTAGCAGAGTATAAATGGATTCCGGTAGAAAATCCCAGAAATAAAAAGCACCCTGCTAAACCTGACCATTTCTGAGATTTTTGACAAGATGTGATGCAGTTTTTTTTACTGAATAGGTAGGTAGATTTTGTGCTTCTGCACTTGTTTGTTAAGGCACCTCGCAGCATGCTTAATTACAAGGCCTGTATACTCACCATGCTGCTGTATGACAGCAGATTCTCGACAAATTGCATCTGCCAAGAAAGAAGGCTCAATAACTTCCAAATCTGATATCTGCACCAGAAAGACAAACAGAATGCCCACTAGGAGTTCACTAAAAAATAAATGTCAATTCACTTTAACCACTGGAAAATCAGCTGGGGTCATGTGCAGGCTATTGAGTAATCAGATCTTCTGCCCTAAGTAAAATATAAATTGGAAAATCATGGGTTACAGCCCTGAAATTCTCCAAGCTTCTTGCAAGTCTTGCTTCTTATTGTGCATGCAATCGATACAATAATGTAATTAGCACTTGCGTTCCTTTTCAATAATTTCTGTATGGGTCATTGCAAACTGCATTT
Organism: Mustelus asterias; assembly: GCF_964213995.1. Classification (NCBI taxonomy): domain Eukaryota; kingdom Metazoa; phylum Chordata; class Chondrichthyes; order Carcharhiniformes; family Triakidae; genus Mustelus; species Mustelus asterias. The sequence goes on from NC_135804.1 coordinate 92,107,167, forward strand.
TGGTGCGTTTTAGATTTCTTTCCTCCTCTGCAATAAATCTAATGGCATGTTAAGTATTGACACAGTTACGTTTAAGTTTGAGTTTAAGTTTAAGTTTATTTATTCGTGTCACAAGTGGGCTTACATTAACACTGCAATGAAGTTACTGTGGAAATCCCCCAGTCGCCACACTCTGGCACCTGTTCAGGTACACTGAGGGAGAATTTAGCATGGCCAATGCACCAAACAAGTTCTGGCAAGTCCATCTCTTGCTCCATTTTCAGTCTAACTTGTAACTTTAAAATCTCTTCAGTCAATATTCAAGATGGTCATTTTTTTAGGTCCTTGCCAGCTTTTGCTAGAATTCATCCTGTGATTGCCTTGAGGGAGAATGCTGGCACAGACAACATTTTTTGTAAGTTACAGACACTGCATAGACCGTAGTTACAGATTTCCTTATGGTAAATACATGCCACAGAAACCCAGAAGTTTTTTTGCCACTTAAACTCTGAAAACCATTGTTTGCAGGAAGCAGCCTGGATAATTAAAAAAACTGCTGAAATATAAAATTATAGGCCTGAGACGTAAAAATTATCTTGCCCTACAGGCGTGCTATGGAATTTACTCACTCTGTCATCATCTCTCCAGGGAGCATCTAGGAGTCAGTCTGAAACACTTTTTACCTGTAGTTTATCGTATTTATGGAGGCTGGAGGCAATCATTTTAAAAGCTTAGTTCTGTAAATCCCCGAAAGTAGTCAGAACGTACAGCTTGTGGTGCTGACCTTCAACCCACAGCAGAAGTTATTAACATGACATGTCTTCACGTTAGCCGACAAACAATGTTAAAAATAAAGTGAGAGTGAAAAGAGAAGGGTAGAAATATACTAGGGCTTAAGGTGAAGAATTGAGAGGCTGTGATTTTCCTATCAAGGCCGATGAGGGAGAAAAATCAATTCTTAGGATTTGTTGTAAACACCACCATTCCTCCTTCAAACCATGATCAGGATGCAATTTGGCCTGGATTTTTGCAGTAACAGAAAATCTCCCCTGAAAATAGTGAAAAAGCCCAAAATCAACAAGTCCCACCTCCAAATGTATCACTACCCATTTTCATGTGGGTGGGAATGGGGCCTGACTGCATACGTTTCCTGTGGAAGCAGCTGCCCATGTAAATCCGCAGCTGTCTCTACTCATGTCTGATTTTGATGGCTTAGGTTTGTGAAACATGACATGTGCAGATTAGACCTGTATGGAACAGGTCTAGCCTTTGCTGAGTCCCTTGGAGAACTAGGGTGAACCTTTCGAGAGATGGAGTATCTATTTGGATATGCTCCCAGGACATCTTTCTTGGAGATCAGATCTTCTTTGGGGAAAGTCAGGTAGCCTTTGGGATGGTTAAATGTGGACATGAAAGTGGATTTGTGAGCAAAATTCTAGCTCATGGAAAAAAGGGAAAGAAGGCACTTGGGTAAGAAATTGGCTGAGTGACAGGAAACAAAGATTGGTGATAAATGGTTGTTTATCAGATCAGAAGAAGGTTTGTAATGGAGTTCCCAAGGGATCAGTTGAGACCTTGCTCTTCCAGATACAGCTGGTGACTACTGGAGTGTCGCAAGGTTCAGTGTTGGGACCACATCTTTCCACTTTATACATCAGTGATCTAGATAAAGAGACTGAGGCATTGTAGCTAAGTTTGCAAATGATACAAAGATAGGTCAAGGAACAGATAGTATTGAGGGGGTGGAGAGATTGCGGAAGGACTTGGATAAGTTAGGAAAATGGGCAAAGAAGTGGCAACTGGAATACGACATGGGAAAGTGTGAGGTTATACTTGCAGGTCGAGTTGATCGTTAGAAAGGCAAATGCAATGTTGGCATTCATTTCAAAAGGACTAGAATACAAAAGCAGGGATGCACTGCTGAGGCTTTATAAGACTCTGTTCAGACCACATTTGGAATATTATGAGCAATTTTGAGCCCTGTATCTAAGGAAGGATGTGCTGGCCCTGGAGCGGGTCCAAAGGAGGTTCACGAGAATGATCCCGGGAATGAAACACTTGACATATGAAAAGCATTTGAGGACTTTGGGTCTGTACTCAAAGGAGTTTAGAAGGAAAAGGGAGGATCTCATTGAAGTTTACACAATACTGAATGGCCTGAATAGAGTGGATATGGAGAAGAGGTTTCCATTAGTAGGAGAGTCTAGAATTCAAGGGCACAGCCTAAGAGTAAAGGGACGACCCTTTAGAATTGAAATGAGGAGGAATTTTTTCAGCCAGATGGTGGTGAATCTGTAGAATTCATTGCCACAGAAGGCTGTGGAAGCCAATTCACTAAGTGCATTTAAGACAAGAGATAGATAGGATCTTGATTGTTTAGGGGATCAAAGTTTATGGGAAAAGGAAGATGAATAGGGTTGAGAAACGTATCAGCCATGATTGAATGACAGAGCAGACTCGATGGGCCTAATGGCCTAATTCTGCTTCTATACCTTATGGTCTTATGGTCTACATTTTAATGTGGTGTTCAAGGCATGATTTCAAAATCTGCAGATAATATGAAGATCAGAAACATCAACAGTGATGATAACAGTCTTAAACCTCAAAAGGACACAGGTGAATTTGGCAGACAAGCGACAAATGAAATTCAATACAGAGAAGTGTGAGCTGAGTCATTCTGACAGGAAGAATGTGGATAGACAGTATAAAGAAGGGAGAAAAAAATGAAGGTGCAAGAAAAGAAGGAACTTGATGTATATACAGAAGAAGGAAGGCATGTTGAGGGAGCAGTTAATAAAGCATATAATATCTTAGGCTTTATTAACAGGGATAGTGAGTACAAGAACTTGTATAAGACACTAGTTAGGCCTCATCTGAAATACTACATCCAGTTCTGGGGAGCACACTTGAGTAAGGATGTGAAGACATTGGAGAGAGTATGGAGGAAATTCACAAGGATGATTCGAGGGATAAATAACTGTCGTTATGAGGATAGATTAGAGAGTTTGTGACTGTTTTCCTTGGAGAAAGGAAGACTAAGATGAAACTTGATAGAGATATTCAAAATCCTGAGAGGTACAGACAAAGTCAATAGTGAGAAACATCAAGAATTCAGGCCTTGGTTTCTTCACTGTTTATTGTTACAGGCATTATTTGGCTTGCTTACTGCAGCATTGCAGATTGATTGATGTTTGCTCGATCACCAAAACATATCTCAAACTAGCTAGCAGCAGCAAATTGTTGATGGGTGCCACACATAGCTGTCTAGCAGAATTGACTGGAATATTTTATCTTGTTATGCAAATCAAAACACAATTCAGAGATGGTCCAACTTTGGGATTTTCTTTTGTCTGGAAGCTCTGTCTTGTAACCTGTTTTTTTTTCATATTCTTGTGCTCACTGACAACCGAGGGGCATAATTTGCAATGTTTTGTGTAGTTTATGGATAAGCATTCAACCCAGCTAATCCTCGTCAGCTTTAATGTTCCAGCTAATCTCCTCCCATCTTTCCATATCTAAATCTATCATGATAACCCACTTTTCACTTCTCCCTCAAGTACTATTCTAAATTCTCCTCAAATGCACCAATGTGATTTGCCTCAACCATTCCCCGTGGTTTTATTCCAAATTGTCAGCACTCTTTGAGTAAAGAAGTTTCTTCTGAATTTCCTATTGGATTTCTTGGTGCTTATATTCATATTGATGACCTCTGATTATGATCTTCCTCATAGTGGAAACATGACGGGAATTCTCCAGTCTCCCAGCCGTGTGTTTTTCGGTGGCAGGAGGTGGCTTGCTGTCCACTGGTGGCAGGATTCTCTGGTCCAGCCACTATCAATGAGATTTCCCAATGATGTCACTCCACACTACCACGAAACCCGCGGGATGGGGTGCGCTACCAGTGGGACTGGAGAATTTGCCAGTGTTAATGGAGGGAGAAATCTCCCCAGTCTCTCTGTCGCCAGTCCATCAAAATCTTTCAGAATTTTAAAGATCTTTATTGGATCACCTCTCAGCCTTCCTTTTTCAAGAGCAAAATAGGGCCAACCTGTTCACCCTCTTCTGATATATGTCCAACACAATTATGGTATCATCCATGTAAACCTTCTTTGCATTCTCTCCAGTGCCTCGACATATATTTTTTCTAATATAGCCACCAGTGCTAGCCACAGTGGCACAGTGGTTAGCACTGCTGCCTCACAGCGCCAGGGACCTGGGTTCGATTTGGGCTTGGATCACTGTCTGTGTGGAGTTTGCACATTCTCCCCGTGTCTGCGTGGGTTTCCTCCGGATGCTCCGGTTTCCTCCCACAGTCCAAAGATGTGCGGTTTAGGTAGATTGGCTATGTTAAATTGGCCCCTTAGTGTCAGAGGGACTAGCTAGGGTAAATTCATGGAGTTATGGGGTTGTGGGGATAGGGCCTGGGATTGTGGTCGGTGTAGACTCGATGGGCCGAATCGAGTAAACTAAACCCTTCTGCTCTGTAGGATTCTATGATTCTATGAACTGCACTCAGTACTCTGTGGTTTAACTAAGGTTTGACACAGGTTTCAAGTAACTTCCTTATTTTTTAATTCCAGTCTTCTAGAAATGAAACACAGGGCGGGATTTTCTGGCCACGCTCACCCAAGACCGGAAAATCCCACATGAGGTCAGCGGACCTTTGCATTATCCTCCCCTGCTCGCTACGATCCCTGTGACGGGTGAGATGGGAAAATTTCATCCTCAGTGTCTGATTTGCTTTTTTATGGCTTTGCTAACCTGTGGTACAAGTTGAGCACAAAGAAAGGCATTTAAAATCTGAGCAGGGCCAAATCCTGGCTCTGCTAATTGAAAGATGTTTCTACACGAGTTATTTGCATGCAATGACACTTCAAGGAATTCAAACATTGCAGTGCCTTTAGAAAGGCAAAACTCTCCTTGAATTTCTGCTGTATTAAGATGGGAGTTTAATTTAACTCTGAAACTTTTGCAAGCCAATCCCTCTGATGCCTCAGTTGCATGGATAACAAAGGCTTATTCCTTGTTGCTGCTGTATCAGCTTATCTCAGCCAATGTGGCAGGAGGGATACCAACTGATTTCAGAGTTTATTGGTTGAAGAGAAACTTGAGAGTGGGAAGAAAATTGAAGTTCTCTTTTCTGATTCTTGGCCAATGTTCAGTCCTAGAAATTCTGCCTGTAGGATATCTGAACGAAAAGTGGATTAGGTTCAGCTGTGCTGCCCTTTTCACGATTAATCACACAGACTGCCACCATTTACCATCTTTGTTCTGACATAACAAGTGTCCAGTTCAGGAAGGCTACGAGAAAGTGATTATTGACTTCAAACATGAAGCAGTTAGAATCCCTACAGTGCAGAAGGAGGCTATTCGGCCCATCAAGTCTGCACCAACGACAATCCCACTCAGGCCATATCCCTGTAACCCCATGTATTTACCCTGCTAATCCCCCTGACACTAAGGGGCAATTTTGCTTGGCCAGTTAACCTATCCCGCACATCTTTGGACTGTGGGAGAAAACAGGAGCACCTAGAGGAAACCCACGCAGACACGGGGAGAACACGCAAACTCCATATAGACAGTGATCCAAGGCTCCATGCCCTTCTGGGAAAAAAGGTGTAGAAAGAACTTGTGGTGTAAGGAAAACAAATTGACTGATTTTTTCGAATACTTAAAAAAAATTGACTTTCAAAAGTAAGCAATCCTTGTATCTAATGTTCAGTGATTTAATCCAGAGCCGAGGCAGAGAAAGTCAATATCTGACTCGTCGACTTGGCACAAATATTAAAAGAGGTCTAAGATTTTGGCAGAGACAAAAAGTATCTACACGTATCTGATCAAATTTAGACATTTTAGATCAGAGTGAATATTCCTTTTGAATTAAATCAACACTGAAATATCTGCCCTAAATAAAAATTTCTACTAATATAATTTATATATTGGTAGAGCTGGGCAGAAAATGGAGCGATACACTGGCTGCTGTCAGGGCAGCTACGTGTCAGGGAGGGGGCCGAAAGTGTCCAAGAAACACTAAAGGTGGCTAAAAGTGGCATTATAAGCTGAGTGTATTTTGTAGGCGACCGACGAGTGGAAACTATATAGTGGAGCAAATTTGGAAGAACATTACAGAGAAATGCAAGAACCATGGAGTGGTAATCCTGGAGAACTGTGAATATTCCAATATGGACAGGGCTAATAAAGAACAGAGAGGAGGGAAGCACATTCAGAGGAGTTTTCTTGGGCAGTCCATTCCCTCCCGCACAAGGAGGAAAGCGGTCTGGACTCTGAAGAAAGTTTCTTGACCCGAAACATTCACAGGAATTCTACTGCCCCACCCACCATGGAATTGGAGAGGGTGAGGGACGCACAATGGGAATGTCCGTTGACCTTGGGTGGGATTTTCCAGTTTCGGGTTGAGCAAGGCCGTAAATTCCCACTCGTTAATTCTGTTTCTCTCTTCACAGATGCTGCCAGACCTGCTGAGTATTTTCCGGCATTTTCTCTTCTTATTTTGGATTTCCAGCATGCTAAGTATTTTGATTTTGCATTGCTGGATCAGATTCCAGGACTGAAGTGGGCTAAGTAGATGAAGTATCAGTAAGGGACACTTAGGGAACAGTGATTGTAATATCGCAGGATTTAGTTAAACTAGGGAAAAGGACAAGAAGTAATGAAAAGTTAAAAAAAAATAACTGGAGGATGTTCTGGGTAAATTGGAATTAAAGATTCGCAGCAAAACTGTAATCAAACAATGGGCTGCCTTAATAAAGGAGATGCTTGGGTAGAGTCACAGTACATTTCCACAAGGCGTAAGGTAGGGCTCCTTGGATGTTAGGAAGGGAATTCCCAGTTTTTAACCAATAGACAGTAAAGGAGCAGCAATTTTGGGGACAATTTTATGCCCAATTCCGCTGTCAGTGAGAATGGCAACACAGGTGCAAAATCTCGCGAGAATTGGGGAACAAGATTCTGACCGACGAGATCTCATTTCCTGATTTTCTCCACCCCTTGCTGGTGATGTAATGAGGCGCAAACCCACAAAGGGCAAGACCCTCATTTTAATGCTTTTGCATACATTTTAACATAATTAGCAAGCCCCCTGCCTATGATCACCACTCACTGAATACAACTATTTAAAAACGTGAATTATTGAGGGGGTCCCACTGGGGGCGCAAATCTAACTATTGCTCCCAGGAGGAAAGAGATACGTCTGGGCATTGCCCTGATGCTAATTGTGGTGGGGGAAAGCTCCACGTTGATCGTTGCGCGGGGGTGGGGTTGTGCTGGGCAGGGGGTAAGGGCAAGAACCCTGCTGCTGATGCGGTGGTGGGGTGTTGGAGAAAGCCCCAGTATTCATGGTGGGGGTGGGCAGGGGTGTGTGAAGAACCCCAATGTTGATTGTGGTGTTGGGGATAGGAGGTGTTGGTTTTGGAAGAACCTTGATGCTGATTGTGGTGTTGTGGGAGCCAAGCTCCGATGCCGATGCTTGTGGTGGTGAGGAGGGGGCACGGGGTGGAGCCCCCAATGCTTGTGGGGGACTGCCCTGTATCAGTCATGGTGGGCTGGGGTTGGCGGTGTGCTGATCAGGACGCCATTCTTAAAGGCCACCCGATCTCTGTGGAAAAAAGCAAATTACTGCGGATGCTGGAATCTGAAACCAAAAGAGAAAATGCTGGAAAATCTCAACAGGTCTGGCAGCATCTGTAAGGAGAGAAAAGAGCTGACGTTTTGAGTCTAGATGACCCTGACGAAGATCATCTGGACTCGAAACGTCAGCTCTTTTCTCTCTTAACACATGCTGCCAGATCTACTGAGATTTTCCAGCATTTTCCCGATCCTTGTGGAGCTGGCCTCACCAGCTTTTTCAGGTCCGACTCCACCATAGTGATGCCGTAAAATACCCACTGATTTTTCACTTTCAAGAGGCTTAAATTCTGGACTAAACACTTGGCTCTGCAGCTGGAGAGATAGAGGCTGGTTTTCAGTCAGAGCCTGACACTCTGAAAAAAATTTGGAAAAATCACACCCATTGTTTCAAGTCAGGATGGTGTGTGGCTGGAGGGGAACTTGCAGGTGCCGCATCCCCATGCATCTGCAGCCATTATTCTCCCAGGTAACAGAGCTTGTCAGTTTGGAAGCTGCTTTTGAAAGAGCATTGACTCATTGCTGCAGTACATCTGTACAACCAGTGATATAGGTAGTGAAAGTTTAAGGTTCTGGAAGGGGTGCTGATCAAATGAATTACTTTGTCCTGGATGGTGTTGAGATTTTTGAGAACTGTTGGAGTGCACTCATTAAGACAAGTAGAGAGTATTCCATTGCATTCCTGACTTGTGCCTAGTAGACAGATTTTGAGGAGTCAGGTTAGTTCCTCTCTGCAAAAATTCCCAGCCTCTGACCCGCTCTTGTAATGATGTGGAGATGCTGGCGTTGGACTGGGGTAGACACAGTAAGAAGTTTAACAACACCAGGTTAAAGTCCAACAGGTTTATTTGGTAGCAAAAGCCACAAGCTTTCGGAGCCTTAAGCTCCTTCTTCAGGTGAGTGGGAATTCTGTTCACAAACAGGGCATATAAAGACACAAACTCAATTTACAGAATAATGGTTGGAATGTGAATACTTACAGCTAATCAAGTCTTTAAGATACAGACAATGTGAGTGGAGAGAGCATTAAGCACAGGTTAAAGAGATGTGTATTGTCTCCAGACAGGACAGCCAGTGAGACTCTGCAAGTCCAGGCAGGCTGTGGGGATTACAGATAGTGTGACATGAACCCAATATCCTGGTTGCACCACAGCATTTATATGGTTAGTACAGTTACAGCTGGTACACGGCAGCTCCTCGGGTGTGTTGATGGTGAAGGATTCAGTGATGGTAATTGTATTGAACTTCAAGGAAAGATTGTTAGATTCTCTCTTGTAGGAGGATGGTTATTGCCAGCTACTTTTGCAGTTTGAATGTTACATGCCATTTACGAGCCCAAGCCTGACTGTGCTGTTCTTACTACATGCGGGAAAGGACTGTTTCAGCATCTGAGGAGTTGCAAATGGTACTGAACAATTTGCAGTCATCAGTAAATACTCCCACTTATGACCTTATAATGGAGGGAAAGACATTGATGAAGCAGCAGAAAATTATTGGCCCAAAAATATTAACCTTAAGGAACACTTGCAGTGATATCCTGAGGTTGAAATAATTGGCCTCCAGCAACCATAACCTTTGTCCTTTGTGCTCAGCATGACTTCAACTGGCAGAGAGTTGTCCCCCTGATTCCCTTTGACTTCGGTTTTTAAGGGTTCCTTGCTGCCACATATAGCAGAACGGCCTGCAGAGATTTAACTTTCAATATGCTGAAAAATCTTCAGTCAGGCAAACCTGATTTTTGATTAAAGTTGTTTTTTCACTCTGCTGGGATTTTCTTGTGGCCATGTTGGCCTGGAACTTATCGAAGGACACGAGGGGTGGAATTTTCCAGCCACACTCGACCCAAGACTGGAAAATCCTGCCTGTGGTTAATGGACCTTTGCATAGTCTGTGTACATCCCACTATGATTCCCGTGGCGGCTGGGATGGGAAAATTCTGTCCATTGTGTCAGTCGTAACAGCTTGTCCTCAGCAGAAAGATGTTGCTTATAGACTTTTGGAGACAGTGTTCCTCATACAGGAACCAAAAGAGAAAATGCTGGAAAATCTCAGCAGGTCTGGTAGCATCTCTAAGGATAGAAAAGAACTGACGTTTCGAGTCTAGATGACCCTTTGTCAAAGCTAACAAAGCTATCAGCTTTGGCAAAGGGTCATCTGGACTCGAAACGTCAGCTCTTTTCTCTCCTTACAGATGCTGTCAGACCTGCTGAGATTTTCCAGCGTTTTCTCTTTTGGTTTCAGATTCCAGCATTCACAGTAATTTGCTTTTTTCCTCATACAGGCATTGGAATGTAAAGAATATGCAAGATTAAGACCAAAACATGATGGAGTATGGAGTGACCAGTACCTCTGTCCTGGCTCTATTTGATTGGCCTAATTAAACGATGACATTGGATTTCTGATCAATTCAATGACTGGTTGCCAAGGAACCTTTGAGCTTTAACTGTGCTAACACGAAGGGCTTGTGACACTGTGATGAAAGTCGACTTTGTGTCTTTATTCACCAGTAGAGGTTAAAACACACAGGCTTGTACAACACACACTTGGTCAATTGCTACCGTGATGTCAAGGGCAATGAACCTCACCTCACATCTGGAATTCAGCCTTCTAGTCCAGGTTTGAATCAAAGCTGTAAGAAGGGCGGGAGGTAGATGGCCCTGGCTGAACACAAACTGAGCATAGGTAAGCAGGGTATTGTCAAGTAAATGCTGTTTGCTAGCGCTGTCAACAATACCTGCCATCATATTGCTAATGATGCAAATTACCCTTGATCAGAAGGACTGCCTAAGAAGTGATTGAGAGGAGCTGAGGGGCAGTAATTGGGTGGATTTGATGGGCCCGATTTTGATTCGAAGTGCTGAATCTGGGCGCAATTCAGATCCGACTTGAAAACCTGTTCTCAGGCACCCCCATACGCACTTAGCCTGAAAAAAAAATCGCGAGTCTGAATCGTGCTGTGGGCGGGGCTTATCGCGCTCGAAACACTGCTGCTTCGATCGGAGCTTTCAGCTGCGCATGCGCAGTGAGAAAAAAAATTGAAAACGCTCCCCTGTCACATTGCACCCAGGCCTCAACAAGCAGACAAGCAGCCCGGGAGCGATGGCCCCCACAGATATTGTCCCACCCTGACAACAGAGCTAGTCTGCAGGGAGCAGTCGGAGGGTGGAGCAGAGCAGCATTGTGAGTATAAAACTAACTTACCTTGGGGATCTGCGGCCAAGTCTGCAGGGAGCAGTTGGAGGGCGGAGCAGAGCATTGTGAGTATAAAACTAACTTACCTTGGGGACCAGAAGGTGATTGGCGGTTGCAAGTCACATTTGCATAAGTGCAGTCACTGTGACCAGAAGGTGGTTTGTGGAGGAGCTGCTGTGAAGGGACAGCTAAACCCCAAACACTACTTCAGTGTTTCCCTCCCTCTTCCTCTAACCAAAGAAAAAGTTGGCAGGAGGACCACAAGCAAGGGAGAGGTGAGTTGCTATTCTTTTATTCTTTTACCTGTATAAGGGCAATATGGCAGCTAGAGCAGTGGTATGCTCCTCCTGCCAGATGTGGGCAATTAGGGAGCAATCTAGTCTCCCTGACAACTTTGTCCGTAGGAAGTGTGTCCAGTTGCATCTCGTCACAGATTGCATTGTTCAGTTGGAGCAGCAGGTGGATGCACTGCGGAGCATACAGGAGGCAGAGAGTGTGATAGACACTAGTTACAGGGAGGTTGTGACACCACAGGTTCAGTCAGGTAGACGAGTGACTGCCAGGAGAGGCAGGCAGGTAGTGCAGTAGTCTCCTGTGTCTATTCCCCTTTCAAACAGGTATACCATTTTGGATGCTGTTGAGGGGGATAGCCTATCAGGGGAGATACCAGCAGCAGCCAGGCCTGTGACACCACAGCTGGTTCTGCTGTGGGACAGGGTCGGTCAAAGAGCAAGCAAGCAGTAGTAATCGGGGACTCGCTAGTTAGAGGCAAAGACAGGTGTTTCTGTGGCCGCAATCGAGACTCCAGGATGGTGTGTTGCCTCCCTGGTGCCACGGTCAAGGACGTCTCTGAGCGATTGCAGGACATTCTTAAGGGGGAGGGTGAGCAGCCAGAGGTCATTGTACATATTGGTACCAATGACATAGGCAGGAAAAGGGATGAGGTCCTGAAATGTGAATATAGAGAGTTAGGAAGAAGGCTAAAGTGCAGGACCTCGAAGGTAGTAATTTCAGGACTACTACCTGCGCCACGTGCTAGTGAGAGTAGGAATAGGAGGATTAGGCAGATGAATGCCTGGCTTGAGAGCTGGTGCAGGGGGCAGGGATTTAGATTTTTGGATTGATGCATGATATAACTCACGAGGCTAGAGAAGCTCGAGGAAATAAAGGCTTTTATCGACTACTACAATAGAGCTACCATATATAATACACGATCCCAGACTGAAGGGTCCCAGACAGAGCAGTGACCTTTATACCTCTCCCAGGAGGCGGAGCCCGACTGGGATGTACCATAATAACTATATTACAGGTAGAACAGCCCAACCCTAACCCCAACAGTAACATGTAGAACAATCCAACCCTAACCCCAACAGCAACATATATACAGACTCATAGTACTGGCCAGACCCTGGCTCAGTACGACCTGGTGGGAACCAACGATGGTTCACCACATGGATCATTGGGATCTTTTCTGGGGAAGGGCTGATCTATTCAAGAGGGATGGATTACATTTGAACTGGAGAGGGATTAACATCCTGGCCGGGAGATTTGCTAGAGCCACTCAGGAGGGTTTAAACTAGTTTGGCAGGGGGGTGGGATCCAAAGCAGTAGGGAGACAGAAGAGAAGTTTGAGGACAGCATAGAAGTTAAAGAGAGCACATTAATTAGTAAAGGCAGTGTCAGTAATCGTCGTACCAGACAGATCAGGCAAAAGCAAGACAGAGAGCAAGGGAAGTCCAGATTAAACTGCATTTATTTCAATGCATGAGGCCTGACGGGCAAGGCAGATGAACTCAGGGCATTGATGGGTATATGGGACAGGGATATTATAGCAATTACTGAAACATGGCTAAGGGAGGGACAGGACTGGCAGCTTAATGTTCCAGGATACAGATGCTATAGGAAAGGTAGAACAGGAGGTAAGAGAAGAGGGGGAGTTGGACTTTTGATTCGGGAAAGCATCACGGCCGTACTGAGAGGGGATATATCCGAGGGTTCGGCCACTGAGTCTATATGGGTAGAACTGAGAAATAAGAAGGGGGAAATCACTTTGATAGAGTTGTACTACAGGCCCCCATATAGTCAGCAGGAAATTGAGGAGCAAATATGTAAGGAGATTACAGATAGCTCCAAGAAAAATAGGGTAGTAATAGTCGGAGATTTTAATTTTCCCAACAGTGACTGGGGCAGCCATAGTATTAGAGGGTTGGATGGAGAGAAATTTATTGAGTGTATTCAGGAGGAATTTCTCGTTGAGTATGTGGATGGCCGACTAGAGAGGGGGCAAAACTTGATCTCCTCTCGGGAAATAAGGAAGAGCAGGTGACAGAAGTGTTAGTGAGGGATCACTTTGGGACAAATGACCATAATTCTATTAGTTTTAAGAGCTATGGAGAATAATAGGTCTGTCCCAAAAGTCAAAATTCTAAATTGGGGCAAGGCCAATTTTGATGGTATCAGGCAGGAACTTTCAAAAGTTAATTGGGGGAGTTTGTGGGAAGGCAAAGGGAGGTCTGGTGAGTGGCATGCTTTCAAAAGTGTGTTAACCAGGGTTCAGGGTAAACACATTCCTCTTAGAGTGAAGGGCAAGGCTGGCAGAAGTCAGGAACCCTGGATGACTCAGGATATTGAGGCCCTGGTCAAGAAGAAGAAAGAGGCACACGACATGCAGCTGGGATCAAGTGAATCTCTTGAAGAGCATTGGGGGTGTAGGAGTAGAGTTAAGAGAGAAATCAGGGGGGCAAAAAGGGGACACGAAATTGTTTTGGCAGATAGGGCAAAGGTGAATCCAAAGAGCTTCTACAAATACATAAAGGGCAAAAGAGTAACAAGGGAGAGAATAGGGTCTCTTACGGATCAACAAGACCATCTATGTGCGGATCCACAAGAGATGGGTGAGATCCTAAATGAATATTTCTCATCAGTATTTACTGTTGAGAAAAGCATGGATGTTAGGGAACTAGGGGAAATAAATAGTGATGTCTTGAGGAGGGTACATATTACAGAAAAGGAAGTGCTGGAAGTCTTAAAGCGCATCAAGGTAGATAAATCCCCAGGACCTGATGAAGTATATCCCAGGACGTTGTGGGAGGCTAGGGAGGAAATTGCGGGTCCCTTAGCCGAGGTATTTGAATCATCGATAGTCACGCGTAAGGTGCCTGAAGATTGGAGAGTGGCAAATGTCGTGCCTTTGTTTAAAAAGGGCTGCAGGGAAAAGCCTGGGAACTACAGGCCAGTGAGCCTCACATCTGTGGTGGGTAAATTGTTGGAAGGTATTTTGAGAGACAGGATCTACAGGCATTTAAAGATGCAAGGACTGGTTAGGGACAGTCAGCATGGCTTTGTGAGTGGAAAATCATGTCTCACAAATTTAATTGAGTTTTTTGAAGGGGTAACCAAGAAGGTAGATGAGGGCAGTGCAGTTGATGTTGTCTACATGGACTTTAGCAAAGCCTTTGACAAGGTACCACATGGTAGGTTGTTGCATAAAGTTAAATCTCACGGGATCCAGGGTGAGGTATCTAAATGGATACAAAATTGGCTTCTTGACAGAAGCCAGAGGGTGGTTGTAGAAAGTTGTTTTTCAAACTGGAGGCCTGTCACCAGCGGTATGCCTCAGGGATCAGTGCTGGGTCCACTGTTATTTGTCATTTATATTAATGATTTGGATGAGAATATAGGGAGCATGGTTAGTAAGTTTGCAGATGACACCAAGATTGGTGGCATGGTGGACAGTGCGGAAGGTTATCTCCAATTGCAGTGGGATCTTGATCAATTGGGCCAGTGGGCTGACGAATGGCAGATGGAGTTTAATTTAGATGAATGCGAGGTAATGCATTTTGGTAGATTGAACCAGGGCAGGACTTACTCAATTAATGGGGAGAGTTACAGAACAAAGAGTTCTAGGGGTACATGTTCATAGCTCCTTGAAAGTGGAGTCACAGGTGGATAGAGTGGTGAAGAAGGCACTCAGCATGCTTGGTTTCATCGGTCAGAACATTGAATACAGGAGTTGGGACGTCTTGTTGAAGCTGTACAAGACATTGGTAAGGCCACACTTGGAATACTGTGTGCAATTCTGGTCACCCTATTATAGAAAGGATATTATTAAACTCGAAAGAGCACAGAAAAGATTTACTAGGCTGCTACTGGGACTTGATGGATTGAGTTATAAGGAGAGGCTGAATAGACTGGGACTATTTTTTCTGGAGCGTAGGAGACTGAGGGGTGATCTTATAAAGGTCTATAAAATAATGAGGGGCATAGATCAGCTAGATAGTCAATATCTTTTCCCAAAGGTAGGGGAGTCTAAAACTATTGGGCATAGGTTTAAGGTGAGAGGTGAAAGTGTCCAGAGGGGCAATTTCTTCACACAGAGGGTGGTGAGTTTCCCCCCCACCGATAGCCCACAGAGTGGCAGCGGTCCCCCCCTTTCCCCCCATCAGAGATCCATCTGGCCATCCTCCATCCCGTGCCTGCCCCCGGCCAGAAAACCCCTGGCCATCCAGCTGGCCTCCCCCCTCTAAACCAGAGAGCGATCGGGCGTCCATCCCTCCCCCACCAGAGAACAATCTGGCCTCCCTTCCTCACACCCTCCCACCAGAGGACAATCGGGTCTCCCTCCTTCCCCCCGCCCACCAGAGAATGATCGGGCCTCCCTCCTCCATGCCCACCAGAGAACGATTGGGCCTCCCTCCTCCCCCCTCCTCACCCCCCCAACCAGAGAATGATCGGACCTCCCTCCTCCCTCCCCTCCCACCAGAGATACATCTGACCAGCCTCCTCCTCCCCCTCCTCCCTCCCCCCATCCCACCCTCCCAAATCCCCACCGCCCGCCCCCTCCCACCATCGATCTGAGTCAGAGAGCTGCTGGAAGCTCTGAAGTAACCTCTTCAGAAGCTGGAGCACCCGAAACAGACCTTTGCTGAGCCTGTCTGATTTGTGCTGAATCTGGACAGGCGAACGCGATGGTAAAGGGGAAAGTGCTGGTAGAGTTGGGCGGGCAGCCCATTAATTCAATTTAAATGCATTTAAATCGCCGTTGCGCCAGTTTCGGGCGCGGTTCAGATCACGGCCATTTTTGGGTCTTGGTAAAGTGGGCATCTGCGTGGAAGCGGGCGTGGATCATGTTAATGGCCTCACGCCTAACTTTACCAAGTTTTCATGCCCAAAAACGGGTGCGACGCAATGGTAAAATCGGGCCCGATATGTCCCTGTTAAAATACAATGGTTTGCCTCACCTGGTATATTGTGTCCGATTCTGAGCACCATACTTTAGGAAGGATGTCAAGGCTTTAGAGAAAATTTTTTCGAGAACAATTTCATGGATGATAGGCATCAGTTACACGGATAAATTGGAGAACCTGGGATTGTTCTCCTCTCAGAGAAGAAAATGTTGAGACAGAATTTAATAGAAGTGGTCAAAATCATGAGGGATCTAGACAGAGCTGACAGAAATAAACCATATACAATGTCAGAAATGTCATGAATAAGGTGATGCAGAAGAAGGAGGAATTAACAAGAGAAGCAAAGGTGACATAAGGAGATACCAAACAGCAAGTGGTTAGGATTTGGAATAGATTGCCTGATAAGGTGGTGAAGGGAAATTCAATTGAGGCTTCAGAAAGTGAACTGGATAAGCACCAGAAAGGAGAACATTTGCTGGGTTACAGTGAAAGGGTCAGGGAGTGGGATGAGCTAAATTGCTCTTGAAGAGAGCCCACTTGGTTTGTCAGGCTGGTTGTCCTCTCTCTGCTCTGTAACCGTTCTATGAGAGGCCTAACACACTTCTTGATGCGCGATTAATTCACTCGGGAGGCTAGATCGTACCCGGGAATAAAGGCTTTTATTCGCAACAAGAATAGAGCATACTGCTTAACAATACTATCCCAGACTAAGGGCCACTAGGAAGAAGCAGTGACCTTTATACTCCTATAAGAAGGCGGAGCCAAACGGAGTGTACCACAGAACAATGCTAACAGGTGGAACACCCCAACCCTAACCCCAACAGTAACAAGAGTAACATATGTACAAGTACCCATAGTGGTAACCATCTATGGTTCAGTACCCATAGTGGTAACCATCTATGGTTCACCACATTTCTGTATGCCAAAAATATGGGACCCATATATTTTGCAGTGGGACCAATACCTGTGCAAAACCTGACACAAAATGACTTTCATCATGTCTGGGTATCAAAATGTTTAAAGAAAATCAAAAGTGGAAAATGCTGAAAAATACACAGCAGGCCCTATCCAATATACTCATCAACTGGCACTTCCCAGTTCTTTGAAATTCGCACCTATCCTGTTTCTAGATGCTGAGGAATCTGGTATGGCTTTTCAGATTTTCCATTTTTGTTTGAGATTCTCATGAGACAATTATTTATCCACAGAAACCTTTGGTAAAAGTCCACCATCTAAGATAATTTCACTTGCACTGATTCAGATATAGATTTGCATCATTGTGAGGAGTACACTCGCGGTGGTAGAGGAAAATTGTATGTAGGTGAATTGTAAAAGGGAAGGAACACTTAAAGGGGAGTTTCTGAATATGGGGAAATAAGTTTGAAAGCTCAAAAAGTGTTTCATTGAATCTCTACAGATCTGAAGGTGGTCATTCGGCCCATCCAGTCTGCACCGACAACAATCCCACCCAGGCCCTATCTTTGTAACTCCACATAATCCCCCTGACACTAAGGGGCAATCCCACCCAGACCCATTCCCCCTAACCCCAAGTATTTACTCCGCCAACCCCCCTAACCTTCACATCATGAGACACTAAGGGTCAATTTAGCATGGCCAATCCACCTAACCTGCAATCTTTGGAGTGTGGGGGGAGACCAGAGCACCCAGAGGAAACCCATGCGGACATGGGAAGAATGTGCAAACTCCACACAGACAGTCACCTGAGGCCGGAATTGAACCCCGTCCCTGGTGCTGTGAGGCAGCAGTGCTAACCACTATGCCACCGTGCCACCCGTTTCATTCATAACATTTGCCAAACACAAAGGGGAAGGGACTAATAGTGACTTGCAATAATCTGCAGGCTAGCAATGGATCAGCTTCTTCACCCAACCTATACTTCATGTTTGCTGAAATTAGGTGATGCTGCATGAAAAGGATACAAGATGGATGGTACTCCATGCCATTATTCCAATAGACTAGCATTGCATCATGGCTGGAATGAGATGGAGTCAAATTTCAGGCCACAGCAGACTGTTACCCTCAATAAATCACCACTGGTTCAGACCCCCAAGGCATCAGTTCCAACAGTCATTGTCAGCTAAGTACATTTTTTTTCATTCATCCATGGGATATGGGCATCGCTGACTGGCCAGCATTTATTGCCCATCCCTAATTGCCTGAGGGCAGTTGAGAGTCAACCACATTACTGTGGCTCTGGAGTCATATGTAGGCCAGACCAGGTAAGAAGGGCAAATTTCCTTCCCTAAAAAGGACATTAGTGAACCAGATGGGTTTTTCCAACATTCGACAATGGTTTCATGGTCATCAGTAGATTCTTCATTCCAGATATTTTTTATTGAATTCAAATCCCACCATCTGCCCTGGCGGGATTCAAACCTGTGTCCCCAGAACATTAGTTGAGTTTCTGGATTAATAATAGTCTAGCGATAGATAATACCACTGGACCATTGCCTCCCATTAGGCCAAATCTGCCCGCTTGTGAATATGTTTGCTGGCATCTTGGCAAGTGACAGCAATAAACATCTTCTGATTACTCCATGGTATAACTGAAAGTATGGCGCATTATGATTGAAATTTTTAAAAATTGCATTTCTTGGGTGAAGGGGCATCCATTATGTATTAATCAACCATTCATGCATATTGCTGGTATTGCCAAATCTATTGTCTCCGCTTCCTTCGGGAAGAGAAAGCTTCACATGCACTAACTGCCTGTCAAATTGAAAGCTGAACACTTCCACCTACAGACATAGATCTGAGAGGGTTCTGATCAGTAGGCACAGAGAAGCTCCCACACAGTCTGTCTGGCCTGATATCCATTAATAGACTCTTTGCAAATACAGGCAGCTCTCGAATTTACGATGTTCGAGTTTCGAACAACACCTACAATGTTTATAAATTAACACTCCATTTTGATCTAACAACACCAGTTTCTACTGATTGATGTCATGTAAGCACTTTCGGATGTGCACGTTGAGGTTCTGTGTTACTCAACTGTATAACTGAACTGGTTGAAGTGCCTTCATCATGTTGGAAACGAGTGTTTTATTCTGTAACTTTTTTTGGCATAACCATCGTGATTTTAATGCATTTATATGCTTATGTTGTATTTAATTTGTGCTCAGGCTCACAGAAATTCAAGGTTAAACAGGCAACTGACAGTGATCGAATGGCTTCATTATGTCCACCACACTAACCGGGGAACGTGTTCTTGAGGCGTGTAGGCATCAACAGTTGCCTCAGTGACTTGACAAGGCAAGTGTTGAGAACATTTAACACTGCTGTGCCCCCCATGAATGATGTACGTCTTTGGTTCAGGAACCAATCCACTATTTATACCATTGTTCCAATGTGAAAATCGATTCCAACTCATGATATTTCGACTTACAGCATGGTTTTCAGGCATCAATTGTGTTGTAATTCCAAGGGACTACCTGTACCTCAAATAGAGGATGGATTCCCATTGACGCTAGTAATTGGGCTATGGTAAAACAAAATGTGAAAATGTGAATAACTGCCCCATAGGCTCATGAGAACTCAGGTGCGAGCAGAAAGCAAAAGGACAGCACAGTGGCTAGTACTGCTGCCTCACATCTCCAGGGAGCCAATTTCAATGCTGGGCCTGGGTGACTGTGTAGACTTTGCATGTTCTCACCGTATCTGCATGGATTTCCTCTGGGGTGCTCTGGTTTCCTTCCACAGTCCAAAGATCTGCAGGTTAGGTGGATTGGCCATGCTAAGTTCCCCTTAGCATCCAAAGATGCACAGGTTAAATGGATTAGTGGGGTAAATATGTGGGTTACGAGGGAAGCCTGAGTAAGAGTCGGTGCAGATGGATTAGCAATGGGAAATGTGTGGGTTTACAGGGATAGGATGGGGTAAAGGGCGTGGGTAAGATGCTCTGTCAGAAAGTCAGTGCAGACTTGATGGACCCAGTGGCCTCTTCTGCACTGTGGGGATCCTATGATGCTATGAAAATCATTTTTTGAAAGTGTAGAATATTGACATTTCAACAAATCAGATTGCTTCTAAACTGGCTCCACTGGCTGAATTTCAGCAAACCATCTGCCAAAATGTGTTAAGCTAGTGTGATTAAGTTGCACCAGTGAAATTGCCTTAAGCCAGGGAAAGCTGCCTTTGAACAGGTAATCTCATTGATGGTCCCACTTCATATTCATCTTCCTCCTGAAGTACAATTATTTTCAACATAATCAGGATTCTCTCACCTACACATGCCAATTTTCCTTCCTCCTGTTATCAACGCACCAACTATTGTGGGAGACCATTTCACCATCAAAAGCAACTCTTCAATACCTTATCCAAGCATTCACTCTTCATATGAGTAAAGAGAACAAGCGCCTAACTGCTGAATGCAACACAGGTGAGCCTGATACCATCTACTGGTCATACACCAACACTTCCCACCAGTGAGCCACTAATTAAAAACTAGAAACACATATTTTGGACAAATGTTTTGTTTCCCCTGTATCCGGTTTGCACGATAGTAGTTTCATAAATTAGAACAGATTTGAATACATTACCACAGACGGTCAAATCTGTGGTTTTGGTATTATTTTGTGTCAGTTGGACAAATAATGACAATCAGCATATTCTGTATATTAAATATTTAAAGCCCGGGGTAGATCTCAGAAATAGTGTCGGCTTTTTTTCAAAAATGCAGCAAGAAATGATTAGTTAAAGAATGAGCTGAATAAAAATGTATTTCACTGCTTAGCGTTAGTTTTACACCTCTCAAGTTGAATGGCAGCTAATGTGTCCCCGTATTCAGTGACACATTTATAAATATCGCAAATGTATTCTCTTTTAATATTGGAAGTGCAAGATAACATCATGCAGAATGATACCCAGTGGTATAAAAATTAGAGTATTTAGTGGCGATATAGATGCAACTTATATCTGCATCATTAGTTGTATTTATGGTGGAATTATTTGCTTTAACAGGACAAGGGAGAAAGGGCACGATAATGGCTGAATGGAAACAAGTGGTCAGATACTGAAAGTAGGAGTTGAATCAAGCATGTTGATTGTTTTTAACACGTCATCATAAGCTCAGCATTACTTTTGGCTGGATATCGCTACATGATGTAGGGTTCAAGATGTGTGATAGAGTCTCAAAGCTCTCTAACCTTTCAAAGTGCTCCCAGATACTTCTACACGATGATGTGCAGAAACAAATTTCTGTGTGAGCGATATAACAGTATGAATCTAAATGCAGCAGCTTGAAGTGGCCAACAGAAGGAAGACTAAGTTAATATCACAGAATTACAATGAAAAGCACAGAAACAAGCTATTTGGCCCACCTGTCTGTGCCAATGTTTATGCTCAATGTGAGCCACCTCCCAAGGTCATAGAGGTCATAACTAACCAATTTACACCAGTGAATATGAAACACAAGTTACTCCAGAGTCATTTCGAAGAATGTCATAAGAGAAACTGGATGATTGTCTTCACGATGTTCTTCAACATTCTTCTGAAGGAGCTGACTCTTTCAAGAGTGCAATTTCAAAGTGTATCTCACTCAAGTGACGGAGTGGTGACACAGCAAGCTTTTAGATTATGGACACAATCAGAGACAAGTTTTATTTTAAGCCACTTGGCTGAGACTAATAGTAACATTCTAACTCCTGCCCTGGCTGAAATAAGTTAACTCAAATGGTTGAGAAGGGGCTATGCAGCACCCCTCTAATTTTCCTTAGGTATGTGCCGCATTAAGATTTTGAAAAAAACTATTGCCATGCACAGACCAAATCAATTTTGTCAGGACGTAAACTGAGAAAACAAACATGCATATCAGCAAAACCCCAATATTTTCATGCAAAAAGAAAGAAAAACACTTGTGTTTTTGGCTGTCCTATTCATCAAATTCAATAGCCTATGAAAAGTAGCTCTAGCCTTGGCCAACATATTAGTCCTTTCCCTTGCTCCTGTTTTACTCCTGATGTCAACAGCAATTTCCAGATGGGTGAAGTACAGAAGGAGGCCTGTCGGCCCATCAAGTCTGCACTGACTCTCCGACAGAGCATCCCACCCAGGCCTGATTCCTGTAACCCCACATATTTACCCTGCAAATCCACCTAACCTACACATCTTGGGACACTTGGGGTAGGATCTTCCAGTCGCGCTCTCAGCAAGACCAAAAAATCCCGCCTAAGGCCAACAGACCTTTGCACCCCTACCCGCTACGATTTCTGTGGTGGTGGGATGAGAAAATTCTGCCATTAGGGGGAATTTAGCATGGCCAATCCACCTAATCTGCACATCCTTGGACTGTGAAAGGAAACTGGGGCACCCGGAGGAAACCCACACAGAGTTTGGTCAGCTTCTCACTAGACTTGTGTTACTCAGATGTCAGCGTGCGACCAACTTAACCATGGCTGAGACATTAACTTCAAACAAATGTATTGCACATTGCTTAGAACCAAAATTTTGAAAAAGATTCATGAACTTAATGATAAAACATTGTTGAAAATGACTGTGCTCATTGGTTGTCCCCACTGTTTGCCACTTCTCTAAGTTTGGTAGCATTGGCAAATTCTGAAATTTTAATTTGTGTTTAAATATGTAAGCATTCATCTCAAAAAACCAACGATCTTAGC
Source organism: Mustelus asterias (assembly GCF_964213995.1). Lineage (NCBI taxonomy): Eukaryota > Metazoa > Chordata > Chondrichthyes > Carcharhiniformes > Triakidae > Mustelus > Mustelus asterias. The sequence continues at coordinate 92,129,803 of NC_135804.1, forward strand.
ATTGACCCTTGGGGAAAACAACTATCTACCATCCTCACCATGCATGCATAATGAGACTTCACTGAAAGCTCAGGTTCCCAGAAAATCTTCCACCTTGGTGTCACAGATGCACAGAAGGAAAGACATTACTCGACTGACAGCTTTACAAGCTTTCTTAGATCTACTTTGTCAATGGTTCAGTGTTAATTTACAGAAGATAAAGAGGTGTCAAGTGTTGACACTTTTACAGGGTTGTAGTAGCAGAAGCTTTTGTAAGAAAATTATGCATGCGTGCTTTTGTTTAAACTATAGGATTCATTAAATCTATTCAGAGTATAGACTGGGTGAATGATCGTGAAAGTGGCATCAGTTGGCAAGGGATCATGGGTGAATGAGTGGGCATTAAATTGGTACGGGTGCTATCAGGTGCAATGGAGTGGTGGGGCATAACTATGTAAGAGGAACTATGGGGGCAAGTGCTGGATAAGGGCTAGATTGTCCAATTCACAAAACAACTGGATTGAAGTCTCAGAGAAGCAGGTAAGGCCTTTAAACAGGCCACCTCCAGGGTTGCCTCTAATCTGCATCCAGGGATGACAGAGCTCCCTGCACTTGGTACCTAGAGAAAAAATCCTGCCATTGGGGGAATTTTTTTCTGAGGTGGCCGTGACATGTCCGGCAATTTCCCAACTCCCACTGCTCGACTCAGGACCAGAAATCCAGCCCAAAGTGCCCCACCCTGGCAAAAAAAAAATCAATTGGATGCACTCGTGTGCTGCATGCGGATTGTGAGATCTCAAAGAGGTCAGATGCAGAATTTTGGTAAGAGCCAGTCATAAAGAAATTGAGGGTTATGGCATTTCCAGACCACTGGGACTGTTGTTTCTGATTTCCCCTTGTCTGGAAGCCTTCATGGAAGTGATTGTAAAGTTATGCTATCACCTTCAGACAGCTCGAGTAAGGGCAAAGGGTTTTATTTAAGTTTAGTTAAGGCATCATGATCAGCATGAGCTTGGGGGGCTGAAGGGCCTGTTCCTGTGCTGTACTTTTTTTTGGTTCTTTATTCAGACACATCAGCCATTGTGCGCATTGACCCACATCCATTCTAATCTGTCTTTGTGTTCCTCCTAGCCATTAATAGTCTGGCATTATCTAATATGATCCTACTTCCTTCCCTAGCACTACATCCAACATTCTCACTGCTTTATACATCTTGTTACTCTTAATCATAGAATCCCTACAGTGCAAAAGGAGGCCATTCAGCCCATCGAGTCTGCACTGACCACAAGCTCACCCAGACCCTATTCTTGTAACCCCACATATTTACCCTGCTAAGGTCAATTTAGCATGGCCAATCAACCTAACCCACACATCTTTGGACTGTGGGAGGAAACCTGAGCACCCGGAGGAAACCCACGCAGACACGGGAAGAACGTGCAAACTCCGCACAGACAGTGACGCGAGGCCAAAATTGAACCCCCCAGGTCCCTGGCGCTGTGAGGAGCAGTGCTAACCACTGTGCCACCGTGCCGTCTTCTCTACATCTGTATGCTGAAACCTACAACCCTGCTAAATTAGTTGAAACTTTCCCACCCACATTAATGAACTTTCCTGCAAGGGCATCTGTCTCTTTTGAATAGATGCCTCCTGCTTCAGAATGATGCCCCAAGAGTCAGAAGCTTTCTCTCTTGTACTCTGCCTCAAGACACGCTCTGATCCTCCCTATCTTCCTATGGCAATTCTCACTGGCAAGTGGCACTGGAAGTAATCCAGAGATTACTAGTTTGATGTCCTACTTTTTAACTTTGTATTTAGCTCTTCAAAGTCTGACTATAGGACATCAATACCTCCTCAATCTCATTATTGCCAATATCTATCACAACTCCTGTCTCACTCCCAATATTTTGCACCTCCTCTGATCTTTGTTACACTGGCACGAGTGAAGCAACACATCAAGTGGTACTCAACTCATGAATTACGGAAGCATCTGTTTGTCACTTTAACTATGGCATCTGCAATAGCAACTACAATTATATGCTTTGTTGCTGCTCTCTGCCCACTCCCTTGCCCATTGGTGACATGATCTTAGAATACATAGAATCCCTACAGTGCAGAAGGAGGTCATTCGGCCCATCGAATCTACACTGACCATAATCCCACCCACTTATCCCCATAGCGACACGTATTGACCCCACTAGTCCCCCTGACACGAAGTGATAATTTAGCATGGCCAATCAATCTAACCCACACATCTTTGGACTGTGGGAGGAAACCCAAGCAGACACGAGGAGAATGTGCAAACTCCACACAGACAGTGACCCAAGCCATGAATCGAACCCGGGTCCCTGACACTGTGAGACAGCATTGCTAACCACTGTGTCACCGTGCCACCCCCTGTGTTCCTCAGTGTATCACCATTCCCTGCAGCTTACTAGGCTGATTATCTGTTTGAGAGTGACACACATCCCGAAGTCTCCAGTATTCCCTTGTCTCTTTGTTCCCTTCTTTAAAATTCATTTATGGGATGTGGGCATCGCTGGCTAGACCAACATTTATTGTCTATCCCTAGTTGCCTTTCAGAAGGTGGTGGTTAGCTGTCCTCTTGAACTGTATTCTTTAACTGCTGCAGTCCCTGAGATGTAGGTGCGCCCACAGTGCTGTTAGGAAAGGAATTCCAGGATTTTGACCAAATGACCATGAAGGAACGGTGAAATATTTCCAAGTCAGGATGGTGAGTGACTTGGACGGAAACCACCAGACGATGCTGTTCCCAGGAATCTGCTGCCCTTGTCCTTCTGGATTGTAGTGGTCATGTGTTTGGGAGGTGCTGCCTAAGGAACCTTGGTCTTTGGACTCAGTTCATGCAGTGCATCTTGTAAATGGTACACACAGCTACCACTGTTTGTCGGTGGGGTGGAGGGATTGAATGTTTGTGAAGGGGTAGCATTCAAGCGGGCTGCATTGTCCTGGATGGTGGTGAGCCTTTTGAGTGTTGCTGGGTCTGCACCCATCCAGGCAAGTTTACATTGCACTATTGACTTGTGCCTTGTACACGTTGGACAGACATTGGGGAATTGGGAGATGAGCTACTCGCTGCAGGATTCCTAGCCTTTGACTTGCTCTTGTAGCCACAGCATTTATATGGCTCATCCAGTCCAGTTTCTGATGTCCACCCATAAGATCCTCACATGTGCCTGCCTGTTACTATGAGCCATTTCTACTAAATTCAAACAAATTTAAAGAACAATTAATTAATGACCTTTAAAGCTATCCATAAGAATTCTGTCAAAAACTTGTTTTAATCCCATTTCATTTGGACATAAAAGACAATAAAAATCAAATGATTGTTTTCATCTGGCTCTAAAGGGTGAATAGGTAAACCACAGTTCTAGTGACCTAGGAATAGTGCGGGACTACAGGAAAGATGGTGGTGTGGTGGCAATGTCACTGGATTAGTAGTCAAGAGGCCCAGGCTAATGCTTTGAGCTTGCGTTCATTCAACCCGCATGGGTTCAAATTTGAATTCAATTAATAAAATCTGGAACTGTCAGCTTGTCTCAGTAATAGTGAGTGGAACACCATCATTGCTGTCATAAAAACCCATCTGGATCACTCATGTCTTTTAGGGAAGAAAATCTGTCATCCTCACCTGGTCTGGCCTGCATGTGACTCCAGACCCACAGCAATGCGGTTGACTCTTAACTGCTTTCTGAAATGGCTTAACAAGCCACTCAGTTCAAGGGCACTTAGGGATGGGCATCAAATGCCAGCCTTGACTATAATGCCCACATCCCACAAAAGGGTATATTTTTTAAAATATTCTGCTCCTCTTGTTAATGGAATACAAGCTGCAGAATAGAATCCCACCATGACTGCTGCTACAGGATTTATATGTTGCATTATTGGAGAAGCAATGGAGACAGACAAATCTGCTCCACAGATACACGAGCAGAGGTATCAGAATTATTTTGATTAGGTGCTAACTTAATGGATCTGCTGAAAAGATTATGAGAGCTATGGATAACAAAACTCCATGATAACTACCATGATTAAATAATGTTTGCCGTGAATAAAAACTACAAACTGTTGACTTCAATTGAATCAGGAATCATTTTCTGTGACTTTGGATTACATCAAATGCAATTTTTTTTTAAAAAAGAGCTGTCAGTTGGATTGTCTGTGAGTGAATAACAACCATCTTTTGGTGATCTCAAATTATAGTTGTCATATTTCAGTATTTGAAAGGTGTGAAGTTATATTAAAATGTACCTTTAAAGTTGAAGATTGATTTACAAAGGGATTTGCCACTTTAGGGTGTAGATCAGAAGCCTCAGAACATGGGAGTTAATGAAAACACTTTGCAATATACATTTTTTTTGTATGGAACGAATTCCAAAAAGGGCTAACTTCAATGTAAGCTTGGTTGGCAGCTTTACTGGTATCCACTGGACTTGGGAGGAATCAGAGCTAAATTATTGCCATTAGAGGCCTTAAAAATAAAGGCAAATGCGGTTGACTTTGTTGATATTTTCCATCCTTCTCGAAGCATTAAGCTACTTGAGAGATCCTAGGGGTGATTCTCCCAGCCTGCTGTGCTGCTCTAGCGGGGCAGGAAACATCAGTGGAGGCAGTTTCATGGGCTTCTCGTTGGACTTCTGCACATCTCTCAGATGAACATTCGTAGCATCATCAGCTCTGTGCTGGAAACAGGCACGGAACTGATTCCAATATTGAAATTTGAATTTACATCCAATTAGCGGGCCCGGGGCTGAAGTCTCCGGGCCTGCTAGCGCCTCCCCACTGCGCCCCCCCTACCCCCCTCCGCCCACCCCCCAACCCAGCCAGGAGTGGAATTTACAACAGCTGCCCATTAATAGAGAACAGGCAGCTAACCCTGTTGGAGGGAAGAGAGACCACAGAGGCACCCCCAGGAGGTCGGGGTGAGGAGCTGTGCCCCCTGGGCAATGCAAGCCTGGCACCCTGGCACTGCCCAAGGAGAACCTTGGCACTGCCCATTGGGCATCAGGTAGTGTCAAGGGGGCGGGCTCAACTGGGGGATGCGAAGGTCCTGCTGCCACTCTGCACAGGGATCGCAGGCAGAGGGATGGAAGACAGCAATCGGGGCTGGCCATCCATGTGAGGGGGTCGGGAGGGTTGTCTGAACTGTCGGCGGGGGGGTGTGGGAAAATTGGGAGATCAGGGCCGGCTGGGGGGACATCAGGGCTTACAATCGGATGGTGGGGGGGTTCGGTAGACCAGCGATGGGGGAGTTTTGGGGCTGACTAGCGATCGGGAGGCTGGCAGTGTGGGTCCACTGCACATGCACCAATCTCGGCGCTGACAGATTTGCACATGCACAATGGTCCACTCAGTGCTATGCTGCCAGCCTCCTGGATGGGAATAGGCCCCACCCACAGATTTGCAAAGTGAATCTCATGAGAGCACTCTGCAGTGCTCAGAGTGTGGGAGATTCATTCTGAAAATCATGCTAAAATAACCAACGGGAGTTACACCCGTTTTCATGCGAGTTGGGGACTTAGGATCTTTTGGGGAGAATCCCAGCCCTTAGCTTTCACAGCTCTTTCTGAGTGTTTTATTGAGACTTGAACTAGCAAATCATCTTCAAGTCAAGCACAATGATTCATGAAAGATAGGTAATGCAGTGTGTTCATTAATTTTATATTATGTGGAAAAGTTTTGGCAAATGAACGATAGAAATTTGATTGTAACTGCTTATCTGTGTCTCCACTCTGCTGTGAACTAAAGCTGCTTAATGATTTCCACCAAGCCCTTCCCTCAATCAGGAGTAAGCTTGAAGAAATATCTATGGAAAAAAGTCCTGAAGCCATATCACAAGAGGATGCTATTGTTAAGTCCTTGGTTAGTGCATTGTAAAAGTTGATAGAGGATATTGTGAGTTGTTTGGAGTGCGACTGAATTTGAGGGAGAACCACCCTGGAATAATTGTGTCTCTTCAAAGTGTAGAATATGTATGAGAAAAAAATGCTTTTTGTACATTACCTGTTTCCATGATGATTCCTGATGTGACCGGTTTGGCTGTTTCGTCAATGTACATTTTTGGCAAGGCTTTTGACTCCTAAGTTTTCACCTCCTTCAATTTGGTATGCTGCTCTTTGGCCACCTATTGGTTAATCTATCCATTTGTTAGGATTTTCCAGCTGCGCTCATCCCAAAACCGGAAAATCCTGCCCGAGGTCAATGGACCTTTCCATGGTCCGCCCTCGCCTGCTCCGATTCCCGTGGCGAGCAGAACAGGAAAATTTGTCTTACTGTATTTGCCACCAGCTCCCCAACTGACCCAGATGGTAGGATGAGAATAATAACTAGAGGGACATAAATTACTATCAGTGTGCAAGCGCAATGGCATATAATATAAACTGGCAAAAAGAAACAGCAGAAATGGAAGTAAACAATTAAAAAATTTATCATATTTTGTCGCATTGGAAATCCCAATTTATACCTAATCAATGAGAGGTTTCAACCCACCAATTCCCCATGTCAGACTTGGTTATAATCCTTGAGATGGATAGATCTTTCGAATTCCAGTGTGCTATTACTGATTACCCAGCCAGCCTTGGATTGGACCTGCTTGCCTCAAAATAATCATACAAACCACTGTGATAACAGATGGAGTAGCCCCAGTTTAACGAGCTTCAGTAAGCTTATTAAAGCACTGTTGATAGGCTTACAGAGTTTCAGCTGATTGAACTGGAGTAGTATCTCCAGGATCCCAAGCCTTGACTGTTCCCAAACTGCAACTATGTACTCTGGATATAGGAAAAAGAATTGAATTTCCACAGAGAGAATGTGCAATCCATAAAAGTCAAAGGGATACAAAGGCCCAGATCTTCTATCGGAATCCAGGCGTCTCCCCCAAAAGTTACACTGGAACCCATCGGTAGCACAGTGGTTAGCACGGTAGCACAGTGGTTAGCACTGCTGCTTCACAGCTCCAGGGTCCCGGGTTCGATTCCCGGCTCGGGTCACTGTCTGTGTGGAGTTTGCACATTCTCCTCGTGTCTGCGTGGGTTTCCTCCGGGTGCTCCGGTTTCCTCCCACAGTCCAAAGATGTGCGGGTTAGGTTGATTGGCCAGGTTAAAAATTGTCCCTGAGATGTGTAGTTAGAGGGATTAGCGGGTAAATATGTGGGGGTAGGGCCTGGGTGGGATTGTGGTCGGTGCAGACTCGATGGGCCGAATGGCCTCCTTCTGCACTGTAGGGTTTCTATGATTCTATGATTCTATGACCCAAAACATTGAGTCCATGGGAATTTCCCAAGAAGTTATTATTTCTAACAGGCAATTCCTCTGGTCCCAAGACCCTCCAAAAAAAGACTCAAACTCTGCGTTAGAGTCGGAGACTTAAGGTGGTTCCAACTTATGAACCTGAATAATTACCCAGGAAATGATAGACAGAAAAATCCAGGTCTAACCCCTCGTAAACGATGCAACTGAGCCACCACACCTCCCACCACCACCCCCTTCCCGACCCACCCATCAATGCCCCAGCTCAACCCCGACTCCTCAACAACACCTGATCCAACCTCACCTGACTGGCCTCAGCACTCGACTCCCTCCCACAATTTCCCCAACCTGATTTGACTAGCCCCCCATAACCTAATTCCACCTTGACTCAACATGACCTGACCTCACCACCCTACCCAGCCCTCAGCTTACCCACTTAAACGTACCTCACCCACTGTAACCCACAGACACATTACTCAATTCACTCAGACACTCACACACAAACACTATAAAAGGCAGTTTAAATGCCCCAGTTTTGCAGTGTGTTAGTGAAAACATATGACAGCTAGTGCCAATAAAGCAAAGTGGTTTGTCTTTCCCTGACGATCTAACACTGCGAGGAAGCAGTTGGATCGAAGATACTCTCTGCATTTCTGAAGATTCAGGATCAGAAATCCTGGCCAGAAGCGGAGCTCTGGAGTGGCGCAGAGAAGTAGGAGTGGCGTACCAATCCGATGGTGACTGTGGCTTCTCAGAAGATTCAGGTGAACCGAAAATCATTACGCTTTGGTGACAGTTGACTAAAAGTGTTTGGTTTGGCAAAACATCAACCACCTTTTTGTGGTATAGAAAAATATGCACATTTTGATCAATCTTATGCTTTGCAATCTAAGTTAACTCCTACTTTCTTCAACTGCATGAATCCTACATAAATTACTAGTAATAATATGACCGCAAATGGAAAACCTTTCCTATTAACTTATCAATCACAACAAAATCTGGGTAGGAATTTATTTTATCATCGAAGAAGCTCATAATTATGCTTTACGTTTTCAAAATTAAACAGCTTAGAAATCGATAAATCTGTCCTGAATAAACTACAATGGTTGAGCTTAGCTTTTCGGCACTTAGTAATCATTTCAACAACAATAGAACATAATATTTTAGTTTGTAGTGGGAACAGTGGAATCTACTGATGTGCCATCATAGTGGGAGCAGTGAATGATCGTACAATATCAAAAAATATGCTATTCATTTTCAGCACATTCGACAGTAAAAAAAGCCTAGTTAAAACTAGACAGAGTCAACAAGACAGAATACACTTCACAGAAGCAGTTCTGAATATGGACTGGCAACAGTTAAATTTGACCAACCTTTTTTAACAATGAGATTTTTCAGAGATTAAATAAGAACGATGAATCTAATCAAGATGCTGATTTAGATTAAATCCACTTTTTGGCTGTCTTAGGCCGATTAAACTTGATAATGCGGAATCCGAAAGTGCAAACACTTCATTAACAAAGAGACACGGTAGTGATCATATCAAACACAAGCTTCTTTTGCAAAATTGGACTGTGTTATATTAAATCCAATGTTTTAGATTTGGATTGCACAAAACATTGGGTTCACGTAATACTTGGAAATTTTTGTAAACCCAAATAAATTTTAGTTACGATCAATTTAAAATATCCTAACAGCTTTACATACAAAAAAATTGTTCCCTTCTACCGATAAGAAGGAAAAGATGCGAATGGTAAAGATTGGAGACACAAATTAAAGTGATTCCTGGAATTACAATTCTGATAAAGGTTATAGCCAGAACATTGTCTGTTCTCTTTTCAGATGTCGATTGAGCTACTGTGGAACATTTTTCAGCATTTTGTTCCTCCCCAATTTCTTTGATTTTTTTTAATATCCTACTTTAACTTGGGTAACAGGGCTAAGTGCCAGGAACACTCAAAGTTGTCTAAGTCAAGTATAAGGCATTTTGGTCTGGTTTTTCATGGAATTGGGCTGAGTTGAGACATCTTTAAAAATGGCAGGTGGCCCTTATTCCAGGATTCCCATCCGCATTCACATCTTCAGCCATGTTTTGCCGGCATAAGATAACTGTGTGTGTGGCCATCCCTCCGGCCCTTGCTGGCGCCACTGGCCAGCAGGCCTGCCTCTGGACTCCATCCAACTCTATCCTCTCTGGAATGAAAATATTGCACACAGGCGTCTCCATAATGGAGATGCATTTGTGGAGTCAAGAATTTTCCCGACTCCCACTTCCCACTCTTTAGCAAAAATCCAGCCCTTTAACTACTCCCAAATTGCCCAGGTCCAAATCCTAGTTTTAGTGAAGTCTGAGTAGCTAACAAGAGTTTGGTGAGCACAGAAGACCAGACACTCATACAATGGGTCGCTGATGTAAAGGAGTGTAGTGTGGGTGGGCAGGTGATGTCAATCTGGGGAGGAGAGCCCAGGTGGTTAGGTTCCCTGTTGGGATCCCAAAGGAGTACCCTACAACTTGTGAACCACAAGGAAACCTTTGTTTTGAAAAGAAGCCTTGGCCCTCTTCAGATCATTTGTCTTTGTTCCTGGAAAGCCAGCATCAGCTGAGAGTTATAAAAAAATTATGACCTTACCAGAGAAGCAAAGATACATGAGCTGTAACTCTGCCCTGCACTCAGTGAACATATACATTAAACCAACTTTCTTCAAATTTTGACTGTGTTGGCCTTTACTGTGATATATGTGTTAAATGTTACTCATCAACCAATTATCTGTAACCAGCAAAAAAGTTTAGCATTAATAATAACATTGTCCAAAGATTGTTTTAAAATGTGAGAGATACATGTCATCATGTCTCTCCTAATGCAAGCACCAAATGAGCTGGACTCAGCCTTGGTCTGAGGATAATGGTGGAGGAGTGCTTTCAGAAGACACACTGTCATACTGATTATAGCAGGTCTCCCAGAATAATGACCAGTCATGATCTAAAATCCATGAAAACCGCAGGAGAAAGAAGTGTTGCAGATCTTTGTTGAAAATTGTGAAGCAATGGGCCCTACTGCAGTTGTACATTTGTTAGACCCTTACAAAGCATTTACAACATAGGAACAAGCCTTTTGATCCAACAGTTTCACACTGGTATTTGTGCTCAACACAAACATCCTCTTGGACCATCAATATATCTTTCTATTCCTTTTGTCCATCATTTCCCTTGATTCCCCTTGATTGCATCTATACTATTTGCCTCAAATACTTCTTGTGGTAGTGAGCTCAGTCCACATTTTTAAACAATCTTTGGGCAAAGAAGTTTTTCCTGCTCTCACCTCTACCCCTTCTCTCTTCAATACAGCCCCTCTCCACCTCCCTTTCTTCTAACTTGTGTTCCGTTGATCTCTTGTTTCATCCAATTTCTTATTCATTCACAGAGTTTACCTCTTGGCTCCATTGTGCAACATGCTGTTTGACACATTGGAGCTATTAACTCCCTCTCACAGTTTTCCCCTCTGATGGTGATAGCTTACCTCCTTGCTAATCTTCAAAACAACACACGATTTTGTAAGCCATGGTTTGAGACTGGTTTGCTTCACTGCGATAATCTGCCCTTAAACTCATTCATTTTACTAAACTGCCATCTGTATTATTTTCTGTAATCTCCTGCTCCTTATTGCTTTCTATAGCAATACGACCTTTAATGTGCAAATAAACACAATTCAGAATAAGAAATTAGAAAGCTTTTGCTGAGAAGTTATTACAGCAAATTAATTAATAATTAACATTCTGCACTTATTCCACTTGAGGAAAATTTCCTGCGGGGATACAATAATATTTACACTTCAAAATTTATTGAAAATCGTTTTAAAATTTTATGGAGAAAGAAGACAACCATTTTTACTTTGTCTTGATATTAAAGGATAGCTACTTGCTGTGTAGTGACCATGGGGAGCAATTTCCCTCAATGGGAAGAGTGCTTTGCCACACAGGAAGTCCAGTTGCATTTTATAAACACAGCTTCAGAACTAAAACACAACTTTGTAAAGTGTTTTGATGCTCCTGAGATTAAAGTTATCTCGAATTGTGAAAGTTCCCATATTTTCACTCTATCATTCAGAATGCATTTATATCTTAGTGGCAGAAGTGCACTATCCAAATCTATCCAGCCATCCCACTTCTTTTCCTAAAAGATTTATTTTCAGTTTAATGCATCCACTTTCCTAGATGTGCCAGTTGAAGAATCTGCTAATGGATTCTCCACTATCATCTACCTCAATGTACCTTTACCAATCAATGTACACATTGGGATTCATATAAATCCACGCACTCACAGTTTGCCCTTGTCAGCAAACTTGTAAGTAGGGCATCAGCCATTTGCTCACCTTGCAAGCTTCACATAGAAATATAGTGCATGAAAGTTCCCCTCCAAGCCACTCACCATCCTGGCTTGGAAATATATCCCCGTTCCTTCGCAGTGGCTGGGTCAAAATCCGTGAATTCCCTCTTTAACAGCATTGTGGGTCAACCCACAGAACATGGACTGTAGCGATACAAGAAGGCAGCTCACCACCGCCTTCTCATGGCAAGCAGGGATGGGCAATAAATGCTGGCCAGCCAGCGATGCTCATGTTCCATGAATGAATAAAAAAAAGCTATCCTTCAAGACAATGATTTTGCTCAGATCATTGTTTGCTACGTGCCGCTAACTGATTGAAGACAGAGCTGGGCTAACAGGGGCATTTTCAGATTGGTAACTTGTAACTAGTGTAGTACCACAGGGATCAGTGCTGGGTCCACAGTTATTTATAATGCATATTAATAACTTGGGTGAAGGGAAGTGAATGTATTATTGCCAAGTTTGTGGATGACAGGTGGAAAGGCAAGTGGTGAGAATGACACAACAAGCCTACAGGGAGGTATAGACATGTTAAGTGAGTGGGCAATAGACTTGGCAGATAGAATATAACGTAGGAAAATTTGAAGTTATGTACTTTGGTAGTTGAATATTATTGAAATGGAGAAAGATTGCAGAAATCTACAGCACAGAGGGATTTGGGATCCTCATGCGTAAATTACAAAAAGTTAGCAAGTTCAGCAGGTAATAGGGAAGGCAAATAAAATGTTTGCCATTATTTCAAAAGGGCTGGAATATAAAAATAGGGAAGTCTTGTTAAAACTATACCAGCCACTATTTAGACTGCACCTAGAACATTGTGAACAATTTTGGTCCCCTTATGTAAAGGAAGGTATACTGGCATTGGTGGCAGTCCAGAGAAGGTTCACTAGGTTGATCCTGTATATGGAGGAACTTTCTTATGAGAAGAGGTTGGGCCTGTATTCATTGGAGTTCAGAAGAACAAGAGGCAATCTAATTGTGGCATAGAGGATTCTGAGGGGGCTTGATAGGGTAGATGCTGAAAGGTTGTTTCTCCTTGTGGGAGAGTCTAGCACCCCAGGGCATAATCTCAGAATAAAGGATCATCTATTTAAAACAGAGATTAGGAGGAATTTCTTCTCTCAGAGGGTAGTGAATCTGTGGAATTCTTTACTGCAGAGGGCTGTAGAGGTTGGTTTTAAAAATGTTCAAAGCTGAGATAGACAAATTTTTAATCCATTCTTAAGGCCACCAACTTCCTGACCTGAAAAGGCAATTCTTAAAAATGTGAACAACAGATTAAGGAAAGCATTTCACATGGCAATTCATATTGGTATTTACCACTAACAGGATGCTGCCATCGGTCCAAAAAGACTTCTGTTTCCCACTTAATTGAGTAATGTCATGAGTGATCTTCAGTGCCATGAGATGTCAGATATGTAGGCCATATGTCCCAATGATTGAGTGATCAAATGAAGCTACATCTTACATCAGTTGTTTGTAAGAGTTAAAATACAGACTCAAATTAACCAGCCTGCACTTACAAAATCTAATACAAAATGTCTACCGTTAGATATGATTGTGTGTGTGCATTAATGGTCACACTAACAAATAATCTAAGATAATCAGCTGACCTTTTTACATGACTCACTTATACTTGCTGGAAAAACATTCATACCTAGGGATCGATCGGTTCACAACAAACAAAGGGAATATGTTCAAGCTTTACCCCTTTTTTGAATTGCCCAGGAGCTTGGGGAGCCAATAGCTCCCTCATGGTTTTTCCATGACAACATCTTGGCCAATCAGAGTCAACTTGCCAATCAATTGGCATCTTTTTTTCCCATTGTATAAATGTTGCAATCATTTGAAATTTGACATTCTTGCATTTGTGCTGATGACTGCAAGATGGAAAATTTAGACAATATGGAGGGGATTTTCAGCTCCCATTCTTTATGGGCAGGTTTGGCGACAGCAGCAGGAAATCCTGTGAGAGGCCCAAATTGCGCTTTATATTGATGTAATAGTGTGCCATGACTGTCCCCCCACTCCCCGGCTAGTGACGGAACAGGAATCCCAAAGTTCCACATCGGGAACATCATTATTATACATTTACATATCATTATCAGGCCTCAATGTCTTAATCATCCATTCACGATGGGGTGAGGACAGACTGGTGTAAATTACTGTTCTTCCACTGAGTGCATCTGGTGGGCAGTCACCCCAGGTGAGCTCAGGTGAGTGCATCGTTCAGGAGGGTCATGCTCTGGGACAGCCTGGGTATTGCCACGGGGTAGTGTCAGGGGGTTATGTGGGGGTGGGGGATGTATAGGGTGGGAGGGGGAAGTGGGGGTGAACCGTTGTGCTCTGGGGCGGCCTTTTAAATGTTCTTTAACAAATGAAGTTACTGGTGGGGTGGGCCTAATATCAGAGCCCGCCCTGCAAGTGGGATGCTGAGGGATCTGCCCCTTGAAGTTCTTTTTTCTGTTTCTAACAAAGAATTCCGCCATTGTTCCCAATGTCTTCAACACCATCTTTCCCACCCGCTGTTGCCCTCTTTCAAATACAGCTAAATTTCTGCCCCCATGTCTTTCCTTTCAGCATTACTCTTTTTTATTATCCGAGACGAAAGAGTTATCAGCTAAAAAGATTTATGGAGTAGCCATGTGTTGAATATAGATAAAGCTCTAGACATTACAGAGAAAGTGGTCACTTTGGTTCAAACTCACTGCATCAACATGTCGGCCCCCATCCCCAACCCCCTTGCATTTCTCTCCTACGGTCACCTTTTCCTGACTTCTCATTCGGTCTCTTTACTCAATCTTCAATACAGCAGACTGAGCACATCAGTGCTACAAACACTATCTCCACCTGTCAGATTGGAAATAAAGCTCAGTGATTATGATCTGCCTCTGGGGATTCTGAAGAAAAATGGTGCTGCTCTGGCAGCAAGTCATGCAACAATGTGTTTATGGGATTTGCCCTGAGACGTTGTGCCATGCAAAATGACTTACCCTGATGAAGCTGTTTATATCGCAACTTCCATGAAGAACAATTAAGCTATAGGAAGCCTTAATTGATATACATTCATCCAGATTTTGTGGTTGTATAATTGGTGAAACTGTTAAGATTTCGCCTATATGGCTGGCAGAAGAAACGTGCAAACATCACATGTGAGACAGCATTAACCAGGGATGGATGCCCCTGGTGATCACCGTCAAGATGGCGGCTGTGAAGATAGCCAGGATTCCCCGGCTGAAGCAAGTTGGTGATGGTGAGACTATTACCACAGGTGCACACAGCCATGGAAGAAGCGAATGTGCACATGTTGTGGGTGTATGGGTAGAAAAGCTGATGGTTTCTCATGCCGCCTTGTCTGGGAAGCTTGCCAGGCTTAGATTTTTATTCCATAGATTCATAGACATTTATAGCGAAGAAAGAGGCCACTCTGGTCATGATAGCCACGCAAGCCGACAAAGATCTGACTACACCAATCGCGTTTTCCAGCACTTAGCCCATAATCCTGCAGTCCTTGGTATGTCCATGTGTGAGATTAGAGATGGTGGCATGGGGTGAGGAACACAGTATTTGAGGGAGGAAGGAGGTGTCTGAGACATAGGCATGAGTGGACTGTCCCTCGCAGAGGAGGACAAACAGTTACAGTGAGGCTCCACTGGACAGTAGGAAAGGTGTCTGGAGTCACAATTTGGGATACCTGGAGAAACAGCAGCACATGCGTGGCTAACTCTCACAGTTTTCTGAGGCTGTGCAAGTTGATGGACTGCAGTTGAAGAGTCCATGGAATAGATGAGCTTTAAGAACCTCAGGTCTTCCAATGAGACAATGGTCAACTTCATGGAGAGTCATGTGTGGCAGCACCTGATGCCCATACAGGAGCAGTGTATTTTCCTGCATATAATTCAGGGCACTTTATGCAGCCTGGACCAATCTATACACATAACCTGAACGCTGATGTCCATGAAATATATGAAGGGCTAAGCAGCCTGTACTTGTCAGTCATACAGGCAGCCCAATGGCGGCTGGAGGGTTTGTTAGATGCACCTCAGCAGCAACCTCCTTCAAGCCAACAGGAGAACCAATCAAGGAGTGAGCATGTGCCAGAGGAGGATGAGGGTTCCACATCTTGCACCACCTCATCATTGTTGCCATCCTCGGCCCATCTGACAGAGGGAACAGCTGTGTTGCAGGTCCCAGTGACCATAGCTGCTCCTGCAAAGATGCTGTCAGAGAGGTCCCAGAGAGGCTCCAATGGGCTCCTCCAAGATGTGGTTGACTTTCATAGTCATCACGGCACTGAAGCTACATACAGAAGCAGGCGGCCATCACATCCTCTGAGGCAACAAGGGGAGCACAACGTAAAAGTGCCTGAGATTAAAGGAGACCATGTAAGTCTGAGCACTAAGTGGGTGACAGTGGTATAATGTTTATTAAAACTGTTAATGGTTAATAATCTTGTAAACAAACTCAACTGTTGCTAAGTTGAAATGCATGATTCTCTTATCTTTGTACTGAATGGCAGTAATAATGCGTGAACAAGACTGGCGACAATGTGGACCCTTGGCAATAGTCCTGTTCTCTATGATAGCATGATAGGATAAGCGCACTTGATTCTCCTGTGACATCCTGATACCCAGGGTGCCTGCTTGGCTGTGCATGCTACAGCATCACTGTCTTGATGGTCTATATTGGTAATGATGCATCAATCCTTTCCAACTGCACCCTCATATTGATGAAGTAAAGTCGAGGCAGTCTAGTTATATGACCCAATAAGAAATGGATGCCCAGAGGTGGCAAGGACCTGACTTCTGCCCCTTCCCTTGTCCCTTGATGAGCCTCTGTAGCTCCTCAATCCAGCCAGTGAGTCCTTTCATCCAGCTGAAAACACCCAATAAAATACAAAATAGCTTTCCTCCTTGGTGATTCAACTTCATGCAAACCTTCCCTATCTGGGTCTGAACACTGAGGATTCGTGAAGTCTGACTGCCTCCCCCAGTGTTCAACTGGATCAGAAGTTGGGCCTTCTAATAATGCCTTGACAGCTTTAATTGTGCTTTAAATAGACAAAGGTCAGCTCCATGGCTCATGCCCTTTCCTGTGCAGCTGAAAATAGCAGGCAGTGGAAATGGTGGCAGAACTTCTCACCACACAGCTTGGTAGCCATTTTTTTTTCTCTGTCCCGCCTCTATTCCAGTCACCGGTAAAATGGGAAAACTCACCTCTTAGCGTTAGCTTCCTTCTCAAATTGCTTTGATTTCCCAAAGCCTTGGTGAAGTAGACAGATGACAAAACTTAACCTTGAGTAATATTTGAATCATATACAAATGAAGACAAACTTTGTCAGTCTATGCACAATAGAGTCCTCACTTGATGTGTGCAGTTATTTTATGTTTAAGACTTTTTGTTTTTTTTATTGCGGTGAAATTGTCCCAATTTTTGCCCACAGTATGCCAGATCTTATTTTTGAGCTGGATAAATGAAATTTATATGGCACCTTCAGGATCTCCCAAAATAGATTGCTTTTAAGTGTAGGAATTTGTATATCAGAAAATAGGTGGGATTTTCAGGTTACGCTCACTCCGAAACTGGAAAATCCCACCCGAGGTCAATGGACCTTTCCATGGTCTGCCCCTCACCCACTACGATTCCCGTGGCAGGCGGAATGGGAAAATTCATGGAAATGTTTCAGACAATTTGGATGTGTGAAAGTCAGTCAAACACTGAATGAGATAAACATCCAGTTAATCTGTTTTTTCAAAAAATGGTGTTGGATGCCGAATAAATGTTGATGACAACATTGAAAAGCTTCATGCTGTTCTCTTATATCGCGCCAGGGGACTTCACATCCACCTGAACAACTGGAACAGTCATTTGAAAGATGAATGAATCAATCAAGAAATAAATGTCCCTTTCATTTCCTGAATTTCAGAAAGTTTTATGACAAAAAGTATTTGGCTAAATACGTTTGCAGTAAATATGTTCATTAATTACCCACTGCATGCTTCTCAACTTCTCCATCCTCTTAGTCCTTTATGTTCTTAGTTTCTCTTAATTCTTTATGAGTTTTATGAGGTGGCACAGTGGCACAGTGGTTAGCACTGCTGCATCGCAGGGTTCCTGGGCTGGGTCATTGTCTGTGAGGAGTCTGCAGGTTCTCTCTGTGTCTGCATGGGTTTCCTCTCAGTCTGAAAGACATACTGGTTAGGTGCATTGGCCATGCAAAATTCTCCCTCAGTGTACCCGAACAGATGCTGGAGTGGGGCGACTCGGGGATTTTCACAGTAACTTGATTGCAGTGTTAATGTAAGCCTACTTGTGACTAATAAATAAACTTTTCTATTATTGATGACAGAGCCTTCAGCTATCATATTCAGCACCCTATAACTCTCTTCTTAAACTTTTCAACTATTCTGCAGCTGCCCCTGTCTTCAAACTCCTTTCTTTAATCTTAGATTCCATATGGTTCCAATTCCTACACAGCATCCATTTTCTTCTTCCCTCCTTCCTGTAACGTTATAAAATGTTGTGCTCCATTGAAGGCACTCTATGAAGACAAATAATTGTTAGCACCATCAGTGGATTTTAAATTTAGATTTCGAAATCATATTTTACTGCATACACCTCCTTGAAAGAGCTAAACATTTTCACCCATTCTTTCCAAATATCTATCCACTTCCCTTTCAAAAGCTGTTATTGAGTCTGCTTTTTCTTGCAGGCGTTTTGCTTTTTTTAAAAGAAAAACCCTGTTGGAGTACTGCCAGCTGAAATGTCTTTTGATAGTTAAAGGGTTTACTCCATTTTTCACAGAGGTAATCATAGCATTCTGTCCAGTGTTACCTAGATTCATTATTTGCTTGATTGCATCTGGGATTAATCCAAAGTTAGAGTGACTTTTCCATAATGAAATTTGCTAAATGTCTCCTGGCTAGTGTAATATAAATAAGAGAATGAGTAAACTCATTAAATTTCTCATCAAATTTAGTGCAGTATTGCATTTTCAGCACAAGCACCATTGAGGGTGACATTTCTGTAATGTTAAGGCAATGCTTTCAATATTCATTCTACTATCAAAGCAAGTTCAAATGGGAAAATTTGTTAGGGCAATATTAGCTTGTTTCTCAACCCAGTTTTATCAGTCATCTTCAAGATGCCTCATCTTACCGTGAGTCAGACGCTACTGAAGGTTTCACACGAAAGCCTTTAGGTCAGTCAATTTCATCCTTTCTATGATAAAATCAAAATACTGCGAATGCTGGAATCTGAAATAAAAACAGAAAATACTGGAAAATCTCAGCAAGTCTGACAGCATCTGGCAAAAGAGAACAGAGCTAGCATTTCAAGCCTATTAGCTCTATTCTCTCTCCACAGATGCTGTCAGACCTGCTGAGATTTTGCAGCGTTTTCTGTTTTTGTTTCATCCTGTCTATGGTTAAATGTGCCATTCTTCAGTAGTAAAAATATTCAGTGGTCTCCTCAGATTTGCAGCTAAGTTCAACATACTGTAAATGGCTGGAGGCTACAAGAGCATGTTGTTGGACAGTCACAACACACAACCCCCACCACCTAGAAAAACAAAGGCCGCAGACGAATGGGAACACAATTACCTGAAAGTTTCCCTCCAAGACGCACACCATCCTGACTGAATTGGAACGATACCACGATCCACTCATTGTTACTGGATCAAAATCCTGGAACACCCTTCCTAACAGCCCTGTGGAGCTTACTCACCAGCTGCAGTTCAAGAATGCAGCTCACCATTATGTTATCAAGGGTAATTAAGGATGGGCATCAAATATTGATCGTGCCAGCAATGCCCACATCCCATGAAATAATGAAAAAACATGCTATAGAGAGCGAAGATCCAATAATTTATCGTCAATTCTGTGGGGGTGATTCTCCCAAAAATATTCTAAGTGTCGAATTTGTGGGAAAACTGGAGCGATTCACTCTGGGTTTTTTTCAGTGGGAGTTCAGAGAAGAATCTCCTACACTCTGTGCACTGCAGAGGCCACCAGGCATGAATACCATTAAATTTCAGGGGATGGGGCCTATTCACGTTGGAGAGGCTGAAATCAGCAGGCCTCTGTGCATGTGCAGTGGCCCCGAAGTGTCAGTCTTCCGTTTGCTGCCCTGCAGTGCTGCCCTGTCAAACCACCCTCCCCCCGATGGCCATATTGCTGTCCCCATCCATTCGCAAACCAACCCTAAAAGTCCCACCGGCCCTGGCCTGCCCCGATCTCCAGCAACCCCCTGTAGCAGTGACGATCCCCCCACCATCCACAGGCAGATCCTCCCCATGGCAAACCCCGCCCCCTCCCCCCCGGCAGATCCCCCCCCCCGCCCCCCCAGGCAGGCACTGCCCCAGCAGACACTTCCCCCACCCGTCTCCGCAGAACCCCAGGCTGATGACACCCTCCATCCCAGCCCGCCCTGATCCCTACCTCCCTCCAACCCTAACCGGATCCCAATGCAAATTGACTGCGGAACCTCCCACCTGCACCAATCGCCCCTTGGCTCAGCCCCCAGCAGGCCCCACCCACTAGGCCCTGCCCAATAGGCACGACCCCCTTGGCATTGATTATTGCCCAAAGGGCAGTGCCAAGGTGCCCCCTGGGCATGGGCACTTGTCCCCTTGGGCACTGCCAGGGGATAGAGGCTGGTGCTGCCAGGGTGACCATGCCCAGGGGGCACCATCCCCCCCATCGCCTTACCCCCTAGGGGGCCCCAATTGCCTCCCCCCCTTCACTCCAGCGGGGTCATCCCACTAGTTCTCTGAAAGTGGGGAGCTATAGTAATCCCCCCTGGAATGAAACACTCTGGCGGCATGGGAGATGCTAGCCGGCCCGAAGAATTCAGTCCTGGGCCTGCTCATAGCATTTAAATAGTATGTAAAATAGACGCCGCCGGAAATCCAGGCCTGGGAGATGCAAGTGCGGCGAGGCGCTCATGGGAATCCCGCGAATCGGCCGACTTGCAATTCTCTCGGCCCATTGCGTTAAAACATTAGCGACGCGGGATGGGAGAATTGAAGCAACTTTTTTTTTCTCTGAGAACATAACATCGGTTTGGCTGATGAAGTACAATTAACTGCAGCAGTCTAAAAGAAGTGCTGGTTAGGTACATTGGCCTTGCTAAATTGTTCCTCAGTGTATCTAAACAGGCGCCGGAGGGTGGCGACTAGGGGATTTTCACAGTAACCTCATTGTAAGCCTATTTGTGACTCATAAATATACTTTTACAACTTAAGTGGTTTACTATAAGACCTTCTACAGCTCTTACACGGCATGCCTGTAGTCACACTGGTGAGAACTCTTGCGCTACTGACACATCACTTCCTGTGCACAGGGCATGGCAATATATACATAAATATACTTTCTATAATACACAAAAGTTGACAAGGTTAGCACAAATATCAGTAATTTTACTGACTCAAAATGAATAAAATATTTTACTTGTTAGGGTTGAGAGTGTGGCAGATTTGGACATTGAGTGGCACAGTGCTTAGCACTGCTGCCTCACAGCGCCAGGGACTTGCGTCAGGTTATTGTCTGCGTGGGTTTCCTCCGGGTGCCCTGGTTTCCCCCCACAATCCAGAGTTAGGTTGGTTGGCCATGCAAAATTGCCCCTGAGTGTTGGGGGAATTAGGAGGGTAAATATGTGGGTTTAAGAGAATAGGACCTGGGTGGGATTGTTGTCAGTGCAGAAGTGATGTGCCGAATGGCCTCCTTCTGCGCTGTAGGGATTCTGTAAATTATTCAAAAATAATTAAAATTGCCTCGTCCAATTTGTAGGAGATCCTGAAAATCTTCAGGTCAGACAGAATCTGACAAATTAAAATGATTCCCGACTAATCAAATGTAACCATGGTAGAATTAGATAGCAAAGTAACAAGTTGAAGTTTATTTATTAGTTACAAGTGAGGCTTACATTAACACTACAATGAAGTTACTGTGAAAATCCCCTAGTTGCCACATTCTGGCGCCTGATCGAGTCAATGCACCTAACCAGCACGTCTTTCAGACTGTGGAAGTAAACCAGAGCACCTAGAGGAAACCCACGCAGACACGGGGAGAAAGTGCAAACTCCAAACAAACAGTGACTCAAGGCGGGAATCGAACCCGGGTCCCTGGGAGGCAGCAGTGCTACCACTGTGTCACGGTTCCGCTCCAGTTTGACCCAGCCTGCATAATCCATGAATCTTCAAGGTCAAATTTCTAAGCAGAAGGTAAGACGATGAATGCTGTTGTAAACAAAGTTATGGGTTATCATTCAATTAACCCTAAAAGAAGTCCAACGAAGAACCATGAAGTAAAAACCGACAGAGCAACCATATATACAAGCAAAGGGAAAAGCCTCTTACCGCTGCTCGACGCCAGTAAAAGCCACTTAGCACTCAATTGCTGGCATCTGAACTATCACTAGAGTACTACAACCATACTGTCACCATTTGAGTGATCATACCTCTAATGCAGCCATTCATCTTTAATAAAAACTGAATGGCTCAGAGGGACAAAAGGTGGGATCTAAGATCAAAGGTCAACATTTTCTAAGACCAAAGGTCAACATCCTGGGATTATGAGAAAATGCTGAATTAGAATGAGGGACACATTCATGTCAGAGCTGTAAAATGATCCAGCTAGAGAACATGAATTGGCTAGAGAGAGAAAAACAAATGTCACGATGGCACAGTGGTTAGCACTGCTGCCTCACGGTACCAGGGGCCCAGGTTTGATTCCCAGCTTGGGTCACTGTCAGTGTGGAGTTTGCACATTCTCCCTGTGTCTGCATGCGGTTTCCTCCCACAGTCCAAATGATGTGCAGGTTAGGTGAATTAGCCATGCTAAATTCTCTCTCAGTGCACATGAACAGGCGCCAGAGATGTGACGACTAGGGGATTTTCACAGCAACTTCATTGCAGTGTGAATGTAAGCCTACTTTTCACACTAACAAATAAATTACTTTAAAAACAATGTCAGGGAAACAAAATCAAAATCAGCCAGGAACAGAAATAGGCCATTCAGCCCCTTGAGCCTGCCAATTACTGTACCTTAACTCCATTCACCTGTCCAAACTCCAGATCCCTTGATACTCTTAACTAACAAAAATAAATTGATTGCAGCCAGGAAAGGTTTAATTGACCAATAATCATCAATTTTTGAGGGAGAGGAGTCCAAATTTCCGCTACCATTTGTATAAAGAAGAACTGCAGAATTCATCCCTAAACTGCTTGGTTCTAATTTTAAGATTATGCTACCCTGTTGTTGATCCCCACCAGAAGAAGTAATCTATCTGTATTTACCTTATCAAATCATTATAAACACCTCTATTGGATTACTCCTCAATCATTTTATACCCAAGGAAATATAAATATAAGTTCATGCTGCTTTCTGCATCATTCAACCATTTCAGGCCCAGTATAATTCTTGCAGCGATCATCATAGAAACCCTACAGTGCAGAAGGAGGCCATATGGCCCATCGGGTCTGCACCAACAACAATCCCACCCAGCCCCTATCCCCATCACCCACATATTCATCCCATTAATCCCTCTAACCTACGCATCCCCGGACACTAAGGAGCAAGTTAGTATGGCCAATCCACCTAACCCCCACATCTTTGGAGAGGGGGAGGAAACCGGATCACCCGGAGGAAACCCACACAGACATGGGGAGAATGCGCAAACTCCGCACAGACAGTGACCCAAGCCTGGAATCGACCCAGGTCCAAGGAGCTGTGAAGTAGCAGTGCTAACCACTGTGCCACCGTGCTGCCGAAAGAAGATGTGGTCATGGAATTGAGTACAAAGCTATTGGATCTGTCTAATGCTCTAAATAACCAAAATGTAACATTCCTGCCTTCGCATTTCAACCTCCTTGAGATAAAGGCCAAGATTTAATTTGTCTTTTTGATTGTCTTTTGTACCTGCTTAATGAAAATAGAGAAGAGAGCAGACTTACAGAAGTCTTACGTCGCAGAAGGAATCCATTTGGCCCTTCATGTCTGAACCAGCCGGTTTTCTGAATGAGCAACTCACCGAGCACCATTCCCCTGCCTTCTCCCTGTAACCCTGCACATTCATCATTTTCAGATAACAGTCTAATTCCTATTTGAATGCTTCAATCGAACCTGCCTCCATCACACTTCCAAGCAATGCATTTCAAACCTTAACCACTTGCGATGTAAAATAGTTTCTCCTCATAACATTTTTGCTTCTTTTGCCATTTACTTTAAATGTGAGCCCTCTCATTTTCAATGCTTTCATTCGTGGGAACAATTTCTCCCTATCTACTTTGTCCAGACCCCTCATGATTTTTGATATCTCTATCAAATTTCCTCTCAACCTTCTTTTCTCAGGAAAATAGTCCTAACTGCTTCAACCTATTTTCACAACTAAAGTTCCTCATCCCTGGAATCATTTTCACGAATCTCTTCTGCACTTTCTCTAATGCCTTCACATCCTTCCTAAAATGTGATGCCCAGAACTGGACACAATACTCTAGCTGAGGTCAAACTCGTGATGTATAAAAAAATCAACATAATTTCTCTCTTCTTTAACTCTATGCCACTGCTAATAAAGCTGAGGATATTGTATGCTTTATTAACTGCTCTCTCAACTTGTCCCATCACCTTCAATAATGCATGCATATGTACATCCTAATCCCTTTGCAGCATCACCCCCTTCAAAATTGTTTTCTTTAGTTTAAATTGTCTCTCCACGTTCTTCCTACCAAAATGAGTCACTTTGCATTTCTCTGCATTGAACTTCATTTGCCATCTTTCTGCCCGCTCCACCAACTTGTCTATGTCTCCTTGAAGTCCTACAATATCTGCCTCACAGTTCATAACGTTTCTAAGTTTTGTATCACCTGCAAAATTTGAAATCATGCCCTCTACATAAAGGTCCACATCCTTAATATATATGAGGCAAAGGATGGGTCCCAGCCCTGATCCCTGGAGAACTCCACTACAAACTTTCCATTAACCATTGCTCTCTGTTTCCTATTGGTTAACTAATTCCGTTACTGCTGTCCCTTTTATTCCATGAGCTATAACTTTGCTCATAGGTCTGTTGTGTGGCACTGTATCAAACAGTGAGGTCAAACTAGACTTTTTGGAAGTCTCTGTATAACACATCAAGAGCATTGCCCTCATTAAACCTCTCTGTTATCTCTTCAAAAACTCCAGTAAGTTAGTCAAACATGGTTTTTCCTTCAGAAATCCATGTTAATTTTTCTTGTAACAATGTTGTCCCGAATTATTGCATCTAGAAGTTCCCCTCTCATTGAAGTTAGACTGGTCTGTAAATTGCTGGGCTTATCCTTGCATCCTTTTATGAACATAAATATAACATTTGTAATTCTCCAGTACTATGGGCCCACCCCTGAGTCTAAGGAAGACTGAAAAATTATGGTCAGTGATTCTGCAATCTCCATTTCCACTTCCCTCAGTATCCTACCTTGGAGACACCTCATCCAGGCCTGGTACCTTATTAATTTTAAGTACAGATAATCTATCCAATACCACTTACTTTTCAATTTTAAACCCATCTTGTCTCTGAATTACCTCACCTTTTTTACATGGCCTGGGTAGCATCTCCTTCCTTGGTAAAGACAGCTGCAAAAGTGGACAGCACAGAGTGTAGAACAAACAGGAATGGCGGCTGGAACATGTTATCATAAGCACAGAAATTAACAGAGGAGTAAGAAGAATGGGAGGAAAGGAGATTTGGCTGTAAAGACAGGAGTAAGAAAGGAATGACTACAGAGAACAATGGAACAAAATAGAGGGAGATATACGGTGGAAAGGTTTAGCAGAATTACTGGACAAACTGTCACACAAGACCTCACAATCATGTGATCCAGTAAATAAAATCTTTTCTGCTACAGTTCTTAATGCATCTGTCATTTAGTGATAAGGGCAACAAGCCACAGTCACATAAAAGCTACTGTTATTTGCAACCAACCATAAGTTTTCCGTTGCCATGACAGCTGACAAGTGGATATCTTTGTGCTCTGACTACAGCTGAAAATGCCAAAGCCTTTTAAAAATAGTCAACAAAAGAGAACCAAGTTATAGACTATGACCATCATTGACCTTTCGTTCTCGGGTTTCAGATTCAAATTCAGCCCAAAATAAAAGGGCAGGATTTTCCCGATTAAGGCAGGAATCAAGAGGCTGGTTCAGTTCCTGGTTGTGAACCTGCTTGTAATGCTAGTCTGATGTGAAGTGGGATTTCTACAGGCATGGGGTCCTACTGACCCTGGAGATGAATCTGCTGCCATTTCTGTGACTGCTCTCTGTGAGTGGTCTTCAAAAAAACAAGAGGATCTTTAGCTTCATGGGGGCCATGGCAAATGGAGTGTTGATGCATGGGATAGGGAGGGGAAAGGTTAGTTAGCAAAATCTTTTCACTGCTTAAAAGATTTTTTTGACCAAAGTTTCACTTTTTTTGCACAGAATAAAATGTTTTCAGCACTGCCATTCCGATTCCTGCCTGTCCCCAAGGAAATCTAAAGGATTCAGAAAGCGAGCTCTTAATGAACTCCCTAATGACCACAAATGGCCCAATTAATGAAGTAGGTGATGCTGCTTTACCACCAGGCTATTCTCCTCCACCATCCTCGGGAAAGTCATCTGCCGGAACTTTACCGCATTGTCTGCCTTGCCCACCCGCGCGGCTCGTAGAACGGAATTCTCTGTTGGCCTCAGGCACTATTTTATAAGCCTTGCCCAAGCGAGGTTGTAAAATAGCACCCATCATGTTGGGAATGGAGATATTGGCTAGCATGTAAGCCCACTGGCACCAGTTTTTGGCATCCAACTCCATTTCATCCCAAAACCTGTCTCAAAGTCGACATCACCAGTTCATTTGCAATGGCCCTGCTAAGCATAGTCAGATTGCACATGGTTGTTTCCAAGTCATCACTAATCATGAGTCTCATCTGGTATGAGAAAGGCAGAAATATTGAGATTGGGTCTCAGAAATATTCCCCTGACTTTTTGACAGCACCTGAAGAATGTCGTTTGCCATTCATTGTACTTATAGTTGTCCACAGACTTTGAGCTTTTGTTTTTAATTGGCAATATAGAGGATTAGAAAGTGGATAGTTGCATTTTTTGGTGGCAGGTTCATGATTCACAAATTATCTGCTAATTATGTGTCCCCATATCATCCAAATGAAGATAATGTTGATCCTAAAGATACATTAACGTTGTCTGTAACATCTGCAGACAGCACGGCTACCTTACAACATAATTTGGCCACCAATTGGCCAACCCATCTTCTCTTCTTAAAGAGAGGTTGTCTCTTTTAAAGGGAAGTTGTGCTGAAGAAAATGGCTGCAATTAAAATTTCAGAAAATAAAGCATCAGGGCAGAGAGCGAATTTCAAAATGATGGATGTGATGCTGGAGACAAATGTATGTAGGGTGGAAGACAGGAGACCAGCAATCTTGAGAGTTTTGGAATAGTCAGGATTAGAGGTTGAAAAAGGCCTAGCCGAGGGTTTCAGCAACATAGAAACTGAGGGAGGGTTGGTGTTGAGTAATGTTATTGAGGTGGAGGTAGGTAGCCTTGATGATATTGTGGATATGCGGACAGAAACCCAACATGGGGTCAAACACAACAGCAAGGTAGCAAACAGTCTTTCTCAGTCTAAGGCAGTTCCCAGAGATTGAAACAATTGATAAAGAATGGAGTTTGTTGCAGGACAAAAAGCCAATGGTTTCAGTCATCCCAATATTTGACTAGAATAAATTTCTGCCCATCTAATATTGGATGTCTGACAAGTAATGTGATGGATCAGACAGCAGAGTGGCCCAAGAAGGTGGTGGTGGGATAAAATTGACTGTCATCACCGTAAATGTGTCACCATTTTTAGTCAGGTAAATTTTTGAAGATTTGTCTGACTAATACATTCAAAATGTAATAATGATTAACCACACATATTTCGAGAACCATTCAAATGTTTTGAATTGATTAAAAATAATTCTTCTGAAAAACATACGGTATTTCATATCTGTTACAATATTCTAGGTGCTGGAGCTCTTTGAAGCACCATCCTTGCTTATATGGGACAGAATGCAGTGCAGTTGTAATGTAATTACACTTTAATCATTACATTGATTGTTAAAAATCCTGCTGTTTTGTGTTAATGGTGTTTTTGTAGAGTGTTATTGACATGTTTTAGCGACCTTCAAGTTTCAGGTTTCATAGATTTGCCTTTTAGTGAAATATCAGAACTGCTTGACTTAAAAAAAAATGATTACCAACACTACTTGCTGCTTTTGCACAACAAGAAAATCTACCATTAGCTTGTGGGGTGGCAAAGTGGCACAGTGTTTAGCACTGCTGCCACACAGCGCCAGGGACCCAGGTTCAATTCACAGCTTGGATCACTGTCTGTGTGGAGTTTGCACGTTCTCCTCGTGTCTGCATGGGTTTCCTCCCACAGTCTGAAAGATGGGCTGGTGAGGGGCAACAGGCGCCGGTGGCAACTAGTAATTTTCAAAATAACTTTATTACAATAAGCCTACTTGTGACACTAATGAATAAACTTTAAACTTTAAAATTGCCGACAGTGGCTATTAAAGAAGAGGCTCTCTGTCAGGTTAAGTATTTTACATTGAAAGAACTTACCCATTCCTCATTCTCAAACAGGTTAGGTTAGTTAATTAAAGTCCAAGAAGATTAAATTCTATCTTAGCAAACAAACCAAAATTGCACTAGACACAATCCATTGATGTCAACCTCAGGAAGGAGCTTAGCAGAGCTTTCATTCCCAAATGTCAGCTAGAAGCAACAATTAATTTTCAGTGTCTGGGCTTTTTTGTGTTGATTGACTGGTGGTTCCCAAGGAACAATATGAACTTTACCAGTTGTTATATGTTAGTTCAAATTCAAGCAGTATCTGCACTGAATTTAGTTCGGATTTTTCTTTAGATTCAGCAATCTTTTGAACCTTACTACAAAACATGAGAAGAAAACAAATGCAAAATGAAACCGCAATGTTGTTTGTTTCCCTCAGTTAATGTTGCTTGCTAACTCCTGCTGAAGGTGCACACTCTTCTTACAACGCCCATGATTTAATTCACAAATTGCAGAACTAATGATGTTTCCATTCTCAAAATCAACTTGGCAATGAATGTTAACTGATAGAGCCAGTTGCAGCTGGCTCTCAAAATATCCTTGTGCAACAGAACTTGACAACTCATGTATTTGTAAAGGATTTCAAGGGACAACATTTTTCTCAGCTGTCTCTATCATGACCAACTTACCCAAATGAATAAAA
Organism: Mustelus asterias; assembly: GCF_964213995.1. NCBI lineage: Eukaryota > Metazoa > Chordata > Chondrichthyes > Carcharhiniformes > Triakidae > Mustelus > Mustelus asterias. The sequence goes on from NC_135804.1 coordinate 92,158,717, forward strand.
CAAGACATAGAAAAATTCTTGCAAATGGTAATGTGGTCATTCCAAATACTGCTGTTAATAATTTTATCTCCTTCATCTATGTGTCTGATACAATGGATAATGGCTTTACAAAAATTACATACTCAAATATACAAATGCGCCCCATTCAAAATCTAACATTAGGATTAAACAAATTAAACTTGTTTTATTAATTATTGCAGTTTTTTAAAGATTACAGAGAGCATGTGTATACATTGCAGTTGCCACATTACCTTCTAAGATACCGCATGCACAGTTACAGACAAAATGACAGCACAAAGTCCAAATTCACTTGACTATTTTCCTTTGGCAGCACAAACACATTATTTATTCAACTCATGCATATGAAGTCTGGTACTGCAGCTTTCCGAGCAGTACTCTGTAAGACAATATCAAGTCATGTCTATATTGTACCATGTGGCTCAGTGCGAAATAACAATCCAATTTGACTTGCCTGAGATAAAATTGAATAGAAAACTGCACGTTCTCACTATCACAGTGAGTTGTCTAGTTAGTAGCTGAATACACGGGCTAAGCAAAGCCCAAGGTTTAACTCTATATCAACTGTAAGTTAGCCGAGATGGTGATTTGCCTCCCTGCTCCAGGTTGAGAAAGGAAAATAAAATAGCCTGGGTGGCTGTGCCTGTTTATCATTCAACAAACTTTAGTTCAACAAGTGCACATGGAGAACATTGGATAACGACAAAAAGTATCATGCCCATTGATAGAATGGGCTATCAATGCTCACCAGCAGTCTTGCACAAGAATAACAATTCGAATGAGGCATTGGATCTTGGGAGCTTATTCCAGAGAGGGCTTAGGACATTTATGGGAGGAGAGGGGGAGAAAAATATCTCAAAAAGCAACTGGATAATACTTCAAGCCCTGATGCATTTTTTTAAAGTTCAATTTACTTCCACAGTTCAAGCACTCAACTGTACTTTTCTCTATCTCAATAATCTTTGACAGATTTAAATCTAAAATGAAGATCATTCATCTCTGGACTCTGGATTCAGTCTCTATATCAAAGTTTGCAGTCATCAGCCAGACTCTACAAAATATGAATTTTTGCTTCCGACACTGAAAGGAATCATTGTGATGATGATGTTGTTGAACAGAAAACAGTGCATTTCAACCCTGGATAAGTTAGTAAGTTGTCCTCAAAGCCAACGTTCAGTCCAGTGAGAGGAAAACAATCTCTAAAATTAAATTAACGAAGGATCAGTCACAAGGGGACACAAGTTCAAGGTGAAGAACAGGGGGTTTAGGGGCGATGTGAGGAAAAACCTTTTTAACCAGAGGGCAGTGACAGTCTGGAAATCGCTGCCTGGGAGGGTGGTAGAGATGGGTTGCCTCACATCCTTTAAAAATACCTGGATGAGCACTTGGCACATCATAACATGCAAGGCTATGGGCCAAGTGCTAGTAAATTGCATTAAGTAGGTAGGTCAGGGATTTCTCACGTGTTGGTGAAGATTCGATAGGCTGAAGGGCCTCTTCTGCACTGTGTGATTCTGTGATTCTGATTCTAAACAAAGCTTGGGAGTCAGAGTCTTAGTGGCTCTGGGCACAAGGCTTTACAGATTTTCCTCCATTCTTATGTTCAATTCACTGAAAATTGATAGTCTCACTTAAACTACCAAAATTGCCTTCTGCTGGAGAAGGCAACATACCACTGATGCAACCTGATCATTTATGGTTGCAGTTAAGACATACTGTTAAGAAGTGTAGTGAAAGCTTCACTCTGCAACCAGCACAAAGGATGTATCTGACTTTTGAGCGCTTAATGCAAACAGTGGGTGTCAAAAGTAGAAGAGTGTTCCCCGGCACAGCACTGACATCTACTATCTTGATAAGGTCAAACAGTCTTCCTCCTGCTGGATCTCATTCTAATCAGCATTCTGTGGCAGCAGTCAGAGAAGAAAATAACACTGACTTGAAATTGTTCCAGTTTTCATCAGAGTTTTACAGTTACATTCTTTTGCAAATACGATAGGTGATTTGTCGGTGTTTATGGTATTTAAATCAAATGTAGTATAGTGAGGAAGCAAACCCATTCATAACTTCAATCATGTTAAAACACAGGCACTGGGTATTTTGAAATTAAAAGACTTACAAACACTTTGAAAATAAAAACATTAGTTTTTTCACCATCAACAGGCAGTACCAGAATGTAAGTGGTCGGCAATTAATTGAAGTAATTAAAGGTCCATTGAGGCTTATTATAGAATCAGAATTCCTACAGTGCAGAAGAGGTCATTCGGCCCATCAAGTCTGCACTGACTCTCTGACAGAGTATCTTACCCAGGCCCTCTCCCTTGCCCTATCTCTGCAACCCCAAACATTTTTCATGGCTAATCCATCTAACCCACACATCTTGGGACACCAAAGGGCAATTTAGCATGGCCATTCCACCTAACCTGCACAATCTTTGGAGTGTGGGAAGAAACCGGAGCACCCAGAAGAAACCCACGCAGACATGGGGAGAACATGCAAACTCCACAGTCGTCCAAGGCTGGATTTGAACCCGGATCCCCAGACCTGTGAGGCAGCAGTGCAAATCACTGTGCCACCCAAAATACTTAGAGATGCCTGCGCTCATCTATTTCTGACCTCCTTTGCATCCTCAATCCCCATAATCCCTAATCACTTTACTTACACAATTTGGGACAGTAAGGCGCATTTAGCAAGGCCAATCCACCTAACTTGCATATTGTTGGACTTGACTAGTGTTATCTGGTCAGCCTCCATGTAGGGTTCCACTAACAGCAAGAGGCAGGTTTGATGCCTGAAGGCAGCATCCCAGGAGTGGACAGGTGGGCCAATGCTCCAGGCAGACTTAGGGGCACTTCTTGCAGGCCAGGGTGCTAGCATAGTCGTAATATCACTTGACTAGTAATCCAGAGACTCGGACTAAGACTCCAGAGAAATCCCACCACAACAGATAGTAGATTTTGAATTCATATATTAATAATTCTAGAAAAAAATGTCAGATTGTCATAAATCTCATCTGGTTAACTAATGCCCTTCAGGGAAAAAATAACTCGGTCATCTTTGCCCAATCTGACCTACTTGCACCTTTACCCTCAGCAAAGTCTTTCAGGCTGAGACAGCCTCACAATATGCTGAGTTGTATCGAACCATGACAGAAAAGCCACAAAAGAATAAAACTGGATGAACCACCTCATTGTCCAAGGTACTGAAACAACAAAGGCACAGCCTGCCCCGTCGACCATATTGTTCTTTCTTCACTGTTGCTGGGTTGAAAAGCTGGAACTCCTTTCCAATAAGCACTGTGAGTATAGCTACACCAGATGGACTTCAGTGGCTCAAGAAGGCTGCTCACCAGTCAGCCAATTCAGGAAAAATCAAAAGTAAATGTCTGTCTCCACACTGGGTGCAAGCTTTTAAGCCAGATGGCCGGGTTCAGAAGCCTGCAGGAAATCCTACTCCACAACCGTGTTCTAGATTTCTTATTTTATTCAGCATCTACCCTGTCAAGCCCCTCAAAAAGTTAGATATACTTCCATTAGATCATCTCTCATTCTTTTAAACTCCAGGATATATCGGTCTCGTATACTCAATCTCTCCTCACAGGTCAAGACATTCATGTTCACTGTATTCCCTCGAGGGCATATATTTTCTTCTTTAGATAAGGAGACCAAAACTACACACCATACTCCAAGGTTGAATTTTACACTGCAGGTGGGGGAAGGGGGAGGGGGGGGGGGGGGAGCGGGGTTGTGTGGATGGAAGGGGGGGTGGGGGGGAGGATTTTCCCCACCACCTACCCCAGCCCACCACCCCCCAAGGTAATAGTCAGTGTCTTCATCCGGCTATTGCGAGGAATGCATGCAGTTCTGCAGAGGAGATGCTGATGGAGCCCAGACTTAAAGGTTATGCTAGCTTCTCACTAGGGTCAGGCAGTATGCCCCAGCGACAGGGCTGGATGGTCAGGATTGTCAGGGCAGGATGGGCAGAGGGAATCTGGGTGGGGAAGTTGAATTACCTTGGTGGGGCAAACCTCTGATGGGCACAAGATGGCAGAAAAGAGTGCATCCCCCTTCCCCTTCACTAACTGCCAGGTTTCACCTGGAATCTAGACAGTTGGCACTGGCCTCCTCTACATGATTAAAATTTGAAGGGTCATGAGGGTGTCACTTAGGGGCCTCAATTGGTATATGGGTGAGCAGGCTAGCCAATGTCTCCCACCACTGGTAAAATCTCAGTGGGGGCAAGTAGGCAGTGGGCATGGAACAACTGTCATGGGACCCATTTTTACTCCCCCCCCCCCCCTCCACACACACACACACACACACACACACACCGAAGTTGCCACCTGGCCCACGGGTATTGCTAAATTCTAGTCCAGGTATGAATTCACCACTACACTATATACTTAGCAAACATAGCAAATGCCTTCTTAATTTCTTGCTATACAATCCTGTTAAATTACGTGGTTCATATACAAGTATACCTTGGTCCCTCAGCGAAAGCATCTCCCAGTCTCTCATCATTCAAAAAAAATCTTCTTTTTACACTCCTCCACAGCCTCTTTGCATTATCCTCACCGCTCATTTTACCATCTAATTACATATTGTCAGCAAACCTGGATATGTTACAATCAGTCCCCTCAACTAAGGCCAACATTTTCCAGCTGTCCCTGTGGTGTGTTTTCCTGCGGCAAAAGGCAGACCACCATTGCCGGCAGGATCTTCCCCTCCCATTGATGTCTGCTGCGTTTTGCATGGCTCGCCTGTCCCACCGCCGGGGAACCTGCAGTGAGAGTTGACTTCAGTGGGACTGGAAGATCTCACCGGGGAAGGGCCAGAAATCCCCACATTAAAGTCTTTAATATAGATTGTAATTGCTGAGACCCAAGTTCTGATCCTTGTCGTATCCTGTGTATCCTACTAATCTGAAAACGTCCTGTCTGTTCTTAATCTCAGTTGTCTGTCCCTTAGGCAATCCCAATCCATGCTGTTGTACTTACCCAATCTCTTGAAGCCCAATTTGGTGTAAAGTCACTGTCAAACCTGTGTACAAACAACTCGGCACTATAATCAATTTGGATACACACAACAGTAGGCACTAAAAGTACTCAGACTTCCAAGCTTTAATTACTTGGGCACAAGTAAGAACACAACGCAAAGCTTTGCAAGGTGTTTTGTCAATTCATATAGAAAATGTAACAGTTATAGTTCACCGTATCTTGCTCTTTGGAATTTTGTTATTGAAAGGGTCTTATTTTCATCCTGTGGCCAAGGCTGGAACACAGTGTTTATGAAACCAACACAAGGTTTGGATTAGTGGCTTATCCTGAGTACGCAAGCTCTGGCCTCACTGAAGGCCTTGTTAGTTGATAAGCATTTTCCATTACTTCACAGAGATGTTTATCATAATTTAATTTCCACAATTGTTTAACTTAATAGCTGGAATTACAACTTAATTTCAACAAGCCTCACATAGAACAGAATCTCACAAGGATGGTGAATGCCAGCATGAACTGATTGAGTTAAATTGCCTATTTCAATGCTATAACTCTTATGTATTTCTATGCAGAATGGTAAAAGTAGCTGGCTCCCATGAAATAGCAGCTTGGAAAATAATCAACGCATTCAGGAAATATAGGGAAAGGAAACAAAAAAAATAAATCAGTTTGTGTGTAATGAAAAGCCTCAATTGCATGGACCATTTTAAAAATGACACTTATTATCACAACAATAGTAGCAACCTCAAACTGGAGGTTTAATTAACTCCCAGCAATAGGAGGTTATTATACTTTATCGATTGAATGTTTAAGTTCAGAGTTTTATTATCTGTTATGTGAAATTTCACAAAGAGAAATATTTCTGTTTTCCCAAAGACAAAACAGTTCTTTTTTTTAGTACAATTTTATCAGAGGAACTGATTTTTCCGTGTTATCTTGTACCTGTGCACGGACAGATTGACCGTTGAAAGGCAAACATTTTGTAAAAAAAACACTCGCCATCTGTGCTCATGCAAAGAATAGCCATGTGAACTAAAATATTCGAGGGCTGACAGTATCTGTAGATCCATAACAGAAATCAGCAAAACCCATGAGATGCACTTTGAGCAGAGCAGCCCATAAGGTTTGACAGCATCTGTGGGGAGATAATACAGCCAATATTTCGAGTCAGAATCCCTGATTCAAAACGTTGGCTCTATTCTCTCTCCACAGATGCTGTCAGACGTGCTGAGATTTTCCAGCATTTTTTGTTTTTGCTTCAGATCCCAGCATCTGCAATGTTTTGTTTTTAACCCATAAGGTTTATCCTGTATTGATAATAAGTGGAATTTTAAAATACATTGCAGCACAGTGGTTAGCACTGCTGCCTCACAACGCCAGGAACTAGGGTTCAATTCCAGGCCTTGGGTCACTGCCGGATGAAGACACTTGCACATTCTCCCTGTGTCTGCATGGGTTTTCTCTGGGTGCTACCACAGTCCAAAGATGTGCGGGTTAGGTTGATTAGCCATGCTAAATTGCCCCTTAGTGTCAGCAGGATTAGCAGGATAAATATATGATGTTGTGGGGACAGGGCCTGCGTGGCATTTCTGTTGGTGCAGGCTCGATGGGCCGAATGGCCTCCTTCTACACTGTAGGAATTCTATGTGTCTATGATTCTTATGTAACTCTTCTGTGACACCCACATACTTCCCAAACCACTCTCTTCTGAATGATAAGTGAAGTTCAGAATTTAAAAATATTTTCTGTTTTATGGACTGAAATTTCTTCTGTGCCGCTTGATCTGGTGGAAAGCCTCAGGTATGAGTTGCAATGCCTGTTGACACCGAGCAGCTGTTTCTATTTGTGTATCATAAATCTGCGTTACATTATACAAACATTTATGGCCTTCAGACTAACCTGTCATTTCTCACTGCTGTTGTATCCAGCAGACCTGACACACTGGTTACCTGCAAGTCATCTTCAATGTATCGACTGGGGAAATCAGGTGTATCCAACCCTAGCGCATCATAAGAGCATTTAGTCAAGTAACGCAACAGCTGCACTTCAATATTCTTCATCAATTCAAATAAAATGGAGATAAATGCAAGAAATATTTCAGCACAGGAGCAAAGACTGGATCGACAGAAGGAAAGGCGATGCATCAGCAATTACAAGGGAGTGAAAAGTGTTCGGTTAAAATACAGGGCAGAGAGCAGTGCCTCAAAGTTATGGTCAGAAAAAGAGGAAATATTACTAAATTCTCATGGCAACAACTCATTTTGAGGAGTGGGCTGAGGGGACATGGTAGGAAAGATAGTAAATTGTGGTGAGGATTGTAAAAGACTAGGGAGGGCAGATGACTGACGACTGTATGGAAAATATATAACAGATTTGTAAATTTGGGGAAAACTCAAATGGTAAGATTTTATGTTGAATAAAGGCAGAAATGCTTCTCCCTGCCCTGCTGCCACCGCCTTTCCTTTGAGCACTTCACTCCGTTCCACCCTCTCAACCCTCCTTTAGAATTAACCACTGCCCCTCCAAGGATATCCCGTAAAAAGCCACTCTTCTTTATTACCTCAGCTTCACTCATGCACCTCTTCATCCAGGATGAGATCAATCCCCATATCGACTCCAATGCCCTCGGTCCTTCAAATTCACTGCCATTCCGAGCACTTTTCCATTTCTATGGTCCTAATCATTGTTAAAGTCACACATGATTTCATACTCATTTCTCTTGCCATCTTCGTCCTCTCCTCCTTCGATACCATTTCCTTCTACGTTCATCTCTGAAGATGAAGAAACACTGTGCTGTCATTGATAACTGAATCACCTCCCATACTATCATTCAATTGCTGTGGCTTCTATCTTCAATCATTCAGTCAAAGTAATGAACACCCATTGTGGCTTCTCCTTTGTCCTCCGGTCCATTGTATACTGCTAAAGTCATTGACCTGATAATCCAGAGGCCCAAACTAATACTCTGGTAACACAGATTCAAATCTCAACATGATAGCTGGTGAAATTTAAATTCGATTAATAAAATCTGGAATGATAGAATTGTACAGTGCAGGAGGAGGCCATTCAGCCCATTGAGCCTGCACCGACAACAATCCCACCCAGGCCCTATCCCCATAACTCCATGTATTTACCCTACTTGTCCCCTGACACTAAGGGTCAATTTAGCATGGCCAATCCACCTAACCCGCACATCTTTCGACTGTGGGAGGAAACTGGAACACCCGGAGGAAACCCATGCAGACACGGGGAGAATGTGCAAACTCCACACAGACAGTGACCCAAGGCCGGAATTGAACTCGGGTCCCTGGTGCTGTGAGGCAGCAGTGCTAACCACTGTGCCACCGTGCTGCCCCATGAAACTATCATTGATTTGTTGTAAAAAATGATCTTGCTCACTAATGTCCTTCAGGGAAGGAAATCTGCTGTCCTTACCTGCTCTTGCCTACATATGTCTTCAGACCTCCAGCAATGTGTTGATCTTTAGTTGCCCTCTGAAAGGGCTGAGCAAGCTACTCAGTCCTAGGAATGGGCAACAAATGCTTATCTTGCCAGTAAAGACCACCCAATGAAGTACTTTTTTCTCTCTCTGTATTTCCGCATCTGAAAGAATAAACATCGCTCGGATTTTCCACTGTTATTCTACTGAGCAGTTGGATGATGAAGAAGGGCATACATGTAGGCAATCATGGTGAGAAACGGACAATAGACATAACGGCTGTTCATGCTGGCGAAATTCTCTGTTCCCGCCGGCAGCGCACCCCAGCCCGCGGGTTTCCCGCCGGCATGGGGTGACATCAATGGGAATTCCCATTGACAGCAGAAGGAACAGAGAATCCCAAACAATGCGCCACCTCCTGGTGGAAAGCTCATGGCTGGGAGGCCAGAGAATCTCGCCCAGCATCTTAAGAACTATTGCCATTTTAACCTGCATATTGTGACTTTCAAATTTAGCCTGTGGAGATCCCCAATTTCAAATTTCCCAAGGTTATATCTAAAGAGCCTTAGGCTCTTCCCTCCCTCCGTCACAATCTTTGGTCTGCAGTGACAGCATTAAGCACTCCTGCGTTAAGAGCGATAAGGGTCAGAAGCAACACAGGACTACATTTAATTAAACTGGCAATTAACAATGTGTCCATTCCTAACCCAACTTCATCAGAGCACAATATCCTATTTTCTCGACTGCCTATTCTTCTATGTTTGCGGCAAGATTACCAATTAGGAGTAAAGTCGGATGTCTTTTTGTGGTGCAAATTTGTGTCGATGGGGAGTAGGATTAAGACTGCAGCAGCAAATAAAAGCAGGCAGCCTCCAGTTGAAAATGACACATAATGCAGAAGCCACATTTCTAGATAAGAGCTGGCACAAAAGCTTAAGGGGAAATTCATGTTATTCTCTCAACCCATTTATCTTTACTGTTCATGGATTGACAATGCAGAATTGCCACTCAGCAGTTGGCTTGTCCAAAATTCTGACTTCATTAAACTTACTGCGTCTAATTTATTGAGCTCATCTGACTACATGAACTTAAATGGGATAAGTCAATTAGCTCGAGTAGTTGTAAAAGTCAAATCTATATCAGTAATTTGAGTTGTCTTTTCCTGTGATGCATGCATTTGAACTTCACCTTTGGGTCAGAATAGAACTCTTTAGCAGCTGAACCCAGGAAAAAACTGACATATTTAAACTCAGGACATTAAGTACATTATTCTACAGTTGAGGGTTACTTGTTCCTTTATTTTTTTTAAAATCCCTCTATGTATTGTCACAGTGATGGGAAATTATAGCTGACTGATATCTATCCATAATTTCACCAGCTGACCAAAAACATACCGAATTGTTTAAGAAGGATCCTTTTTCAAAGACAAGGAAAAACACTGACTAAAGATGGCTGCCACATGTCACCTGGTGTCTAGAATTGTAAGTTGACCATTTCTGGAAAGGTACTATATGGATTGCACTGCAGCCATGCTCTGATATGTTGCTCATTGAATTTCACACCTGGAGGGTTGTCAAGGTCCACTTCCAAGAGGACAATTTAAATGAAGATATTAAAAATGCAAAAGTGTTGGACTTCAATCAACCATAATCCTATCAAGGCAATTGGGAACTGCTAGCCTGCCAGGACATACAACCAACGGATACTCAAACCCCCAATGAAGGATGAAAGAATCTAATCTCTTGTTCGTTTTTACTATCTTGAAATGTGTCAAAGGTTTCTGAGAATCAACATCAAAATGTGATTACTTGTTCTACATGAATGACTGCAGCAGACATGGCAATTGAATTCCTTTGAAAAATACAGCAAGCAGTACTTCAAGAACTGGGTATGCCTAGAAGGAAGTGAAATCTGGAAAAGCTCCTAATGGAGCAGCAAGGAAACTCACTCTCTCTTAAGTTGAGTAAAACACTGGCTGGGATTTTCCAGTCTTGCTCAGTCAAATCTCCATTCACTGCAGCAGGACTGGAGAATCCCAGCTATGGGTTATCCCACAGCTATGGAGAATTCTGGCCCCTATCTCTGCAGTCTAAAAATCCAGAAATATTGAATGTCTCTTGTAAAGAACCTCAGAAGAAAACCACTGATTTCTGGAAAATGGACCATGGATTAAAAGAAAGGATATTGTCTCCAACAAATGCAGTACCATGGACATTGATTCAACTCTGGGATTTTTAAAGCAATCGACTAATTGATAATAGCTACAATCTACATCCCAGGTCAAGCAAAGGACTTAACTGTATATGAAATAAACTTTATATTTGGACTCTAACTTTCCTTCTGTCTGATACCTGTGTGTGGTGGCACAGTGCTTAGCACTGCTGCCTCACAGCGCCAGGGACCCAGGTTCAATTCCCAGCTTGGGTGACTGTGTGGAGTTTGCACATTCTCCCATGTCTGTGTGGGTTTCCTCTGGATGCTCCAGTTTCCTCCCACAGTCTAAAGATGTGTAGGTTAGGTGGATTGGCTATGCTAAATTCTCCTTCAGTATACTTGAACAGGTGCAGCACTGTGGCCACTAGGGAATTTTCACAGTAACTTCATTGCAGTGTGAATGTAAGCATGCTTGTGACTAATAAAAAAACTTTTTTGTCATGTTATGTACTTCAGGTTTTTTTCCCCTCAGGTTTAGTAGCTAATAAACTTGCTCAATCTTCAACACAAGGAAACCTTGTGATTGACTCCATATTGTTCACTGCATAGATAATAAAACAATATATTTGGATTTGGAAAATGCATCCATGGGAAAAATAAATTGAAAAGCCTTTGTTGTGACCAGCTGGGGAGGCTAAACAGAGGGGAACTAGTGCATTGCTCTTCACCTGGTTGGAGCTCCATATAATCTATCAGGACTTCTAATATGTAATCTTCACAAAGCAACTGGCATAAAGCAAATGACATAAAGCTGTCAGCTCTCACCCATTTAGAAAGTGAGATATACACATTGTTGTTTTAAAAAAAGAAACGTCAGCAATAGCTTGGAGTACCATTCACTTCCGAAAGGTAAAGACTGCATTATGAAGGGAAGATTTTCTCTATGTTAATAGCTTGGAGTACCATTCACTTCCGAAAGGTAAAGACTGCATTATGAAGGGAAGATTTTCTCTATGTTAATAGAATAAGAATACTGAAAATGTTGATTTTTTTCCTAAATTCAATGCACAAAGGAAAACTCAATCCTATGTTTCACAGTCAGTCAGTCAGTCTCACTGTTTTTGATTATGAATTAAAGATTACCCTAATGGTGATAACATCAGAATATTCAGAATGGGGCTCAAAAAGTAAGGATCAAGGCATTTGTTTGTGTATTCTGATTATCGACAGTTTAGGCTAAATATTTTTATTTAATTTTCACTCTTTATATCAGAAGGCATTGTCATAGTCATAGAATGCAGAAAGAGGCCATTTGGCCCATCAAGCCTGCACCGACAATAACACCACCCAGGCCCAATACCCGTAATCCCACATATTTATCCTGCTCGTCCTCCTGACACCAAAGGTCAATTTAGCATGGTCAATCAACCTAACCCCCCATATCTTTGGACTGTGAGAGGAAACCGGAGCACTCGGAGGAAACCCATGCAGACACAGGGAGAACTTGCAAACTCCATACAGACAGTGACCCAAGCTGGGAATCAAATCTGGGTCCCTGGCACTGTGAGGCAGCAGTGCTAACCACTGTGCCACTGTGCTGCCCCATTCATTGCAGTTAATCCAATGAATGCTTGCAATTTGAAACAGTGGCCTTAATTCTCTGACCTCGTCCATGGCTGGGATTCTTCTGTCCCGCAGTGGTGAATGGAGATTTGGCTGAGCACCAAATTCTTCATTCTCAAGAAGGCAAATGGAATGTTGGCCTTTATCGTGAAGGGGATGGAGTATAAAAGCAGGGAGGTCTTGCTGCAATTGTACAAGGTACTGGTGAGGCCGCAACTGGAGTACTGTGTGCAATTTTGGTCCCCTTATTTGCGGAAGGATGCATTGGCCTTGGAGGGAGTACAGAGAAGGTTCACCAGGTTGATACCGGAGATGAGTGGGTTAGCTTATGAGGAGAGATTGAGTAGATTGGGCCTGTACTCATTGGAGTTTAGAAGGCTGAGGGGAGATCTTATAGAGACGTATAAGATAATGAAGGGGCTAGACAGGGTAGAGGCAGAGAGATTCTTTCCACTTAGAAAGGAAACAAGAACTAGAGGACACAGTCTCAAAATAAGGGGGAGTCAGTTTAGGACAGAGTTGAGGAGGAACTTCTTCTCTCAGAGGGTAGTGAATCTCTGGAATTCTTTGCCCATTGAAGCGGTGGAGGCTACCTCTTTAAATGTGTTTAAGTCACAGGTAGATAGATTTCTGATCAATAATGGAATTAAGGGTTCTGGGGAGCGGGCGGGTAAGTGGAACTAAACCACTGTCAGATCAGCCATGATCTTATTGAATGGCGGGGCAGGCTCGAGGGGCTAGATGGTCTACTCCTGCTCCTATTTCTTTTGTTCTTATTCTCGTTTCCGTATACAACATCGGAGAATTTAGGCCTGTGTTGTAAAATGTCAATGCAAGTAATGGGTCATTTATTTGTCAATGCTTCTCAGCCAACCAAACGAAAAATATGGTCACTTGGCAGAAAGGTAAAGCAAAATTAAAACCTACTCCTCAGGACATATCAAGCACTGTTCAATCCTGAAAAATGCTAAATAATTTTTAAAAACTCAGAATAAAGGAGCCAATTTGCAAACATGTTATGCCAACTTGCAAACTTCAATACCTTGAAGGTGATATGTCAAGTTTGTTTGTTTTTCTATTCATTTGGGCGATGCCTAAATCACAGTCTGTGGGCTGAAATTTTGTCACTCAAAAAAGTTGGGAATGGGTGCGGAAATTGGGAAGAGAGAGAAAACTGGAATTCCCCTCAAAAAGAGCCCTTCACAAAGTTTGCGTTGTTGGTTTGGGTTAGGTTCCTGTTGCACCTGGATCGCCATTGACAGGCCTCGGGGAAATTTGCCTTTCATTCCCCCCAGAAAATTTCATCAGCTCAGGTGGATTTTAAATCCCTTTGGGAAATCTGCCAGTTTTGAGAGTGCAGGGATCCTGGGGTAAGCCTGCTGATGAGTTGAGACATTTTGACAAGTATTCAATATTTTGACAACTTAGAACATAGAAAAAATACAGCACAAACAGGCCCTTCGGCCCACAAGTTGCGCCGGTCATGTCCCTACCTACCTAGGCTTCAGTTAATACTTCAGAAACTATTATTAGATTCTGATGTATAAATTAGATGTGTTTTTACTGGAGTGATTGATCATGGAGCTATGTCCTCCAAAGGTAAGTTGACCATTACATTGATCAGTATTGGGTAAGTGTTGAGATGCACGAGAGGACTTTGTCCACTGAGAAAGATGATATTATGCATTCAAAATTATAAAACAATGTTTGTGAACACCAGTTTTATAATCTGAAGTGATTTAAATGTCCTTAATGCTTTAAATTTGAGAAAGAAATATCTGCAGCTTTCATTTAGAAGAGAAACAATCACATGCACCTGTAATTGTTTGAATGATGGCCACCTGGTGTAGCTTAATAAAATGGGCCATCTGTTCTTTTAGTTCCAATAGGATACATTGTCTTGAGTTGGAATAGTTTGTTTTGACAATTGAACCGTTATGAATGCTGGGCTGCGTTTTAAAAGCTAATGAACCAATTGGATCAGCAGGCACTTGTATGCATAGTCTGATTGACAGTTTGATTGACTGTTTTAAGAGTTATTAAATAATTATCTGTGACTGGTGTGCTTTCTGAGTAGTTGTTCATTTGATTTCAAACTGAATGAGTTGAGGACATTTTTTTTCCCCAACAGTTCTTGGGATTTTTCCTGTATAGCATAAATCGTGGTTTGTTTGAGTGACAGCTATATCAGATTATTAAAATATTTATTTCACTGTCCATTTCAAAGACCTCCCATTGCTATTACATGGTTCTTGAGGTCTCAGCACAGTGGATACTGAGAGAGTGGCAATGGGCAAATTCATGGGGTGATGGATGGGTTGTGGAGGTATGAGGAGGTATAGGAGCATGTAGGGACATGGGAGGGGTATGGAGAAATAAGGGAGCATAGTGGAGGGGTTTGGAAGATACATGTGAGCCTGGGGAGCATGGTAGATATTAGAGGGCATGAGGGATATGGGGGTTGGAGTGGGCATGGGGTGTGAAAGGGAAAGAGGTGTGTATGTGAAGATGATGTGGATGAGGAGGAGTAAGAACAATGTGGAAATCTGGGCCGAGAAACATGTCTTCTACCCAATCCACCTCAGCATCTGCACCCCTCAAATGTTGCCTTGGGCCTGCCTAGGATGGGGACAGATCCAAACCTTTGACACGCACTTCTCTAAGAGGTAGAAATTTGGCAAGAAGGGAATACGCAACAGTTTAGCTTAGAGGAAAGATTGAGAAATACCCTGACTTGCAGTCCCTGGACCAGAATCAGAAATCCAGCCCGATGTTTCATGAATTTGGCAGAATTAAAAAGTAGAAGCAAAAACACATCTTATGTGCAATTGGTTAGGCTTTAAAATGGAATGATCTTTCTAGGCAATTTGGAGAATAATTACATTGTATAATAATGAGATAATTAGGTAGTATTTAAGCCATCCTATCAAAAGAATCATTCTATTTAATTTGCTAATCAAGACTGAACTTTGGTGCTGGTTCAGATCTTAACAGTCTCCATTTCAAGCTTTAACTAGTAATTTGAAACAACGAGCATGATGATTTTGATTAACCAATAAAATATTACACTGGTGTCACCAACCGCAAAGGCAGGTATACCAGTGTGCACTCGTCTGGAACAAACTTATATTGAAACTAAATCACAATATTATTGCCCACGTCAATTAAACAGTCAAGCCCACAACTAAAAAAAAGCATCAGGTGCCCTGCTGAAAAGCATTGAATGTGAGGAGGGTTATGTAAAAGTACTGAAGAAAATGTATTCCCTTTTATCTTTAGGTTGCATTTACACTTCAATTTTACGTATTGAGAGATGTGGTATGAGACATCCCATTGATCTCAGAGCATAGGAGTTTTATCTAGATTGGACCCTATTCCCACCTCAATGTCTGGCCCAAGTTAAAAATTCTGAAAAGATCTATTGGACTTTGTGAGCAACTCAGATGCTTAAATAAAGCTTATTGAAATCTTTTGGATGTTGCGCTGTGCTCTCAATTCATTAAAAATATATTGGCCTGGTGCAGTGCTCTGTTCCATCCACAAGGGCCTGACTCTCCACAAAACATCATTAATCAGGCACTGCTATAAATTTGTACTGAATGGTTATAAATTGAGAGAGGGAAATGTACAATGAGACCTGGGTATCTACATACGTCAGTCACTGAAGGTAAACATGCAGGTGCAGCAGGCGGTAAAGAAGGCAAATGATATGTTGGCCTTCATAGTGAGAGGATTCGAGTACAAGAGCAGGGACGTTTTGCTGCAATTATACAGAGCCTTGGCGACGTCACACCTGGAATATTGTGTGCAGTTTTGGTCTCTAGCGGTAGTATTTAAGCCATCCTATCAAAAGAATCATTCTATTTAATTTGCTAATCAAGACTGAACTTTGGTGCTGGTTCAGATCTTAACAGTCTCCATTTCAAGCTGCAGTGGGAGTACAAAGGCTTACCAGACTGATTCCTGGGATGGTGGGACTGACATATGACTGACATATAACTCAGCAACCTGATCTTGTCTCTCTCCCCCCTCCACCCCCCACCCCCCCCCCCCCCCCCGCCCCATATGCTTTGACCTCTTGTGTCCCAAGAACTATATCTAACTCCTTCTTGAAAACATACAATGTTTTGGCCTCAACTGCTTTTTTTGGTGGCAAATTCCATAGGCTTACCACCCTCTGTCTGAAGAAATTTCTCCACATAACTGGTTTAACCCTTACCCTTATGATCCCTGGTTTTGAACTCTCCCACCATGGGGAACATCTTTCTTCCATCTACCCTATCTGGTCCTGTTAGAATTTTACAGGTTCCTATGAGATTCCCCTCACTCTTCTGGCCTCCAGTGAATATAATCCTAACCAACTCAATCTCTCCTCATATGTCAGTCCCACCATCCCAGAAATCAGTCTGGTAAGCCTTTGTACTCCCGCTGCAGCAGGAACTTCCTTCCTGAGATAAGGAGACCGAAACTGCACACAATATTCCAGGTGTGACGTCGCCAAGGCTCTGTATAATTGCAGCAAAACATCTCTGTCCTTGTACTCGAATCCTCTCACTATGAAGGCCAACCTATCATTTGCCTTCTTTACCGCCTGCTGCATCTGCATGTTTACCTTCAGTGACTGACGTACGTAGATACCCAGGTCTCATTGTACATTTCACTCTCTCAATTTATAATCAGATAATAATCTGCCTTCCTGTTTTAGCTACCAAAGTGGATAACCTCACATTTATCCACAAGATACAGCATCTGCCATGCATTTGTTCACTCACTCAGCTTGTCCAAATCACACTGAAGTATCTCTGCGTTCTCCTCACAGCTCAGCCTCCCACTCAGCTTTGTGCCATCTGCAAATTTGGAAATATTGCATTTAGTTCCCTCATCTAAATCATAAATATATATTGTGAATAACTGGGGTTCTAGCACTGAACTCTGCGGTACCCCACTTGTCATTGCCTGCCATCTGGGAAAAGACATATTTATTCTTATTGTCTGCCAACCAGTTTTCTATCCATCACAATACAATACCCCAATCCCATTTTAATTTTACATGCTAATTAATCTCTTATGTAGGACTTTGTCGAAAGCTTTCTGGAAGTCCAAATAAACCATATCTATTGGCTCCCCCTCATCAACCCTACGAGTTACATTCTCTAAGAATTCCAGCAGATTTGTCAAGCTAGAATTCCTTTTCATCAATGCACATGAACTCTGTCCAATCATACCACTGTTTTACAAGTGTTCTGACATAAAACCCTTGATAATGGTCTCTAGAATTTTCCTCACTACTGATGTCAAGATGACTGGTCTATAATTCCACGTTTTCTCTCTACCTCCGTTTTTCAATAGTAGGGTTACATTAGCTACCTTCCAATTTGTATGAACTGCTCCAGATTCTCTGCATACTCCTCACACTCACCCTCCCATCCAGCTTTACGTCATCTGCAAATTTTGAGATATTGTATTTAGTTCCCTCATCTAAATCATTAATATATATTGTGAAGAGCTGGGGTCCACCAATGCATTTATTATTTCAAGGACCACTTCTTTAAGTATTCTGCGATGTGGATTATCAGGCTCTGGGATCGGACAACCAGAGTTGGAGTTGTCAATTAAGCAATGTTTTCCCTTGGGTGCAGCTGATTCAACAAAAATAATGAATGTCTGGGCATTCAGCCAAGCTTCATTTTGTATGCTTTAAGGTTTAAGACCTTGAGTAGAATTCTCCCAAGCCCCCAGCAGTGGGAGAATATGGCAGGAGGCCCAGAAACTGGTTTCACACTGGTGAATTTACAGCAGGATCTTCCACTTATGCCCGCCATAGTGAATTGGAAACCCCTCCAGAGGTCGACATGAAACTCATATGCATGGGATGCAGATGAAGGCCCGACTCCTCTTGCCAGATTCTCTGTGATGTTAGTAAGAAAACATGCCAGTGTTCAACGCATTCAGAAAAACATGGCGCACGGATGTCAGGGCTCATCTGAACAATGCCTGGGGCTTCTTCTGGAGTTCAGGATGGAGGCCACCCACAACAGGGAATCCTGGAGCATCACATCAGTGGCCAGGGAAACATCTGCAGGTGGACCTTCTAAATTTGGAGGATGGTCTCAATTCACCTCCCAGTCTCAGACTGTTTCTAGAAATCGATCTTCGTTCTCAGGAGGTCCATTTTCCGCTCTCAGAGTGATCCTGGAGATCGATCTACATTTTCAGATGGCCCACCTTCTTTCTTCTATAGAATAATGTTGGGTGCCTTTGCAATATGGGAGAATTCTGTCTGATGTATGCTTTATTTAAGACAGATGAGTGATTGCTATGCAGGAGGGCATCTTTGCCATATAATGTGGACAAAAACCTTGGACACTTTTAACAAACATCTGGATTCTCTGAACAGGCAATTGTAGGTTTTTCTTTTCATGATGAAACAGAAGGTGCTGAATGGGGTTCCTCATCCATCTTGTGAAGTGCATTTTAGACAGTAATCGAACAGTACAGCAGAGAGACGAACAGATATAAACTACTGATGCTACTTAATTCTAAATGAAACATCATGCATTCCAAACCTCATAGATTAAATGCAAACTTGGGCAAAACTATTTAACAGCTGGCTTGACATCCAGTTATTGCAGCTGGTGTCAGAAAGGCGAATAGGGGAATTCAGGCCAAGAACTGGTGAGAGTTCACAACTGGCTCACTTTCATAATGACTCATCTGTAACAACATGGAAAAATGCAAATGGCAAAAGGATATTTAATTCAAAGTCAAGGAATTGCACAGTGGAATACACCAGTGAAAGGGAAATTAATGAAAGAGTAATTAATTAACAAACCTCATTTAGTTGCTCAAGTCTAAAATTAGAAATTAATTGCCCAGTTATCAGCAGCATATGATTTTCTTAGACAGAATTCATTACGTTTGAATCAGAATTTTATATTACAGAGGGAGGCCTTTCAGTTCTACTCTGAGTTACCCACTTAATTTCATTCCCGTCTTTTCTTATTATTTTCAAATGTTTACAGAATTCCTTTTGCAATAAATTAGAGTCAAGGGCAGATTTTCTGGTTATGCTCGCCCCATGACTGGAAAATCCCACATGAGGTCAACGGACCATTGCATGGTCGGTCCCCTATGATTCCTATGGTGGGTGGGATGGGAAAATTCCGCCCACAGATTTTATTTTCATCATTGTTTCTGGTGGGACAATCTTTGTCCCAATGCCAAAAGGGGGCAATTCTCGCAAACCGCTGCACTGCTAGAGCTGGAAATCGGCATGGAGCTACATTGAATATTTAAATTAAAATTTTAATATCATTAGTGGGCCCGGGACTGAAATCTCCAGGCAGGATAGTCTCTTCCCACACCCACCCACCCCTGCGCCAGGTGTATTTTGCTCGAGCGAGGTTTACAACAGCTCCCCACTAATGGGAAGCTGGCGGCCCGATCCCACTGGAGTGAAGGGGGGCTATGGAGATCTCCAAGAGGTCAGAGGTAAGGGCTGGGACAGAAGATCAAGGCAGGCGGGGGGAGTGGGTAGGCCTGGCCCGAAGCCATCTGGTAGCCCAGCGATTGGGAGGACCGCAGTGTGAGGCTACTACGCACGCGTCAATCTCCACTATGGCAGATCGGCACATGCGCGGTGGCCTGCTCAGCGCTATGCTGCCAGCCTCTCCAGTGGGAATAGGCCCCACCCACAGATTTTCATCGAGATTCACACTGGGGAACCCTGCAGTGCTCAGAGTGTGGGAAATTCAGTTTGAAAATCCCGCTAAAAAAAAGCGTGATTTACTCCAATTTTTAAACAAATTTATTTGAGAGAAACTCAGCTGAAATCTTTTAGCCAAAATAAGTGTTATTAAATTTCATCCCTTCTCACTACTGAGTCAATAACAAATGATGATAGATTTTAATGAATTAATTTAGCAAAGTCTTTATAATATTCATATCTTTCTCAGATTGTTGAAATGTCTTCACCGCAATGAAGGAACTCAAACCTGTAGTCTTTCCTCTTCGTTGAAACTTTTCATTTCTAATATCATCTTCACACATCAATTTCTCAGAGCCAAAAGCAAAATGCCAAGCAGAAACCTCGTAGTGTTTTATACAGTTTTAACATTAACTCTGCTTCTGTACTGTACTCCTGTTACATAGAAATCAATTTTTAAAAAACGGTTTTTTATCAACTTAAATATTTGTGCACCTGAATCTTAAGTACATCTGCTCACCAATTCCTTTTATCATTTGGCATAAATTTCCATTCCAGTTTCTCTCTGTCAAAATATACCACTTCATATTTCTTAGTATTCAATTATAAGCTGACACCAAACTGGCCAATCAACTACCTCGATGGTGTTGTTGAGTGCCTTATATACATCTTTTAATCATTTATGCAGAGTGGGTTAAGCATTCAGCTTGTTTATAATTTCAGTTTGTAAATCATCAGTTTAAATGCATCTTTTTGTTTTCATTGACATCCTGGGGGGGCGATCTTGAGCACACGCTCATTGTCCCTGCGAATGTCGGCAGAGGTTCAAGCTCCAGAAGTCACAGTTCCTGCCGGAGAGTTTGCAATTTCGGATCGACTTCACCCCTCGCTGGCGACATTATAAGGTTCACCCCCCTGCTTTACATGAATTGGAAATTCTCTAGATCTTTTTAACCTGTCCTCTTGCCAGATATTGAGACCCTGCCGTATATTGACACCACGCTGACCTGACATCGACATGGTTTACAACAGGGTCACCCAGATGTGAGCCTCTCATGGGGGTCTCCCCACCGGCGCAAAGTTAATAATAGCCCCCGGGGGAGAGTGACAGGGCCAGACAGTGGCTTGACAATTCTCCTCTACACTGCCCCTTGGCACAGGTTGGCATTGCTGGGTTGGCACCATGCCCATGCCACCCTGGCAGTGCCCCATTGGGAGTCTCATTGTGGGGGGGTGGTATTCGTTGTGGTGTGGAAATCAGGAGTGCCCCTTGTGTGTTGGGCTGCCCGAGAAGTAATGGCCGACTGAGCGTTCACTTCCGAAATCCCCCTTGGAAGTCGCGGCACCAGGTTGATGTTTACTTAAGTCTGTTGTAAATGGCTACATGGGTTGATCTGTCGCCAGGGAGTGGGGGGTGGGGGGGGGGGGTCCCATAGTTGGATTTCCCCTTCTAGTCTTGGCAGACTTGAAGATCAGCCCTTGCATGATGATTTCAGGCAGTTCTCTGCTCAACATTTTCATTCCTGCCATCCATCTATGAGAACTTTGCAATGGCCCAGTGACTTTAATCTCCATGTCCTCTGGCCAGTTGACAGGCTTTACATCACAGCAGCATCAGGAATTTTGCTTTCCTTCTTTCAGAAGCTGTAGTCTGACCAGTCCCCATTGAAGTTCTCTGACAAAAAGGAGATGCCACTTTCATCTACAGGGGAGGGGGGGGAAGGGGTGCTCATCTGCTTCACTAATATCCTTTAAGGAAGGAAATCTGCCATCCTTACCTGGTATGGCCTACATGTGACTCCAGAGCCACAGCGATGTGGTTGACTGCCCTCTGAAATGGCCAAACAAGCCATTCAGTTTCAAGGGCAACTAGGGATGGGCAATAAATGCTGGCCCAGCCAGCAATGCCCATGTCCCACAAATGAACAAAAAAAATTGAAGTCCCCAAGTCTTACTAGAAAGCTCAGAGTCTTTGAAATGCCTTTCAACCCTTTGAAACCCTTTGTTTCCATTCAATTTCAGTCTCGTCTTTAACTCTCATTTGATTGACAGCTTAATGGCTTTCTACTCAGCCTCCAGTCAGCAGTGTTTATTTACATTTCTCTTTATGCGTGAATGCATCTCAAGTACCCCCATTGTTCCTAACTGTAATTTGTACACAAAAGAACAAGTGAAAAACACTTAGCTGTTTTGAGGTTGCCTGCAGCTGCTTGTGGCCATAATATAGCAAGAAAGTCTTGAAATACTGGAAACACTTGCAGGACACAAAGGGCAGGATGGGGCCATATGGGATGAATATGCTTTACCTAAACAAGGTGAGATCAGTACTTTCTATTCTTGTTGTTAAATCTAAAGTTATGATTTATTTTAAGTCCTGCTTTAATTTTCATGATTTTACTCATCCAAGGGACTTTTGTTGTCTCCCTTCACCTCTAAAAGAAAATGTCTAATTCGCTAACATTTCCTTTTATTTCTTGACCACATTAACTGTCAAAACTGTCAAAATTTTACTTACTATTTATCTGGGTTAATTCCTTCTAATATTTTATTTTAAATGTGTTTTTTTTTTCAGCCTAGTAACTTTATCTTTCATTGGACTCTCTCCTTTACAAATTTTCTATCAATAGCTATTACATTATGGTTGCAATCTCATAGGATCCCCATACCTTCATATTTGTTACCTGCTCCATTTCATTTCCATGAACTACATCCATTATTGTCACCTCCCTTGCTAAAAACTAGATGAATCGAGAAAGACATGCTGGACAGTGTAGAAACTCCTCCACTTGTTTCCAACTGGCATTCATTTTAACTTTGTCTATGTTTGATGTGAAGATGCCGGCGTTTGACTGGGGTGGGCACAGTAAGAAGTCTCACAACACCAGGTTAAAGTCCAACAGGTTTATTTGGAATCACGAGCTTTTAGAACGCTGCTCCTTCATCAGGTGAACCTGATGTATGGGCCACTCATCTGATGAAGGAGCAGCGCTCCGAAAGCTCGTGATTCCAAATAAACCTGTTGGACTTTAACCTGGTATTGTGAGACTTCTTATTGCGTCTATGTTTGATTAATTAGTCATCCATTATTCAAATCCTGCATTTGCACGACCTTGTTCACATGTTTTCTTTCAATCTCTCGTTGTTTGATAGTCCAAAATAAAATCCAATCGAGTAACTTTTCCTTTCTTATTCCTTGGGCAGGATTTTTCCTTTGGGCGACTGAACCCTACCAACAGGCTAAAATGTGGGCCAGAGGTCTGCGGGAGACAATTATTTTGTGATTTTCCCTGAGGCGGCCAATTAATGGTCAGAGGGCAGACTCCCATTCCAATTAAAAGCAGCGGACAGACTCCTGAAGCTAAAGTGCCTTTCAGAAGCCTTCCTTGAAATGAATAGAAGACTCTGATGGAAGATAAGTGAGAGAGATGGTATTTCAAGATAGAGGAGCAGTCTTTCCACCTTCTTCAAATTTAAATTTCAAAATGATTTTTGCAGCCAGGCCACCACTATTTGGTGAAGGAGGCAGGGGTGCACATCCAAATCATAGCTTGTGGCTGCTGCAGAACTCAGGTAGACAGAGAGGCTTCCTGAACAATGTAGGGTTCTAGATCCCTGGTCTGTTGTCAGGAGGTAACCTGGAGGCCGATTGGAAAATCACAGACAGCTTCCTTCATTTGACCCTAAGTTGCCCTTTGTGAGCTGTGTTGGCTACCCTCTGCATATTGGTGTGTAACTTTGCCATTTCATCCCCAATACCAATCCCACCTCTCCAAAAATGGCCTAGACACAAGAGGGAGCCAGGGAGCAAACATGCCAATTTGTGAGGCAATTTCTAGCACTCACCTGCCTCAGTTCCCAACCCCAAAGGAGGCTCAAAATCCAGTTCCTACTTTTAATCAGATGGATTCAGGTTTTGCATCTGCCCTAAGTTTTAGATCTGTAATTAACAATATTAGCTATCCTCCCTTCCCCATTATTTAGTCCCTCCTGAACAACTCACAACCAGGAATGTTCAGCTCCCAATTCTCCACTCCATATTTCTGTTAATACTATTTGATTATTATCTCCCAGTGGAACAGTGGTTAGCACTGCTGCCTTACAGTGCCAAGGACCCGAGTTCAATTCCAGTCTCAGGTCACTATCTGTGTGGAGTTTGCACATTCTCCCTGTGTCTGCGTGGGTTTCCTCCGGGTGCTCCAGTTTCCTCCCACAGCCCAAAGATGTGCGGGTTAGGTTGATTGGCCATGCAAATTTGCCCCTTTGTGTCAGCAGGAACAGCAGGGTAAATACATGGGTTATGGGAATAGGGTGGGATTGTTATTGGTGCAGGCTTGATGGGCCAAATAGCCTCCTTCTGCATGATGGGAATTCTATGGTTCTATAATTAGCAATTTCATTCATTATATTTATGCATCTATGTATATGTATATGAACCAAACCTATCCTTGCTTATTTGGCAATCTTACTTTAATTCTGACTCCTGTTCCTTCAAATTGTCCTTTATTTTACCTTTCATGCATTCTTTGTTCCTTCTACTTTCCTTTCTGCTTTCTCATCTTATGTTCTGCTTTGCACACAAGATCAGTTGAAATTCTCGCTCCAGTGCAGGTTATTTCTCCAGCAAGACACTGGGCCCATTTTATCTGCCAATACTAAAATTGTCTGTTTTCTACAACTTAATCACATAACCTTTCAAAATAAATTTTAGACCAAATTTAAGGTTGAAGGTTGAAGATTGAACTCTGAGTAATATCCTATTCCTGCTGAAACAACATGCCAAACAATCCAGGCCTTCTGTGCTCCATTGGTATTTCACTCTCAGGAATTCTCAATAGGTATCGATTGATCAAGTTCACAGAGATATGTTGACATGCAACCCCCAGGAATGACAACCAACTGTGAAATGTTCTCATGCTATTATTTAAATATTTTCCTCCCCTGAATCTTAACATTGCCAGACTGCATTTCCCACTGAAGTCTGAGATCTAGGATTTCTTGCCAATTTGTGATCCAAGACCACTTTAGTCAGGGCACATTGCCCAATTCCAGCAAAGAGGTAGAGAAAATTTAAATAAGACACATACCATTCTAATGCTATGTCTGAATCGCTTTGTTCTTTTCTGCTGATTCTTCAAAACCTTTGTCCAAACGCTCCACTGCTCATTAGCATACCCTTAAGTCTCAAAATAAATTTCCTGCATTTGTGCAGGTTCAGGATAGGTGGAAATTTGCATCCTTGGTAGGGGGAATAATGCCGGCAGGGATAGGGGGAGTGGTGATCGGGTCACCCTGATGCTGGAGTTGTTTGGAGGGGTTGGGTGACCTGAGCATTTAGTGGTCGGGGGGTGGGGGGAGGTTGCCTGTGAGTTGAAGGGTTGGGGGAGTGGGGAGGGCGGCCTGTCACTGTTCTTTGAGACCGAGTGCTCTTTAAAAAAGGCACCCCGATCTCTGAGGAACAGCACGGTAGAAAATTAGTTAGCAATGTTGCCTCACAGCACCAGGGACCGGGGTTCAATTCCGATCTCGGGTGACTGTCTGCTTGGGGTTGCAATTTCTCCCAGTTTCTGCGTTGGTTTCCCTTGGGTGCTCCTGTTTCCTCCCACACACCAAAGATGTGTGGGTTAGTTAATTGACCATGTTAAATTACTCTTTACTGTCAGGGGGATTATCTGGGTATCTGGGGTTACAGGGATAGGTGGGATTGTTATTGGTGTAGGCCAGATGGGTTGAATGGCCTCCTTCTGTATTCTAGGGATTCTATGATTCTATGAGCAGGACCTGTCAGTGTTTTAGTGCCCTGGCCCTCTCAAGGCCAGTGTAAAACTTGCCCCTCTTCAAAGAAGTGTCCAAGGCCAGGATTTTCCAGCCGCATTCACCCCAAAACCGGAAAATCCCACCCGAGGTCAACGGGCCTTTGCATGTTCCGGACCCCACTCGTTACGATTCCTGTGGTGGGCGGGATGGGAAAATTCTGCTCCAAGTGTCATTCAGTCACTCCTCATGAGCACTGCCAAGACCAATGGGAAACACACCCACTTTCCTGCTGACGAAGACACTTTTTTTTATTTTCAGAGAATTGAGCCCCTCATAATTGGTGAAAATGAGAGCAAGCTGAGTGACAATTACTTGAGAGAGCTGTGAAACTGTCCTTTCAAGCTCAAAATCAAGGACAGGAATGGACTGCAATTTGCTGCACAGGCTTGTCTTTTGCACATTTTAGGTCTTTTAATTTTTTGCCTGACAAACTGTTGAAAGTTGATAACATTCCAGGGAAGAACAGCGAGCATCTGCAATGTATGTGATCATGAGAAGCAATTGTGCACCCCTCCCCAACCAATCTGATTGAAGGATTGTGAAATGAACAGCAACAAGCGCTGAGGAGGAAGTGCAAACGAGAGTGGGTAAATCCAGTCTCAATTCAGGTGCAGAAAGAGAGAGAAGGAAAAATTGAGAGAGAAAAGAGACAAAATAAATTAAAAATGTAGATTTTTAAAAACCTGAAGGCCTGATACTCCTGCATTAGTTTCAGCAGCAGAGAGGTGGATTAGCAGTAATTAACACTTATGTTGTTAAATTGGTACTTGGATTGGAATAGACAACACTTATCTTTCTGTAGTGCGTTTGGTTTTGATCCATCCTGCAAGTGTCGGAATTTAATGCAGTTTAATGGTGAGGCAGGAAGCCAGGTGCAGTTTCAATGAAACTAACAAAGGGACGACACAACTCTGACGGCAACTTCTGGACACTTAAATTTACTCGCACATCTGCCTATTACCTGAAATTGCTGTATGAAATGTTCATAAGAAATGGAGAACATATTAGCTTCCCATTATTTGGCAGGAAAATCTAGACCAATCTCACTTTCTATATATGGAATATTTTGCACATTCTTAATAACCTATCAGTTCCCTTTACAAACAAGTGAGCAGTCTTATTTGTACCATTAGCAATGATGAATTTGATGCGCGAGAGATGATCTGTTATATCATGAAATTAGGTAGCATTTTTTATCACACTTTATAATCGTATGGGTTTTCACACTCCATGTATGTGCACTGGAAATTTTGGTGTAATTTCATGTTGGAAAAGTCAGCATTTAAGTGGAGGCAAATTCAAGCGGCGTTTCCTGATCATGGGGGCTGCTGAAGGAAATTCTACTCCTCTAGGTTTTGCCTGAAACCATAATGCTTCTGCTCACTGATCTGGAGCTAGAGATCATTTTGATCCCCAAAACCCACTGGACACATAATAAAGCTCAAAACATAGAACATCAGGCACAGTCTCTGTGGCACAGACCCATGCATAGCTAGACCCATCAGGAATGCTTGTGACTTACTCTGTCTTAGCCCATGTAAAGCGTAGGAAAGGTCTATTTGGTCCATTTCTCATTATGTTACTTCGGAACTCTCATGTATAGCAATCGTCAGTTTGTTGGAATAGCCACAGGAGTAGCCAGGCTGAAGTTTTGCTCTAATGCACATCGTGAAGGAATAGCTTGCTGCTAATCAATCTCAGGGTCACACCTCTGTATACTAGGTAAGGAGAAATTTCTTCACCCAGAGGGTGGTGAATGTGTGGAATTCACTTCTACAGAGTGTGGTTGAGGCCAAAACTTTGTCTGATTTCAAGAAGAAATTAGACTCTAGTTAGCTCTTAGCACTAAAGGGATCAAGGAATATGGAGGGAAGGGGGGATTCAGAATATTAAATTCAATGATCAGCCATGATCAAAATAAATGGTGGAGCAGGCTCGAAGGCCCAAATGGCCTACTCCTGCTTCTAATTTCTATGTTTTTATGTTTCTAGTTGAACTTCAACTAAGATGAAGCCACATTTGCCTTCCCCATTGCACATAAAAGATCCCATGGCACCATTTAGGAAAATAATGCTGAAGAGTTCTCATTGGTGCCTAACATCACTAAAGTGGGTTACCAGGTTTTCGCATTTTTGTTTGTGAAAACTCGCTGTGCATTAATTGGCGGCTACATTCCCTCCTTTACAACAGTGACCACACTTCAAGGGGGGGAGGGGGCGGGACTTTCTGGTTGCGCTTGCTTCAAGTCCGAAAAATCCCACTGAGGTCAACAGACCTCTGCATGGTCCTGTCCTGCCCACGACAATTCCTTTGGCAGGTGGAACGGGAAAATTCCGCCCCCAAATGTACATCATTGGATGTAAAGCACCTTGAAATGTGAAAGTTGCTTGATTTATTTTCTTTACCAGATATATGTATATCGAGCCAGATATCTAGCCATGCATGGGTCTGTGCCACATAGAGTATGCCTGATGTTCTATGTTTTGAGCCTTATTATGTGTCCAGTGCATTTTGAAGATCAAATTGATCTCTAGCTCCAGATCAGAAAGCATAAGCATTATGGTTTCAGGCAAAACTTAGAGCAGTAGAGTTTCCTTCAGCAGCCCCCACAATCAGGAAATGCCGCTTGAATTTGCCTCCACTTAAATGCTGCTTTTTCCAACATGAAATTACACCAGAATTTCCAGTGCACATACACGGACTGTGAAAACCCATATGATTATAAAGTAAGATTAAAAATGCTGGCTTATACAAGAAAGCCAGCTACGATCTAAGGAGACCCATCAAAAATGCCAAAAAACAGTACCGGATCAAGCTAGACTCCTAGGCTAGCCACACCAACCCCTGCAGACTATAGCAAGGTCTGTAAGACATAACAGGCTACAGGATGAAGGCATGTAAAATCACCAGCTTCAACGCACCCCTCCCTGATGAGCTCAATGCATTTTACACCGGTTTTGAGCAAGAGCTCAGTGAGAGTATGTCCTCCACCCTGGAAGCCCTGGATGAACCTATATCTGGGGTCACCATTGCAGATGTCAGACTTTCTCAAAGGTCAACCCATAGAAAGTGACTGGCCCGGATGGGGTACCCGGACGAGCACTCAGATCCTGCACGGATCAGCTGGCGGGAATATCCACAAACACCTTCAACTTTTCTTTACAACAATCTGAGGTCCCTATCTGCTTTAAGACAACCATCATCCCAGTACCTAAGAAAACCAAGCAGCGTGCCTTAATGACTAACGGCCGGTGGCTCTGACATCCATCATTATGAAGTGCTTCGAAAGGCTAGTCATGGCATGAATCAATTCCAGTCTCCCAGACTATCTGGATCCACTACAGTTTGCCTACCGCCACAACAGGTCGACAGCAGACGCCATCTCCTTGGCCCTGCACTCAACGCTGGAACACCTAGATAACAAAGACACCTATGTCAGACTCCTATTTATGGAATATAGCTCAACCTTCAACACCATTATTTCCACAAAACTCATCTCCAAGCTCCATGGCCTGGGCCTCGGCACCTCCCTCTGTGACTGGATCCTGAACTTCCTAACTCACAGACCACAATCAGTAGGGACAACACCTCCTCCTCCATCATCCTCAACACCGGTGCCACACAAGGCTATGTTCTCAGCTCCCTACTATACTCCTTATACACCTACGAATGTGTGGCCAAATTCCCCTCCAATTTGATTTTCAAGTTTGCAGACGACACCACCCGTATTGGGTCGGATCTCAAACAACGACGAGACAGAGTACAGGAATGAGATAGAGAATCTGGTGAACTGGTGCGGTGACAATAATCTTTCCCTCAATTACAACAAAATGAAGAAGATTGTCATCAACTTCAGGAAGCGTAAAGGAGAAAATGTCCCTGTCTACATCAATGGGGACAAAGTAGAAAGGGTCGAGAGCTTCAAGTTTTTAGATATCCAGATCACCAACAACCTGTCCTAGTTAGTCCCCCCATGCCGACACTCTCATTAAGAAAGCCCACCAACGCCTCTACTTTCTCAGAAGACTAAGGAAATTTGGCATGTCAGCTACAACTCTCACCAACTTTTATAGATGCACCATAGAAAGCATTCTTTCTGGTTGTATCACAGCTTGGTATGGCTCCTGCTCTGTCCAAGACTGAAAGGAACTACAAAAGGTCGTGAATGTAGCCCAATCCACCATGCAAACCAGCCTCCCACCCTTTGACTCTGTCTACACTTCCCGTTGTTTCAGCAAAGCAGTCAACATAATTAAGGACCCCACGCATCCCAGACATTTTCTCTTCCACCTTCTTCCATTGGGAAAAAGGTACAGAAGTCTGAGGTCACGTACCAACTGACTCAAGAACAGCTTCTTCCCTGCCGCCTTCAGACTTTTTAATGAACCTACCTCGCACTCAGTTGATCTTTTTCTACACCCCAGCTATGACTGTAACATTACATTCTGCACTCTCTCGTTTCCTTCTCTATGAATGGTATGCTTTGTCTGTGGAGCGCGCAAGGAACAGTACTTTTCACTGTATGCTAATACGTGACAATAATAAATCAAATCAAAATATTTATAAATTTAAATAAAGCAATAACACTCGAGTTGAACTTTGAAGTTGACATTATTGCTGACTAATTATCATAAAGGCATTTTCAATTTAGCGTACTAAAACTACAGCCTAATCCACAAATTTTAAACTAGATTTGATTGTTTAAATGTATTAATCATTCCAGTTCAGTCTAAGTCGATAAATGAATTGTAATTATAATACATTCCATCAGTTGATTATTTCCTTAGTTTAATATACCAATAAAACTTAATAGATGCCATGCAGTTAGTGGTGTGAGTTAAGATTGATATGATCAAGTGCAACAGCTAATATGGCTGTATGTGAAGTAAGAGCTGAAATTTTATTGAAAACATTGAGTCATGATTCAAATAATATAACTAAGATTTGGCTTTGGCATGCCTTCAGGCAAATTTCTAGATAGGGGGCAAACACATGGCTAGAGGATGAACCTGAAAATGAGCACCGTTGAAATATCAGTCTGATAGAAAAGGAGTAAAATACGGTAATAAGATACTACTCCTCTAAGATTAATTGACCATCTGAGAATCACAGAGGATGTCATTATCCTTCACACATCGGTTCAAATTTGCCTTGAAGGATGGGCCATTTCTGGCAAGTGGCCAGCATAGGAAGATGTATGTATTTTTATGGGGTATTGAATGTGCATGAGGAAATAGTTGAACAGATTGACAGTCCAGATGCTGATGGAAGGCCAGAAGCTCAGCAGTTGGGTGCTTCAAAACACAATTGTAAGTGACATTTTTTTCAGGGTGCAGAAGGAAATGGGATTGGGAGGGATTGGGGAATGTACATGATGAGAGAGAATTGACAGTGTTTCAAAATGGCCTTTTCTGTGATCAAAGCCAAGTGAGTAGAGAGGTCATGTGAGACAGAGAGGTGAACATGATAGCAGGAATTACTTTGAAAAGTAATTAATTGGTTAAGCACTTCGATAAAATGTCAATACCTGATAATATGTTATATTAATGAAATTTCTTCTTTCACTTTATGGATTATGCTATTAATTTGCATATAGGCTGCATTCCCTAAAAGCAGGGGAATGCAGCCTGGTTGTGTGTTATTGGGGAGAGGTTCTACTGCACATCTTTATGTTATATTGACCAGACTTTCCGGCAATTCATGCCCTGCCACCACTGCCAGAGAGGAAAACACAGCCAAATTTCCGTTCACTGCAGTGTGATGGGAAAATCCCGCCCAGCCTAATGAAGACTATAGAATCTTACAGCACAGAAGAGGCCCTTCGGCCCATCGAGTCTGCACCGACACATTAGAAATACCTGAACTCTCACCTAGCCCCATCTGCCAACATTTGTTTCATAGCTCTTTTAAAACGACGTGAGGCAACTCACCTCCCAGGCAGTGCATTCCAGACCATCACCACCCTCTGGGTAAAAATGTTTTTTCCTCACATCCCCCCTAAGCCTCCTGCCCCTCACCTTGAACTTATGTCCCCTTGTGGCTGACCTTTCAACTGAGGGGAACAGCTGCTCCTTATCCACTCTGTCCATATCTCTCATAATCTTGTACACTTCAATTAGGTTGTCCCTCAGTCTTCTCTGTTCCAACAAAAAAAGCCCAAGCCTACGCAATCTCTCTTCATAACTTAAATGTCCCATCCCAGGCAACACCCTGGTGAATTTCCTCTGTAACCTCTCCAGTGCAACCACATCCTTCCTATAATGTGGTGACACAGTACTCTAGTGTGGTCTCACTAAAGTTCTATTCAACTCCAACAGGACTTCTCTGCTTTTGTAATCAATGCCTCGATAGATAAAAGCAAGTGTCCCATATGCCTTTTTTGCCACTCTACTAACATGCCCTTCTGCTTTCAGAGATCTGTGGACAAACATGCCAAGGTTCCTTTGTTCCACAGAACTTCCTAGTGTCCTATCACTTATTGTTTTCTTGTCAAATTACTCCTTCCAAAGTGTATCACCTCACACTTTTCAGGGTTAAATTCCATTTGCCACTTATCTGCCCATTTGACCATTCTGTCCATATCTTCTTGACCTGTCTATATCTTCTTAATCCTACCCCCCACATAGTCATCATTGTCATTCATATAAATGACAAATAATAGGGGGCCAACGTAGATCCCTGTGATATGCTATGGACATTGGCTTCCAGTCACTGAAGCAGCCTTCTGTCATCACTCTCTGTCTCCTACAACTAAGCCAATTTTGAATCCACCTCACAAGTATCCCATGTGAATTTACCTTCTTTACAAGTCCCCCATGTGGGGGACCTTGTCAAAGGCTTTGCTGAAATCCATATAAACTGCACCGACTGTACTATCCTCGTCTAGACTCCTGGTGACCTCCTCAAAAAATTCAATCAAATTTATTAGCCATGACCTCCCTCTAACAAAACATTGCTGACTATCCCTGATCAAGCTTTGCCTCTCCAAGTGGAGATAGATGCTCTCCTTCAGAAGTTTTTCTACTAGTTTCCCGACCACTGACGTGAAACTCACTGGTCTGTAGTTCCCGGTTTATCTCCACAACCCTTCTTAAATAGCGGGACCACATTAGTTGTTCTCCAGTCATCTGGCACCTCCTCTGTCATGATGTGGAGATGCTGGCGTTGGACTGGGGTAAACACAGTAAGAAGTTTAACAACACCAGGTTAAAGTCCAACAGGTTTATTTGGTGGATTTTGCTACCAAATAAACCTGTTGGACTTTAACCTGGTGTTGTTAAACTTCTTACTGTGTTTACCTCCTCTGTGGCCAGAGCGAATTGAAAATTTTGGTCAGAGCCCCTGCAATCTCTCCCCATGCCTCCCACAGCAGCCCATGGCACAATTCACCTGGACCTAGAGATTTATCCACTTTTAAGGCTGCCAACACCTCCAATACCTTGTCCTCCCCTATATCTATTTGCTCAAGAACCTCACAGCCTCTCTGCCGAAATTCCATACCATCATCCTCATTCTTTTGGGTGAAGACGGATATGAAGTATTCATTCAACACTCTACCAATGTCCTCTGGCTCCACCTACAGATTTCCCCCTTCATTCCTAATGGGCCCTGCTCTTTCCCTGGTTATCCTGTTCCCATTGGAATACTTGTAGAATATCTTGGGATTTTCCCTACTATAAGCCACAAAGAGAATGAAATCTAGTTAGCAACTGCTATTTCATGCCTTTCTTTACAGTGGATCAACTTTTAAACATGTGTACAGAAAAACATGTTGTACACATACCTCCTTATTAATTCATCTATTATATTTTTAAAATTTTAATGTGTGAACTCTATCTTTTCCTGATAAATAATACATGATGAGTTCATTCTGTGATATTTCCATCATACTTGTCCATAATACTTTGAACTATCTTTATATAGAATGCTTTTCATTGCATCCTCCCAGCAACTGATGCCTCCATACCAGGCGGTGCTCAGCATTATTCATCACAGCACTAACCATTTAAAAGTTTCCATAATCAAACCTCTAGCTCAGTGCCGTTTGGCTGCTTTTTTCCTTTCTTAGCTGTCACCTCTTGTTGCAGATACTCCTTGAGATGCTGCCACCCTCACTACCCCAATCCAAGATCACTCTGATCTCTGATCAAATTCCCTGTGCCAATGTGGCTGGAATATTGTAGATTCTCTGACCAAGACATTCCCACAGTGTGGTTCCCTGATGACATTATGAAATCTTGGAATAGTCACAATTAAGTTAGTAATCAGAGAAAACATTTGAAATAGACATAACAAATAATGCAACTTGTGTTCTAAAAAAATGGATTGTTCCAAGCTGTCCAACAACTAACTTCTTCAGAAAGTAATAATTCCCCTTTTAATTTCCAATTGACCTACATTAGATTGAAATGCACTTTCGTCACAGATGTGAAACTTTGCTGATTGCATGTCAAAAAATGGTCCCATTGCAAAACTAATTATAGATGTGCACCATCCTGAAGCATTTTATTTAAGTAGGTTGCCAGAGTCCTGCCAGCCCTCTGTCAGGATTTGAGCTCATTATCGATGTTCACATACCAGAGCAACACTGAGGACATGCTGTATTGTCAGAACTGCCATCCTTGGACAATATGTTAAACTAAGCCCCTATTTGTCTGTTAAAGTCAACATTGAAGATCCCATGACACTCTTTATAGAAGAATGGGGAGTGCTGGTATTGTTGCTATTAGCTCCCCTTCACTGAACAGCAACAACTGACTGATCATTCATCTCATTACTGTTTGTGGCACACAGCTGATGTAGGATAGCTGCCACATTTGAGTACAAAGATCAACTGCATGACAAAGATAATTCATTTTGTGAAGCATATTTGGACATGATGAGATATTATATAAATAATTGTTATTACGTCATACAGTTACAAAGTTTCCTCTTCATTATAATTTAAAAAGTCATTTTTTCCCCATGCTCAGAATGATAGTGATGCATTTCCATTAATTTTGCGATATGACTCCAGAAAAAGTGCAACTTAAATATCTCAGAAGACATTTATCTCAACCACCAAGAAACTTCAAACTATCCATTGTCTATGAATAACTTTGATGTCATGTAGAATTAAATACCTTTGCCTACAAAATGTTAGGCTAGGAAACTATGATCTCTGACATGGCGCCGTGCAATTTGCTACATTGAAGTTATTCTGATATAGGAAATGATTTGACCATAACTTAGGACAAAGTGCAGTTGCATGAGTTGCTTTCGTCTGTGGGTGGAACCAACAGTTTGAATTTATATCATGCTTCTGTGGTGGCAAGGAGGTCGGTTACCTCACTTTACTCGAAGGTAAAAGTGTGGTGTAGTTAATGCAGTTGGGGGTGATTCTCCCCAAAAAATTCGAAGTGGCAAATTCATGTAAAAACTGGAGTAAATTCCGCTGATGAATCTCCCACGCTCCGTGCATCACAGAGTGCACCAACATGATTTACACAAAAAAAATCAGTGGGCATGGCCTATTCCGGCTGGAGAGATTGGCAGCATAGCACTGAGCGGGCCACTGCGCATGTGCTGATCTGTCAACGCCAGAGATCAGCGCATGCGCAGTCACCTCGCACTGCTGGCGCATTCTCCGTTGCCATTGCAGTGAATGGGATTTTGGTTGAGTGCCAAATTCTCCATTCTCACTGGCAGCCGTGACAGGTATGGACAAAATTAGAGAATCCTGCTCACAAACGTTTTTTCTCTCCATAGATGCTATTGCCTGACATGTTGTATATTTCTAGCATTTTCTATTTTTACTCCACCAATTTTATTATGACTTAGTTACTTTTCTGATTTTTAACCGAGGTTGCGGGAGGCAGTTATCATCCTGTCCTTCCCTCCCCAACAAGTACATCAGCTGAGATCAAGTCTAATCGAGTAATCAAGTTAGCACAAGCCAAGGACATAACATGGGATTTTGTATGCAATGTCTTTTTAGAATTTTCAGCCTTCTGGCTTTATTATTCCCCATCATTTAACTGTGGCGCAGTTGATAGCACTGAAGTCAGAAAAGTAGTCGGTTCAAGTCCCGCTCCAGGGCATCAGCACTAAATCCAAAGCTAACACTCCAGTGCTGCATGACTGGAATTGCTGTCTTTCAATGGGGATGTCTCTTTTTTAAAGTAGCCACTGATGATCCATGACATGACTTCGAAAAAGGGCAGGGGTGTGGGGATTGTCCCTTTAAGGGCAACAGAGCAGAGCATGGTCTGTGTGACATGGCCTGAGTGTGGCATCACCCAGGGCGGGAAAAGCTCCTTGGCAGAGACATTTTGGGAGATGGCTACAACAATGCTACTGCTGTACAATTCTTAATAATAAATACCTTAAATGTTTACTAATGAAGTTTGTGAAAGCGCATCTTTACAAAGGTGGTTATAGAATAGAATCACTACAGTGCAGAAGGAGGCCATTTGGCCCATCGAGTCTACACCGACCACAATCTCACCCAGGCCTTATTCCTATAACCCCACATATTTCACTGCTAATTCCCCTGGCACTAGGGTAAATTTAGCATGTCCAAGGAAACAAGGTAACCTAACCATCATGTTGTTGTTTATGGGAGGCATAAATCTGTTGCTGATTTTCTTTCATTATGATAGTAACTACACTTTAAAGTATATCATTCATTTGGGCTTTGGAATTATTAAATGCAAATCTTTCTTTCTTGTTCTTCAGTCCATGATTAGTAGCAGATCATTCATTCACATACATCACTTTCTCTGGTGTTCCCTCCATTAACATCTCTATCTTTCCTTACCTCTCTCCTCTCCTTCAAAATAACTCTTAAACCAATCCCTTTAACTATGTTTTTAATGCCTTTTTTCACCTCGCTTCCTGGCTTGGTTTCCAAATATATTCTTTGTGATTTGTTTTTTGTAATATTAAGACCCATATATAGCTGCAAGTTCTAATTCTTGTCATAATTATTGATAAATTGTTGCCCAAACCTCGTCACATCTCTGTTCTTACTGTTTTAAGTCAGGTTAATCAACTTAAAATATAAAAAGCGTCAAAAGAACTTGTCTGTACCAACATGCTCAGCTTACCCACACAACTTCTGGTGACATTTATAAGTGTTGTTTTCTTTCCGTAGGCTGTTCTAATTCCTCACATAATTATATTTTGAAATCTACTGTCCCACGCTCCCACCCGTTCCACCTCAAAGGCAGTTTCTCCTGACGTGGTATGGTTATTCCTTCAGTTCCTTTGGCAATAATGGTTGTTTTTTTGTGCAAACCTGGACAGTAAGTCTTGACAGACTATTCAACCATACTAGTCATCACAGTTGAGAACCTTCCTGCTTTCACTCAATATCCATATGTGTGTTGTCCAACAGAGATTACTATATGGCAATCAGGCACTTTGATCGATGGTGGCATGCTGGCGGAAACTTGTGACCTCAGACAGGAAAATGAACCTTAAACCTCTAGTTTGTAGAACTGACAGTTAGAAGCTACCCATTTTCCAACATTTAGTTGATGAGTTTTTTCAGACTCAGGGCATCGAGAATCATTCCAGTGTTATTGAAGATGTTGTTACTTACTTTTGATTTGATTTATTATTGTCACATGTATTTGCATACAGTGAAAAATATTGTTTCTTGTGCACTATACAGACAAAGTATACCGTTCATAAAAAAGCAAAGGAGTGAGTGCAGAATGTAGTGTTATAGTCATAGCTAGGGTGTTGGGAAAGATCAACTTAGTGCGAGGTAGGTCCATTCAAAAGTATGATGGCAGCAGGGAAGAAGCTGTTCTTGAGTCAGTTGGTACATGACCTCAGACTTTTGTCTCTTTTTCCCGGCGGAAGAAGATGAAAGAGAGAATGATCAGGGTGCGTGGGATCCTTGAGTATCCTGGCTGCTCCTCCAAGGCAGCGGGAAGTGTAGTAAGAGTCAATGGATGGAAAGCTGGTTTGCATGATAGATTGGGCTGCATTCATTGTAGTTTCTTGCTGTCTTGGGCAAAGCAGGAGCCATACCAAGCCATGATACATCCAGAAAGAACGCTTTCTATGATGCATCTGTAAAAGTTGGTGAGAGTCATAGCTAACATGCCAAACTATGTGCTAAATTCTGAACACAAGGAAATTCATTGGTGTTTTGATGTAAATCTGCATAAATATAAATTGACTAAATGCAGAAAGGTTAGGGTGGTTCGACTGAGTGACAAAAAGGTGCATTGATGCACACCTCAGATTTGAACAATTTTTAGCAAAAATTAATAAATAATTTTGCGATAGCATTTATTTTCTACAGTGTAAAATATCATTTCATGTAATAAACACTTAAGAATTGAATAAATATAACTTTTTTTTTAAGTATTTAGTACTTGAAATGACCACTACATTCCGTTTTTACCAGGAGAATGGTCTCAGGAGGATGTATGTACTTGCTATTCCTCTTTACATCTGAATGGATGGTTACTTATGTTCAACACTTAGGTAGTTACTATGGGGCAATCACACCTTGAAATGCATCTCCCAGAACCCCCTCCTTAAAAAACACTGACTAATGACTGTGGTCCATTAAGAATCCCACCATTAATACTGAAAATAATTTTACAAAAATGAAAAAGGAAAGATTAGGGAAGTTTAAATTCTGTGATCTAGAAATATGATGGTTCAGGCTGTATCAAATGTTAATTGGCATCACTTTAAGGTAAGTCTAGAGAACCGGACCAGAGGCCATTAATTTAAATGAGTGAAAGAGGAATTTGAAACAGATATGAAAAATGGTTTAGAAGTGATAATTGTTTACAATAATTTGCTAGATAGGTTAGTTAAGAGAAAAACAGAGGTTCTTAAAATCTAGTTGGATGCTAAAATGGGTGGGTTAAGGGTGGAAATCGTTACTGAGAAAAGGTAATCGCTGAAAACATCCATCCTCATTTGCGACTGGGATTCTCCGGTGTGGCTGAAAGGAAATGGAGTTTTGGCTGGAACACCAAATTCTCTGTTCTTATTTATAGCGAGCGGGCATGGATGAGATGGGGGAATCCCACTCAGTATAGGAACATCATATGTCTTACGTTCAGCAAAATCCTTTGCCTACTAATCTAATGGAGGTGTCAATGCATACAAATGAATACTGGGAAGTAAATAGAGAAACTAAAATATAACATATACAAGGAAACTGGTGATTGTTTAACCATCTCGTAATTTCAATTCACAGAGAATAATTTTCCACATTGCAACTGATCCACCCAACCCCATCCACTACCCACCTCACCATCCACAAGAAGAAACTTTTGCGTTGGGAGCAATTGGCAAACTAGGTGCAAATCGCATTTGAAATGGTGCTGACTTTCTCAAATGTAGTAGTGGTTCACATTTCTGCCCAAATTCATTTGCATAATGTCAAACATAAAATCATCCATTAACCAGCACAAAAAGCAGTGCCAGCTGAACACTGCCAGCGTGCCATGGCAGTGCCAAGGGGGTGGGGCCTAAACGGTAGATATGATGGGCGAGCTATGTCAGGGGTCATAAAGGGGAATATGTCAGGGGTCATGAAGAGAGAGCCTGGGAGGGTCCCAATGCTGGCAATTCATGTTGGGGAGGGGATGGGGAAACATGCCGCCAATGGGTGGGGATGCCCCAATATCTAAGGGATAGGGAGGGGGTCTTCCAGTGCACTGAGGGATCGAGGCACCCTTTCAAAACGGCGTCCAATTGCTTTGCAGCCGAACCCATCACCGTGTTTAGGCTGGCCCCGCCCAGAACTGCCACACAACTCACCACTCTCCCAAGAAATGACATGGGACTATTGCTGTCCAGATCCTGCCACTTTTCTCACCGTTATGACATTTTGAGAAAATTCTGCCCAGAATTAGACTTACTGGATAGTTATGCAGGAAACATTAGGCATACGAAAATCTAGTCTAATATTTGAGTAACAACACAACTGACCATCCCCCACTCTCCCCCTAAAGTCCAACTGCCTCCTCCACCGCCTTGGTTCCCTCAAGCAGACTATCCCTGACTCTTCTACCCACTCCACTCAGACTACCTCCTGACCTCATGATCACTTGACTACACTCAACCTGACCTGACTATCCACTGATCACCCCGCCCCCCACCACTTACGAACTCCACCGAACTGACACAACTATCCCCCTGAACTGATTAGACTAATCTCCTGGCTAACCATCTACCCCACTACCCGATTACCCCCAACCCAACTATGCATTATCCACCCAACCCCATCCACTACCCACCTCACCATCCACAAGAAGAAACTAAGAAGTCATGAAATCAACTTTTGTGGATTTTTTTGTGGTCAATATTTGTTCTTAGAATTTTCCTATCAGTTTTTCTAGTTATGTAACCATAAAACATGTCATATGTCAGTTTAAAAAGTTCTGAAAAGTCTCAGTTGCAATGTGGAAAATTATTCTCTGTGAATTGAAATTACGAGATGGTTAAACAATCACCAGTTGCCTTGTATATGTTATATTTTAGTTTCTCTATTTATTTCCCAGTTATCAGAGGTCAAGGCCTGGGAATTTGAATACGTTATTGTCTCATGCACACATTGAAACCACAGTCAAAAACTTCCAAGTGTGCAAAAGAATTTGATCATATGCTGACTGTCTGATGAGAAAAAAAAAACACTCCTGAATGTGGATTTGAATTCTTTGAATAGCGCTCAATGTTTCTCTGATCAAAGAGTGGCACTGCATTCTCAACGAAGTGTCCGATATAAATTGAGCCTGGTTGTATACAAGTCTGATTGTCAAGCACAAGAAGAAAACCATTGCTGATTTATTTTCCGATAGTCAGGTACTAAAAGAAGCAGTCACAATTATTGTACACATAACATTGACTTTATGGTGTGACACAACACAAAATTCCATGAATTCAAACTATGCAGAGAGATGTGCCCAAAAATGCAATAAAACTGTCTTTTCAATGAGAAATAGAGCAATCAGATTTTAAATGCTGCTGTTTCTGCTGCCTAATAATTTCACTCAGGGTTTGGACTATAAACTCTGAGTGTATGCATCAAAATACCAGTCCCATAAAAATGTGCGTAGACAATTTTGAAATAACTTTTTTTTGTTTTAAAGAGGAACACGACCATGGAAAATGATCAAAAATGATTTTTTAAAAAGGCTGGGCTTGTTATCCCTGAGAGCTTGAAAGGTTTTTGCAGAATAACTTGAGCCAAAAGGATTGAAAGTTATCAAATCTTTCCCCTGCTTTTTCCCTAAGTTAGCTGAACTCAGATGGGATAGCAATGGCAGCATTATAAATTGCCCTATTTATAGGGATTTGAGTGGGAGAAAATTCAATGCTGTTTTAATGAGGCCCAAGCACTTAGAATTGCTGGTCCACACAAGGAAAGCTCCAGGGGGATGTTCCAAGTACAGTTCACAACATCCCTCAAACCATGCCCTGAAATAGCATCGCACTGAATGTTATGGAAGAAAATGGATTTCAATCATCAAAATAAGATTCCAAGAGGACACGGATGTCTTTAAAATGCTGAGAAGCATGGATAATGTAGGTGTAAGCAGATTGTCTAAGTTAACTGTGACAGCAGAACTAGTGACAGAAATATAAACGTAACAAGCCTACAGCAACACTAAGCTCTGAAGAATTTATTCCTTAAGGAACATTGGTATGTACAAGCTACAGTAAGCTTTAATATTTAATATAAACATTTAATATTGAATAAATTAACATCTTAAAATAAATGCTTGTTCATTGTCTGATTAGAATGGATTGAAGATTATGAAAATTATAAAAATCAAGTGCTCTTTGCTGTTTTCTGAGCTGCTGGAATCTTGGAAATACCAGGTATTGTGCCTGGATGTAGATTAAATATGTACAGGCATTACACCCAATCCCATGTTTGATCTTACACCTGATCCTAGCCAAAAGTATTCATCCGTGATGCTCAAACCATCCAGGGACTCCAGAATCCAGCAAAAATGAACACACTGCCCTGTCCTCGAAACCCTTAAGTTTAAATCATCCATAACAGTTTAAAATTATACCATATGGTGTAAAAGTCCAAGTGAGGTCAATAAAAGTAAAATCAGTTGAGATGTAAAACAAGCTCTTGATTTGTTATCACCCATTTCTGCTATTGTGCAAAGTTAAAATTACAAGCAGTGAGATTGGCTGGCAAAAATACATTATTATTTCTGGCCAAGGAACATTGGCTAATCTCATTAATAAATAACAGGTCAGTAATATTTTCTGAAGCATTTGGATTAGTGTACAGTTATAAATGGTTTTACTGTGATACTTGGGTCAACTTGTGCAGCTGATCAATTGAATTGTGATAATAAAATATTTAATTGAAGAGATGGTCATATCAAAACTCTTTAGTGTTCAAAAAGAACCAATTTGTTTAAATCAGCTTGAGTTCAACATTTTGTCTTGAAATTCAAGTCAGAATCAAATTAAGACCTAAAATTTTTTTTAAAAGTTTATTTATTAGGGGCGTGACTTCTAGTCCGAAATGCCGGGGTATGTTGAATAAACGCTGGACATGTGCGAGGTACATCATGGAGGTCCCGGCACATGCTCATGTGTGCTGAAAGAGCGCCAATTTTAAACCTCTGGTTGAGGTTCTGAAAGCTGCTGACCCTGAAGTGCGAAAGCTGCAATTGTGCCGAAACCTCTGACACTTGTGCTGTTGTTAGGTGAATTTTTGCCCTTATACATTTGCTCTTTTTTTTGGTCCAGAGGCAGCAGACATACTTAGGGTTTTTCTTTTGTACAGGGTTTTAACAATTATTTAATATAAGTAAAGCACAGAAAGTAAAATAAAGGATTTTAAATTTTTTTTTACAACATTGTCATGACAACTAATTGCATTAAAAATGTTCGTTCATATATAACAAAGGGCATGTCAGTATCTGGAATGAATTTCAGCATTTGGATTTTACAATATATTTTAAGCAGTTTTTAACCCTATTTTAGAGGCTCCCTGATGCAACATTGATCCTTGTGTAACTCGGCGAGTTCAAATGTTTCTGGAAAGTGTATCCTTTAAGATGACATATGCAAGTCTCCTGCCCCAATTTTAAGAGTCTTCCTCATGCAACGTTGATCCGTATGCAACTTGGCTAGTTCAAATGCGTTAGAAAAGTGTGTCAGTTGAGATGACATTTGCAAGTCTCCTGTAAGCTGATGTGAACTTGATATTACAGAATCCAGTGCAGCTTGAAAATCTGGAGTCATGTTTTACCACTACTGGAACATCGCACTTTTTCACTTGATTCTCTTTTTGAGACTTTGATGTAGGCACGGAAGAGTCACACTACATGTAAAATCCAAACCCTTCCCTCTCTCCTTTTCCTCCTCCCCCTCCCCTCCTTACCCCTCATATCCATCCTTCACCTCTTTATTTAGTGACAATATAATTGTTATGTTAACATATAGATATTTTATTGATTGCTGTTAGCGATATACATTTTGTAAGAAACTTGAAAAGACAAGGTAATAAAACATGTCAGGTTCAGGGAAGCTGCTGAAGTAAAATGTTTAGTTAAATGTTAACATGTTATCAAAGTTTTGTATTTATAACATTAATTCTAATGCTTTATTGAAACAAACATTTAAATATGTAATTATACAAATGTTTTATTTAAACATAATTCTCATTTAACTGTTCTTTATAAATAAAGTAAGCAAGGCAGAAGAATACTAATGATAAACATCTAGATTTTCCATGGCCCAAAATGTGAACTCTCCTTTGATCGATCTCATGCGGGTATCCAAGTCATGATTCAAGAAGTTCTGACCATATTCTAAATTAAACGCAAACACTTAAGCATGCCACACATATTAAAAAGTTACATATAATACAATGCAGATTTAGGGCAACACGGTGACACAGTGGTTAGCACTGCTGCCTCACAGATCCAGGGACCTGGTTTCAATTCCGGCCTTGGTTCACTGTCCGTGTGGAGTTTGCACGTTCTCCTCGTGTTTGCGTGGATTTCCTCCGGGTGTTCCGGTTTTCCCCCACAGTCCAAAGATGTGTTAGGTTGATTGGCCATGCTAAACTGCCCCTTAGTGTCAGGGGGATTGGCAACATAAATTCATGGGGTTACGGGGATAGGGCCTGGGTGGAGTTGTTGTCGGTGCAGGCTCGATGGGCTGAATGACCTCATTCTGCAGTGTAGGGTTTCTATGGGCAGATTTTTCCGTCCACATTCACCCCGAAATTGGAAAATCCCACCCGAGGGTAACAGACCTTTCCATGGCCCGCCCCTCACCTGCTACGATTCCCGTGGCAGATGGAACAACAAAATTCACCCCAATGAATCTGTGGCTCTAAATAGTACTTTCACAAATTTGGAACAAATAAAGCATTTGTTTATTTATATATATTAAATAATACTCACGTTAAATAATTAAAATAAATTAAAACAATTGAGTAAGCCAACAGTAGTATTAACTACTTAAGCGAATTAGCAAATAAATGAAATAGAAATACATACCTTCCTAAGATGAGGGGATTCCATTTTCACTGCAAAACTGCCCTTTGGAACCTGAACATCAATGGGTGTTCCCAGGCTTAAGGGGAGGTAGTTAGTAACACTGCAATG
Source organism: Mustelus asterias (assembly GCF_964213995.1). Classification (NCBI taxonomy): domain Eukaryota; kingdom Metazoa; phylum Chordata; class Chondrichthyes; order Carcharhiniformes; family Triakidae; genus Mustelus; species Mustelus asterias. The sequence goes on from NC_135804.1 coordinate 92,203,071, forward strand.
AAGTTACTGTGAAAATCCCCTGGTTGCCACGCTCCAGCGCTTGTTTGGGTACACTGAGGGAGAATTTAGCATGACCAATGCACCAAACCAGCACGCCTTTTGGATTGTGGGAGGAAACCATTGAAGGTGCGGGCTCGATGGACCAGATACCCTCCTTCTGCACTGTAGGGATTCTATCATTCAATCAAGAAGCTCAACACCATCCAGGACAAAGCAGCCGATTGAGTCCCCATCCATCACCTTAAACATTTGCTCCCTCCACCACTGGCTCATGGTGGCAGCAGTGTGTATTATGTACTAGATGCACTACAGTAACTCAATTCTCTTTCAACAGCACCTTTCAAACTCTATCACCTTGAAGGACAAGCAACAGGTGCATGGGAACACCACTACCTGGAAGTTCTCCTCCAAGTCACACACCATTCTGACTTAAAACTGCATTGCCATTCCTTCACTGAGTTAAAATTCTTGACCTCCCTTTCTAACAGAACTGTGGGTGTACCCATGCCATATAGACCTCAGCAGTTCAAAAATGCAGCACACCACTACCTTCTCAACAGCAATCAGGGATGGGCAATAAATGTTGGCCTAGCCAGTGGCACTTGCACCCCATAAAGAATTACAAAAATGTTGTCATCTTCATGTATGGACTTGGCGCCAAAAACTTTAAACCCCCTTATGTTTTAATATTTTGTTCTGTAGATGTGACATCTCATCCTCCTACTGAAAGTTTTATTATTATTCAGAAAGGTATGCAATAGAAATCAATCATATATACACACAGACATAAAAATAAAGACTTGCGTTGCTGTTGATTAATGCAAACAAAATGGCAGTTAATGTGTCAAAACACATTGTGTCACTGATGATTAAGAATGCCTGTGAAATTTGGTGTGATGTTTTTGGGGTTCTTAGGGAAAATTTAGGATGGACTGTGTCCCCTGTGCTGTTTGTGAATTGCTACAATGGAGTTTGGCACACGGTTACATTTATTTACATGCCAGTTCTGTGCCATTATTGTCAAATACCATGGGAGTTGAGCAGATGGTCTGATGAAATATTTTTTAAAAATTGAGAGAACTAACATTATTCAAATTTCCATCCTGAAAATATGCCGCTGCACTTCTAAGTAGTGAATGTAATCCTACAAAGAATGATTGATGAAATCAGTGCTATCATTAACATAGCACAATTTATTTGATATTTTAATTGACAGTAAAATAATTAATGAATGTCTCCTTGATGCAGCAGTACAGAATAGCACTATGCACATATTTGGTCCAGTTGCTTGATTCCCTTGCAGTGACTGATGACATTGTTGCAATAAACAGACACAGAAATGTAAATTTGATTCTTCTGCTGATTAAGTTGGCAATTAACATATGTGTTGGTTCTAAAAAGGCAATGCAAACTAGCTGCAGTTCATGCAGCAGGACACTAATAAAACACACTGAACAAATACTTACCAGGCCATTGCTATTATGAGATGTTGAAAAACTATCTGATTTATAAAGGCCCATTTTTACTGTTCCCACCTGGTACAAAGACAATGGAGGATGTTTAAAGTGCCCACATTAACTTAGCCTCAACAATCTCCTAAGTTTAAATTTTTCTTTGGAGCAAACAAGCTAGAAAGTAATGAGGCTCTGTTTTAGATAAAATCATACAATCCCTACAGTGCAGAAGGAGGCCATTTGGCCCATCAAGTTTCCACCGACAACAATCCCATCCAGACCCTATCCCCATAACTCCATGTATTTACCTGCTTTAACCCACCTGACCCTAAAGGGACAATTTAGCATGGGCAATCAACCTAACCCACACATCTTTGGAGTGTGGGAGGAAACCCATGCAGACACAGGGAGAATGTGCAAACTCAGCTGAGGCCGGACTTGAACATGAGTCCCTGGAGCTGTGAGGCAGCAGTGCTAACAGTGCCACCCAGATAAACATATTGGACCCTGATGATGTAAATAAATTATTTGTGGTTTCCATGTCAACAATGAAGAACAGCACTGGTTCTTCAGATACTAGATGTAAATGCTAGGTCTTGCCCCAATGTTTCTTGCCTCCTCTCCAGATTTTAATGGTCTCTAGTCCTGAGTTCACTGTTTGACTAGCAGTTTAAAGAGATCATTAAAGTATTTAATGGCTTTTTGATATGCCTACTGAAGTGTTTTTTTTATGATGTATTTACCATTTGAAGAAATGAAAACACTTTAAATGAGTTTCATGAATAGGAGATTTTTCACTATCAAATGTGTATGAATAAGATGTTAATTATTTTCATCACGACATGTCTGCTGAGGTCTGCCATAGTGAAAACTGGGTGAATATCTATGCTGGTGGCCTAGGTGGGGGAAGGGGTATGAGGGCCCATGGCCATGAGGCATTCAACTGCTCTCATGGCTGCCTATGATCTGCTTCCCGGTTGATGAGCCCAACTCCATTACACCCCTGTACTACCCCTCCCCCCATCCCCAAAGTGAACATTGGGGTCTAGTGGAACTCCTTAAAACAGAGACAGATTTGCTGAGTTGGGGGCCAGAATTTTACCGTCCCACCCACCACGGGAATTGGAGCGAGCTAGGGGTGGTCCACGGAAAGGTCCGTTGAACTTGGGCGGGATTTTACGGTTTCAGGACAAGCTAGACCGTAAAATCCCAGCTGGGAAATTCTCGATGGTGAAAAATCGGGCTCTTAGTCTCAGTTTGTGCTCGAGCCTCTGGAGTGGGACTTTAAACCACTGCTGTTTCCATAGGCAATATTACTTGCCCATCATAGGTTGAGTGCTTTTGGATTATTTAATTCAGAAGGGACACACAGTCCATCTTAATCCTGCTCTAAATCAATAGCAACACACATACATGCAAAACAGGAACACTAGAATCATAGAAGCATAAAGTACAGAAGAGGCCCTCCGGCCCATCTCCACCACTGTGTAGGGCTTTCCATCTGATCTTTAGTCCTCTGATATTAGCAGGCATTCCTTCAGCAGCCATGACACTACATTGATATTCCCTCCCTGCCCCTCATCTCTTACTTCTTGAAGATGCTTCTTAAATTCACCGACCAAACTTTTGATCACCTGTCCTATTTCTCAGTTCTAATGAAAGGTCATGGATGTGAAATGTCAACTGCTTCTTTCCAGGTGATGTCTGACCTGTTAAATATATTTCAAATATTTCCTCTTCTTCTTCTTGTGCCTCAGTTTCAAATTTTACTTGATAATGCTTCTGTGAAATATCTTTATTATAGGCCCATATAAATGCATGGTGTAATCATTGTTGTTTATGGTATGCATTGAATAATGCATGTATAATGTACCCAATATCTGAATAAAGCATTTGGAATCATCATTTTTGTTCTTTCATGGGATTATAGGCAATTGATAGCCCATCCCTAATTGACATTGAGAAGGTGATGATGAGCCACCTTCTTCAACCACTGCAGTTCATGTGTTGTAGGATAAGCCACAGAGCTATATGGGAAGGAGTTCCAGGATTTTGACCAAGCAACAGTGAAGAAACGGTGATATAGTTCCAAGTCAGAATGGTGTATGACTTGAGGGGATCTTTCCGGTGATAGCATTTCCAAGTATCTGCTGCTCTTGTCTTTCAGGTGGTAGAGGTTGTGGGCTTGGGAAGGTTTTGTGGATTTTGTAAAAAGTTGTTGTACTATCTTGTGTAGACTGCACACACTACTGCCACTATGCATCAGTGATAGAGGGACTGGATGTTGAAGCTGATGGATGGGGTGCAAATCAAATGTTATCCTGATGTCAAGGATAGTCACTCTCACCTCTTGAGTTCAGCTCTTTTTTTCAATGTTTGGACCAAGGCTGTAATGAGGTCAAGAGCTGAGTGATTGTGGTGTAACCCAAACTGGGTGTCCACAAGCAGATTTTGCTGAGTAAGGGGTCGATTTTACCAAATTGGCTCTAAGTGCCGGGTGCGGTCGTAAATCAGACCCGCGCCCAGCAGCCGCACTCCAGTGCCCCCATGCGCCTTTTTTCAGCACGGGTTCAGTGGGCGGGGCCTAGCACATTTGCATCTGTCGGAGCACCGACCTGCGCGTGCGCAGTTCGAAGCCGACAGCACTCAGCGCGCCCGAGCGCGAAAGTCAAAGGCAGCGCTGACAGCACTGCTATCTGCACTGCCTTTGACTTTCCCAGGTGGGCGGGGGGTACTACTGAGTCACTCTTGGTGATGGATATTGAAGTCACTCACCTGGAGTACATTCTGTGCCGTTGCCACCCTTGGAGCAGAATCATCAGCTGGAGGTGAGAGGTGGAGGAGGTGGTAATCAGCAACAGGTTTCCCTGCCCATGTGTGATCTGATGCCATGAAACCTCACTGTACCGGTGGGACAGGACATACCCAGGGATGGTGATATCTGGGATACTGGCTGTGGCTATGATTCCATGAGCATGACCATGTCAGGCTGACTAGCCTATGCTCTTGGCACAAGCACCAAGGTGTTTGTAAGGAGGACCTGCAGGATCGACAGGGCTGGGTTTGCAGGGTGGTTTCTGGTGCCTGGGTTGAAACCAGCTGATCTGTCTTGTACATAGTGTAGCTTTTCGATACAACTGAGTAACTAAAGGACATTTAAGACTAAACCACATGTTGATTGGCTTTCATGACAATCGTTGCTCGGTCAGGATCATCAAGACTAGCTTTTTAATTCTAGTTTATTAATTTAAACTTAAATTTTGCCATGGTGTGATTTGAACCCGTGTCTCTGGATTCCTAGGGCGGGATTTTCTGGCCGCATTTGCCGCAAGACCGGAAAATCCCACCAGAGGTCAACGGACCTTTGCATGTTCCGTGTCCTCCCTCCTAGGATTCCCGTGGTGGGATGTACGGGAAAATTCTGCCCCCAGTCTCATGGCATTACCACCGTGACACCACCATTTTCATTGCTTACTCCCCGTTGAAGACAGAAGAGACATCAGTCCAAACCTTCCTATTTAAATTATGGAAAGGAAATGAATTCTATCTTTACAAAGTTAGAATATTTAATTATTAACCTAAAAAGGGAAATAAAACGTGTTTCAATTACAGAGCTCAGACATAATTAGCATGTGTAAGTAATGCTAATTATAAAATAAACATCCTAATAACTCAAAATGCTAATCCTATATTTGTGCCACCGGAGCTAATATAATAGGCTATTATAACGGGTGTAATTTACATATTTAACTTGGGTCAGTTTCAGAATAGATTTATCTTCAGAGTGCAAAGCTAATAGGTTCAGTCAGCAACACCTTTGCAGAGAATAGACAATCACAGAATGTTCTTTGAAAAATTGTTTTTAAGCTTCTTGGAGAAATAAGTAATAGTGCAGCTGTAAAACCCATAGGCCAGAAACTCTGGTGATAATGAACAGAAATGAGAACTGGGGACCCATGTGCAGAATATCCCCTTGTCCCTGCTTTCCCACTTCTGAGCACTGAGGTGTGATCAGTGCTCACGGAAAGGGCTTTCCACTGGTGATATCAGGGCAAAGGAGTGTGTTATTTCTCCACCTGTGCACCCAAATTAAGAATTGTCCCCTGACCTTGTGCAATGACATCAAGATTGAGCTCAAATGTAGCTTGACCCAAGATCAAAGAGGCCGAAACCTTGCAATCAGGGTAGGCGAGGTTCCCAGAATGGAAACCTCTGTTGGCCTCAGGTGGGATTTTACGACCTAGCCTGAGCGAGACCGTAAAATCCTGCCCATAGTCCACCAACACCATTATCTAAGCCCAGGTGGGCAAGGTGCAAAGGTGTGCAGGTTAGGTTGATTGGCCATGGTAAATTGCCCCTTGGTGTCAGGGGATTAACAGGTGGGGTTGTTGTCAGTGCAGGCTTGATGGGCTGAATGGCTTCCTTCTGCACTGTAGGGATTCTATGATTCTATGACAGTTCAGGAGTGTTGGCAGGGTATGTAGAACAAGACTCCATCAAGAGTCAACACCTGCAGGAGTGGATGGGAGACAAATCAAAAAGTTCAAATGAAAGATGGGATTTTATTCTTATCAATTCTGAAACATAGGTAGGATTCTCCCAAACAAAATCTAAGTTTAAATTTGCATAAAAACTGAGTAAATCCCACTGGTTCTTTCAGCAGGATTTTTAAAATGAATCTCCCACACACTGCACTGCAGAGTGCACTAGTGTGAATCTTGCTAAAAATCTAGGGGCTGAGCCTATTTCTGGTGGCGAGGTCAGCAGCATAGCACTGAGCGGGCCAATGTGCATGCGCCAATCTGTCAGATGTCCTGTCTAATATTTCTTCCTGCACCGGTGTCACCAAAACTAGATTAACTAAAGATTTATCCCACTGCCATTTCTGGCATCTTACTATTTGTAATATAACTGCAGTCTTTGTTTACTCAACAAAAGTCTCTGCACTTCAAAGAAATCCGTTGTGTGCAAAGTCTTTAGAGTGATGTAATAAAGTATCATGTATATTGCAGTATTTTGTTCATCATCTAACATACTTTTTTTCTTTAGCTACAATTACCCCAATGATCTGTACTGATCTTGCACCTCTGATTCCCACTTTTAAATTTATATCCTATTTATAATATGAAGCACAGACACTGCATAATGGAAAAGTCACTAACATGACAAAAGCAGCATATACACGATTAGTCAACCAGATATTGCAATCCTGGTAACTTGTAAAAAAAAAATGAATATGCTCTGGAGATTTCTGAGAGAAATCTCTTTTCTCTGCAACCTGAGTTAACTTAGTTTCACATCAGTATTTTTTAAAAATTCATTCACGGGATGCAAGCATTGCTGACAAGGCCAACATTTATTACCTATCCCTAACTGACTTTAACTGAGTGGCATTGCCAGACCATTTCAGAGGGCAGTTAAAAGCCAAACATATTGCTGTAGGTCTAGAGCCACATATAAACCAGACTGCCAAGGATGACGGATTTCCTTCCCTGAAGGACATTAGTGAGCCAGATGGGTTTTTTTTTATGACAATCCAGTAGGTCACCATTACTGATACTAGCCCCATGTTTCAGGTTTATTTATTCACTGTATTTGAATTGCCCAGATGCTGTGATGGGATTTGAAGGAATGCTATTGCATCATGAAACTGGGCCTCAGGGTTACTGATCCAGTAAAATAACAACTGTACAGCCCTTCCTTACAAGGTGGAAAGTTATAACAAATACAAATCACCTAAGAAATGTATTCCCCTCTTGCAAATAAAGGCAATAAAGAATGAATAACATGTTTTCCCTTAATATACATAATTATAATCAGCATAATCGACAATACAAAGCAATAAATGTTAGGACACTTTTTCATATTTGACATAACATTGTAAAGTATGCAATCAGTATGCACATAATCATGCTCAGTTTTGAAAAAGCTATAGAGTGAACACCTGTCATGTTGTGTGGATGCATCAAATATTTTTGCATTTATGCAGTATTATTTTATTGTCTTCAGAGGTATTGACAACCCTCTAGAACCATGTGCTAATGATATTTCTTCATGTGATTTGTTTTACTCCTTCATGGGATGTGGGCATTGCTGGCTACCTCAGCATTTATTGCCCATCCTTAAAAGGTTATGAAACCTGACCTTCTGGTTTTAATTAAATGGGTTGAGGCAGGGGTGGGAGAATATATGGTGATGCACTATCAATAAGGCGAAAGACTACCGATATGCCAATATAAGTGTAGGCTTTTATTCACAACAGAATCAGGAGCAGATCCCAACAATTAACCGACCTGGACTGAACAAGGGGGAGGAGACAGCCACCTTTATACTAGGTGCTGAGGGGAGGAACCAAACTGGAAGGGGATGTGTCCAGGTATGACAAACACACACAATGGTGGTCCATATAGGACAAAGGCACAACTGAGGTCCACCACATATGGTTCCCATGTTGTACTATTGTTCTCTTTTGCATCATTTAAATTTCAACCTGCATTACTAATGGTAATCAGAAGCATCAATCAATCTAAAGATAGAGGCAAATGATTAAGGATAGCGTAGCGATTTCACGAGTTGGATTTTCCAGTCAAAGTCAGATGGGAAAGCAGTGAAAATTAAATGAGTCTGACCTACTCCAAGTTGATGTTTCCTTCTGCACCCTATTTGATCAGCTGTCTTTTTCGGAGCAGGCTCGAAGGGCCGAATGGCCTATCCCTGCTTCTAGTTTCTATGTTTCTTTCCCCACCCACAACTTGCAAGTGCAAGCGAGGTACGGGAACGTTTCTTTTTTCAATCAGTACCACTGTGTACACCCACAGGATGTGGATAAGTGTGACAGCAAGTGGGAAAGAACTCAGTAGTGGAGACCTCTCCCTCCACAGAGGCCTCACACAGTTAGATATGTGTTGAGGAAGATGTAAAGCGGTTACAGGTGGATTTGAACAGACTTACTGAGTGGGCAAGAACATGGCAGATGGAATGTACTGTGGAAAAATGTGAGGTCATTCACTTTGGTAGAAGAAACAGATGTGCAGAATAGTTCCTAAATGGTAAGAAATTTGCAATTGTAGATATACAAAGGGACCTGGATGTTCTTGTCCATAAGTTACTGAAGGTTAACGTATAGGTGCAGAAAGCTACTAGGAAAGCTAATGGGATGTTAGTCTTTATCACAAGAGGATTTGAGTACAGGAGTAGTGAGGTCTTGTTTCAATTGGAAAAGAGGTTGGTTAGACTGTACCTGGAGTACTGTGTGCAGTTTTGTTCCCCTTACCTCAGGAAGGATATTATTGCCATAAACCCAGAAGGAGAAAAAAAACAGTAAAGCAGGGAAAGACAAATACTGATCTAAAAGATTTTTCCCTTCTGGGGAGGGACTGCGACAAAGGTTCACCGGACTTGTTCCAGGAATGGTGGGACTGTCTTATGAAGAGTGATTGGGCAAACTGGGCCTGTATTCCCCAGAGTTTCGAAGAATGAGAGGTGATCTTATTGAAATCTACAAAACACTTTAAAGGAATAGACAGGAAAGATTCAAGTAAGATGTTTTCTTTGGTTGGGAAGTCTAGAACCAAGGGCCAAAATTTCAAAATAAGAGAACGCCAATTAGGACTGAGATGAGAAGAAATTTCTTTAGACGGTTGTGAATCTTTGGAATTCTCTACGCCAGAGGCCTGTGGAAACTCAGTCATTGAGTATGTTTAAGCTGAAGATTAATAGATTTCTGTTTTACAGTAACATAAAGGGTTGTGGGAATAGTGTGTGTAAAAGATATTGAAGTGTTCGATTAGCCATGATTGTATTGAACAGTGTAGCAGGCTCGATGGGCTAAATGGCCTCCTCTTGTTCCTATGTGGCTTTAAAAAAGATTCTGGGTGGAATTTTCCAGCAACACTCGCCCCATGGTTGGAAAATCCCGAGGTCAATGGACTTTTGCATAATCCGTGTCCCACGCGCTATGATTCTCATGGTGGGCAGGATGGGAAAATTCCACCCTCGGTCTTTCTCTTTAGGGGTTTACTGGTTCCTTTAAATTCCTCATTGTGTCTTCAGGTGCTGCAGAACCAGCAGAAATCAGCCTGCAGAAAAATTGTGTGCTCCTTTATGGTGCAGGTATTCCATTCAGAATATGGCCTGGAAGCCAAATGGACCTTGTTAATGACCTCCAATGGCCTTCACTTCCACTCACTAATCACTATAAAAGGGTTGCAAAGTATTACTTGGAAAAATGAAGCAAAATCAAAGGCTTTATTATGAGTTCTATTTTGACTTGGAATAGAGTCATTGAACCCTACAGTGCAGAAGGAGGCCATTTAGCCCATCGAGTCTGCAGCGACCACAATTCCACCCAGGCCCTATCCCCATAACCCCATGCATTTTCCCTAGCTAGTCCTCCTGACACTACGGGGCAATTTAGCACGGCCAATGCACCTAACCTGCACATCTTTGTGGACTGTGGGAGGAAGCTGAACCACCCGGAGAACGTGCAAACTCCACACAGCCAAGTGACCTGAGGCCGGAATTGAACCCAGGTCCCTGGCGCTGTGAGGCAGCAGTGCTAACCACTGTGCCGCCCATGTTGTGTTTATTTTTTCTGTTACCACCTTGTTTGCCTTCTGTTTTTGTGCTTATTTTTAAAGGCTGTCATTGACCCTGACGCATTTACATTCAGGATAAAATATCACGGTCAGTGATGGTTCCCCTCAATATTTTTTGGAAGAAGAGGAACAACAAAGTGAAGAGAGGCTGGTGAAGTTGCAGCCTCAGGTACATGGCACCTATGTGCCAGTACATAATACTGTCAATGAATCCACGTAAAGGTGCAATGGAACAAAGAGCATTGCCTGTAAAGACTTTGGCTGTGTACGTACCCCTCTGTTCTAACACTGCTGGATAATGTAATGGAAATCATGCTATATTTCTGTTGTTAGAGTAAGAGCAGCTCCAAAGATATTCCTGGCTTCTGTTTACCCAAGGTAGTGGCCATAATTATGCCACGTGCTGCAAATATGGCTGCATTCTACCTCCACCATTGCTTCCAGTTGTTGTTCAGATTAACAACTCTTCCAGGATGTCACTGGGGACATCTATAAAAGGGGCATGGTGGCACAATGGTTAGCACTGCTGCTTCACAGGCACTAGGGACACAGGTTCAGTTCCAGCCCTGGGTGATTGTCTATGTGGAGTTTGCACGTTTTCCCAGTGTCTGCGTGAGTTTCCTTCGGGTGTTCTGGTTTCCTCTCACACACCAAAGATATGCAAGTTAGGTTCATTGACCACACTAAATTGCCCCTTTACGTCCAAAGATATGTATGATTTGGAGATGCCAGTCTTGGTCTGGGGTGGGCACAGTAAGTCATCTGAAAACCAGGTTAAAGTCCAACAGGTTTATTTGGAATCACAAGCTTTCAGAGTGCTGAATCACTTGATGAAGGAGCAGTGCTCTGAAAGCTCATGATTCCAAATAAACCTGTTGGACTTTAACCTGGTGTTGTGAGACTTCTTAGATCTGTAGGTTAAGGGGGGATTAGTGGGGTAAATACATGGGGACAGGGCCTGGGTGAGATGCTCTCTCAGGGAGTCAGTGTAGACTCGACGGACCAAATGGCCTCCTTCTGCACTGTAGGTATTCTATAAAATATGTAAAATAGCTGTGAACAAGTTCTGCACTGTGTTTGCATTTCATAGGATGCATCTCTTGGTGCAATTCTGTCTGGCGGATGATTGCAAGAGGAGCGATATTGGGGAAATGAGTGGGGTTGAGTGCCAATACAGCTGTGAAGTGTTCATAGACCCGACACACCAGAGGCTGGTCAGAGGAAAAGAACTGGAAGAGAAGTTAGAGTGAATTTCTATAAACAAAATTGTAAGCCACAGAATGGAACTCTGTGCTGAAAGTAATGTGTAGGATGAGATGAAAGAGTAACAGAATACTATTATGAACCTGTTTTTCTGCCTCCAAATCCTCTCATGGTACTCTATCCTAAGGAGAATGAGCTTCCTCTTCATAGGAAGGCAAAAGATCACGACTTTGTGGGTGTATCACCTGTTGCCAATCTCTTCCAACTGTCCTCCCTTTGAAAATGGAATTGAAAAAGTGAGAATTTCCACCAGATGCATTGCAATCTTGTAAAGCACAGGCATCAATCTTGCAGCGATGAAAGTTGCATGCTCCAAGTAATTGGATTTCATGTAAGATTTTTCAGAGGGCTGAATGTATAGAAAGCTGTAGGTAAAGGGACACTTTCAGGTATAAAGTGCAGCATGCTGATTTTCAAGAATTGAGAGTATTGAATTTAAGCATTTTAACATTATGAAGCATTATTGCTGTAAATGTTTGATAACAAACAGCTAATATTGCCTTCCCCGCTGAGGTTAGGATTTGCAATGTGTGGGATTGTTTTGTCAGCGCAGGCTGTTTCCTGCTAATTGTTATTAAACTGCTTTTACATGAGACCTTCAAGGTTGTAAGACCAGACTGGACCAGATTGATGGATGTCATTGCTCAAGTCTGGAGGAACAGAGATCACTCATCAAAAGAAATCCAAAGCAAGTCCAGGAACAAAACCACCAAAATAAGCATATCACCAAACCCCAATGGATAAACAGCAAAAACAACTGCAAGTCGTAGAGTCATAGAGTCAGAGAGGTTTACAGCATGGAAACAGGCCCTTCGGCCCAACTTGTCAATGTCGCCCTTCTTTTTTAAAACCCCTAAGCGAATCCCAATTGCCCGCATTTGGCCCATATCCCCCTATACCCATCGTACCCATGTAACTATCTAAATGTTTTTTAAAAGATAAAATTGTACCTGCCTCTACTCCGACCTCTGGCAGCTTGTTCCAAACACTCACCACCCTCTGTGAAAAAATTGCCCCTCTGGGCATTTTTGTATCTCTCCCCTCTCACCTTAAACCTATGCCCTCTAGTTTTAGACTCCCCTACCTTTGGGAAAAGATATTGACTATCTACCTTGTCTATGCTCCTCATTATTTTATAGATCTCTATAAGGTCACCCCTCAGCCTCCTACGCTCCAGAGAAAAAAGTCCCAGTCTATTCAGCCTCTCCTTATAACTCAATCCATCAAATCCCGGTAGCATCCCAGTAAATCCTTTCTGCACTCTTTCTAGTTTAATATCTTTTCTATAATAGGGTGACCAGAATTGCATACAATATTCCAAGTGTGGCCTTACCAGTGTCTTGTACAACTTCAACAAGACATCTCAACTCCTGTATTCAATGTTCTGACCGATGAAACCAAGCATGCCGAATGCCTTCTTCACCACTCTGTCCACCTGTGACTCCACTTTCAAGGAGCTATGAACATGTACCCCTAGATCTCTTTGATCTGTAACTCTCCTCAATGCCCTACCATTAACTGAGTAAGTCCTGCCCTGGTTCAATCTACCAAAATGCATCACCTCGCATTTGTCTAAATTAAACTCCATCTGCCATTCGTCAGCCCACTGGCCCAATTGATCAAGATCCCGTTGCAATTGGAGATAACTTTCTTCAATGTCCACTATGCCACCAATCTTGGTGTCATCTGCAAACTTACTAACCAGGCCTCCTATATTCTCATCTAAATCATTAATATAAATGACAAATAACAGTGAGCCCAGCACTGATCCCTGAGGCACACTGCTGGTCACAGGCCTCCAGTTTGAAAAACAACTCTATACAACCACCCTCTGGCTTCTGTCAAGAAGCCAAATTTATATTCATTTAGATACCTCACCCTGGATCCCGTGAGATTTAACTTTATGCAACAACTTACCGTGCGGTACCTTGTCAAAGGCCTTGCTAAAGTCCATGTAGACAACATCAACTGCACCCAGGGTGCAAGTGTATGTATGCACCCATCTAAAATCAGATTAGGATATTTTAAGATATCTATAAAGAATGAACACTGAAAATGGGAGATTAAGAAACAATAGATTAGAGCCAATCTCCCCTCTTCCTTTGCAACAGATAGTAGCTATTTTGCTACCGAACAATTTACCATGTGCTTTATTCAATAACACAATCAGAATGCTCTGCATGTATTTTGTGGGCACTCACGGGTGCAGGAGTCAATGTGTTATCAACACACTCTCAATAAAACAGAACTTCTAGACTGAGTAATGGCCCATTGTCCAAAAGTAATGAATGGATTAGGATTAATAGTAGCTAAGTGGCACAGTAAGCTACAATGTATTCTCAGACACAGTTATTTACCTCTGAGCAGAAGTCAACATCAGTGCCGCATCTAACAAATATTCTTGAGATATGAATTATTTTTCTTAACCAAACAATTAGGTATGCATATCATTGCATGTCACATTATCTATCCTAGCTTTCAACACTATTGACCCAGCTCTGTAATGGGCATTCATTAACAGCATGCAAATAATATATTTCATGTACTCTCAGACTTATGTTAACCCACTTTATGCAGAACAGCTACACTGCAATGCGTCTGAACGTGTATTCCTGCTATTAAAATTGCCTAGTTCATACTGATTTCAAAAACAGGACAGAGGAAAACGTGATAGGGTACGATAGTCATTTATCCTGGAAATACTCCAAACTATCACATACAAGTTAATGAATTATTTGTATCTTAACATTTCTAGTCTTTCCATTTCAATGCATGCTTACTAAGTGCAAACAGTTTACTGTATTAAGGTGGACCCCGTGCAAGAGTCTGATTGTGTTCTATGTAGTGATATATGTATAGATAAAACAAATAACTTGGTTATAATGTGGCACATTACCACAAATCTAGCAATATTTTACACTTACCAATTGGGACCAATTTTGGATCAATTACAAGACCAGATATTGAACTTGAACAAGGGGTTGAAAATTATAGGGATTGGGTGGGCTTAATTCCAACTGTAGAATGTTAATATGTATACTTCTCTCCTGCCAGTATCCAATAACTAAACTTTCCAATACAACTTGTTCTTGCATGACTGGGCTCTGTACCGCATCTCTCTTTTAATTTAATTTTGCTTCCTTTCTAAATCAACCCACCGGCTCAATAGGTGGCTCCACAGCACACTTGTTACAAACATCAGTAAAGGATTCCTCCCTCCGCTCTAAACTTCCAACTGGACCTGCTTGACTTCAACATTGGAACAAAGCCATTTGTATGCAAAATCAGGAAACACTTTCACACAGTCATAGAAATCTGGAACTTGCTGTGGATGCCAGATCAAGTAAATTTTCAAGATAGAGAGTGATAGATCCTTGTCAACCAGCAGTATTATGGGTTATGGGGAAAGGAGGGTAATTGGAGTTGAAGTAGAGATTAGCCATGCAGTAATTGAAGTGGCACATGCTCAAGGGAATTTCTCTGATCCTATCCTACTAGATATACAGCATGACTTATAATTCAAGTCTCACTGTTCTTACTTTCTGATTACTCAGAGATGCATGCGTCAACTGAATTTAATAGTTTAATTTTGAGTAAACTCATCCATTTCCATTAATTGCATGGAAGATACAGCTTTCACTTTCTGAAATTGATTTTTAATTAAGTACTCCTGTATGTGTCAGTTCTTTAAAAATAAATGGTCAAAGATTGGAAGTTGAAACAGTCTATTTGATCTCATATGCCCTGTGACTTTCAAATTTGCACATTTTGGGGAATCTTAAGGGCCTCCTTGCCATGGATTTAATTGGGATGTGGGTGGGAATGTGGCAGGCTCCCAGTCAGTACGATCCTATCTAATTAAATGCCCCCCCCCCCCCCCGCCCACCTCCAAACTTGCCTTGGGGACAGGCAAAATTGTCACCTGGGTATTTGTTTCCCACTTGTATCTCCCTGCAATTATTTTCTCCACATCTTCTGAAATCATTAACTCGTTGTTGAGGTAAAGTCCATGGGTGCCTGCTGTGCTCCAGTACTTTACAAAAATGGCTATTTTTCACCTGAAGGAAAAGTAAGCTGAATTTCAGCAGACAATTTGTCCAATAAGCATATGACCACAAAGCAAAGAACAAAGAACAATACAGCACAGGAACAGGCCCTTCGGCCCTTCAAGCCCGTGCCGCTCCCTGGTCCAAACTAGACCATTCTTTTGTAACCCTCCATTCCCACTCCATTCATATGGCTGTCTAGATAAGTCTTAAACGTTCCCAGTGTGTCCGCCTCCACCACCTTGCCTGGCAGCGCATTCCAGGACCCCATCACCCTCTGTGTAAAATATGTTCTTCTGATATCTGTGTTAAACCTCCCCCCCTTCACCTTGAACCTATGACCCCTCGTGAACGTCACCACCGACCTGGGGAAAAGCTTCCCACCGTTCACCCTATCTGTGCCTTTCATAATTTTATACACCTCTATTAAGTCTCCCCTCATCCTCCGTCTTTCCAGGGAGAACAACCCCAGTTTACCCAATCTCTCCTCATAACTAAGCCCCTCCATACCAGGCAACATCCTGGTAAACCTCCTCTGTACTCTCTCCAAAGCCTCCACGTCCTTCTGGTAGTGTGGTGACCAGAACTGGACGCAGTATTCCAAATGCGGCGGAACCAACGTTCTATACATCTGCAACATCAGACCCCAACTTTTATACTCTATGCCCCGTCCTATAAAGGGAAGCATGCCATATGCCTTCTTCACCACCTTCTCCACCTGTGATGTCACCTTCAAGGTTTACGGAATTCACATTTTCAAACAGGTGCGGCTGCAATTACAAGCTGAAACATTGATTAAGGCAAGCTCTAGAGGTGTTGAAGTCATATTTTACTGCCAGTCTCAAATCAGTCATCACAGCACGCACCAAAGATCAAACATGATACCTTTTGGGCTATATGTATGCCTTACCTGCAATCATCCAGGGGTGCTTTTGAATGAGGAATGAGGAAAAAAAAGTACACCAAACAAAATAACTGAATTTTAAAATGCCATTATCTTCAAAGAGGTTAATACACGTTTGTTAATATAATTAAGTTCACTTACGTAATTTTCTTATTTTATTATAACCACACTGATATAAGCATTCAGAAACTCTGGTCAATGGAAATGTGCAGACCTGGACTACAACCTTCCCCAGTTGGCTTGCAAAAATCTCCTTGGCTGGGGCTCAAATGTGCCCATTTGGAGGTCGGTAGTGACTTGCCTTATTTAGTCAACCATGCTACGGTGCAAATGCACTGGAACCTGACTAAGTACAGTGAGCGAGGACCTTGGCAAGTGGGGTCTCTTTTCCTGCCTTTGCTTTTCAATGTCATATGCCTTGTAAATGTTGAATGAAGTTTCTGCTGCTTACAAGGCAAATCTGAAACTCCTGCCAATTCCAGAGATTAGTGCAACTGGCTCTCTGCCATTTTCTGGAGGTTCCATTGGTTTCCCACCAGAGCTGTGGGGAGAGCTAGGTGGAACCACCTGAGGAATTTTGGCCTCTTGTGACTAAGTAGTTAATGCAGAAATAGCTTACAGCGCAAGAGTAGACTAACTGTATAGATTTAGTACATTCAGCTGAACACCCTACAGGTACAAACATTTTCTCTATTACATATTTTCAGCAGTTTGCCAAGGTCAATAGCAATTAATGAAAGTTGCTAAAAAGACTGCGATAGCAGCTAATCACTTAATCATGTAACATCATACTCATTGTTCATCAAGGCAAAAATGCAAAATAATTTGACAGCAAGGACAAATCAAACAACTGCGACTGTACTAAGAATATTGCTTGCATGGAAAGTCATCATGTCCTTGTCGTTGACAGGCAAACATGAACAATGAAAGAGAAACATCACATTAGATTGCTGGAGGAAATGTAGACTTCCCATTGGGGTCAGGCATGGTACAGAACTAAAAAATAGAACCTACTTTAGCTTGGTACATCAAGGCTCAATCACTTTGGTTCACTCTCCTAGGGCACATTGTTCCCTTGCTCAAGAAATATGACCCCCATCTGCGAAAAAAAAAAATACACAGAGCTTATTGACCAGGTTTGATTTTAACAAATTGAGGTCAGTTTGAATTGAACTGATCTAATCACTGAAGGAAGCTGTACATTATTACATTGCCGCATTAAATTGGCACTTCCTGACTAATGTCATATCTATTATTTGCAAATTCTGATGCTGTCCTGCAATTCTCAAAAAAGTAAATAAAATGAATTTTAAAAATGATTCCCTGTATCCATTTAGAAAATAAGTGAGCAGGTAAATAGAGGGAACTCTTGCTGAATCTTTTCACCTTGCACTCATCGGGACAGATTTCAAATCAATGATTTATATTACAGGAAATATCTATCACCTGAAAGCTTAATGTTCTTAATTCTAGCAAGACCAACATTTGCTATTCATCTCTAAATGTCTTTGAACTGACCATCCAAGGTCAATACAGAGAGCAGTTAACAGTCAACCTTATTGCTGTAGGCCAGACCAGGTAACAAAAACATAGAAAATAGAAACAGGAGTAGGTCATTCGAGCTTGCTCTGCCATTCATTTTGATCATGGCTAATCATCAATTTCCGTATCCTGATCCCACCTCTGCCCTACCATAAGGTTGGCAGATTGCTTTCAAGAACCATTTGTGATTTTATGACAACTGATAATAGTTCCATGTTCACCATTACTGAAACTTTATACTCCAGATTTATTAACAGAATTCAAATCCTATTGTCATGATTGGATTTGAACCTATATCCCCAGAGCATTAGCCTTGGATTACTAGCCCAGTAACATTACCACTACACCACCATCTCCCCCATGCTTTATTCATAGCAAAGTTCAGACCAATCAAAGTTGACTTGCCAACCAATCAGCACCCTTTTCTCCTATAATATATTTTTGCATGAACATTGAAAAGGGAAAAGGTTCCATCCCTTACACAGCCATCAGAAAATATTAGTATTAAGCCAGGACCCAGCGTAATCATCCATTAAATTATCGGAGGACCTTCAGCCACACTTGTGCGAGAACTAGAATGTAAATGTGCTGACAAAGCCAAAGAATCTTGATAGCCCTTTCTCGTTTTGTATAAAATTGTATAGAAACAAAGACACAATAATAGGCCATTCGGGCCAATCAATAGCAGCTTCAGAAGATCTTCTTCCTATCTTATTTCATCTCATTCTTTCAGTATATATTTTTATTGTTTCCCTTCATGTACTTATCCAAGTTTCCCTTAGCACCTATGCTACTCACTTCAATTGCTCCAAGTGGGAGCAACTTCCACCTTCTAAACACAAGTCATCAAGAATGTTCCTTATTTTTTACAATACAAAATAAGAACCATGATTAGTTTGCAAGGTCACATTTAGAATACTTGTTGAAGTTTAGGCATTTATCTCTTATAGGACACAGTTCAAAGAAGAGGATGAGATGACCTTGGAATCAAGGTACCAAACAATTTGTATAGACTGACAGAATTAAATGTAATCTCATTGAAGCAAAGAAGATTGAAAAGAGACACAATCCAGATCTATGAAATCATGAAAGGCACAGATAATGTGAATACAAGCAGGTTGATTAAATTAGATCAGTCGAGGTCATGGGGATAAAATTGCTGAAGTGTCAAGAGTTAATTTTAAAGGCATTTCCCCATGCCCCACACCTCTCCCCTCACGCACACACAAGTATTATTCTATTTTTTGTAAATCCCGTTTTAAAAAGGATTGGGAATGCAGATGAGGAAACATTTTCTGCCTTATCATAGCTTCTGACCCACTGAGATCACAGGAATGTCATCTATGCAAGTCAAGGCTATAGAATATAGATTATAATAGTGAATTACTTTCTTCAATTTTTTTAAAATTTGATTATCCTTGGAATCTGAGAGAAGTAAAAGGTCACATTATTCTCCAATGTCTGTAATTATTGAGTCCCTTTTGAAGATTAAATATAGTTGGGTGTGTCATGGCAGTGTAAGCAGTCAACTAGATGGAACAGCTGTACTCATCCCTATGGCCTTTTCTTGTTCAATTAAGCCATGTGGATTTGAATGTTTTAGTTTGGATTCTTGTTAAGTTAATTGAACGAAGGCTGGGCAGCTGCTATCTCAGAGCCCCAAGGTTTGGAAAGGGAAAAAAAATAACGAAGGTTCCTACTCAAGTGCTGTCCAGTGACAGTTGCTGGGAAGCTAGAGCATTGATTGTAAGGAAATGCAAGATTTTGATCACAAGAATTAGGAGCAGAAGTAGGCCGCCAGGCCCTTTCAAGCCTGCCCTACCATTCCCCATAGCCCTATATTCCTCAATCTATCAAATATTTATCCACCTCCATTTTGGATACTTCTAATGATCCAGCCTCCACCATTCTTTTGGGCAGAAAGTTCCAGAGATTCACCACCCTCACGAGAAAAAAAATCATCTCAGTTTTAAATGATTGGCCCTTTATCTTGCAGCTTTGTCCGCTTGTTCGAGACACTCGGTAGTGAAAACATCTCACCATCTACCCTGTCAAATCCCCTCAGGATTTTTCATGTTTGAATAAAGTCAGTCTCACTCTTCTAAACTTCATGGAATACCGAACCAAACTATTTAGTGTCTCTTGATAGGACAACCCTCTCATCCTAGGAATTAGCCTGGTGAATCCCCTTTGGACTGCCTGCAATGTTACTATTTCCTTTTTTTAGGAAAGGGGACCAAAACTGAGGTCACAACAGCACCCTATAGAACTGCAGCAAACTTGATACTTTTACTCATCCAGCCTTCTCCTATTTGATCTTGGAACCTTCTCATTTGTCACTTTTTTTGGTCTATTTATTCCTTCTGGGAGCTTTTTTTAAATAAGAAGTCAAATTCTATTTCAGTTCTCTCCAGCTGGACAAGGCAAACATTGAAAAAAATCAGATGCACAGAAGTACCAAGATATCCAGGTTATTATAAGATACAGGGACACTAATATACACAAAAGGGTTTTGATTGTTAAAGATACGTTAAGGCACAATTGTTATTCTGCATACCTGTACACTCCATGGGAAACAAATACACAGCACATTGTAATGGAATTGTAATGGTATACATTTTATCTCCTGTGAATAAAGATCGGTAATGTCATTCCAATATCCACCAATGAATACCAAAATGGTGTTCCAGTTTCAAATTTTTACCAACAAGTTAAATATGTAGTTAACAAAGGCATTACCACAGTTATTAAATCACAGGGACCAAGATTCACTACTGATTGTGCTTACTTAGTTAATCCCAGTTGGAGAAAGGACGAGGTACTCCATTTACCCTCAGAGCTGTTGACTAAGGAAGGTAGAAAACAATCAGCCAGGATTCCCAGCTAGGATGCTGTGTGTGGATGATAAGTGAACACAAAAATCAGGCTAGGCTTGATGTCAGTGTATGTGTGGGTGCAATGGGAATAAGAATATATAAATCTTTTGAAAGTAACTGATCCAAGACAACGATTTATTGCTTCAGAAAGTGAGGAGGTAGATTTCAATTTACTTTAAGTAAATAAAAGGTTGACTTTTTTTGCATTATTTTGGCAGTTGATTAATACAGTTGATACATACAAGAATTAAATTCATTACAACGTTTTCCATTCTTCTCTTGTTATAATACATTTCTAAAGTATTTTCCACAGAGGCTTGTTAAAACATACATTCAAGTATCCCTTGCATACAATTTGAATATATGAAAAAGGCAATTTAGCCTCTAAAAAATCTAACTTTCAGGTTCAGTTATGTACAGTCAACAATAGTATCTCCTGACAATTTGTTTTTACTGCACTATGTTCCTTAAGGATTAGAATTAGGATAGAAAATTAGCTATCATGGGTCTTTTCAGGTTGGCGAGATGTAACAGGTGGTGTGCCACAGGGATGAATGCTGGAAAATGGAGGATAAATATTGGATAATGTGAAATGGTCCATTTAGCTAGGAAAGAGATGAAAGAAGCTTATTATCTAATTGGTGAGAGATTGCAGAGTTCTGAGATGCAGAGGGATCTGGGTGTCTTAGTGAATGAACTATAAAAGGCTACAATGCAGGTACAGTAAGAAATTAGGAAATCCAATAGCCTGTTATTACTTATTGCAAGGGGGATTGAATACAAATGTAGGGAATTCAGGTTTACAAATTACTGGTGAAACAACATCTGGAGTACTGTGTACAGTATTGGTTGCCTTATTTAAGAAAGGATGCTGATACATTGGAAGCAGTTCAGAGAAAGTTTGCAAAGCTAATTCCTGATTGGACATGTTGTCAAATGAGGAAAGATTGGACAGGCTGGTCTTGTAATTGCTGGTGTTTAAAAGAGTAATAGGCAACTTGAGTGTATAAGGGCCTAAGTGGTGTTGACAGGGCGGTTGTGGAAACAATGTTTCCTCTTGTAGGAGAATCTAGTGCCTGGGGCCACTATATAGAAATAAGGGATTGCCCATTTAGGATAGAGATGAGGGAAGGAGAGGTCTTAGTGGGCTGGGGTCAGGCGTAGTGTCAGAGAAGCTTCAGATCAGTCAAAATTTCATGCCATATGCTGCAGGGGTTGGAGAAAGTTAGGTTGGGAGAGGCAGGGGTCAGGGGAATGTGGAAGAACTCCTATTCCGCTTCTCCCAAAAGCAATTCTGGAAAGACTTCATTGATGGATCTGAATCTTCTCATTCCCATCCCAGCTGCATGTTTCCTGGACTCTGGAAAACTGAGCCTGCAACCAGTAAATACAAAACACTTGGCAAAAACTTGCAGCATCATTAATTGGTTTACAAAACTGCGAGAGGAGGTGAGTCACTCACCCTCATTCTGCCTCCACTAAAACTGAAAGAGAGCAAGTTGGTGGGGGGAGGTGTCAGAATTAAAACCTCCATTCCCTTCCCCCCTCAGGAGAGATTAAAATTCCATTCTTCCCATACCCTGACCCACTCACACAATATGTATAATGACATGTTTAACTCATTTTACTTTGCTGTTGTCCTTTCTCTATACTTTTGGGAAGCAGGGAAATTTAAAGAAATGCTTTTGGAACATCCCAAGAGTACTTTGGAGCTTGTTTTGCTACAAGTACTGATGCTTAGGATTACCACCTGCCTTGATTTCACGTTGACTGCTTTAATGTTGCATGTATAAGGCTTCAAATCAGCAATAATAATTATTCGATACAATATCTTTTATCCCATTGTATGATACATTGACAATATCTGCTTCATTATCATCTCTGCTAAGGTTATGAAAGAAAAATAAGTTCAAATGTAAACCCAAGCATTTGACAGTGAATGGGAATGTTTTCTTTTCCTCAGTATTTGGTGGAAATGGTTAGTTAGCTGACAAGTCTCTTCAGACGTCACAAACTAAGCCAAGATTTCAGTGCCAAGCTACTTTACAAAGAATAAATTTTCACAACTCTGTGCTCCTTGCGCTGTCGAAATTCTCAGCACGTTCAGTGTTTACTACGTTCGCATTATTTCCTGCACAAGAACTCTTCACAGAATACTGCAAGTTCTGTCAGACTAATCTCATGCCTGCTCAAATGTCTTGCTTTTAATCTCCCTCTCCAGTTTTTCTCCTCAGCCCTCATCTTCTTCTGAAGCAACCAACTCATGCTGGAGTACCTTTCACTGGCACCTCAGTGGCTTGTCAATGCATGTTAAAATAGTAACTGTCAGCAGCCTCTTCAGACATGCAGGGTATTATAGTTGAGCCCAACTCCACTCTGACATGCAAATGCATGCACTTTCCAGCACCTATCATGGAACAACAATCAAGTCAAGGCAAAATACCGCGGATGCTGAAATCGGAAACAAAAACAGAAAATGTTGGAGAAACTCAGCAGGTCTGACAACGTCTGTGGAGAGGGAATAGAGCCAATGCATCATAAAATTCCTACAGTGCAGAAGGCGGCCATTTGGCCCATTGAGCTGTACCGACAACAATCCCACCCAAACCCTACATGCACACATATAATATTCCTGTAACCCCACGCTGATAACCCTCCCTGACATTCAGGGGCAATTTAGCATGGCCAATCCACCAAACCTACACATCTTTGGACTGTGGGAGGAAAACCAGAGCACCCAGAGGAAACCCGTGCAGACATCGAGAGAACGTGCAAACTTCACACGGTCACCCAAGGCTGGAATTGAACCTGGATCCCTGGCGCTGTGAGGCAGCAGCACTAACCACACCCATTCGAGTTTGGTTGACCTTTTGTCAGAACAATCAAGAGTTGATATTTGAGTTTAAATTTATTCATTCATGGAATATGGGCATCACTGACTAGGCCAGCATTTAATGCCCTTGCCCAATTGCCCTTGAGCAGATGATGCTGATTTTCTTTGTAGTTGCCTTTACAGGCAGGTAGAATATGAAGCGCTTATTCAAAACAGCAAGGGTCAATCCTGGAACCTGCAAGCATGCATAGTTCAGGATTGAGCCCCAGTACTTCTCTCTCAATCTGCCTTCCCACTCTCCACCACTTGGAAATAAATGGAAGTATTAGCGAGAGGCAACATGGTTTTGTGAAGGGGAGGTCGTGTCTCACTAACTTGATCGAGTTTTTCGAGGAAGTGACAAAGATGCTTGATGAGGGTAGAGCAGTGGATGTTGTCTATATGGACTTCAGTAAGGCCTTTGACAAGGTCCCTCATGGCAGACTGGTACAGAAGGTGAAGTCGCATGGGATCAGAGGTGAGCTGACGAGATAGATACAGAACTGGCTCGGTCATAGAAGACAGAGGGTAGCAGTGGAAGGGTGCATTTCTGAATGGAGGGCTGTGGCAAGTGGCCTTCCTCAGGGATCAGTGCTGGGACCTTTGCTGTTTGTAATATATATAAATGATTTGGAGGAAAACGTAACTGGATTGATTAGTAAGTTTGCGGACAACACAAGGTTGGTGGATTTGCAGATAGCAATGAGGATACAGCAGGATATAGATCGGTTGGAGACTTGGGCGGAGAGATGGCAGATGGAGTTTAATCCAGACAAATGTGAGGTAATGTATTTTGAAATGTCTAATGCAGAGAGGAAATATACAGTAAATGGCAGAACCCTTAAGAGTATTGATAGGCAGAGGGATCTGGGTGTACAGGTACACAGGTCACTGAAAGTGGCAATGCAGGTGGAGAGGGTAGTCAAGAAGGCATAAGGCATACTTGCCTTCATCAGCTGGGGCATTGAGTTTAAAAATTGGCAAGTCATGTTGCAGCTTTAGAAAACCTTAGTTAGGCCACACTTGGAATATAATGTTCAACTTTGGTCATCACACTACCAGAAAGACGTGGAGGCTTTGGAGAGGGTACAGAAAAGATTTACCAGGATGTTGCCTGGTATGGAGGACATTAGCTATGAGGAGAGGTTGGAGAAACTTGGTTTGTTCTCACTGGAACGACAGAGGTTGAGGGGCGACCTGATAGAAGTCTACAAGATTATGAGGGGCATGGACAGTGTGGATAGTCAGAAGCTTTTTCCCAGGGTGGAAGAGTCAATTACTAGGGGGCATAGGTTTAAGGTGTGAGGGGCAAGGTTTAAAGGAGATTTACGAGGCAGATTTTTTACACAAAGAGTAGTGGGTGCTTGGAACCCGCTGCTGAGGGAGGTAGTGGAAGCAGATACGTTAGTGAGTTTTAAGGGGCGTCTGGACAAGTACATGAATAGGATGGGAATAGAGGGATATGGTCCCTGGAAGGGTAGGGGGTTTTAGTTCAGTTAGGCAGCATGGTCGGTGCAGGCTTGGAGGGCCGAAGGGCCTGTTCCTGTGCTTTGTTCTTTGTTCTTCGTTCTCCAAGTAGCAACCCAGGCATAAATCTCTTTTGGACAATCTCTTCACTAACAACTGTACTCCTGTCCCGCAGACTCACTGGGCAACCTGTTATGGCTCCTTACGAGCAACACTGTCAAGTGCCACATCTTCTCTTGCTGACCTTTGAACTGAGCTTGATCTTTAGCTGCCTATCTTGCCAACACCCTCTGAAACAGCTTACTCCATCCATCACTGCCTCCTGTCAGCAGATCAACATTCACTTTCCACCCAACACTCCCCTCAAGAAATGTCCGTTGACTCATAAACAAGTCATTACCAGCCACAACTTTTTGTGGACCATCACTTTCATGAAAACCTGACGGATGTATGCTGACACCTGCCCCTGACTGAAGGCACTGTCTGAGCTCTCATAATAAGTACAGAAGAAATAGGAGCAGGAGTAGGCCATCTAGCCCCTCGAGCCTGCCCCGCCATTCAATAAGATCATGGCTGATCTGATAGTGGTTTAGTTCCACTTACCTGCTCGCTCCCCATAACCCTTAATTCCCTTATTGATCAGAAATCTATCTACCTGTGCCTTAAACATATTTAACGAGGTAGCTTCCACTGCTTCAATGGGCAGAGAATTCCAGAGATACACTACCCTCTGAGAGAAGAAGTTCCTCCTCAACTCTGTTCTAAACTGACTCCCCCTTATTTTGAGGCTGTGTCCTCTAGTTCTTGTTTCCTTTCTAAGTGGAAAGAATCTCTCTGCCTCTCCCCTGTCTAGCCCCTTCATTATCTTATATGTCTCTATAAGATCTCCCCTCAGCCTTCTAAACTCCAATGAGTACAGGCCCAATCTACTCAATCTCTCCTCATAAGCTAACCCCCTCATCTCCGGTACCAAACTGGTGAACCTTCTCTGTACTCCCTCCAAGGCCAATATATCCTATCGCAAACAACGGGTCCAAAATTGCACACAATACTCTAGTTGCGGCCTCACCAGTACCTTGTACAATTGCAGCAAGACCTCCCTGCTTTTATACTCCATCCCCTTCACGATAAAGGCCAACGTTCCATTTGCCTTCTTGATCACTTGCTGCACCTGCAAACTGAGTTTTTGCGATTCATGCACAAGGAACCCCAGGTCCCTCTGCACAGTAGCATGTTGTAATTTTTCACCATTTAAATAATAGTCAATTTTACTATTATTCCTTCCTAAGTGGATAACCTCACACTTGTCAACGTTATACTCCATCTGCCAGATCCTCGCCCACTCACTTAGCCTATCCAAATCTCTCTGCAGACTTTCCGCATCCTCCACGCAATTCGCTTTTCCACTCATCTTTGTGTCATCCGCAAACTTTGTTACCCTACAGTCAGTCCCCTCCTCCAGTACCTTCACTCGGTCCCCTCCTCCATCCCCAGTCCCATCCCCAGTTACCTTGGAATATCACCTCCTAATCCTTTGAAGTCTTCACTTCCTTTAAGCACCTCATCTTGTTCCAACCCTCTGTTTCCTTTAGAATCCTCATCAGTTACCAACATTGACCCTCTCCCGATCCAACATTTTCCATTCATGCTTGTCTTACTCAGTCTTTGCAATGTTTCATGCTCAGTGATTTCAAAATCCATCTTATTTGGCCTTGCCCTGTGATTTCAGTGGCCTCCTGTCACCAAGGAAAAATAAAAAAAGGGAGCATATTATCTAAATGGTGAGAGATTACAAAGCTCTTAGATTCAGGCAGATCTGGGTGTCCGAGTGCATGAATCATAAAAGGCTAGAATGCAGATACAGCAAGAAATTAGGAAGGCTAATGTTTCTTGTGAGGGGAGTTGCTTACAAAAGTAGGGAGGTTATGCTTCACTTTTATAGGACACTGGTGGGATCACACCTCGACTAATTTGTACAGTATTGTTCTCATCATTTAAGAAAGGATGTAAATACATTAAAAGCAGTTTAATGATTTTTTCCTAGACCAATACCTGGAATGGGTGGGTTGCCTTATGAAGAAAGGTTGGGCAGACTAGGCTTGTATCCACTGGAGTTTAGAAGAGTAAGGGGTGACTTGATTGAAACCTTTAAAAGGTCCTGGGGAGCATTGATCTGGTGCATGTGGAGAGGTTGTTTCCTCTTGTAGAAGAATCTAAAACTAAGGATCTTTGTTTAAAAATAAGGGTGGCCTATTTAAGACAGATTAGGGGACTTTTTTCTGAGGGTAGTGAGTCTTTGGAACTCTGTTCCTCAAAAGGCAGTGGAAGCAGAATCTTTGAAAACTTTTAAGGCAGCAGTGAATAGATTCCTGATAAACAAGGGTGTGAATGTCCATTATTTTATTGAATGGCAGAACAGACTTGAGTGGCCTACTCCTGCCCCTGATTCATATGTTGGTATTCCTAAACCTCTCCCTCCATATAAACATTCATGCCCATATTCAAAGTGACCCCTTCAACCTCCCTACATCCTTCTCCTTCTTTAAGATCTTTGAAACCCATCTCTTTGACCAAGCTTGTGGTGACTCCAACTAAGCTTATTTGGGTCAGCACTTTTTTTCTCTGATTGTGCCTCTCGAAGACACTTTAGAACAGTTTTCTGTGTTAAAAGGACATTATATATTTTGTTGTTTGAACCTTATAATTAGAGACAAAAAATGTCATTAATAAAAGCACATTATGCATGCAAATTTTTAAAATCAAATTGAGTGTCATCGAATACAAAATTCTGCAGCGTGATATCAGTGAGTAATGTGTTTCTATGTTGGAATTTCTCAGACCATTTTAGCAAAGGCTTTAACTATGAAAATGAAATAAATGAGATGAATGCATCAATATAATAATCATCATATGATGTGTTTTTTTTACAGATTAACTCTAGAACTGGGTGTGTGGGAGACTGGAAATTGAGGAGAAAATCCTTGTCCCTACGGACTGGATATTAATTTTTTGCACTCTATATGATTTTAAATGCAGTAACATGTAAATTGGTTTGATATTGCAGTCCTGCATTTTGTTCTGATAGATTTTATTTGCCGTAATGTTTCTGCAGCAATGCCTTACTCTGATACTGTCCTTATGACTGTATTGCAAGTATGTTGCTATCTTATTGCCGGGGGCTGCAGAGAGCATGGTTTACTGTTCTCAGATGTCTTGCTGATCTGATGGGAAACAGTTAGAAGCAATAGTAACAGCCAGAAGGTTGCAACAATCAAATTCTGTGGCAAAAGATGAAACCTTGAGCCACAGGCCCCAAGATCCACCCATAAAACTGAGAACAGCCAAATCTTTACCATTATGAGAAGAAATCTAAAACAATATCAGCAGTATTTTCTATCAATACGATGCAGCTACATCTTATACAAGTAACAGTAATATCATGGTTGGGTAGCTTCAAGAGTTGCCCTTGAGAATTCCCCCCTCAGTAACTTCGCATTGCACATCTCATCTCTACTTTCAATAGATTTCAATTCCTGTGATCAGTTCCTATGGGGGTTACATGAAGGAGCATGTATACACTGAATACTGGTAACCTGGAATGCCTGAAGGTCAGTGTCTAAAATGAATGCTGGAGAATTTTCTCATTTACATGGCTCCAAGTGTCAAAGACAACTTTTACACCCATATCAACCTGCTTAGCTTCACGAGTGAAATTGCCCATTTTCAACACTTGGTGGCAACAAGGATGCTGACCAGCTTTCCTTCAAGTTTGAAAATATTTGAAATACAACTTCAAACTTTCCCGTATCAAAGAATGTGTTTCATCCTATGACTGAACTTTAAGATGATTTTAATTCTGATTTATTTTTGATTTGCCACACTTAACGCATGAACAAAGACAAATGCAGTTTGCTTGCAGAAGGGTGAGATGTACATCTTATAAACCTTGGAAGAATGGCAGACACAAGTGGCCTGTCCATGGGAGGCAAAGAATGTTGCTCACTGGATGGTGAACAACCAAAGCCACATTGTCTTCCAAAGAATCCGAGGCAAACATTGTAGCAATCCCTGTTGTGATTGATAACTATTTTTAAAAATGTGAAATTCC
The DNA here is from genome assembly GCF_964213995.1 of Mustelus asterias. Lineage (NCBI taxonomy): Eukaryota > Metazoa > Chordata > Chondrichthyes > Carcharhiniformes > Triakidae > Mustelus > Mustelus asterias. Next base: position 92,232,200 of record NC_135804.1, read on the forward strand.
AAGCTGAAAGGGTGACAAGATTTCAGCCAGAATCCTCCAGACATTCACGCCGGCAGGATTCTCTGCAGACTCAGCGCATCTCTGCCCATGGGTTTCCAGCCGGCGTGAGGTGACATCAATAGGAATTCCCATTGACAGCAGCAGGACCCGAGAATCCCATTGCTAACAAACAACATGCTGGCAGGAAAGACGCGGTTGGGAGGCTGGAGTATCTCGCCCTTCATGTTTTAAGATATTTACTGTAACAAAAGACTAAACACTGACTAAATATTATCTCTGTCGACAACTTATACTTAACCACAGAACAGAACTTTTCCTTTTTGCTTACAGCATTGAAAAAAACTTAATATATTTCACATTGTTCCTTAAGTAGACACCCAATCCTCCCAGCAGCCATCCAAAATGATTCTTAGCTCCCAGGGGTTTACTTCTATTCATTTCCTCTTTCAGCCTGATATCGTTTAACCCCAGAAACTTCAGGCTGAGTGTATTACTAGTTGGCCTACTTATCCATCAATCTTCCAGCTTTATTTTAACACCACACAAATTTGGTATTTTCCCAAATGCGAACTTCCACGAACATTTTGGTGCAATGAATGCTAGATTTTTGATGTCAAGTTGCTCTCTCCCAGAGCCTGGCAGACTAACCGACCTTTGTGATATTTAGAGGTATCTTAGGAAAGCCTGAAACCTGATCTTTCCAATGGCTTCCCCATGGCATTGTGAATCATGTTTCCAGGTGGAAATGCTGATTGGCTTTCCTTGAGAATCTAACTCTCTTTCATCTTGGAGCTAAATGGACAGTTTGGAACACAACAATTTACAACCCGACATTCGCATCACTTTTTGGAATTGGAGACTTGGGCTTGAATTTCTGTTCTCCATCGTAGTGAAAATTCTGAAGACCTGCCTCCCAACACTGCAGTTAATGTTTCCACAGAGACAGGAATGGGGCAGGTTGGGATTTATGCTTGCAGTGTTTCACAGAAAGAGTTGCCCATATAAATCATCTGCTGCCTCCAGTCATACCTGATCTTAATTAGTCATGAGTTAGAAACATGTGCGGGATCTTACGGTCTCACTTGCCCGGAAACCGTAATATCCTGTCCAAGGTCAATGGACCTTTCCATTGTCCACTCCTCGCCCGTTCTGATTCCTGAGGTGGGTGGGGCAGTAAAATTCCAGCCGGTGCATGCTGGTTAGACATATGCAGAGCAGATCTAAACTTTTCAAAGTTCTTTGGAGAAGTGGGATATCTTTTAAGAGAGGTAGGGTACCTCTATGGATGTTTCCTGAGAAAGATAAGTATCCTTTGGGATTGTTTATAGAGGACATGAATGTGCATAAACTCATTGGAACTGCCAAGAGGAATTTAAGAGGAACTGTTAAAACTGTCAAGAGTAACTGTCAAGCTGTCAAGGCTTTTAAAATGGCTGTCATTTAAATATTTGGAAAAAAAAGAATAGAGTGTCAGAAAAATAATTGCTTGCTATTTCATTCTGTCTTTTGACATAAGCCTGAGGGCTATCATTACTGGAATTATGCTACAAGATGGATTTCACAACCTTATTATCACAGTTTGATTGAAAGTTCGAAGTGGACTCTTTGAAGTCAGGCTATGAATTCCATTGTTTGCTTTATGATTTATCAGAGATTAAGACTTCAATGTTATCTTATAAGGAACCATATAAGTGAAGTAATGTAAATGTAGTGATTGTTTTTTTTTCATGAATGTGTGTGAGATTTAGAAATTGAATATGGAGTGGACACTTGAACTTTATTTTATATAATATCTGCAAGGCTCCTGAGATCTGACTGTGGTGGGTACTGGGTGTGTTGGCATGATGGGTGCACTCGCAAAGGCTGGTGGAAGGATTAAGTTGATATAGAGGCTATGAAGTTCCATGGAGATGTGTTAACGGATGCAGGTTGGCATAAATTATGAAAGACCATGAAGGATGGATACAGGGCATGAGGTGGCATGTGGTAGCATGGATGGTGAATGGATTGTGTGGAGGGGTGAGTGGCTGTCACGGTGAGGGTTGTTTTTTGCTTGTGTTTTTTTTAATCTTTGAAAAATTGCTCGTGTACAGAGGCAATCTTTCCACCCAGCTCTTTTCCATGCCTGTTTTGAGGTTGCCCGGCCCAACTCCCATGGCACAGCGCCAAGCCAAAAACAAAAATCCCATCTTTAGGGGCACGTTTTCCCCACTTCAGCTTGTGGAGCCGGGAAGTGTCCTGACTCTGCACTCCCAACCCAGGAGCAGAAGTGTAGTCCTTAGTGGGCCTGTCAGCATAAGTCCGAAGGATTATTTTCCCCTCCAAGTAATCACTCTAAATATATTGGCTCCAAATGTAGTTGAGGGTAAAGAACAGCTCAGAAATTCCAACAGTAATAATCCTAGCAATTAGGATAAGTTTGCAGTTGCTGGTACAGAACCCTCCCCACCTTTATCTTCAGGATCCAGGCTGGTTGCCAGGCATAGACAACTGGTGCAACATTCAGACATCCTTCTTGTGGCCATAATGCAAAAGCTTTCTTGGCATAATAGTAGTTATTACTATGCTAGATTCCAGATGATATTTGGAACCAGGAACACTAAGCTCATAGGCCAGAATTTTACCAGCCCACCCACCACGTGAATCAGAGTGGGCAAGGGACGGAGCATGGGAAGGTTTGTTGACCTCAGGTGGAATTTTATGGTTTAGGGATGAGCGAGGCTGTAAAACCCCGCCCATATTGTCTCACCCCTGGCTCGATGCCACGGTCTGTCATTTACCCTGTGATAGGCAAATGGAAAGGTCAAGAGAAAGAGAGCTCCCAGAGACAGAAAAGAGTTAATGTAACTGTATCACCCCCCCCCCCCCCCCCCCCCAACCCACCTCTTTCATTGGGAGTTACACCAGTCATATGTTGAGGTCATCCCAAGAGATTGGTAGAACATCCATAGAATTCCACCGGCCTTAATTTCACTAATTTTATTTACTTGAAGTGTCATATTTGTGTGCTCTTGCATTTTGGTCATATCTACAATTTCAATTGATTTTTGCTTTAAAAAAGTCACCTATGTACAAGCAATATAATACAATTCGTCCATTGGAAGAATTTTTATTTCACACTAACACTGCCATTGTGAAGTAAATGCTGCTTGAAACCAGAATCACAGCCCAGTCTAGCACTAGAGCAAGATAGGATGTCGAATGGGAGGAGTGAGTCTCATTTCTCATCACTTCAGAATTAGTTCAAGTCTTAGGAAAAGATTTTTGTTTCCAAGGCAAAGAGCTTAAGTTGGGAAATTGTCCAACTAGGTGCACCCAGCTCAGGGAAAATGCTCCCTGAAAGGTGCAATTTCATTCCAGGAGGTGGGGTATGTGAAGAGGGCTGGGTGCGGAAAGAGCCAGAACTGCTATTCCAGTTTTAGATTAGAGGCAGCCAATAAAGCTGCTTCGTGCAAAGACAGTGAAAAGTATTGTTTCTTGCGCACTATAAAGGGAAAATATATCATTCAGAGTACATAGGGAAGAAAATTAAACCTGCCTGCTGTGGTTCTATATTGAAAATGTGAGTTTGCATGATACTTTATTTCTGGAAGAATCATGTCAGCATTTGTCTGAATTTCCAATATATGCTGCCAGTGGGTGAGATTCCACTCTGCAAGTGAAAAATCTATGAAGAATGCAAGTGGGAGAGCTACAAGAAGGCTGACAAAATAGATCAAATCAGTTATTAGTTACCACCTTCAATAAATGGAAACAGGGAAATATCAAATTAGGAAAAAATAGAAAATTAGATTGAAACTTCGGACATGTCACAAGTATGGCTTCAAGCAGACAATATCTCACTTTTTGCTTCATTTCCCAGGTGAAAGAAGTGAAATGTTCCCTGCTGGTGCACTGCTACAGTGGCAGAATGCCAAACCAATAAAAGGTGTTTTCATTTCCATTATCTGACAGTCAAGAAACGAATTTAAGATTGGATTAAAAAAAACAACTTCTCTCTCACCCTGTCTTTTCTTAAGGGACCAAATATGCCATCAAAGCACACAGGTCTGGGCTGATGAATGCTGAAAGTCAGCCTTTCTCCAGTTGCACCTGAGGATATGGTATCACACAACACCTTTTGTGTGTTATGCTATTGCTAAGCAATTATCCTTCGCCAAATCTGAGGAAGTTACGGAACAGTGTGGGGTGATGAGGTCCTTTCATTTTGTCTGTTTTATTGACCCAAGCTACAAATACACAGCTGAATCTGCTGATAAGAATCTGTCTGCTTAGAGAGAGAGAGAGAGAGCCAAATAGAAATCTTTTCACTTCAGTGAAGTCTTATCTTTAGAAGGTCAACCTTTCTTTCCAATGCACTCTGCTTGAAAGTCTGAAAGACATTTCCCATACACTGGTTCTGTAAATTGCCCTTCTCCAATTAATTTACATCCAAAACACACCATGAACTCTCTTCCTCCATAGTCACTGGTATAAATGAAATGTGATGTTCATTGTTAGCACTGCAAATGATAAAATAACATTCTATTTTACTCTGTCGTCTTTGACTTGTGGAAAGCAAGAAAAAGTATCTTATTCCTGTTATCGATTTTTTTTTGAAAATTGGGTTTCACCTACAATCCCACAATAAGATAAACAGTACTTTGCATTTCTAAATCAAAAGACTGTGGTTCTGACTCAGTTATAATCGCTGTGTATAGAATGCTAATAGGGAACGAAGAAACAAGAGTGCAGAGGTCCTTTTACACATCAGGAAACAATTTTTAATCAATGCATAATTTTAATTGTAATCACAGCATTTCAAGGTCTCATACCATTTATAAATTACAATTTTAAATGTGATAAATATGCAGAGCTTTGAAAATGCAAGACGTGCCAACTCAACACAGTTGTCAATTCTGGTCCAGGATAACGAAGGATACGAAAGTAAAGCAGAATGACATTGAACTGAAAGTCATATACTAGTACTGGCTCTCAGCACATGGTAAGATTTAGCACATTTTCACCCCACCAACTTCCTTCTTGTAAAGATATTAACCCATGCTGGGACACAGCTCTGCTGTTGCAAATGTCCTTCACTGTCTCACACAAGTGACCAAACTTCATGTGCAAGGCCAGCTAGTGTCAGGGTCTATTCAACTGTAGAAGGCACCACAGCTCACTTTACTCATATGTGCATATTTTTAAACAGTAGTCACTAGGTAACTCAGCAAAATTTTCAGGGCAGCTGAGTCTAATTGCAGAAAATCTATTGCAATTGCACCCAAGATCAATTAACTCAATACAAAACTGGAACGGAATGCTGCAGTATAGGAAATTCCAATTTTTGGGCTGCGATCTCAAACTAAAATACCTTTCAGGTGGTTTTAACAATGCCATGTCACTGATTGAAGAACAATGGTCTTCTCCCAGGTATTCCGTGTAATACTTTTACCACAGTGGCACTGTGGTTCGCACTGCTGGCTCACAGCGCCAGGGACCATTGTTCGATTCCTGGCTTGGGTCACTGTGCGGAGTCTGCATGTTCTCCCTGTGTTTGTGTGGATTTCCTCCAGTTGCTTCAGTTTCCTCCCACAGTCTGAAAGACATGCTGGTTAGATGTATTAGCCATGCTAAATTATCCCTCGGTGTACCCGGACAGGTGCCAGGGATTTTCACACTAACTTCATTGCAGTGTTAATGTAAGCCTACTTGTGACACTAATATAAAAAGAGGTTACCTGGTAACCTACGTATGTAAAGTGCTTGATCACTTCCTGAGGTCACAAAAGATGCTATACAAATGCAAGATTTTTTTCCCCTCACTCTTGGAGTGCCTACCTAGATTTATGTCTGATGCGCGTTATCATACACGAGGCTTGATGCTCAGGAAATAAAGGCTTTTATTTGCTGTAACGAAGCAGCCAACAATTATATACACGATCCCAGACTGAGGGGTCCCAGCCAGAGCAGGGACCTTTATACCTCTCCCAGGAGGCGGAGCCCGACTGGGATGTACCACAACACTACAATACAAAGGTGTAACAACCCCACCCTAACCCCAACAGCAACAAGTAGCACAACCCATCCCTAACCCAACAGCAACATATGTACATACTTGTAGTACTGGCCAGACCCTGGCTCAGTACTATCCAGTGGGAACCAACGATGGTTCACCACAATGTCTGAAGTGTCTGGAGGGAGATTTCAACTTACGACTCACTGATTCAGAGGCAAAACTGCCAAGTTGGAGCCATGACTGAGTTTGGAAATACTTATCCACACACCATAAAATGCCAACTTTAATCCATTTCTATACTTGATGAGACCTGGGTATGTGCAGTTGAGGGGGGTGGGGGAGGGGGGGGGGGGGGGATAAAATCAAAACAGCATTCCAGATCCTGTGTTGGGCTCCTCCCAGCTTACAGGCATATTTCAGGCAGCACATGAGGCAAAACTCAGGATTCTACAACAACCATAAAACTCTGCTGCAAATTTAATGCATTGTACAATTGGCACAATATGCGAGAGCCACCAGAAAATGCAGCACTAGGTATTATCAGACACGGAAAAAGGCTGGAAAAGGATTTTTAAAAATTTTTTTGCCTCTGGATCCCTCCACCCCAGAATCAAACCAATGGCTCTCTGCTACTCAAAATTCATGCAAAACTCTCACCTAGAGTTAAAATTGGAACTTGCCTGGGAAATTCTCCGATCTTTACTTTATTTGCATCGGAGACACAAAAATCCCCTGCCTAGTTACAAATACATTATAACTTACTACCTTTCTGACTCTGCTGAGAAAGATCAGCCTTTTGCTGATAAATAGTTTACTATAGATCTTTCATGTTGTGTTAAATTCATATGCTTTATTGAAGCCAGCACAACATGATTGCACAGTCAGAATCTCATTTTTCAAAGGTCTGATAGGGCAGCAACATATTGCTGGTTCTAAAGACATAGGTACAAACTAGTATTGTGCCATTAATCTTCCATTGCATTCAGACTGATTCCAACATCAAACTGACAATATAACATGCAGCAGTGCACAGATTCATTATTGTAATGCTTTGAGGGTACAAAAATACGGTTTTCTTCTCAGTTCCTATTCTGGAGGTAAATCTCCATTTAAATCAGAGCAGGCATTCTACGCCCAGATCCTCGTCATCTGTACTTTGAGCTTGAAATCAAGGGTGTGCACAGCAGCAACCCAGTCGTGACTGTCGCAAAGTGATCAACTAACCAAGGGGCTGAATCAACCTTTTTTGGGGCAGAGTGGAAGAACTTTGCTCAGCATCCAATTGTTAAACCAGATTTAGAAGACTTAATGCTGAATCTGGAATGTTCATTAAAGCTGCTTGCATTAGCAAAAACAAAATTCAGCCATTCTGTCACACAAATCTAAATAATCTGTTAAATTAGCAATCAAATTGTGAAGCTACTATTTTCCCTGAATGGGACCTGTACTTGTTTTCTCCCCATGGTTTTGTGTTGGAAGTAAAAACTAAACATTGTGATTGACAGAAGATGCTTGGTCAGTATCATAAGAACGTAAGAACTAGGAGCAGCAGTAGTCCATCTTGCCCCTCGAGCCTGCTCCGCCATTCAATAAGATCATGGCTGATCTTTTCGTGGACTCAGCTCCACTTACCCGCCCGCTCACCATAACTCTTAATTCCTTTGCTGTTTAAAAATTTATCTATCCTTGCCTTAAAAACATTCAATGAGGTAGCCTCAACTGCTTCACTGGGCAGGGAATCCCACAGATTCACAACCCTTTGTGTGAAGAAGTTTCTGCTCAACTCAGTCCTAAATCTGCTCTCCCTTATTTTGAGGCCATGCCCCCTCATTCTAGTTTCACCCGCCAGTGGAAACAACTTCCCTGCTTCTATCTTATCTATTCCCTTCATAATCTTATATGTTTCTATAAGATCTCCCCTCATTCTTCTGAATTCCAATGAGTATAGCTCTAGTCTACCCAGTCTCTCCTCATAAGCCAACCCTCTCAACTCCGGAATCAATCTAGTGAATCTCCACTGCACCTCCTCCAGTGCCAGTATATCCTTTCCCAAGTAAGGAGACTAAAATTGTACACAGTTGTGCCTTGTGCCTTGTGTTGGTTCCCTGCCACACTGTGCCATTGTACTTTCAATGCTTAGCCTGCTCAGCCATATTTTATTTGTCCTTGCAAAGAATCAGAAACACGATTATGGCAATATCTCTGCAAAACGCAATCCTTGTTAAACTAGCTTAATTTCTTAAATGAGAGTGGGACCATTTTGGCATGTCCGAAAGCCACAAGTACTAGAAGATGGTAGAGGAAGCGTTGCTAAGATAACTGACAATTAATATTCCACATAAGGTCTTAAAGAACCAGAGAATCCCTACAGTGCAAATGCAGGCCATTTGGCCCATCGAGTCTGCATCAACTCAGAACATCTTACACAGCCCATAACCCTGACCAATCTACTTGGATACCAAGGGGCAATTTAGCATGGCACTTCACCTAACCTGCACATTTTTGGACAGTATATAGTCAGTCGTGAGATAGAGACAAAAAATTTCCAGTGTCTCCACTCCTGACCAGAGCAGAAGATTCCAACTATGCACTAGTACTGTTTAATCATTGTGTGCATTACAGGAACTCACAGTAGGTTTCAGGATAGCAAAGTGAATGGAACATGATGTCACTGGCCCAAATTTGAGATATTGGATATTTGATTGTGAGACCACATCCACAGGTGACCAATCATCTATCCACCATGGGTGGATAGGGCAGCACACGGTTTTTGGGGGATGGAAGGAGCGGGGGAGGGTTGGGGGAAGAGGAAGTTCAGACTGCCTGGCAACAAAGGGAGGTTCACCAATAAACAACGTCATGGAAGAGTGAACTGTCTGGGCTAGGGAAGGCTGCAATTTTCTTTGCAGGCCTCTTCAGACAACTTTGGTTTATTCTGGCCCCATCAAAAAAATGCTCCTCTATTATCGCAATAAGTTTCTTCATCCTCCCTGTCAGCAGCCAACCTGCTTTTATCTTGAAGGAAAGCTACAATAGATTCCCTATTCAGGCCCAATTTAAAACATGGTTGGATGATAATTCATGTTGGATTGGCAGAATTCACAAGGCCCCCACTTGCTATCTGGTAGATGAAGACTACAGGCAGAGGGAAGCGAGCAACTTTCAAATGGATAGCTAACTTGCTCAATTTTAATTTTCACCCATTTTTAAAATCCAGATAATAGTATGCAAACTCAGGTAGCTTAAAGAAATAAGCACAGACCAAGAGAACACAAAATACGCATTAAACATAGTATGCAAACTCAGGTAGCTTAAAGAAATAAGCACAGACCAAGAGAACACAAAATACGCATTAAACATTCACAATAGCGAAATGTTGGCAAGATAAAGGTAAGAAATGAATGAATGCCATTAGGTTTAGTTGTCTTTTAATCTGCTCCATGCCAAACACAAAAATGTACTTGTGTCCAGCTAACAAAATTACTTTAAAGTTGTGAGTGATCGATTCAGTGGTCAGTGCCATGACAATTTATTGTAACTAATTGTGTAATAGTTCAATTTAAAAACGATCACACATTTAAGTTGTAAATGCATCATCTAGCTGAGCTATTGTATTTTGCAATGACATGTCTTATATTAGCTGAAACGATAAATCTGCAAAAAATGTTGAGACACAACAGCAGCTTTGTTTCGAGCATAGATTCAATCTGCATTAAAAAAGCTAAACATTGGTGGGCAGAATTGAATTGATCAAGTTATGGTAAATATGTGCTTTCATAATAAATGCATTAGGGAATATTATTCAATTGTCTGAGTTTTAATCAAGATACATAATTCTGAGGAGCAAAGTACTTTCCATTTCAACAAACCAGTGCCAGCATCAAGCAATCTCAGGTAAAGTACCAAAACAACATGAATTTACATAGTACTACTCACTTGAAAGTGGTTTACATCAAAAAGGACACGGAAGAGTAGATAAAAAGTTGGAGTGAAAGGAAATGTTGAAAGAATGAGGGTAGAGGACTACAGTCAACTTCAAAATAAGAGTTTTGAGGAGATTTTGAAAGCAGGCAGTTAATTGGCAAGATGTGGCTTGCTGAGGAGTGAGGATGTAGGCAGGAATTGCAAATGACAAGAACATAATGGTTGAACAGGAGACTACCAGTGGCAAAATGAAAATAGGGGGAAACTGGAAACCTAGGGCTAAGGAAAGGGGGGTGGTATATGCAGAGATGCAAAGTGGGATGAATTACTAGAGGAGGGGACAGGCAAGCATCCAGTACTTTGAAAGGTAGGATGAGAATTGAAATCACTTCATTGGGAGCCAATGAACAAAGAACAAGCAACAGTACAACACAGTAACAGGCCCTTCAAGCCTCTGCCGATCATGTTTGTCTATCTGAACCATATACTCCTCTATTCTCCATTTCTTCATATGCCTATCAAGATAAGTCTTAAATGTGGCTCACGCAACTGCCTCAACCACCTCACTTGGCAGTGCATTCCAGTCCCACACCACCCTGTGTAAAAGACTTCCCCCACACATCTCCACTGAACCGTCCCTCCTTATCCTGAACTTGTGCCCCCTTGTAATTGTCATTTCTGCCCTGGGAAAAATATGGATCTGAGAGAAGGGTTAATACTGTATCAGACTTTGTATGCTATATATTAATTGATACTTCAGCATTTATTGCTTAATTGGCCTGAGAAGGTGATGGTGAACAATCTTTTTGAACTGCTGCAGTCTAAGAGGTATCGGTACTACCGGAGTGCTTTTAAAGAATGAGGTTGTTCCAGAAATTTGTTAACACCTGCCTGTGAGCATGAACCAGGTGCAAGCAAAAATCCTTGTACTAGAATGGGTGTGCTTTGGGTCTCATTTCAATGAAACTAACTGGACATCTCCAGGTTGCTCACTGACAGATGTTATGCCAGCTCAATGGATAAAGCTCCCATCTTGGAGTCAGATGATTTTGGTTCAGGTTCCACCTCAGCACTTGAGCGCAACGATCAAGGCTGATACTCCAGTGCTGTGCTGTCAGAGGTGCTGGCCGGAACTTTATCACCTCGACCGCCACAGAATCGAAGCAGGCGAGGGCCCAACAACGGAAATCTCCATTGGCTTTGGGCAGGGATTTCCAGTCTCGCTCAGGCGACACCGTAAAATCCCACCCGCTGTCTTTTTGACAGGACTGGATTTGGTGCTGGGAAATGAAGTGGACCAAATATCTGTGAGGGAACACTTGGGTTCGTCATTGTTTGGATTAGTAATGCAGAAGAGCAAGGAATATTCTAAAGTAGAATGTTTAAATTGGAAGAGTGGGAAGGGATCCAGCCAAAGTAAAATGGAACCAAAGACTGGCAGGAGAAAAACCATGAGAGAAGAATGGGTGATCTTTGAGGAAGCGATGCTTCAGATAAAGGATAGATACATCCTAAGGGTGAAAAGTAGGGGAACCAAAACCAGGGCTCCATGGATGATGGAGGAGGCAGAAAATTTGGTTAAATACAAAAAAAAGAGACTCTATGATGCATAGAAGGTGAATTCTTCACGCAAGAAGCAGAGCAATAACAATATGTTGAGAAGAGAAGTGAAGAGGAAAATAAAACAGCAGCAGAACGTGAGAATCCCGACTGTGAGCGAGGTCGGAGAATCCGGCCCACTGAGTACAAAAGCAGGGAAGCTTTGCCAAACCTTTGTAAAATTCTGGCTAGGCCACAACCAAGGCATCCACTTCTGGTCATCACACTTTCGGAAGGATGTGAGGATCCTTCAGTGTATACGATTCTGACATTTTTCAATAAGGTAGGCAAGGAAACAATGTTCCCATTAGCCAGGGGATTAGGGGATTAGATTTAAGATTTTGGGCAAGAGTTACAGAGGAAATGTGAGCAAGAATATGCAGCGAATGGAACTTACTGCCCACGAGCGTTGTGGAAGTTGAAGCAATCAATGAATTCAAAAAGAAATTGGATGGACACTAGAAGGAAATAAACTTGCAAGGATGACTGGCACAGAGCAGGGGAATGGGAAGGACAATCCCAAAATGGACAAGTTTCCTCCCACAGTCCAAAGTTGTGCGGGTTAGGTTGATTGGCCATGCTAAAATTGCCCCTTAGTTTCCTGAGATGCGTAGGTTAGAGGGATTAGCAGGTAATATGTGTGGGGATATGGGAGTAGGGCCTGGGTGGGATTGTGGTCGATGCAGACTTGGTGGGCCAAATGGCCTGTTTCTGCACTGTAGGGTTTCTATGATTTCTATGATTTCTAAGTTGCCAAAGGAAATAATCACAACCACATCACTTGAAATCTTGAGAATATTTCCATTTACAAGCTTTCATTACTGGGTCTATCATTTCAGTAGGTCATGCCTGGTTTAGCTAGTGCTATGCATATAAATGTAGGCAGAGTGCAGCTATTAGTCTATGCTACTGACACAACCAAAGAAGCTGATGATTGTCCCTTGGTGAACAGCATTGACACTTCAGTGTTTTCTGAAAACACATCAAATCTTCCAGCGCTGACCTCAATTATGCACCTGGGTATTTTACGCCATATTTCTGGGTGGGGCAGGTCTGATGGTTCTCAATCCTTCCACCAATGAGATTTTTCTTCCTACCCATTCTGCTTGGACCCCTCTGGCAAATCACCTCTCAATCTTCTCATGTCTAGAAAATAGCCTGAACTTCAAGAATTTTTGCATGATTCTCTCATACCCAGAATCAGTTTTATATACATCTTTTTTGAACCCAAAACTTTCACATCCTAAAATATGATTCCCAGAATTGGTCACAGTACTTGAGGCTAAACCACTTTTATTTTCCCCTTGGAGATGAAATGTCAAATTTATGGGGGACAGCCTTATACCTTGACTGGAATGCTACCATCTGGATTATGCTGGGGTGGGAACATGGAGTGATTTCTGTTGCGGAGCCAGCATGAAAACATGCTAAATCTTCTGGTGCTGCTGACCTTAATTATTCATCTAGTTGTTTTGTGCCATATTCCGCGGCAGGGCGGACCTGTTAGCATGTAGCCTGCTATCATGTCCAGGTGCCACACTAAAACGGAGCCCAACATCCCTGACCCACTATTGAAGAAAGAAGGTAGACTTCCTGAAAATGATGCTGGATCTCCAGGAACATTCCAATGCTGGAAGATGGACCTACACCAGGAAACTGAATCTGGAAGGTCCACCCGTAGGTGCTGCCCCAACACACGCCTGTGGTTTAGGGTCCAGGGTTGTGGGTAGCTTCCATCCCGAACTCCAGAGGCAGCCTGAAGCATTGTTCAGGTGAGCCTCAATATTTGCATGCCACATTGTTCCAAACGTGTTTCATGTCAGCATGTTTTCCTCCCAGCCTTGCAGAGAATCTAGAATGAAGGTGTCGAGCCTTCACCTGCACTAGCCTCAAGCAAGTTTTCCAATCCACCACGGCAGGCATCAGCAGAAGTTCCCGCTGTGAATTCACGCTGGCATGAAACCAACTTCTGGCCTTCCAGCTACATTCTACACCCAATCCTCCTCCCACCATTGAACCTGGCAGTGTGGGTTTAAGAGAATTCCAGCCTTAGACTTCGAAAAAGCTTTTTTGAGTGTACTAAATGAATGACTCATTTACAAACTGAGATTACTGGGTATTAGTGAAGAGCCACAGTATTGAATTCATAACTGGCTGAAGGGACGGAATGGGAGCTAATTATAAAGGGATCGAAAACTCATTGGGATAGGGGTTTGTCTTGCTCCAATATTAAAGCTATAAGGCCAATGCACAGAGTGGACCAGGCAGACCTTAAGCCATCTCATTGCTTGCTCCAAAAATCAAATTCAATTGAATCCAATTCGTGGTGCCCACAAGAAAGATATACGACACTCAAGCTGACAGGATAAGACATTGCGCCACATCTTGGGATTGATCCAATGCTGAATTTTAACCAAAAGACTGAAGCGCACCTCTGCCAAGTGATTGTGGTTCTACCCCTGCTCAGTGATCAAGCCATCCTCTTTCTGATGTTAGAAAAATGACTCCACAGCTTTGCTGAGCAACAGCATTCCTGTCTCCAAGTTTAAAGATTTCTCCTGCAATATTTATTTCCAATGGTCACATAAACACATTAATTGATCATTTACTCTTTATAGATCTTTATGCACAAATTAACTGAGTATTGGCTGACAAAACAGCAGTAATTCTGCTTGAAAATTAATTTGCTGGTTGTAAAGTTCACTGGAACATCCTGAGGATGACAAAGATTAAATAACGGGTTTTTTTTCTGCAAAAAGAGAGTCTTGTAAAGATTTGTAACTTAATGGGTATGAAGAAGTAAATTGAGAACCACGCTTACAGGCATGTCAGGCCATAGGTTCACTTTCTTTTGAAAAGGAGAGCTTCAGGTGAGATTCCAGGAGGCATCTGTTTACCCAGCTGAAATGAATTGTTGGGAAGGACAATTGAGGTCAGAACACCAGACTCATTAAAGAAACAACTAAGTTGAAACGTCAGAGGAGGATTGAATACTTGTCACACGATAAGCTGAGCTCCATCTGCAACCATTTTGTGAAAACTTTCAAATTTGATTAGTTTTTTTTAAATATTCAGCTTTGTGACTTTTTAAATTTTGGCTCAGCTTTGGCTGATGGGCTGGAAGATGAGGACAAGGGGAACTTTCCATGATTCTGGAAGGGAAAGGTAGGGGTGAGAGCAAAAGTATATGAATTGGGACCAACGCTCTTCAGAGTCATATCAACTATGGCAAGAAAAATCCTTAGTGGAGATAAAAGGAAGATATATTAGAATATTAGTGTGGAAGGTTGCATTGAAAATAGTGATTTGGTTCAAAATCATGCCCTTCTGAAAATGCAACACTCCTCAGTACTACACTGGAGATTCAGCTGAGAATTAGGTGCAAGTCCCTAAAGTGGGTCTTAAACACTAAACCTTGAGGCAAGGAGAAAAGTTCATACGAGGGGAGATTTGGAAAATTGGAGGAATAACAAGGCAATACTGCAGCGCAGCAATGATAACCAGTAAATAAAATAAAAGCACGGGAGTGTGCAACATAAAACTGCAGCAACAAATAAGGTCAGTTTATGGTAAAAAAGACAGTATTCAAGGCCATTTATCAGAAATGATGAACCATTCATAACAGAATGGGTTAATTGATAGAATAAATAGAAATCAATCAGTATGATATGTAGCCATGACAGAGTCATGGTTGCAAAGTGACTGTGGCTGGGAGCTGAATAGTCCAGGGTAGCTGACATTTCGGAAGGACAGGGAGAAGGGAAAAGGAGGTGAATTTGGTCTGTTAATAAAGGATAAGGTCAATACAGTGGTGAGAAAGGATCTTGGTTTTCAGGCTCAAGTTGCTGAATCGGTTTGGAGAGAGATCAGAAATAGCAGTAAATGGAGTTACCATGAGAATGCACCAGTTAATGGTGACTCTCAGTTAACTGCCAAGCATTGTTTGAAAATCACCATTAAGTGGTGCATTCTTCATGGCAACACATCTACCAAAGTCCACCTGACAGCCGATCAGCACTGTTTTCTCATACTGTACAAAGATGTCATTTCCCCCGACATTGGCATGCTTGTGATTGTTCTGATGAATGCAAAACGAAAATAATATTTTTTTTTCAGCAATGTAAAATGATGCTCATTGTGATATCTAAAATGTTAAAACTGAATAAAGATCTTTAAAATGGCTGAACCTATGTCTGTGTGACCCGCGAATAAGCCGCTTGGCATTTTCAGGAAAATTCATATCTCATCATCTCTGTGGAGCGACAAACAGCCACCTGTGGACTGTACAGCCCAACATCAAATAGAACTATACAAAGGTCATCTGCATTTCATAACCTAGGCTGGCCAGAAGGAGATGGACCTTCTACTAAAACAAGGGCCACACAACCTTCCTTTCTGTTCCTAATGGCCGAGACATGTGACAGTCTTTGGAATCCAGACAACAGACATATATTCTTCGTCAAAGACCTGGTAGAGAGGTGGGAGTCATGTGACATTGGTCATTAACTTGTGGAACAAGTAATACTGCCTTGCTGAACTGCACAGCTCAGCTTGCTGTTTACCATCTAACTGGCAGCCTCACAGAGAAGGAGCTCTGCTCAGATGGAATACCTGTCTCCATCTCCACTGATTCTGCTTTGAATTCTACAAAACTGATTCATCTCTACCTCATTGTGTGAAGTTAAAACCACTAGTTAAGTGACTTATCCAGCTTTGGTTTCAACCGCTGACTTCCATGAAGGAATAATCCATTGGATCTTGATTCTGGACTCTGGAACCCACATGAAACCATACTTTTTTTTTCTGTAAGTATTTTCTTTATTATCTGAATGCGATGGGCATGTTGCAAAACCTCTTAGTTCGTCCTCTCTTGAATGGGGTTATTAATCCTATCTTGAATGGGGTCATTAATAGAAAATTGGATCACACCAAAACTGAGGAGTTTGGAAATACATCATCGCTTATAATGAGGGAAACAAATTAAACAACCTTTCATGGCTATGGATGGATGGAGAGAAAAAAGTGTTTTTTAAATTAACCCCCTCCTATCTGTAATGTTAATGTTAATCACCTAACCTTAGGTTTCAGGGAGATGCTGTGGATCTTTCAGCATGTGACAAACTTTTATTTCAGCCATTGGGTCTCAAGGACATACATGTATCAGGGTGGTTAATTACTGACCTGGACTATCTGTTCTACTCTTAGACTAAAATGAGGCTTCCACAGTTAGTTGCCAAGCATTGCTGGAAAATTTAACATGGGCAGCCTGACTGATTGGTCAAGCCAATGCACTGAGGAAGGAATCACTGAATGGCTCTCACTTATTTTGTTTAGCTGGAATAGATGCCATGTGTGTATTTGTTTTTCTCTCTGCTAAGAACAGGGCTCTAATATACGTTTCAAATAGAGGCGATCTTAAAAAAAGCTTAAGGCAATGGAAACATGGACTTGCAGTGTCACTCTTCTGGTGCAAATGGGTTGCAAGTCTTTGGTCAGCAGTTGACATATTTCCTCAGTAGTATCGAGGGGAACAGCAACCTTCTGTAGCACAGACCTCTATCACCACATTTAATTAATAGGTTACAAACACTGATGCCCATGTCTATGGTGGATACACTTTCAATCATGCCTGATAAGAGATGGCTTCTTGCATATCCTTGTCTTCCTCCATTTTTAAATAATTCAATCATGGGACATGGGCATCACTGGGTGGTCAGCATTTATTGCCCATCCCTGGTTTCCCTTGAAAAGGTGATGGTGAGCTGCCTTCTTGAAAAGCTGATACAACTGAGTGGCTTTCTAGGTCATTTCAGAAGACATTTGAGTCTCAACCACATTGCTGTGGCTCTGGAGTCACATGTAGGCCAGACCAGGTAAAGATGGCAGATTTCTTCCCTAAAGGATGTTAGTGAACAAGGTGGGTTTTTCCGACACTTGACAATGGTTTAATGGTCATCAGTAGATTCTTAATTCCAGATATTTTTTTCTGAATTCTAATTCCTCCATTTGCCACGGCAGGATCTGAACCCGGGTCCCCAGAACATTAGCTGGATTTCTGGATTAATAATCTAGTGACAATATCACAAGGCCATCACCTCCACTTGAAAATATTTCCATGAGGAAATCCATGGGTGAGATTTTCTGGCCCTTCCTGCCCCTCTGAAGACGACCCTTGTGGTGAGTTCCCAGGTGATGGGATGGGTGAGCCATCAAAACACCGTGGACCTTGGCGGGACTTGAAGACCCTGTGACAGTCAATGGCGAGCCTCCTCTGGTGTCAGAAAACATGCCACAGAGGGATAGGAAAATCCCGATCCATGTCTTAATTGCAAAGAATTACCTTGGTCAAAGCTACTGGAGTAACAGCAAAGTCCTGTTATATCCTCAAAGTATTTCAAAGAATAAGTAAGTGCCAAACTTCAGTCTGCACTTGCAAAATGACATCTTTCCAACTATTTCCACATCAGGCACATTTGCTGCAACCTCTATCACCGCATTTAAAATCCCACAAGAGTCAGAAAATAAGATTCTCGCCGAGGAGATCTCATTTTCAAATTTGCCACGACCTAATGAGGCTCCCATCCAGAAAGTTCAAGAACCCTTATTTCAATAATTGATCATTATTAAAGTGCTTTCCCCCTCCCCCATGTTCCTCCCACATTAGGATCTCCCCACTCACCAATGTGATCTCATGTTGATAAAGTTAACAAAGGTCTTTGAAAATGGGAACCAGGTGGAGGGAGACTGCTGAGGCACGTAGGTATGTATAGTCCTGGGGGAAAGGAACATGCCTGGGTAGGACACAGGCACTGCCCCTTCACATTGTCCTCGCAATGACCTGACATTTCCCCTGGCACTGCCTCAGCACCAGGCATGGTCCCTCTGGGCAGCTACATTGGGGGTGATCCCTTTATCTGTTAGGGGGGGCGGGGGGAGGCTTGTTTCTCATCATAATAAGTCCTTGGAGGCAGAAGTCCCTTCACCAAAATTCCTTTATTTACAAGGTCCAACAACAGTATACAGAGCACTCTCATTATGCAGTCTATATCTGGAGTGCCAGAGGAACTGACACTCACATTTAAATAGAGAGCATGGGGCTCCCTTATTGGGCCATCAATTTGGCCCTTAATCAGGGAGTTCACGTTCAAACAGGCCAACCTCAATTGCCTAATTAAAATCATTACACCCATTACCATGGGGTGGATTGTCCATGTCTATGGTGGCCTGGGGTCTCTGTGTGGAGGTGAGTCCTGCTTTTCTTTTATTGGAGACTGTCACGTCTTTAAAAATAGTATCTCAATCTCAGGATTCCTGTGTTCTGACTAACCCCTGGCCCACCAGCCTGATGGAAAGGGTCACGCCTCCAATTTTTCTTCCACAGCAAGTTGATGGGCTGCCCACTGGTTTTCTCACCTCAGCCAGCATAAAAAAGAGAAAATTCAGTCCACTGACTTTAAATAAATGGCTGCCACAAGTCACTTGACACGTGATATTGCATGTTAACCAGTTTCTGGAAAGTTCCAGTGAGAATTAAAATTCACACATGCCACAGCATTCTTCTTTGGAATTTCACATACCATGATATCAAGAACTACTTTTTAAAAAATTACCAAAAACAGCATTAGGTTTCACATTTGCACATCAATGAAGGTTACCTCTTAAGCAGAGACAGAAAGTCTGCTGGGGCAATAGCTACATGGAAATATGTTTCCCTTGAAAGATGGATAATGGGTATTCAGAAGTTAATGGGGATGGGACATTACAGAATCTAAATCACCCGAGCCAGCAAACAAAAACCAGTTGGTTCAGACACCAGCACAACAAACGTCTTCTGAAATCATTCCAAGGAGAAAACTCATGTGACTGAAGGGACCATTTAAAAAATAATTTTAATGTAGCCTGTAAGCTGGTAAAATAGTAGTCTGGAAAAGCTGCGAATGAAGCAGTAACAACTTCCCTTCTCTCCTCTCCCAAGTTAAGGCTGTTAAAGTTAAAAATCCAGCCGAGCGATTATTTCTCATTGAATGGAACCTTGGGTGCAAACATCTTCAGCTTTTTAGAAGAGATGGATTATGTTTGAAGAAGAAATTATCTCTGGCAATTGAAGTTTTACACAGGCTTTGACTGCAGTCCTGGAAACGTGATCACAGAAAAAAGTCTGGCTCAGCCATGGAGACAGTAAGAGTTTTAACAAAACCAGGTTAAAGTCCAACAGGTTTATTTGGTAGCAAATACCATTAGCTTTCGGAGCGCTGCTCCTTCATCAGATGGAGTGGAAATGTGCTCTCAAACAGGGCACAGAGACACAAAATCAAGTTACAGAATACTGATTAGAATGTGAATCCCTACAGCCAACCATAAACCTGTTGGACTTTAACCTGATGTTGTTAAAACTCTTACTGCGTTCACCCCAGTCCAACGCCGGCATCTCCACATCATGTCAGCCATGGAGACCAGCAAGAACTCAAACTGGACACATTTTTTAAACCTTCCAGCATTGAATTCTAATTTGGCTGAGGAAGGAACTACAAAAAGTAAAATTTGTGTATATGTATATGTGTATGTGGGGGTGCAAAGATTTACACATGGGTTTACCATTTTGAATGTTTTCATAACTTTACCTGGGTGGGCTTTTAACTCTATTTTAAACTCATGAAAGCCTGCCAGACCAGTTTCTTTGGAATCAGCACATAAATGGTTAAACACAGGCCTCCGACTTTACAAATTCTCTAAAACCCTGTTACAATTAAACTTGCTGTGGTATCAGAGGCGAGTTAAATTTTACCCCTTCTCACATTGCCATGACGTGCTTATGGTAGAAGAGACAGATATTTGTGTTGCCATGGTTGCAGGAATGGTTTGCAATCATCTCATGATCACATTGGTTGCAAGCGGTGTCTCGTCCAGTGAACTGAAAATCCTATCACCTTTCCACTCCACTGACTATTGCAAAAAGAGAAATAAAAGTTGTGAATGGACAAACATCACATAAAATTTGCAAATATTATTATAAATTCTAATTAATAGCGTAGAAAGTTTAGGCAGTGCGCTCCAGCAGTGAAAGAGCTGCCTTCACAGGTAAAGAAAGGGTGTCCATTTCAGCATTTAAAAGTTTTATTTTATTCTTTCATGGGATATGAGCATCGCTGGAAAAGCCAGCTTTTTTTTTGCCCATCCCTAATTTCCCTTGAACTGACTGGATCTCTGGACCATTTCCGAGGACAGTTAAGAGTCAACTACATTGCAGAGGGTCTGGAGTGATATTTCAGCCAGACCAGGTAAACTGGCAGATTTCCTTCCCTCAAGGACATTAGTGAACCTGATGGGTTTTTAGCAACAATTGATTCTTGGGCATGATTTACTGAGACTAGCTTTTTTCAATTCCAGAGATTTGGTTAATTGAATTTAAATTCCACCTGCTACCACGGTGAGTTTTGAACCATCACTATTCAAGTTTCCTGCGACACAAAAAAATCACAAAAAACACAACAGATAGAAGCAGGAGGAGGTCACCCAGGCCCTCCAAACCTGTCCTGCCATTGAATATGATCATGGCTGATCTATGCTAGTCTCAACTTGTTTTCTGTGTAATTTCCACATAGCCCTCGATCTATCAAATACCTATTCACCTCGACTTTAAATACTTCTAATGATCCAACCTCCACTACCCCTTAGGGCTGAGAATTCCAGAGATTCACCACCCTCTGCAAGAAGAAATTTCAGCCCACCTCAGTTTTAAATGACTGGCCCTTTATCTTGTAGGTATGTCCCCTTGTTTGAGACTCTCCCACTAGTGAAAACATCTCACCATCTACCCTGTCAAGCCCACTCAGGATCTTATGTTCAAATAAGATCACCCCTCACTCTTCCAAACTCCAAGTCTCTCTTGATAGGACAACTCTCTCATCCCAGGCATAAGTTTGGTGAATCTCCTTTGGACTGCCTCCAACATTACTATTTCCTTTTTAAGCTAAGAGGTCCAAAACTGTACAGTATTCCAGCTGAGGCATCACCATCACCCTGTACAATTGGAATAAAATCTCCCTATTTTAAACTCTCACCCCTTTGCAATAAAGGCCAAAATGCTCTTCACCTTCTTAATTACTTGTTGGATCTGCTTGTTAGCTTTTTGTGATTCATGCACTAGAATACCTCGATCCCTCTGCACTTCACTCACCTGCAGTCTCTCTCCATTTAGATAATAATCTGCCTTTTGATTCCTCCTACCAAAGTGCATGACCTCACACTTCCCCTCATTAAACCCTATGTGCCAGGTTTTTGCCCAATCACCCAAACTATCTATATCCTGTGGCAGAATGACCAATATCCGCATCACAAACTGACCTTACACCTATCTTTGTATCATTGGCAAATTTGGAAACATTACACTCTGTTCTTTCCTCCAAGTCATTAATGTAAATAATGAACAATTGCAGGCAAGGAACTGATCTCTGCAGAAATCCACAAATTGCATCTTTCCACCCTGAAAAGGACCCATTTATTCTAACTCTCTTTTCTATCTGACAACCATTTTTCAATCCATGCTAACACATTTCCTACAATTCCAAGGGCTTTTACTTCATGTACCAGTTTTTTTATGTGGAACCTCGTCAAATGCCTTTTGGAAATCTAAATACACCACATCTACAGGTTCCCCTTTAACTATTCTCCCTGTTACATCCTCAAAAGATTCAAGCAAATTTGTCAAACATGATTTATCTTTCACAAAACCATGTTGACTAGGTTTTATTATGTTCATTATTTCCATGGTCTATCACTCTCTCCCTCCTATTATTCAGCCAATTTTGTATTCTTGTTGCTATTGTCCCTTTCATTTCATGAGCTAAAACTTCATAAGTTTTTTTCTCTTGGTCCAAAATGTACTAATTTCTCTCAATATATGCATGGATTGGAACAGCCCAGAGCAGCCTGGTAGAATATGCCATCTAGCAGGATAAGATTACTGTCAGAAGATCCTTTGAGTTAAAGTACAAATGCAAGCCCAAGTAACATTTAGCTCAGTTTCAAGCCTATTGATGATAAATAGACAAAATGTAGTGTGCGGTGCTCTCTGCCTGTTTTTCTCAGCAAGGCTGAATAAAAGACTCTCATCGTGTCTATTTTCCTTCAGAATCTGAACTTCTCAGATGTTGCCTCCCTTGATTGAAAGGTTTTTTTTACATAATCTATTCTCCTTTGATCCCCTTTCTCCTGATGCTTCACATCCGAGAAACACAACACATCAAGGCCAGCCATAGTAATCCTTTCAAATCCAATTTGTGTTCCGTGGCAAACCCAACAGCCAGCCTCCACTTTTTCTTCCTATCTATTACTGCTTGTTGCAAATTACATTTCTATTTTATAATTGGATTTCTGATTCCCTGGTACTGAGATGTGTCAGATATTTTTCAATCAATTCATCTCTGCAACCAAAATTTGTATTTTTTTAACCTTTCCTTCTGATATTAGTGTTTCACTTGTGAGGAGCAGAATAGATGTCACTTCTGTTTTGAATGCATTCACTCTGCATTGCAATAAGCTGTCAGATAATTCTGCACCTTATTTTAATTTAGAATGTACACAAGTAACTCATCTCTTTCTTTGTATGTCAATGTTATTATATATATATCTCTGTAGTTAATACAACTGCCAGTTATATCAATATTTGTTCATTTTACACATGAAACACAGTCCTATGGTACTACAGTTCATGAGAATACATTGTCTCCTATCATACCATAAGGGACATGAGAAGATTTACAATTGTATTCCTTTGCAAGATTCTTGGAATTTGTTTTTATTTGTGTTGCTACAATTCAGATTATTGATGTTTTCAGATCTTCACACTTTCCCCTACGAAAAAAGTGTGAAGTAGTGGAAAGATTCCCACCCTGACTACCAATCTGACTGGCTGCAAATGTCAACTCCCTCCATGGCTGTAACCATTTTAATAGCAATCAATAGGGTAACTAATCTTAAATGGTGGGAGGGATTTTTGAACTTCCCAAAACCTATATGGTGATGGTGGTGGTTGTGGGAATGATGGGGTTGGGGATGAGGAGGGGGCAATACGAGATACATCTCACTAGATGTCAATGCATAATTCAGATCCACACCTCCAGTCTGCATTCAGTCTTCAAACATGGACAGGGAAGCTACGACTAAGCAGAAAGACTAACAGTTTACATTAATGATATTTGCATGTATAATGTATATGAAATAGTTAACTAATTGAAACATGGCGCCACAACTTCCCACAACAGTTTGTTGACCTCACCTAAATGCATGCTTTGCAATACTAATGCACATTTTCTAACACTTTCTAGATAGAGCCTAAGCAATCTCTAACCCTCCAGTTAATTAATTTCTGATTGTTAATAGCTTGCTTTTACAGTGAGGTTATTTATGCCACAAACTAACCTATCTCTTAGCATGTCATTGAGTGTTGATCTGAATTCATATTGCTCAGCTAACTGCCTTAACCATGCCATGAATGCTGCTATCATCTGCCTGGGTTTATCATTGTTGAATTCAATTTATATCCCTGCATTATCACCAATAGTTGTGGATGATAGTGTTCTTTGACCAGTGCAATAAGCTGTTTGAATGATTTTGTATCTGGGACGTCTGGAGAAGTCAGACTTTGAATCAGATTGTAAGTACTGCACTCCTGTGTCTCACCACAATTGACCCAATGGATCATATGACAACCCACCATAACTCACCCCTCAAAGGGGCACACTACACAGTTTCAATTAGATCACCTCTCATTCCTCAAAACTCCAGAAAATACAGGCCAGGTTTGCCCAATCTCTCTTTGTAAAATGGTTCCATCACCCTTAGTGCTATAAGCTACACCACAGAATACATGTGGGCAGCACGATGGCACAATTGTTTACACTGCTGTCTCACAGCGTCAGAGACCCGGGTTCGATTCCCGGCTTGGGTCATGTCTGTGTGGAGTTTGCACGTTCTCCCCATGTCTGTGTGGGTTTCCTTTGGGTGCTCCGGTTTCCTCCCACATTCTGAAAGTTGTGCTGGTTAGGTGCATTTACCCAAACAGATGCTGAAGTGTGGCGACTAGGGGAATTTCACAGTAATTTCATTGCAGTGTTAATGTAAGCCTTACTTGTGATTGTTTTAGTACAACCCCAGCCAGAGGAATCAGTCTGAAGTCATGAACAGAATCGCCAAGGAAAGGTTTTGGAAAAGAAACACTACATCCGTGAGCTTATCTGGGAGAAACTGAAAATTGAATAATGAGAATAAAGAGAAATGAGCTTGTATCAACAAAAAGATGAACATCAATGTCGAGGGATAATGAACCAGACAATTAGGAAGGCAAACTGAAAAAGCTGGCAGACTTTAACGATTCACATATTATTCTAACTAGTTAGATTGAACATGGTGAAGCTGAATCCCCTATATCCTCCAAGAGAGCTTGGAATAAGGCCCAGAAGGTTGGTGAAGCCCCAACAACGGTTATCTCTATGAACTAGGGGTGAAGACAGACTTTGGGGAGATGTAGATTAATGTAAATAATGCATTTGCTAAGGTCAGAGACTTGGGGTGTCGATGTAGTGTAAAGGGTTAATGTTAGATATGTAACAAACGGCTTACATAATTAGTGATGTAAGTAAGGTCACATGACAGCAGCATATGCTGAAAGATAGTTCTATGTGAAGCCTCGTACTAAGCCTGGTATCATACATAGTTCGTAGAATATTCAATGGAAGGTTAAGTTTGGGTAAAGTCCAGCATTGCCTCCAGCAATCTCAATCCTGACCAACCTCATCTGAGACCCACAAAGCTCATAACAGGTGTCGCACACAGGAGTCACCAGCCATATTGTCAGTGGAGATAGCATTTTTCACCCAGCAGCTATACTTTGGTTTGCTCAGATGCAGTTGGCCCAACAGCCTGCCGCAGAATGAAAGCATCATGACTGTTGCCAGGGTAGCAGGCACTGAACTTCATTTGCTGCTGTTGGCATTACACCTTCTGAACATTGACAGAATGGAATTCCTTTTGGTTCCAGTACAGGGCAGCGTTGACATGTGGCAATCAGAAAGCAATATGCATGTAGTCAATATTACCCTGCACCACAGGGAAGCCTGTGATCCTCGGGAAGCCACCTGCTTGTCCTGCCTACTTGTCACTGCCAAAAGAGAATGAAATGTTGTTATCTCTTTTACTAGAGAGCTTCAATTAGCTCCCTTAAGCAACAATAAACAGTGAACTGAGAGATGTTGCTAATAACTCCAGCCTCGAATGAGCCAGGTCACAGAATCATAGAAGTGTTACACAGCACAGAAGGAGGCATTTGGCCCATCATGTTTGCATCTGTTCTCTGAATTAGCAATTCACCTCATACCAGTTCCCCCGCAACACTCCCCCCCTCCTCTTCTCATAGCCCTGCATGTTCTTCCTGTTCAGCTAACAGTCAAATTCCTTCTTGAGTACCTCGACTGAACCCATCTCTCCGGCAATGCACTCCAGACCTTACCAATTACTGCATGAAGTTTTTTCTCATGTCTCTTTTGACAATTAGTTCAAATCCATGCCCTCTCACTCTTGATCTTTTCATGAGTGCAACAGTTTCACCCCATCTATTCTGTCCTGACCCTTCTTGATTTTGAATACCTCTATCAAATCTCCTCTCAGCTCTCACCTCTCTATAAGAAAACAATCCTAATTTATTTTCATAACTGAAGTTCCTCATCCATAGAACCATTTTTGTGAATCTTTACTGCACTCCCTCCAATGACTTCACATTTTACCTAAAGTATGGTGACCAGGATTGAACACAATACCCGAATTGAAATTGATCTAGCGTTTTGCATATGTTCAACATAAACTCCATGCCCCTGTTGAAATTGAGGATACTGTTTGCTTTATCAACCATTCTCTCAAATTGTCCTGTCATCTTCAATGACTTATGCACATATATGTCCAGGTCTCTTTGTTCCTGCACCCCATTTAGAGCCACAACTTTTATTTCATATTGTTCTTCCTACCAAAATTAAATCACTTAATACCTCCTGTGTTAAACTTCATCTGTCACTTGTCCACCCATTCCACCAACTTGGCTCTGTCCTTTTGATGTTCTATGCGATCCTCCTCACGGTTCACAATGCATCTAAGTTTCTTATAATCGGTAAATTTTGAAACTATGTCCTGTATACCCAGATCTAGGACATTAATAAGACAAAATGTGAAACCAACATCTTGATGTCAGTACTCCAGTCCAGTGTGTCTGGTTTTTCAGCTCCCTCACTTTTTAACCTGCTCCCAAGGTGAACAGGATAGAATATATTCATTGTCCAACGCTGAGATTCAGATAGGAAAATTGTTCCTTGAACAACCCGGCCCTCTGAGAGTAATCCTTTTTTCCCCCTTCCTCCTCCACTCTCTTCCTGCAGTTTGTCCTATTTTGTGTGGTCTCTGTTCATTCTCCAAGTCATGCTGTATTTCAAAGGGAGGCCTGCTAGAACACTATGACGACTTTGTGCAGAAGCATTGAAGTCAGAAGAAAGCCACTTACCCTCACCACACCATCCCTTGCGGACTTTTCCAAACAATCACTTGCAGATTTGTAGCAACAGCCAAAATGAATCAGCCAGCGACAAGCGTATAAGTCGTTGATGATCCCTTTAAATAATGTTGGGTGATGAAGATCTTCCTGCAGCTGAGCATGTGTTCAGCTGTGCGAGATTCAGAGAGGGCATTGGCTGGACCATTGAGCTCCACAATTGAATTGCTGGCATTAGATTAATGTTAAATGTTGATTGCTGTGATGATCAGCTTGCTCTGCATATTTCCACATGCATTAATAAGGCACCTGGTGCCATTTGCATCACATATGTGCGTGCTGCTGTGGATGTCATTTTGGGGTTCTAAGGACACTTGCAGTCCCCAAAAAATGGTGCACACCAGCACAATTCCTCGCTCATGTGTTTTACCTCACTGTCTCTGAGGGCGAATGTATATTTATTTAAAATACAGTAGCATTGATAGATTAAAATAATGTTTCAAACATTCTGTCTAAGTATTGAATTGTGAAATTTAGTTTTTCATTGCATTAAATAGGCTTCACTCAAGAGAATAAGTCTTTCACACACACCAGCAGCTTTGCTAGTTGCCATTAACTAAATGTCAACAGCTATCATTATTTTACATTAATAATGTTGCATTGTGTCCAGTATTTTCTGTTTTAAAATCCATCAATGGCATGTAGCTTTTGCTAAAAGGTCATTGTTCTCCAAGTACAAACCACCTCCCTCAACAGGTATTAAGTCAAAATCTATCCCTCTCTCTCTCTCTCTCCCTCTCTGTCTGTCCACTCTATCCTCACTTCATTTGACA
Organism: Mustelus asterias; assembly: GCF_964213995.1. Taxonomy (NCBI): domain Eukaryota; kingdom Metazoa; phylum Chordata; class Chondrichthyes; order Carcharhiniformes; family Triakidae; genus Mustelus; species Mustelus asterias. Next base: position 92,260,085 of record NC_135804.1, read on the forward strand.
GGTGTAAGGAGCTCAAGGGCTCTCTCCACCAAATCTATCATCTTCTCTATTGCCTGTGTGTTGTCAGATTTTGTCCAATATTTAACAGATAAGTTGTAGTTTCCTCTGATTCAAATTTGTGAAACTGAAGCCATCATCTTTGGACACATAATCCGTACCCATGTGCATATTTCAAAGAACAAAGTACAGTACAGCACAGACAGGCCATTCAGTGCACCAAGTCTGTGCTGACACAGATGCCTCTTTAATCTAATATTTTCTTGTCTCTACATGGTCCATATCCCTCTATTTCCTGCCTATTCATGTGTCTATCCAGATGCCTCTTGAACGTTGTTATAGAATCTGCCTCCACGAGCTCCTCTGGCAGCATGTTTCAGGCATTCACCCTCTCTGTGAAAAACTTGTCCCTTACATCTCTTTTAACTTTCCCCCTCTCACTTTCAACTTATGCCCCCGAGTAATTGACTCTTCAACCCTGGGAAAAAGACTCTGGCTATCCATTCTATCTGAGCCCATCATAAATCTTGTAAACCTCTATCAGGTCCCCCCTCATCCTCCGCTGCTCCAATGAAAACAATCCAAGTTTGTTCAACCTTTCTTCATATCCGTATCCTCCAAACCAGGCAACATCCTGGTAAATCTCTTCTGCACCCTTTCCAATGCATCAACATAATTCTGGTAATGTGGCAACCGGAATTGTACACAATACTCCAAATGCGGCCTAACCAAAGTCTTACATAGCTCAACATGATTTTTCAATTCCTATACGCAATGCCCTGACCAATGAAGGTCAGCATGCCATGTGCCTTCTTGGCCACCTTGTCCACCTAAGTTGCCACATTCAGGGAACTGTGAATCTGCACGCCTAGATCCCACTGTATGCTAATATTTCTAAGGGCTCTACCATTTACTGTATACTTTCCTTCTGCAGTAGACCTTCCAAATTGAATCACCTCACACTTGTCTGTGTTAAATTCCATCTGTCATCTTTCAGCCCAAGTCTCCAGCCGATTTATATCCTGCTGTATCCTCTAAAAGTCCTCCTCGCTATCTGCTACTCCCCCAATTTTTGTATCATCTGCAAATTTACTAATCAGACCATCTACATTTGCCTCTAAATTATTTATATATATATATATAAAACAAACAACAGAGGCCCCAGCACTGACCCTGGTGGAACACTGCTTGCCACAGACCTCCAGTTAGAAAAGTACCTTCCACAGCTACTCTCTGCTTTCTATGCCCAAGGCAGTTTTGTATCCAAATAAAAGCAAATTACTGCGGATGTACAATCTGAAACCAAAAGAGAAAACGCTGGAAAATCTCAGCAGGTCTGGCAGCATCTGTAAGGAGAGAAAAGAGCTGACGTTTCGAGTCCAGATGACCCTTTGTCAAAGCTAAAAGACATAGAAAATGGAAGATATTTATACTGCAGGAGGAGGGAATGAAAGATGAGTCATAGCCATAGAAACCAGGAAAAAAGACTGCTAATAGCTGTCCTCAGAGAGAATAAAGGGTGCAAATGGCCAAATGACAGAGAAGCAGTAAGCTGTGCTAGATGAAGATGTTACGGGGGGGGGGGGGGGGGGGGGGGGTGCGGTGGTGGAAGGGAAAGAGGTAGGATGTAGAAAAGGGAAGTGGGGGGAGGAAAGGTAAGGAGAGGGGAATGAAGTGGGGGAAAGAGTGGAGGGGGGGGAAGGAAAATGAAAAAAGACAATGAAGAAATAAAAGGTAGAGAACAGTAAAAAATTCAATAAAATAAAATGAAAACAAAGGGGGTTGAGGTGGGGTAGAGCAAATCATCTGAAGTTGTTGAATTCGATGTTGAGACCGGAAGGCTGTAAAGTGCCGAGCCGGAAGGTGAGATGCTGGTCCTCCAGTTTGTGTTGAGCTTCACTGGAACATTGCAGTAAGCCAAGGACAGACATGTGGGCATGGGAGCAGGATCGTTTGTTAAAAATTCCTTCCTCAGTGACTATCTTCGTCTCCGACTTACCCCACATGGATTTCGACTCAAATTCCACCCCGCATGTAACCGCCAGGATTACAGGTACCTCCAGGATATACAACATTCTTCGAACTGCATCCTGGAAGCCACACAGTTCCATGCACCGCCACAGGAAGACGCTTGACACCTCTCACCAGCAACACCATCTTACTCTCTCTCGAAGCCGTCCCTGTCCCCAGTTTTATTTCATCTTCCACATCATTCAACGTCTTAACAATAAACGTTTCCTGTTTTTGCAGATGTAAAGAAATGCAAACTTCAACAACTTATCAACATCACTGCCCATCCCAGGTCTTCACCAGTCCCAATCCCTCAAACTCCATTTCTTCTAGCCCCAGCCCTTGCTGTGTGTTCACCATATCCTCTGACCTTCCCCTTTCTGAGGCTGAGCGTGCTGTTCTCAGCAAAGGACTCAGCTTTGTACCCTTATGCCTCCATCTCAATGAAATCCGGGCTCAACATGATGTTGAACTCTTCTTTCGTCTCTGTGCCCACTTCTTTGGGCAAGAGTCCTACCCCCGTTCCACAGATCCATTCACGTGCCTCCAACATCCTTCCTCCAATTGGACACCCCCACCAGGACAATTACCTACCCTCGATCTTTTCTTTGGGAATTGTCGTTGGGACATTGGCCGTCTCAAGTTTTCTGCCCCCGCCTCACCCATTTCAACCTTTCTCCTTCTGAACTTTCCCTCTTTGCTCCCTCAGGTCCAACCCTGACATTGTCATCACACCTGCTGACAAAGGGGATGCTGTTATCATCTGGTGTACTGACCTCTACCTCGCAGAGGCTGAGCACCAACTCTCAGATACTTCCTCCTACTTCCCCCTGGACCATGACCACACCACTGAACATCAAGCCATTTTCTCCAACACTGTCACTGACCTCACTTCCTCCGGATGCCTTCCCCCCACAGCTTCCAACCTCATAATCTCCCAACCCCGGACAGCCTGCTTCTACCAACTTCCCAACATCCACAAAAAGGACTGTCCTGGTAGGCCCATTGTGTCAGCATGCTCCTGTCCCATTGAACTTATTTCTTCTTACATTGACTCCATCCTCACTCCCCTGGTCCATTCCCTCCCCACCTACATCCGGGATTCCTCTGATGCCCTATGTCATATTCTCTCTTGAAAAGAGACCTGAACAATTCCCAGCCAATATCACTCTCCTCTGCCTGTCTGAACTCGTTCTATCTCTCAACAACTTCTCCTTTAATCACCCCACTTTCTCCAAATAAAAGGAGTAGCAATGGGGACCTGCATGGGTCCTAGCTACGCTTGTCTTATTATGGGGTATGTGGAACATTCCTTGTTCCAGGCCTACCCAGGTCCCCTCCCACAGCTCCTTTACCAGTACATCAATGACTATTTTGGTGCCGCTTCATGCTCTCGTCCAGACCTCGAAAAATTCATCAACTTCGCTTCCAGTTTCCACCCCTCCATCGTCTTCACCTGGTCCATCTCAGACGCTTCCCTTCCCTTCCTTGATCTTTCCGTCTCCATTTCTGGTAATAGACTATCTACCAATATCCACTACAAGCCCACTGACTCCCATAGCCATCTGGACTACAGCTCTTCGCACCGCACATCCTGTAAGGACTCCATCCCTTTCTCTCAGCTCCTTCGCCTCCGTCGCATTTGTTCCGATGATGCCACTTTCCAAAGTGGTGCTTCTAATATGTGCTCCTTTTACCTCAACTGTGGATTCCCATCTACAGTTGTCAACAGGGCCCTGAACAGCGTGCAGTCCATTTCCCTTGCCACCACCCTCACCCCTTCCCCTCCCTCCCAGAACAAGGACAGAGTGCCCCTTGTTCTCACATTTCACCACACCAGCCTCCGCATGCAAAGCATAATCCTCCGCCATTTTCGCCAACTCCAGCATGATGCCATCACCAAACACATCTTCCCTTCACTCCCTCTGTCAGCATTCCGCAGAGACCGTTCCCTCTGGGATAACCTAGTCCACTCCTCCACTATTCCCAACACCTCTCCCATCATTCATGGCTCCTTCCCATGCAGTCGCAGCAGGTGTAACACATGCCCCTTTACCTCTTCCATGCTTACCATCCAAGGTCCAAAACATTCCTTCCAGGTTTCACTTTTTCACTTGCACCTCTTTCAATTTGGTGTATTGCATTCACTGCTCCCTATGTGGTCTCCTCTATATTGGAGAGATCAAGCGTAGACTTTGTGATTGCTTTGCCTTCGATCTGTGCGCAATCAGGACCCTGATCTTCCGGTTGCTTGCCATTTTAGCGCATGATCCTGCTCCCATGCCCACATGTCTTTCCTTGGCCTGCTACAATGTTCCAGTGAAGCTCAACACAAACTAGAGGAACAGCATCTCATCTTCCGGCTCAGCACTTTACAACCTTCCGGTCTCAACATCGAATTCAACAACGACAGATGATTTGCTCTACCCCACATCGACCCCTTTGTTTTCATTCTATTTTATTTAATTTTTTACTGTTTTCTACCTTTTATTTCTTTATTGTCTCTCTTCATTTTCCTTCCTCCCCCACTCTTACCCCCTTTCTTTCCCCCCACTCTTTCCCCCTTTCTACATCCCTCTTCCCTTACCTTTTCTCCTCCCCCCCCTCCACCGATTCCCATTTTCTACAGTCTACCTCTGTCCCATTCCCCACCCCCTGCTCCCTCAACATCTTCATCTGGCTTACTGCTTCTCTGCCGTTTGGCCATTCACACTCTTTATTCTCTCTGTGAACAGCTATTAGCAGTCTTTTCCCCTGGTTTCTATGGCTATGCCCATCTTTCATTCCCTCCTCCTGCAGTATAAATATCTCCCACTTTCTATGCCTTTTAGCTTTGACAAAGGGCCATCGAAATGTCAGCTATTTTCTCTCCTTACAGATGCTGCCAGACCTGCTGAGATTTTCCAGCATTTTCTCTTTTGGTTTCAGTTTTGTATCCACCTTACCAGCTCATCTCGGATCCCATATGACTTCACCTTCTGTATCAGAAACCTATTCCATGGTCAGTGTCTTAGGCAGAAACAGAATATTTGTGACTGCTCTGAATTAACCTCAAGCTGGACTTGCATCAAAAAGAAGGTCTCCCAGGGGTTTGATACCCCCTGATCCAGTCCTGCTTCCAATCAACCCTAGGCCAATCGCTAAGCGGCGGAAAAGACCCACCCCCCCCCCCCAACTCCTTGCGTGGGGCAGGGGAAGAAATGGACTTGAGGGGAGGGATGTTAAGATGGCCATGGGGAGGGGATCATCAATAAATCTCCTCATGGACCTCACTGAATGCAAATTCCCCTATTAGGTAAGTGGAGGCTCGCCTAATAGGGAAGGAGCAGTGGAGGGTTTAAAACAGGCTGACTCCATTCAGACCGGCAGTTGATAGACTCAGGACTGATCTGCACTCTGTAGCCACTGAATGGCAGATCTCACTGTAAATATAAGGGTGATTGGTGATGTAAGACTGGCCTTGGTAAGATTATTACACTGGCAGTGAGGAATAAAGTTAGTATTTTTCTTTCCTCCAGAGCACCTTTATTGTCGAGACAAGTAACCCTCCGGTAAGAAATATACCTCTTTTTGGTAAACTTGAAGCCTATGATGCAAGTATACAAGAACCCAGTACACAGAGCGCATGCATTTTCTTTTTAGGCCAACAGTATTGAGGGGGATGAGAAGCAGAAAGTGATCCTGCTGATGGCATGCGGGGTCCCAACCTTCAGTGTAATCAAAAACTTGACCGAACTGGAAGCTCCTAACTCCAAAACCTTTAATGAACTGGTGGATTTGGTCAAAGGTTATTATGATCCAAAACCTTCCATAATACTCCAGCGATACCATTTTAACATGGCAGGGCGAACCGTTGGGGAATCTGTCACCAGATTTCTGACCAGGCTGCAAAAATTGGCAGAGCAATGTGAATTCTGGCCATCCCCAAATGACATGTTGCAAGATAGACTGGACTGTGGATTTAACGATATAGCAGTCCAAAAAAATTGCTCAGCACCAACAACAATTTTCAAATAAAAAGTATATATTTTAATTATATTTCTAAATTTTGTACAATAAAAGTACTTGTGTTGCATTGTGGGGATATCTGTGGAATCTTTATGAAGTTGGAGGGGGGCCTCAGAAGAAATAATGTTCAGAACCCAGAAGAAATAAGGTTCAGAACTCTTCACTATGACACTTGTGATGCTCTAAGACCTCACTGTATATTTTTATAAGATATATAGTTATGTTCATTGCTATTTCTAAAATATTAAAACTGAACAAAGATCTTTATAATGGCTAAACCTATGTTTGTCTGTGACTTACAGATAATAGAATTTACTTGGCAGTTTTGGTAAACTCGCACCTCATAATCTTTGAGGAACCAATCTGTTGTGGATTCTACAGCCCAACTTTAAAGAGAGCTATTCAAAAGCCATCAACATTCAATAGCCCACGCTGGCCAGAAGGAGCTGGATCATCCACTAAGACAAAGGCCCTGCAACCTTCATTTCCATTCCTAGTCGATGAGACACTTAATAATCTTTGGAAGCCAGATGATAGATGCACATTCTTTGTCAGAGCTGGTGGAGGGATTGTGGTCATGTGACATGGGCTTGTGGAACAAATAATACTGCCTTGCTGAACTGCCCAGCTCAGTCTGTTGTTTACCATCGAACTAGCAGCCTCACAGACAAGGAGCTCTTCCCATTTGGAACATCTGGCCCCCATCTACACTGCTTCTGCTGGAGATTCTATACCATCACCTACAACACTGATTCATCTCTGTTGGAAAACATCTCTTTGTGTGATGTTGACACCACCATAAAAATGAATGATCCCTCACTGGTTCTGTTATATATTTACGTGGTTGAATGATTGCTTAAGAGTCAGTCACATGATTTGATGGTGATGTCATTGAGGTGTTTCACAGCCTCCTGCTTAGTTTCATTTTGTACTCTGTATGGGTGATAAATCTGTTGTTTTTAGTTTGAATATATGTGTGCAAAGTGCATCGTTTTATTTTTCATTGAAACCCACAACAGTAACATAGTTAGGACATTACAATTTTTCAGTCCACTCATCTTTGATAAGCAATACTTCATTAGACTTTGATTTTGAATTCTGAAACCCACATGAAACCATCTTTTCTTTCTCTATGATCTCCGTATTGTAAATCTTTCTTGTCTCTATCCTTTTCTTTACTGTCTAATTGTAAGGAGAATGTTGCCGGCTCTCCATTTTGAATTTTGAATGTGTGAAAATAAATTAACCCTTTGAGTTCATCCCATGATCCCAAAAAAAAGGGCCACTGTGAGATGGTAAAAGTGAAGGTAAGAGTTTTATAAATGTTCTCAAATAATTTAATTGGTGCTTGAAATGTCGATCAGTGGGGTTAAGTGTTGCACTTCTGAGATGTGGGAGTTCCGTGACGCTTCCAGCATCTCGGACGACTATGTCTGCAGGAAGTGCACCCAATTGCAGCTCCTTACAGACCACATGGATAGGTTGGAGCAGCAGTTGGATGCACTTAGGAGCATGAAGGAGGCGGAAAGCATCATAGATAGGAGCTTTAGAGACGTGGTCACATCGAAGGTGCAGACAGATAGATGGGTGAGCGCCAGAAGGGGCAGGCAGTCAGTGCAGGAATCCCCTGTGGTCATCCCCCTCTCTAACAAGTATACCGTTTTGGATACTGTTGGGGGAGATGGGCTATCAGGGGATACCAGCAGCAGCTGCCAAAGCAGTCGTACCATGGCTGACTCTGTTGTTAAGCAGGGAGGGGCAAAGAGGACTAGAGCAATAGTTATAGGGGATTCTATAGTTAGGGGTGCAGATAGGTGTTTCTGTGGACGTGAAAGAGACTCCAGGATGGTATGTTGCCTCCCTGGTGCCAGGGTCCAGGATGTCTCTGAACGGACAGAAGGCATTCTGAAGGGAGAGGGTGAACAGCCAGAGGTTGTGGTACATATTGGTACGAATGACACAGGCAGGAAGAGTGATGAGGTCCTGCAGCAGCAGTTTAGGGAGTTAGGTAGAAAGTTAAAAAGCAGGACCTCTAGGGTTGTAATCTCAGGATTACTCCCTGTGCCACGTGCTAGTGAGGCTAGGAATAGGCAGATAGCGCAGCTCAACACGTGGCTAAACAGCTGGTGTAGGAGGGAGGATTTCAGATATCTGGACCGTTGGGGTCTCTTCCGGGGTAGATGGGACCTGTACGAGAAGGATGGGTTGCATCTAAACTGGAAGGGCCCAAATATTCTGGCCGGGAGGTTTGCTAGTGTCACATGGGAGGATTTAAACTAGTTTGGCAGTGGGGTGGGACCCAAAGCAAAGGTGAATTAGCTGAAGGGGAACGAGAGAGTAGGGCCAGTAAGACTCAGAGAAACAGCAGGCAGGGTGGGATTGCTAATCAGAGAGGGTCTGGTGGACTGAAGTGCATTTGTTTCAATGCAAGAAGTGTAACAGGTAAGGCAGATGAACTTAGAGCTTGGATTAGTACTAGAAACTATGATGTTGTTGCCATTACAGAGACTTGGTTAAGGGAAGGACAGGATTGGCAGCTTAACATTCCAGGATACAGATCTTTCAGGCGGGATAGAGGGTGATGTAAAAGGGGTGGGGGAGTTGCACTAGTTAAGGAGAATATCACAGCTGTAATCCGGGAGGACACCTCGGAGGGCTCGTACAGCGAGGCAATATGGGTAGAGCTCAGGAATAGGAAAGGTGTAATCACAATGTTGGGGGTTTACTATAGGCCACCCAACTGCCAATGGGACATTGAGGAACAGATGTGTAGGCAGATTTTGGCAAAGTGTAAAAGTAACAGGTTTGTTGTGGTGGGAGATTTTAATTTCCCCTATATTGACTGGGACTCACTTAGTGCTAGGGGCATGGATGGGACAGAGTTTGTCAGGAACATCCAGGAGAGCTTCCTGAAACAGTATGTAGATAGTCCAACTAGGGAAGGGGCCATACTGGACCTGGTAATGGGGAATGAGCCCGGCCAGGTGGTCGATGTTTCAGTAGGGGAGCAGTTTGGGAACAGTGACCACAATTCAGTAAGCTTTAAGGTACTGGTGGATAAAGATAAGTGTAGTCCTCAAGTTAAGGTGGTAAATTGGGGGAAGGCTAATTACAACAATATTAGGCAGGAACTGAAGAATGTAGATTGGGGGCAGATGTTTGAGGGCAAATCAACATCTGGCATGTGGGAGGCTTTCAAGTATAAGTTGATAGGGATTCAGGACCGGCACATTCCTGTAAGGATGAAGGATAAATATGGCAAGTTTTGGGAACCTTGGATAACGAGAGATATTGTGAGCCTAGTCAAAGAGAAAAAGGAAGCATTTGTCAAAGCTAGGAGGCTGGGAAAACACGAAGCAAGTGTGGAATATAAGGAAAGTAGAAAGAAACTTAAGCAAGGAGTAAGAAGGGCTAAAAGGGGTCATGAAAAAGCATTGGCCAGCAGGATTAAGGAAAATCCCAAGGCTTTTTATACATATGTAAAGAGCAAGAGGGTAGCCAGGAAGAGGGTTGGCCCACTCAAGGACAAGGGAGGGAATCCATGCGTGGAGCCAGAGGAAATGTGCGAAATATTAAATGAGTACTTTGCGTCAGTATTCACAAAAGAGAAGGACTTGGTGGATGATGAATCTGGGAAAGGATGTGTAGATAGTTTGAGTCATGTTGAGATCAAAAAGGAGGAGATATTGGGGTTCTTGAGAAACATCAAGGTGGACAAACCTCCAGGGCCTGATGGGAAATACCCCAGGATACTGAGAGAGGCAAGAGAGGAAATTTTTGGGGCCTTGAGAGAAATCTTTGTATCCTCACTGGCGACAGGGGAGGTCCCAGACGATTGGAGAATAGCCCTATTGTTTAAGAAGAGTAGCAAGAATAATCCAGGTAATTCCAGACCGGTGAGCCTCACATCAGTGGTAGGGAAATTATTGGAGAGGATTCTTCGAGACAGGCTTTATTTCCACTTGGAAATAAGTGGACGTATTAGTGAGAGGCAACATGGTTTTGTGAAGGGGAGGTCGTGTCTCACGAACTTGATCGAGTTTTTCGAGGAAGTGACGAAGGTGATTGATGAGGGTAGGGCAGTGGATGTTGTCTACATGGACTTCAGTAAGGCCTTTGATAAGGTCCGTCATGGCAGACTGGTGCAGAAGGTGAAGTTGCATGGGATCAGAGGTGAGCTGGCAATGTGGATACAAAACTGGCTCGGTCAAAGAAGACAGAAGGTAGCAGTGGAAGGGTGCATTTCTGAATGGAGGACTGTGACAAGTGGTGTTCCTCAGGGATCAGTGCTGGGACCTTTGCTGTTTGTAATATATATAAATGATTTGGAGGAAAATGTAACTGGATTGATTAGTAAGTTTACGGACGACACAAAGGTTGGTGGATTTGCGGATAGCGATGAGGACCATCAGAGGATACAGCGGGATATAGATCAGTTGGAGACTTGGGCGGAGAGTTGGCAGATGGAGTTTAATCTGGACAAATGTGAGGTAATGCATTTTGGAAGGCCTAATACAGATAGGAAATATACAGTAAATGGCAGAACCCTGAAGAGTATTGATAGGCAAAGAGGTCTGGGTATACAGGTACACAGGCACTGAAAGTGGCAATGCAGGTGGAGAAGGTAGTCAAGAAGGCATATAGCATGCTTGCCTTCATCGGCCGGGGTATTGATTGGCTAGTCATGTTGCAGCTTGATAGAACCTTAGTTAGGCCGCACTTGGAATATTGTATTCAATTTTGGTCGCCACACTACCAGGAGGATATGGAGGCTTTGGAGAGGGCACAGAAAAGATTTATCAGGATGTTGCCTGGTATGGAGGGCATTAGCTATGAGGAGAGGTTGGAGAAACTTGGTTTGTTCTCACTGGAGCGACGGAGGTTGAGGGGAGACCTGATAGAAGTCTACAAGATTATGAGGGGCATGGGCAGAGTGGATAGTCAGAAGCATTTTCCCAGGGTGGAAGAATCAATGACTAGGGGGCATAGGTTTAAGGTGCGAGGGGCAAGGTTTAAAGGAGATATACGAGGCAGATTTTTTACACAGAGAGTGGTGGGTGCCTGGAACTCGTTGCCGGGGGAGGTAGTGGAAGCGGATACGGTCGTGTCTTTTAAGGGGCATCTTGACAAGTACATGAATAGGATGGGAATAGAGGGATATGGTCCCCGGAGGGGTCTGGAATTTTAGTTAAGTCGGGCAGCATGGTCGGTGCAGGCTTGGAGGGCCGAAGGGCCTGTTCCTGTAATTTTCTTTGTTCTTTGCTCTATCTCAGGCTTGCTGTGGGCAAATAGAAAATTTGATTGCATCAAAACCAAGGGTTTGGCAAAAATGCCACCATTTATAAGGAGGGAAACAAACCAAAAACACCATTCTGTTTATAGACAGGTGGTTGAGATGAGAAATTTGTGATGTTTAAATTAACACCCCTCCTGCCTATAACATGCTGAAGAATTTTATGCCCCTCCTCAAAAAGTGTACCTAAGATGTTGACGTTCACTTGGACAGAGACACCGGCTGGAATCTTATCACCATTCACGCTGGCGGAATTTTTCCATCCTGCTGCTGTGAATGGAGATTTGGTTTATAAAGTTCCTTTATTTATTAGTCACAAATAAGCTTACATTAACACTGCAATGAGGTGACTGTGAAATTCCCATCGTTGTCACACTCCGGTGCCTGTTCGGGTCAATACACCTAACCAGCACGTCTTTCAGACTGTGGGAGGAAACCAGAGCACCCGGAGGAAATCCATGCAGACACAGGGAGAATGTGCAGACTCCACAAAGACAGTGACCCAAGCCGGGAATCAAGTCTGGGCCCCTGGCGCTGTGAGGCAGCAGTGCGAACCACTGTGCCACCGTGCTGCCCCCAAGGGCTGGCCACCAAATTCTCCAACCTCACTGCAGTGGGAGCATGGTGTGAATGGCAGGTAAGATCATGCCCACCAAGTCTCAGTTCAATGATTGTTCCAGGAATAGCACCATGAAGATTACAGCAGTACTGCATTGAAGTACCAGCCTGGATAATGTACTAAATTTCATGAAATACATTGTTCTCACCAGTCTTTTGATGAAAGGTGATAATGCTAACAACTTTTCCACATTCAGAACTTGTCTGCATTCACCTAAATTGTCAAAATTGATTGCAACTGACTGGGTCCATCAGAACTAATCTCTTAATACATTATAATGTTATCAGTGATTTTTATAAATTGTTTCATTAAATCTCTCCTCTAAATCCTAAATGAAAATAGGACACAGTTACATTCTAATGATAAGTGGAACTCTACTCATGACCCATTGTCCAATCAGATTCATTCCCATTAACAGCAATCTTGTATAATTTCAACCAGTTCCCTTTCAGACACAATAGCTGCCCTATAATGCAATCTTTTTAATAGCAATATATGCAGCTCTTTATTGAATGTATTTTGGAATTTAAATCAATCTCGGCAGTACTCATTTTATCCATCATTTTCGTCACCTCATCAAAGAATTCAACCAGATAAGTGAGAAAGGACTTTTGTTTCCTCAAGGCATGCTGAGAATCCTTAATAACCACTAAACTCTCCAAGCAATGATAAATCACACCTCATGGAAGTCCAGTGATTAATTGCTGTAGTGAATGATGTAGTTGGTTAATCATTAGTCTTTCACCTCTGGGATCTGGGTTCAAATCCATCTCAAATTGATAGCATTGAAGGTTTGCTGTCTGCAACGGCCCACAGGAAATAGGTTTTGATGGTCTCAATCCAGTGTTTCATAAGCGTGGCCCACAGCACACAATCTGCCCCTAATATATCGCACTGATCAGCACAATATGTGTCAGGAGGAAATTACGAAGTACCACTGTTTTTAGGCAGTAAGGGTGGCGGTCATGGGAAGTGTGGTGGCTGGGCGGGTTGGTTGTGGTTGGGAGGGTGGTGGTTGGTGGGCAGGTGGTGGTCAGGGGGGCAGGTGGTGGTCGGGGGGGCAGGCGGTGGTCGGGGGGGCAGGCGGTGGTCGGGGGGGCAGGCGGTGGTCGGGGGGGCAGGCGGTGGTCGGGGGGGCAGGCGGTGGTCGGGGGGGCAGGCGGTGGTCGGGGGGGCAGGCGGTGGTCGGGGGGGCAGGCGGTGGTCGGGGGGCAGGCGGTGGTCGGGGGGGCAGGCGGTGGTCGGGGGGGCAGGCGGTGGTCGGGGGGGCAGGCGGTGGTCGGGGGGGCAGGCGGTGGTCGGGGGGGCAGGCGGTGTTCGGGGGGGCAGGCGGTGGTCGGGGGGGGCAGGTGGTGGTCGGGGGGGGCAGGTGGTGGTCGGGGGGGGCAGGTGGTGGTCGGGGGGGGCAGGTGGTGGTCGGGGGGGGCAGGTGGTGGTCGGGGGGGGCAGGTGGTGGTCGGGGGGGCAGGTGGTGGTCGGGGGGGCAGGTGGTGGTCGGGGGGGACTGGTGGTGGTCGGGGGGGACTGGTGGTGGTCGGGGGGGACTGGTGGTGGTCGGGGGCGACTGGTGGTGGTCAGGGGGGACTGGTGGTGGTTAAGGAGGACAGTGGTTGGGGGTGGGGGTGGGCGGTGGCGGGTTGTGGTGGTGGCGGCGGCGGTGGCGGCGGCGGTGGGGGTGGGGGGGAGGGGGTGGCGGGGGGGAGGGGGTGGCGGGGGGGCGGGGGGGAGGGGGTGGCGGGGTGGCGGGGGGGAGGGGGTGGCGGGGGGGCAGGGGGGGCAGGGGAGGGGGGCAGGCGGGGGGGTGGTGGTGGGGGGGGCAGGGTGGTGGTGGTGGTGGTGGGGGGTGGGTGCTGTTGGGGGGCGGGTGGTGGTGGTGGGGGGCGGGTGGTGGTGGTGGGGGGTGGGTGGTGGTGGTGGGGGGCGGGTGGTGGTGGTGGTGGTGGTGGGGGGCGGGTGGTGGTGGTGGTGGTGGGGGGCGGGTGGTGGTGGTGGTGGGGGGCGGGTGGTGGTGGTGGTGGGGGGCGGGTGGTGGTGGTGGTGGTGGTGGGGGGCGGGTGGTGGTGGTGGTGGTGGTGGGGGGGCGGGTGGTGGTGGTGGTGGTGGGGGGCGGGTGGTGGTGGTGGTGGTGGGGGGCGGGTGGTGGTGGTGGTGGTGGTGGTGGGGGGCGGGTGGTGGTGGTGGTGGTGGTGGGGGGCGGGTGGTGGTGGTGGTGGTGGGGGGCGGGTGGTGGTGGGGGGCGGGTGGTGGTGGGGGGCGGGGGGCGGGTGGTGGTGGGGGGCGGGTGGTGGTGGTGGTGGTGGGGGGCGGGTGGTGGTGGTGGTGGGGGGCGGGTGGTGGTGGTGGTGGGGGGCGGGTGGTGGTGGTGGTGGTGGTGGGGAGCGGGTGGTGGTGGTGGTGGGGGGCGGGTGGTGGTGGTGGTGGTGGGGGGCGGGTGGTGGTGGTGGTGGGGGGCGGGTGGTGGTGGTGGTGGGGGGCGGGTGGTGGTGGTGGTGGGGGGCGGGTGGTGGTGGGGGGCGGGTGGTGGTGGTGGGGGGCGGGTGTTGGTGGTGGTGGGCGGGTGGTGGTGGTGGGGGGCGGGTGGTGGTGGTGGTGGGGGGCGGGTGGTGGTGGTGGTGGTGGTGGGGTGCGGGTGGTGGTGGTGGGGTGCGGGCGATGGTGGTGTTGGGGCGGGCGATGGTGGTGTTGGGGGGCGGGCGGTGGTGGGGGGGGCGGGCGGTGGTGGGGGGGGGCGGGCGGTGGTGGGGGGGGCGGGCGGTGGTGGGGGGGGCGGGCGGTGGTGGGGGGGGGGACGGGCGGTGGTGGGGGGGGGGACGGGCGGTGGTGGGGGGGGGACGGGCGGTGGTGGGGGGGGACGGGCGGTGGTGGGGGGGGACGGGCGGTGGTGGGGGGGACGAGCGGTGGTGGGAGGCCGGGTGGTGGGGGGGGACGGGTGTTGCGGTGGGACGGGTGGTGGTGGGGGGGGTGGTGGTGGTTGGGGGTGTGGTGGTGGTTGGGGGGGTGGTGGTGGTTGTGGTGGTGGTTGGGGGGGTGGTGGTGGTTGGGGTGGTGGTGGTTGGGGGCGGGTGGTGGTTGGGGGCGGGTGGTGGTTGGGGGCGGGTGGTGGTTGGGGGCGGATGGTGGTCGGGGGGCAGGTGGCTTATGAGGGAGCAGGTGGTGGTTGGTGGGGTGGATAATGGTCGGAGGTGGGTGGTGGTCGGGTGCGGGAGGTTGTCGGACGGATTGGTGGTAGTCGAGGGGGGCAGTGGTGTGGTTGTGGGTGTGATGGTTGGGGGGAGTGGGGGGCGGGTAATGGTTGGGGGCGCAGAAGGTAGATGGGGGGCAGAGGTGGTTCGGGGGGCAGAAGGTGGTTGGGGGGCAAAAGGTGGTTGGGGGTGCAGATGGTGGTCAGGGGGGCAGGTGGTTTGTTGGGGGGTTGGGTGGTGGTCGGGGGGTGGGTGGTTGTCGAGATGGTTGGTGGTGGCCAAGGGGGGCAGTGGTTGGGGGTTGCTGGTTGGGGTGGCGGGTGGTGGTTGGGAGGGCGGGTGGTGGTTTGGGGAGGCGGCTGGTGGTTGGGGGGGGCAGGTTGTGGCCGGGGGGGGCGGGTTGTGGTCAGGGGGGCAGGTGGTAGTCGGGGGGTGGCGGGTGGTAGTCGGGGGGTAGTCCGGGGGGGGGGGGGGGGGGGTGGTGGTGGGGGGGGGGGGGGCGGGTGGTTGTGGGGGGGGGCAGGTGGTGGTCGGGAGGGGTGGGTGGTGGTCGGGAGGGGTGGGTGGTGGTCAGGGCGGGTGGGTGGTGGTTGGGGGGGTGGGCGGGTGGTGATCGGAGGTGATGATGGTGGTTAAGGCTCATTGCTAGAGAAGTGTGGAGTGCGAGGTAGTACACTTGATCAGAATTTAATCCTGAGCTTCATCATAATGTTGAAACTGAGACATTGGGTGCTTGAATCGGAAGCATTCTATTCTTCATAACTGGCATTCTATACCTTACTACGAGGAACACAATTCACAATTTTTGTAGCATCTAGATTTATTTCCAAGTACAGCAACTACTGCACTTGGAACACAATCTAAAATTACCAACTGAACTGTCAAGTGTTGTGTAGCACCATCTGACAATTGCAAAATTTCACACTTGCTGGCCCTTTAGCAGTAAGGTTGTATCCGTCAGAGAAAATCAAAAACAAAATCAAGAGCATTTCATGCTTTATTTTTGTTTTATTCATTCGTGGGACTCGGGTGTCGCTGGTTGCCAGCATTTGTTGCTCTTGCCTCGTTGCCCCTGGAAGGCAATTGAGAGTCAACCACATTGCTCAGGCTCTGGAGTCACATGCCGGCCAAACCTAGTAAGGACGTCCGATTTCCTTTCCTAAAGTGAACCAGATGGGTTTTTTCCAACAATCGACAATGGTTTCAAAGTCATCAGTAGATTCTTCATTCCAGATTTATTTTATTGAATTTGAATTCCACCAGCTGCCAAGGTGGGATTCGAACCCGGGTCCCTAGAACATTTCTGGATTAATAGTCTTGAAAATAATACCACAAGGCCATCGTCTCCCCCGAAGACTTCATTCACTCAAACTGTGAATAGTATTGTAAATAGATTAATTTATTATACCCTGTACTTATATAATGAATGGGATATTAAATGCTATTTTGTTATGTACATCTGGAGTACTTAGCACAATTTTGGTCCCCTTACTTGAGGAAGGATGTAAATGCATTGGAGATGGTTCGGGGAAGGTTCACTAAATTGATCCCTGGGACGAAGAATTTGGCTTACGATTTGTTTTGATTTATTGTCACATGTTGGATATACAGTGAATAATATTTTTTCTTGCATGCTATACAGACAAAGCATACCATTCATAGAAAAGGAAATGAGAGGTTACAGTCATAGCTAGGGTGTAGGGAAAGCTCAACTTCATGTAGGTCCATTCAAAAGTTTGATGGCAGCAGGGAAGAAGTTCTTGAGTCGGTTGGTACGTGTCCTCAGACTTTTATATCTTTTTCCCAACAGAAGAAAGTGGAACAGAGTATGTCCAGGATGCGTGGGGTCCTTAATTAGGCTGGTTTGCTTTCCGAAGCAGTGGGAAGCGTAGACAGTGTGAATGGGTGGGAGGCTGGTTTGAGTGATGGACTGGGCTTCATTCATGACCCTTTGTAGTTTCTTGCTGTCTTGGGCAGAGCAGGAGCCATACCAGGCTGTGATACAACCAGAAAGAATGCATTCTATGGTGCATCTGTAAAAGTTAGTGAGAGTTATAGCAGACATGGCAAATTTTCTTAGTCTTCTGAGAAAGTAGAGGCGGTCGTGGGCTTTCTTAACTATAGTGTCGACATGGGGGGACCAGGACATTTTGTTGGTGATCTGCACACCTGAGCAGTTTGGGCCTATAGTTGCTCAAATTTAGAAGAATGAGAGAACATCTAATTGAGGTACATAAGATGCTCAAGGGGATTGACAGGGTAGGTATAGAGCAGATGTTTTCCCTTAATAAAAGCAAATTACTGCGGATGCTGGAATCTGAAACCAAAAGAGAAAATTCTGGAAAATCTCAGCAGGTCTGGCAGCATCTGTGAGGAGAGAAAAGAGCTGACATTTCGAGCCCAGACGATCTTTGACAAAGGTTCGTCTGGACTTGAAATGTCAGATGTTCTCCCCTGTTGGACATTCTAGAATGAGAGGCCATAGCATAGTTTTAGGCAGTTTTGAATCAGAAATGAGGAGAAAGTACTTATGAATCTGTGGAATTCTCTACCCCAGAGTGCAGCAGATGCCAGAGCATTAAATACATTTAAGGAGGAGATACATAGGCTTTTAATTAATAGACAGATGAAGGGTTATGGGGAGTGGGCAGGAAAGTGGAGATGAGGCCAAGATGAGATCAGCCATGAATGTATTGAATGGTGGAGCAGGCTCGAGAGGCTGAATTCCCTACCCCTGCTGCTAGTTCTTCTTATGTTGTTACATCACGTATAATTCACCAACAAAAGATTATTTTAGAAATAAAGCATTATTGCCTGTTTGTTCTACCTGTCTTTTAATTGCTACTGATTCTGCTGTGTGCTATGAGCACATTATTTCCAATTTCCGTCATCTTGATTGATGTACCATGAATAAATTATGATGCTCAAATAATCTTTTCAATTCTAACATAACACTTTAGCATTTAATTAGGTTCCATGTTTTGCAAATATCACGACAAAGACAAAGAGGTTGAATTTTCATGGGAGTTCTCCAAATCATCTTCAGTAACTTTAGTGGAAGATCCATGTAAATCACAAATACATGGCAAATGGTAATTCTGTGGTGTTTCTGCCAAAGTTATGGCAATCGAGAGAAAAATTCAACCCAGACAAATGTTACAACTAACATTCTTAATTTATGTAATTCTCCAGGATAAAACAGCCTCCTCAATTGACACCCCGTCCACCAAGTTAAACTCTCACTTCCTCCATCACTGACACACAGTAGCAGCAGTGAATACCATCTACAAGATGCAATGCAACAACTCACCAAAGCTCCTTCAGCAGCACCTTTCTAACCCATGACCTAAACCACATTAAAGGACAAGGGCAGCAGATGCATGGGAACACCATGGGAGAGCAAAATCCTCTCCAAGGCATTCACCGTCCTGACTTGGAACTATATCACTGTTACTGGCTCAGAATCCTGGAGCTTCCTTCCTACCAGCATTGTAGATTCAAGAAGGAAGCTCACGATCACCTTCTCAAGGGCAAGTGGGGATGGCCCACACCACATAAATGAAAAGAAAATCAAATTTTGGTATGTTAGATGCACGTCATGTATACACACAAGGAAATCCTCACTCATAAGCTCTACAGACCAGAATGTTGCAGATTTGTTCTTGGTTTGTGTTCTATTCATTAACTTCAACTGATAGAGCCACAATACATTCCTGTTGATACCGGAGATGAGGGGTGTGGCTTATGAGGAGAGATTAAACAGATTGGGTCTGTACTCGTTGGAGTTTAGAAGGATGAGGGGTGATCTTATAGAGACATATAAGATAATGAAGGGGCTGGATAGGGTAGAGGTGGAGAGATTCTTTCCACTTAGAAGGGAAACCAGAACTAGAGGGCACAGCCTCAAAATAAGGGGGGGCCGGTTCAGAACAGAGTTGAGAGGGAACTTCTTCTCTCAGAGGGCAGTGAATCTCTGGAATTCTCTGCCCATTGAAGTGGTGGAGGCTTCCTCGTTGAATATGTTTAAATCACGGGTAGATAGTTTTCTGATCGATAAGGGAATTAGGGGTTATGGGGAGCAGGCGGGTAAGTGGAACTGATTCGCTTCAGATCAGCCATGATCTTGTTGAATGGCGGGGCAGGCTCGAAGGGCCAGATGGCCTACTCCTGCTCCTATTTCTTATGTTCTGTTTCTGATTGTACCTGTGTTAGAAATGTGTATATGTGGACATCAGGTTAAAAACTAAATTTGACTTGCTGTGATGCCCTGTAATATTCTGTTATCTTAATATTCATTCGGTTACACATGAAGAATAAATGCTGGGTAGCAATACTCATGGATTGTTGAAACCTTTGAAACCAATGAAGTTTCTGTGCCTTCAGGAGAGGAGCAAGAATTACCTTAAAGCAGTCGCACCTTAACAGAAAATAGGACCCAGATGAAATATACTGAGAAAAAAAACTATATCTCAGATCAAATATAGGCCCTAAAATTGCAACGTGCAAATGTTGAATGTATCCATCTCAAATCTCTCCATTATTTTAGTGAAGGAATTGACCCGTATAAAATGAATGGATTGATTCATTTGCCAGATTACCAGAGAGAGAGTGCTCCAGATACGTATGTTAGCAGTTCGTACATCAGTATCCAACAATATACTTTTAGGGTAAAGGGTAAATCATGTTAAGTGTTGGTGATTATGGAAATTAATATTGCTTCAAATTCATCCACCATTATAGATTAGTTTTCAAATGTCACCAGATGCTGTAAGGATTATGTTAGAAAAATGGGTGTTTTGTGGAGAATGCCAATTTTAGTTCAATTCACGGTCTTGGTAGCACTTCAATATGTGAAGGTTTTATTGAATTTGCACAATTGTTTTTTGTGATATCTGAATCTCTCATATTCCTTCCATGAAAATATGAAGCCAATTCAAACCAGAAACAAAATAACAAGATTTCTCACGAGAGGTTGCACCGGAAAGAAATTTATGTTAGCTGTGCCTGGTGTGTAGTTGAAGAAACTGAGCAATTGTTTTCTGCCCTTGACAATGGGAAATAATGTTATAAGCTTTTTCATATTAATGCATTTATAAACAAGCAAAAATGTATATTCTATCCATTCATCAATGAATGTAAATCAATAAACCATTAAATAATGCTTATTAGATTGCAAATGAGGTACTCTTTTAAATTAGTGTGATTTTGTATTTCATTTTTTCTGCATTTCAACAAATTATTCTTATCATTACACTACACCAATGAACTGAAGTAATCTGATACAACGTAACAGGAACATATTTGCTTCTATTTTTAGAACACTGCTTGCAAAAATAATATGATTTAAAATGGCATTACTCTTCCTGTATATTGAAGACCTGAATAATAGGCTGGGCACTGTATTAAAGACTACCCAAGATCTCACCTGAGAATAGACAAAGCAGCTTACCTGAAACACGACGTGGTGAAACTATGACAGTGTTGGAATAAATTTATCTCGTTTTACCAATGCTGAAATAAGACCAATCACATCAACAGAAAAAATGATATGATGTTGAAAATAATTGCAGAGACTCATCAAGTTCACATGAGCTTTAAAGTATTAGGTCTCGATGGCATACAATCCAGTGCCTGCTATCTGTCAGAAGTGGCCAGTGAGCATGTGGCAAGTCTAAATAGTGGGCATCGGCAGAATAATTGAACGTGGAGGGCATTGCGGAAAATTATCTGAGGAAGGATTTTCTTGCTATAGAGGGAGTACAGTGAAGGTTTACCTGGCTGATTCCTGGGATGGCAGGTCTATCATATAAGGAGAAACTAAATCGGTTAGGATTATATTCACTGGAGTTTAGAAGAGTGAGAGGGGATCTCATAGAAATTTAACAGGGTTAGGCAGGATAGGTTCAGAAATCTATGGTGGGGGAGTTCAGAACGAGTGGTATGAGTTTGAGGATAAGGGGTAAACCTTTTAAAACTGAGGTGAGGAGAAATTTCTTCACCAAGAGAATGGTGAATGTGTGGAATTCACTACCACAGAAAGTAGTTGAGGCCAAAATGTCTGATTTCAAAAAGAAATTAGATATAGCTCTTTGGGCTAAAGGGATCAAGGAATATGGGGGGGGGGGGGGGTGGTAAGGGATCAGGATATTGAATTTGATGATCAGCCACAATCAAAATGAATGACAGAGCAGGCTGTAAGGGCTGAATGGCCTACACCTGCTTCTAGTTTCTATGTTTCGATATTTCTTACTTCCATAACACTGAGGTTAATTGCATTACTATCCTAAAACTTCGCATGGATTGGGAATTGCAACTTGGGTCTTCTGTTTCATTTGTCTCAACAAAGGATACAGGAAATCAAATTGTCTAAAATATTGTTACAATGGTAGCTGTTGTTTTGAGGAATTAAATGTAGTCAGTCAATGGTAAGGAGCATTCATTGATGATATCTGTAATGTGACTGAGAATGGAATTTTAAATTGTGGCAATGAACCTGAGTGGAAAAAGAGAAAGACGTCATTTGGGAATTATATAGTTACCATAATTAACAAGGATTAAAATAGGGAGCATGGCAGTTTCCGAAAGGAATTTGTGTCAAGAGAAGAGAATACAGATAAGAATGGTGACCGAAGGAGAGTCTGATGAATCGGGAGGGATAGAGTAAAATGCAAGGCAGTCCATTGCTAACTTCCTGGGTGGTCGTCTCTTTGGATATAACATTCTATCATTCTGAGTCCACTTCATGTAACAGAGCTGCAGTTGAAGGACACTCTGTCACACAGGATGTTTGCTGATTCACATTGTTATCCCTCGTGTTTATATTACGTTTTTCCTCATTGTCTCCCATTTTTCTCTTCAGAATTACCATTTGCTACCAGACATTACTTTCATCTACAACACACCTCAGTACCATTCTCCATATTAAGTTCAAATTTGACACAGGAAATTTAAGCTTCCAGGTGATATAACTTTAGCTAAATCACTTTTATCAACTGGTTTATGTCCCAGATGCTCACAGGCAAATAAATATTTTAGGAAATTATCTCTCTTCCTGTAACAGCCCCTGCTTCATTCTCACTTGCACATCTTTTCTTTCATCTCATCTTTCATTTTGAATGTTCCTTTCTCTGCAGCTTTTTCCCCTTGCTGTATCATTAGCTGTGTGGGACTCTTTCACTCTTTCTTATACCTTTCATCTTCCTATATATTTTTCTTTCCCTTTTATTCTTTCTCTCTTCTAAATTTTTCCCATTTTTACAATGTACAAATTGTTGATCCATCCAACTCAGTTCATAGGAGGGGGTGACCTTAAACCCCTGTTCTCTCCATGTGAATAGTGGCGCGCTCAAAATCCAGAGAGATTCAGAGGGCAGGATTTTCTGGCCATGCTCGCCCCAAAACCAGAACATCCCACCTGAAGTCAACGGATCTGCATGGTCAGCCAACCAGTCCAGTATGATTTCCGTGGCAGGCAGGATGGGAAAATTTCCCCCTGAAAGCACGATTCGCACCGGTGAGTTTTGCAGTTCCGATCTTCCCAGCCCCTTGCTGGTGGAGTAATGTGAAAAAGACCACAGGATCCCAGGAAGCTCATTTTAATACATTAGCATGTCATTAGCGAGCACTATCTCTGGAATCCCCCTTCACCAGATATTGAGTGAGCGCCGCCGTGACATCAGGCTGGCGCCATTTACAACAGCTCTGCATAAACGTGAACTTGGTGCCTTCACCTCTGCAGGAGAGTTCGGAGGAAGCCATCAACCTCTGGAGTGTTCACTGCGCAGGGGCATCAAGAGGACATGAAGGATACATATTAAGTCCAACTTGGGACTGGGGATAAGTGTCCCAGAATCGCCACATCAAGTGGAGGGGTCTGGAAGAAGTCACTTACAGGCCTTACTTTCCCTTCATGTCAGGGTGCCCCATTAAAGGGGCTGTGAAGGCTGGTATGCAGGCGGTGCTTCCCATGTCCTCTGCCTTGGGCTCTTGTGCATATCACAGCTGAGGGAGTGCCCTTCCTTAGTGGTGGCTGGCAAGAGGGTGGGAGGGCTTGAAAACAAGGCGCTGAGCACTGGGACGACTGTGAGTTACCGGGTGGGCTCCCATGAGATGCTGGACTGTCAGAGCACAGTAGGGGAATCAGGAATGGGCTGCATTTCCCATCATGCAGTCTGAAGGGCCTCACACTCAAGGGAGGATGATTGCAGAGTGATTGCTACCAACACTCAGGCAGCAGTGAGGCAAAGGGAAGAAGCTGCCTGGAAGTCTAAAACCAATTATCAGGGGTGCTTGTGTATAATGATATATCTCAATGGTTCATGGAAGGTTGCTCAGCTCTGCACCTCTTGTGACCTGGGAGAAACAGGGTGCCCTTGAGGAATGCATTGGACATGTTCATTGCTGGCCTCACACGATTCAGCTGTGCCTTGTCTGCCATGAGAGGAAGACACCTCGGCCTACCCTCGCTAGTAATTATGCCAATAAATGGTGTGTAACCAAAAAGCATTGCTGTTTAGTGGAGGCCAACCGTTAACCCTTTGCAAGTCAATGTCCCAGGCATTGAGCAGACATTCCCAGAAAGGCTGCAACATCACAGATAACACTGATGTGAACCCCTTTGCAAAGTGTGATGGTGATGCCTATCATCACGCACCCAATCAAGATCATATTGGGGTGCATCAGTGAGGTTCCCCCTTCAGGATGCAAACGCTGGTTCCATGCAGCCACTTAACTGCCTGCTAACATGATGCCAGGTTTCTTTGGGGACTTGGGGGCTCGGGGAATGCAGATGTTTGGTGCCACTGAGACTCTGGTGGGTTCACATACTGCATCCTGTTGGAGTTGACAGGGACCAATGAGGAGATGTATCAGAGTGGAGGGTGTGAGAGATGGCCTTGCGGTAACTGAATGTGCTGTGATTGGGTGGTTGTCCCAGAGGAATTTAGAGAGGAGGGTCAGGCCTCTCTCACTAACCCTTATAGCTCACTGTGGTTTTCTCTTCTTTACTGCGTATGGTCTGGAGGCTCACGGAGCCTGTCGAGTTGGCTATCCTACTTACTGACATAAAGCAGCAGCAGAGGCCCCGACGTACCATGGCAGCCGGCTAGGACAAGCGCCCTGTGGAGGTGGGAGAGGCTGGGCCTGTCGCTGTTCTGGGAGCAGCACCGCAGATGTGTAGGTTCCGGCCGAGGATTTTCCGACATCGATCATTATACCTGCAGGTGGCAGAGATTCAGTGTCGTAGAATTCTGCGTATCTCTCGGGGGTTGGACCAACTCTGCCAGACTCTGCAAGAGCTGGTACCACATGGCATGGAGGACATCCATGCCTGTGGCCTTTAAACTCACAGCCACTCTGAATTTCTACATGAGTGACTCATTCCAGGGCAGCACGGGAAACCTGTGTGGCATCTTCCTTCGGCCATGCACAAAAACATCTGGGAGGTTACAGATGGCCTTTATGTGAGGGTTCACATGTACAACTTGGATGAGACCAGGTGAGCCAAGAGCCAGGGCCATGGGCTATGCCAGTTTAGCAGGCTTGTCCTAGGTGCAAGGTTTGATTGACTGCACTTACGCCATCCCTTCCTGATCCTCGCAACTCTGCCTTTGCAGCTCCAGCAGCTATGACATGACCGAACCTCGGGGCACATCATTGACAAGGGGCTCAGCAGAGTCCTGGGTTCCAGCATCCCTCTAAGTGCCAGTTCTCTGGGATGCCCCTGTCTCCGTCTGCTGTGGATCTTCAGCTGTGACATGCTCACCAGTGAGTGACCCAGAAGCTTGCCTACTTAGTGTCCCTACCAAGGTGTGAGTGTCTGCGCTGGTGCCAAGTGTGGGTGACAGTTGTGACGCCTCTTTACTGGTGGGGTTGGAGAAATCTCCCTCTAAGCTGTTCAATTCCGGTGGATCAAGGAGGCGCGAGGATGGTCTCGCCTGTTCTGGAGATGGCATCAGTGCATTACAGGAAATACAGAGCAAAGATTGATTGCTCACTTGAGACTTGCTGAATGACAGCATTTGTGTTGAGGATTCTCACATCTCTCTGCTGCCCCCACTTCACCATAGCAACGCAGGTACACTCTTCCTCCTCCCCAGCCATCTTAAGGGCTCGCTCTTCAAAATACGTGAGGGTTTGGTGCTCCAGCATTACTTCAGATGGTTGTTCCCATTGTGGTTGAATTTGTCCTGCAATGACATAGTGAGGAAGAGCGTAGGTGGAAATGTGGACATTTAAGATGATGATGAGGTGTGGCAGGTGTGTGGTTTAAGTGGGAGCTGGAGTGTGAGGAGCATAGCAGCTAGTGGGGGAACATGGCGATTGTGGGAGGGAGTGGGGGGGGAACACCTGGTGCTTAGCGTTGGCTAAGGCCAAGATGGCTGAGTGAGAGAAAGGGTGGGGGGTTCAAGGGTGTCCAAGGGAATTCATAAAGAGACTGGAGATGGTTCACATACCCTGGCTGAGTGAAGAAGACCATTCATCTTCTTCCGACACTGCTGCTCCATCCTCTTCTGGATTGTGCTTGCATTGACCAGGGTTGACACTGCAGCCCAGGCAGGGGTGGTGACCCTGCTGGACGGCCATCTCCTGGAGCAAGGGTAGAGTTTGTCCCATCTGTGCTCCACTCCATCCAGTTTCCTTGTGAGTGCCCCCTCTAAAAAACATAGTGCTGCCTGCTTGGCTGACATCCCCTGCAGTCATTGTGGAACAAGTGCCGTGGAACCGTTTATATGGTGTTCCTCAGTGCTTGTAGCAGTTAAGTCATTGTGGGGCAGGTGAATCAGAGGGAACATGCTGCAAGTGCAGCATGATGCTTGTGGGCATTAAACTTATTATTCATGTGGCATAAGATTCAGTCCAAACACATGTCATCGCCATTGGCTGGAAATATGTTTTTCACACCGGAACCAACACTCTGCCTTCTTTTGGTGAGAGTTAGCAGATGTTTCAAACAAAATAATAAAAAGAGCAACTTTTAACTTTCTGTAAATGGGCAGCATTCCACGTGTCTATGGTTATCACACCACAACATCTGAAGCTCTAATAACGTTAAAATACGTTGGTGGGGTGGGCGATTCTCCCATCCTGCCGGGAGCGAGCCGGGAGAATCGTGTGTTGGCCGATTTGTGGAATTCGCGCATGCATTCCCGACGCACGCACATCTCCCAGCGACGGATATCCGGCGCAGTCAGGAACACGCTGGAAACCAGCAGGAACAGCAGGTAACATTTTAATCAATTTTTAATCTTATTTAAATGTGATTATTGGGTCTGAGACTGAGGTCTAGCATTTCCCAGCCCGCCAGAACAATTTCACTCCAGTGGGTTTCAAACTGGCTCCTCACTTTCAGGGAACTAGCAATCCGATCCCGCTGAGTGAAAGGGGGCAATCAGGTTCCCCTGTGAGTCGGGCGGCGGGGGGTAGTGCTCCTGGACATGGGCACCCTGGCAGTGCCAGCCTGTACCCCCGGCACTGCCTGAGGGACAAAGTGACCATGCTCAGGGGGCAGCTTGGTACTGTTTATCGAGCATGGGCAGTGCCAAGGGGCGGGGCCAGCTGGGGTGGGGCCTAGAGGACGATCGGTGGGCTGGAGGTCCTGCTGCCATTTTGCACGGTGATGGGTCAGGGCTGGAGGGAGGCCAACGAGCGGTGCGGGCTTGTGGGGCGGGGGGGGTCTTCCGGGGAAGGTCTTCCTCCCGAGGGGGTGGTCTGCCTCCTGTGGGGGCGGGTGGTCTGCCCAGGGTAGGGATCTTCACTTCTGGGGGGAGAGGTGGAGATCGGGCGGTCCCAGCCGGAGGGGGGGGTGGGGGTTGGTGGGGGCGGTGTCGAAGCTGGCTCGGGAATGGTTCGAGGGGCTGCTATCAGGCCATGGGAGGGCTGGAGGGGCAGCACTGCAGAAGTCCTGGCTTGGCCAGTGATCGAGCTGGCCAGCAAACTTGCAGGCTGACAGTTCGGGGCCACTGCGCATGCGCAGAGCTCTGGAACTGTCAGGCTCTGGCGCGAATAGGCCCCACCCTCCCAAGCTTTTAATAATATTCACAATTGTGACCCCTGCATTACACAAAGCGTGGGAGATTCGAGTCTGAACTCCCACTGAAAAAAACAATCGTGATTTGCTCCAGTTTTCACACAAATTCAACACTTAGAACTTTTTTTGGAGAATCACCCCCAGAAGTTTGCTTTCAGTTGTGAAACATTTCTGTTTCCGTTGTTGAATTAAATAATTTGTAAACCTTAAATAGGTTCATTTATAAATTTCCTGAAAGATTTATGTATATACTTAAGACCGAGCTATTTGTATTGCTTGACGAGTAGTGGCAGATACATGGATTCCCAGTTGACAGAAATACTTGTTATAGATGACCAGATTGTTAGCAGCCTAAACTTAGTAAAACAGTAAAAAAATGGCTCTAATCCATAAGAAGTTCAGATTTTCTGAAATATTGGATTGGTGCCTATTGTTCATTTGGAAATAAGTGAACCATTGTCTAGGATAATCCTGATTCTGTAAGAATTGCTTTGGTTTCATATCTCAGATACTGCCTCTATATCCTTGAAATGTATCTTGTTCGACAGCCTTTAGCCAGAACCTGCCTGGAATCTAAGGACAAATATTGCAAACTAGTTTCTGACACCTTAGTTCATTTTAAATAATGCTATAACACGACAAGCCCCGGCACGATTCCATCAGTTCAGTAGTTCAGTTAAAAGCTCCTCCAATGAATGTTTTTTTTTGGTTTAAAAATGAAATAAGCCAGAGTATTATTTCCTTTAATTGGCTGATTTATTCCTATGTGGTTTGACTTTGTAATAAATATGGATTAATAGTTTTTTGCTGTAGTTGTTATTCATATACACGGTGTTTTCTGTCTGTTCCAAGAGCAGCACCCAATGATTATTCCTCGTGCATAGCCCAAAGAAGGAACAGTTCATCTTTTACCCTGCAGCAATGCTGTTTCTGATACTTAATGCATAATATCAAGTTCCATTGCCTATGGAAAGAAAATGCATTGGAAACTAACCTAAAAGTAGCATGCTTCACAAGGTATCTATTTTTCTTTGCATATTTTACCTGTTTTTCCATACCTCTGCCACTCTGTGTATCTCATAAATAATCTGGGAAATGATTCTCCCTCCATTCTGTAAAATGATTTGCCTCCACTCCTGCGGCAGCTGACTTATTGCTGAAACCCCCGTCTATGCCTTAGTGACCTCCAGACTCAAAGGCTGCAAAGTTCAGCACCTGAGTGTCTATGGTTTTGGTGTTCTGGGAAACATTGTCATATCAAAATGGCATTGGTCCATTTCTGTTCACTACTGGCACAGCTCATATCAAACACCATCTTCATGAGGGCATTAGTGTGACTGCTATGAACCTAAACTGGAGGTGTGCAGAGCAGACAGATTGTCATTATAGAATCCCTGCAGTGTAGAAGGAGACCATTCAACCCATTGAGTTTGCACTGACTCTCCAACAGAGCATCTTAGCTAGGACTTGCGGCGAGGGAACCGTGGGAATGGCCGATGGTTATTGCAGACTGAAGATTTCCGGTGTTTGAACTGAACCCAGCCAGAATTTGCACCTTCAGGGGAGCAAGATAGGAACCAGGCCCTATCCCCCCATTTACCCCACTAATCCCCCTAATCTACACATCTTTGGACACGAAGGGGCAAGTTGGCACGGGGAATCCACGTAACCTGCACATCTTTGAACTGTGGGAGGAAACTGGAGCACTCGGAGGAAACCCACGTAGACAAGGGAAATGTGCCAACTCCACACAGACAGTGACCCAACCCGGGAATTGAACCCCGGACCCTAGCGCTGTGAGGCATCAATGCTAATCACTCTGCCACCGTGCTGCCCTGTAATATCAGTCAGTGTGTAATGCAGATTTGATGTCAGTGCTGCCATTTTAGATATTGTTGCACTGTTTATGCTACATTAAAAAAGCATGGCTAATGCTGAACACGTGATCAGCAGCAGGCAGGGCAACTATTCTCTCACATTTCCAGCCCAAAACCAGCGCTATTTAAAGAGATTGTCAACAACTTGGAAACTTGTTGCTGATTAATTTCTGCAGGCTCTGTTTGAGTTTGTGGAAGTCCTATATTTTTATTAGGATAGGTTACAGTTGGTGAAGCCTGCAGGAAGTGATGCTGTCCGTGGGGAAAGGTTTGGTTGCTATTGCAAGGACTCTGGGCTCCCCATTGCTCCCCTTGCTGCAATAGGGAGATGAAATTCTTGATGCCAGAAAAGGGAACTGTTGGCTTTCTGTCAGGCTTCCCAATGCACCAAGGATTTTGGTATTTCCCATCAGCCTTTTTGTATAACCTGCCCCATTGAGGTCTTCATCTGAGTCTTCTGCAGCAGGGGCGGCATGGTGGCACAGTGGATAGCACTGCTGCCTCACAGCGTGAGGGACCCGGGTTCAATTCCAGTCTTGGATTACTGTCTGCGTGGAGTCTGCCGTGTCTGCGTGGGTTTCTTTCGGGTGGTCCGGTTTCCTCCCACACTCAGAAGATGTGCAGGTTCAGTTGATCAGCCATGCTAAATCGTTCCTTGATGTCAGGGGGATTAGTGGGGTGAATACAAGGGGTCACGGGGTTATGGCCTGGCTGGGATTGTTGTCGGTGCAGGCTCGTTGGGCCAAGTGGCCTCCTTATGCACTGTAGGGGTTCTATCATTCTGAATACATGTGTAACATAAAGTAGCAAGGAAGGCCTCTCTCCTCCCATCCACCACAAGAACCAAAAGTTTTTAAAGTTTATTTATTAGTCACAAGTAGGCTTACATTAATACTGGAATGAAGTTACTGTGAAAATACCCTAGTTGCCACACTCCGGCACCTGTTCAGGTACACTGAGGGAGAATTTAGCATGGCCACTTCACTGAACCTGCACACCTTTGGACTGTGGGAGGAAACCGGAGCATCCAGAGGAATCCCACGCAGACACAGGGAGAATGTGCAAACTCCACACAGACAGTGACCCAAGCTGGGAATTGAATCTGGGTCCCTGGCTCTGTGAGGCAGCGGTGCTAACCACTGTGCCACCATGCCACATCAGGGACCAAGGTCCCAGTGTTACACCATAGAGCCTTGGGCATATTATTTGGCCTGCTGTGCCATTTTGTATGGTTCATCCTGCCCATCAACTTCTCTTTAATTGCTTCCAGCCCCCACTGAGACACAATGCACCAGACATACAGGTTGTCTTTAAGTATTGCAGGTCATACCTTTGAGCTGCCCTGGCCTCACAGAAACTGGGGCCCTGTGCTGAGGCATGTACAGTAAGAAGTCTCATAACACCAGGTTAAAGTCCAACAGGTTTATTTGGCAGCATTACCTTTCGGAGCCTCAAGCTCCAGCTTCAGGTGAGTCATGTAGCCCGTCAACAATGAATTAGGGCTGGACTGCATGCCACTATCATGATTTGCAGGCAGTACAAAGTTTGCCTTACTTGGAAAAGACATAAATTAATTGCACGATTTTTGCCAGTGAATTTAGGGGCTATCATATTTTGAAAATGAACTTTTTAAAAATAGATTTGGGGAATGCTGTGCTACTCTGTAAAGAACAATATGTGTCTGTGTGTTTGTGCATGTATGTGTATGCATGTGTATAAATGATCTAATTAAGTTGCGAAAAGGTTCATGGAGACCCCATTTACTTGGAAGAATTGACACATGAAAAGGAGTGAGATACTAAATGTATGCATGTGTAATGAAACAAGTGTCAAGTGGTTTCATAAATAAATCGGCTAGTTTTGGAAATTTGCATCAGGAGATACATAGGATCATTTTTTTCTCCAGCTTTAAATGTCAAGCGGGAGTAAGGAACTTTTGGAATTCACAAAGGTTTCATAAGGGGATATCCTTAACTTTTATTTGATCCAAGAAGTGGGACAATAGGAAAACATGTTTATATTTTGGAAAAGCTGTGTTCAAAGAAGTGCTGAGGACAATGGAATCATAGGTGGAAAGGAAAAGGATATTTAAGGAGAAATGTTGAATGACTGTAAAGAGCTTAGGTGTTGGCTGTGTGAAGATTTCCTAGAAAGAACTTTGGGTTAGGAAATGATACAGTTTGAATCAGCAAACCAGTCAAGCCAGAAGAGTTTTGGGCTAAAAAATAATTCTTGTTTCTGAAAGTTTCTTGGATTTCCACAGCAGAATTGAAGTTTAAGATGTTGAGCAGAATTTTTCTAACCCATCTGCCACGGGAATCATAGCAGGCGGGATAAGACCGTGCTAAGGTCCATTGACCTCGGGCAGGATTTTCCAGTCTTGGGGCGAGCGCAACCGGAAAATCTCACCCATTGGGCCCGATTTTACCAAACCTTTGCTCCCGTTTTTGGGCGCAAAATCACGGTAAAGTTGGGCGTCGGGCCTATACCGCGATCTGCACCCAATTCCGAGCAGATCACGGCTTTACCAACACCCGATTCGGGCGCGGGTCCGGCCCACGCCCGAATCGGGCGGCCCGACGATTTAAATGCATTAGCATGCATTTAAATCGACTTAATGAACCGCGCACCCAACCCTACCACCAAATCCCACTTTACCATCTTCTGGCCCATTCCGGATCCGCGCTTTTAGTGACCTGCAGAATAAAAGTCCGAAGCGGATTTCTATTCTGCAGGGGAACCTCCGAAGCCCATCCTCCCCGACCATCCTTCACGGACCTCCCCGCTAACCACCCGGCAGACTCCCCCCCCCCCCCGGGATCGGAACCCCCTGGGAGACAGGCCCCCCTCGGCAGAGCACACCCCCAACCTTCCTCGATTGCTGGTCTCCCTCCACCATCCTTCCATGAGCAAGATAAGCTGTATGTTCCTGAGCTAGATCCACTTTGGTCAACACAAAGATGGTCCTTCTGCCTTGTGGGTCCATCTGGCTCACCAAGTCAGTTACAATACTGCGTTCAACATCTACTGAACCATCTTGGATACAAAGGATAATGAATGGTACTGATCGATCTTCCTGGTGCTATCAGTACTGTAACACCAGGAATGGCTGCCGACACCAAGGATATAATTTTTAGCATAAGCAAGACTTACATGCAGAACCCGAATGCCATTATCCTTTGTATCCAAGATAGTTCAGTAGATGCTGAACGCAGTATTGTAACTGACTTGGTGAGCCAGATGGACCCGTCACACCCCCTCTCCTCCTCCCACCCCACCCCCCAGGTGATCTGAGTCAGAGAGCCGCTCTCTCTGCTTTTTTCTCCCCACCCGGGTGCACTGCTTCGGATTTTTTTTGAACTGCGCATGCGCAGTTCAGAGCTCCGATCGTTCCACCAGCGCTAAGCCCCACCCACAGCGCGAATCGGACCGGAGCTGGCAAAACGCATATGGGTGCGCTGGAAAGAGGATTCCAGGCTCGGATCTATTTGATGCCCAGATTCGGCACTTAGACTCAAAATGGTAAAATCAGGCCCATTGCATGCATGCAATATTAAAGCAATTTTAACCATGTAATTGTAATTGTGTGTGCTTATGTTTTCTTTTCTTCTTGTTAATAAACTTGTTACGTTTTTAATCTCAAAAGTGTTACTTCTTGCTGCTGAGATCCGTACATTTCTTCTTGTTTTCAGAATACAAACAAGAGTGTATGGCTCATCAGCCAAGTTTCCTTTGGGATTCCGTTTGCTGGGCAATTAACATCTGTTGTAGTCATAACATTTGAACTATTTCAATACTCTCCTGACAAGTGTCACATCCAAATCCTAGCCGGCACCAAATCGCACTTACCTCCACTCTTGTCGTTGGTGACCAACATTGGATTCCAAACCCTCAATGCCTCAAAAAGCTCTTCATGGCGTTGCCTCAATTTATCTCCATAACCTCCTCCAGCCCTACAATCTCCTCAAAAGCCTATTTATTTGGACTCTGGATTCTCAGGCATCCCTCCTCCCTGTGGCTATACCTTCAGTTACCCAGGTCACATATTCTGCAACCTGCCTGTCTGTCTACCTACGTGCCTCCTTTAAGAACATCCTTAAAGTCCATCCCTCCAACCTAATGCTTTGACTAATTACTTGCTGCTTGAGTTAGCATTATTTTTTTCTTAGGCCTTTGTAAAGAATCTTGGGACTTTTTAATATGTTTAAGCCACTATTCAAATACAAATTGCTGCTGTTGCAAAATTATTTGATATCTGCAGTTCCAACGAATTATTGGACTGCTACAATTCACTCACAGGCAATGAATTATTGCATACTTCTAGTCTGCTCTCAAGTAATGAACTGTTCCATATGCGCAATCTGTCACAGGTAATGAATTATTTCATATTTACAGTATACTCTCAGATAATTATGGTTCTCTTCAGTTAAGGTTTGCCATAGATAAAACCTGGTCCTCGGAGAACACAGAATGGAGGGAGAATCAGAACCTTGCAATTCAAGCAAAGAGGAAACAATAGAATCCAGACAATTTTTAAAAATGCTTTCACTTTTACATTCACAGGATGTGAGCATTGCTGGAAAGGCCATCATTTCTTGTCAATCTCTAACCCGCCTTCTTGATTTGCTGAGTCTACCTGTTGAAGGTACCCACAAATGTTTTTAGGGTGAGAGTTCTAATTTGCAATTCTAAAATTTGCACTCTTCGATGCTGAAGAAGAGCAATATATTCCCAAGTCAGGATGCTGTGCGGCTTAGATGAGGGATTGCAAGTGGTGGTGTTCCCATGTAACTGCTGCCATTGTCCTTCTGAGTGCGAGAGGCGGGTTTGGAAAGTACAATCCAAGAAGCTTTGGTGAGCTGCTGCAGTCTATCTTGTAGATAGTACATACTGTTGCTGCTGTGCATCGGCGGTGGACGGAGTGAATGTATAAGTTGATGGATGGGGTGCAAATCGAGCAGGCTGTTTCCATATTGGCATCGAGTTTCTTTAGAATTGTTGGAGCTAGACTCACCTAGACAAGGGGAGAGTATTCCATCACTTGTGCCTTTTAAATCATGGACAGGATCTGGGGAATCAGGAGTCGAGTTACTTGACACAAATTTCCCAGCCTCTGACCTGCTTTTATTGCCACTATATTTGTATGACTGGTTCAGTTCAGTTTCTGGTCAATGGTGATGGTGGAGAGTTCAATGATAGTAATGTCAATTCATGTCAAAGAAAAGGGGTTATATTCTCTCTTGTTATGTATGGTCACTTCACTTGTGTGCCGCAAATATTATATGCCACCTATCAGAACCAATGTCCTGATACGTCCAGGTCTTGCTGCGTGTGGGCATGAACTGAAGAGTTGCAATTGGAAGGAAACATTGTGCAAACATCAGCAAAACTCCCCACTTCTGACCTTAATATGGGAGGGTCATTGATGAAGGAGCTGAAAATGGATGAGCCTAGGCAGAGGTGGATTTATAGTTAGTGGGGCTCTGTGCTAACCTTCATTTGGACTTTAGTAAGGCATTTGACAAGATCCCACATGGCAGACTGGTAAAAAACTGAAATCACATGGCATTTGGGTTGGGCTCGCTAGATGGATTCAGAATTGCTTTGTCATAGAAGACAGAGAGTAGTGGTGGAAAGGTATTTTTCAAAATGGAGATCTGTCGCTAGTGGTGTTTTGCAGGGATCAGTGCTGGGACTTCAGTTGTTTGGTAGTGTGTATAAATGATCTAGAGGAATATGTGGGTGGTCTGATTAGTAAGTTTGTGGATGAGTGCAAAGAAGGTTCACCAGGATGTTGACTATGAGGAGAGGTTGAATAAACTAGGATTGTTTTCACTGGAAAGACAGAGACTGAGGTAGACCTAATAGTGGCCTACAAAATTATGAGAGGCATAAACAGGGTGGATAGTCAGAGGTTTTTTCCCAGGGTGTCTATTAGAAGGAGGTACATGTTCAAGGTGAGAGGGGGCAAGTTTAAGGGAGATGTGCTGGAGAAGTTTTTCACACCGAGAGTGGTGGTGCCTGGAACACACTGCCAGAGGATGTGGTGGAAGCAGGCACATTAGCAACATTTAAGAGGCATCTGGGTGGATACATGAATAGGGAGGGAATAGAGGGGTATGGACCAAGTCATGACAGAAAGATTTTTTTTGTTGTTTAGTTAGGGTATCGTGATCGGCACAGGCTTGGAGGACCGAAGGGTTTGTTCTGTGCTGTACTTTTGTTTGTTCTTTGTTAATTATTGGGCACTGCCCCCGCAACTCACCCCCCCTCCCCCCCACTCCCCCAAAACTTACTCCTTCTCACCCACCCTTGTCCCATAGAACGCAAGGGCAGAAGCCACAAAAATACACAGATTGATCATTCCTTTTTCAGCTGTAAGAACGCACTTGCATAAATAATTGCCGTGCTGAAATCTAAGCTTACCTCTTGCTGGAATGATGATAAAGGCGGTTAATATTTTGATGTGAGTTTTGAGGGCGTGCGAACATGGAACTTTGATGAGCAACAAGATGGAAAAATCAGCTGATGACATCACTACAGCACAGACTTGTACAGCTTGTAAAAACATTGCCTAACAACTCTTTACTTAGAGAGATTCATGCATCACAAATAGGATCTCTTCAGAATGAGCCAGGGCAGGAGCACATCCTCCAATCAACGAGGTGCATATGTCACCATTCAGTACATTTCACAGAGTCTCATTCAGTTTCAAATACAAAAGTTAACTTCTTTTCACAAAATCAAAAACAAGTTATTGCCATAAACTTGCGTGAGTGGAGTCCAGGGAGTCCAAGTCCAATATAGGGTATTGTTGTCAAAGGAAGTCACTCCCACCTCACCTCCAAAATTCAGTTCTTTTGCACATGTTTGGACCAAAGTTGTAATGGGTTCTGGAGGCATGGGGTACCAGCAGAATCCAAACTCACCGTCACTGAGCAGGCTATTGGTGAGTCATGTCGCCTGATAATGCTGTCGACAAGACCTCCGATCAGTTTGCTCATGTTTAGACATAGGCTGACGAGGCAAAAATTGTTCTGATTGCTTTTTGGTGAACAGGATATACCTGTGCAATTTGACACTTTGTGGGGTGGATTCTCATGAGTCCAGGCTCAGGAAAAAAAGAGATATGAAGCTGCAAAGAGCAGTGTAGTCAGAAGCCATGAGCCATTGAGTCACACAGTAATAACTTATATTTATAGAGCACCAATTAGAAAATTGTGTCGTACATTGCATAAAAAGAAACAAATGCTGAGTAATAATAGATGAGCTAGGAGAGTATGATTGAGTATTAAATTACAGTTTAAAGGAGAGAAAGAAGAGGTGGAATTTTCCCGTCCCGCCCGCCACGGGAATCGTAGTGGGCAGGGGGTGGTCAATGCAAAGTCTGTTGACCTTGGTGGGGTTTTCTGGTTTTGGGGCGAGCGCAGCTGGAAAACCCCGCCCAAGGTGTCAAATGTATCCATATAAGGAAACAGTTCAAAATGGTTCGGTAAAGACAGTTGAAAGTTTAGTAACCAATAGTGCGGGGGAAGTTCATAAAATTTACTAAAAAAAGGAAATATTTTAAATTTTAAAAAGCTTCTTACGCACTGGTGGTCATTTATGATCAGAAATCAAATGGACTGATGCCAAGCTATAGTACAAGTGGCCAAATCAAAAGAAAAGTCTGTATATTTGATATACTTCAGACAAAAGCAACACTCACAACTGGATAATCTGTCAGGAGTCTAAGCCTTGAGATGACTTGGCTTCTCTCAATAACAGAAGTCAAACAGCTGCCAATCACTTGAGATTTCTTAGGACATCAGCAGATAGT
The DNA here is from genome assembly GCF_964213995.1 of Mustelus asterias. Taxonomy (NCBI): domain Eukaryota; kingdom Metazoa; phylum Chordata; class Chondrichthyes; order Carcharhiniformes; family Triakidae; genus Mustelus; species Mustelus asterias. The sequence goes on from NC_135804.1 coordinate 92,296,918, forward strand.
TTTTAACTAATCTTAGGATTTGCTTCTTTGAACCACATCCCTACAGCATGCACCAGCCTTGAAGGAGAAGACTCTATTGAGTGCTGAGCTTTGCAACTGTGCTTGGAGTCTAGTCTCCCTTGGAGCAACCTTTAAAATTATTCATTCCTGGGATGAGAATATCATCGGCAAGGACGGCATTTGTTGCCTATCATTTATTGCCCTTGAGAAGAGAGTTGTTGGCCACCATCAGGAATCACTGCAATGCCACTAGAGAGCAACTCGTGACACAAAAGAAAACAATTGTCAAACTGAACTGGAAATATCCATTCCGATATTGTTCTCATTACAATTAATCCAACACTGAGATTCTAATTCTTTCATTCATTCTAATTCAAATATTCAGTGTCAAGAATGAAAATTGACTTCTTGAAGAATATAGATAGGACTGCAAGAGCCTGTTACAGATTATTATACTTTGATTTAATATACCATTGACTTTTAAATATTTATTCCAGCTTTGGGATGGATAGAAGTAGGAAATTAAAGAAAAAAGGAATTAGATTTTGTGAAGTGTGTCATCATTTATATATTTTTTTATTCATTCATGGGACATGGGTGTCGCTGGTTGGCCAGCATTTATTGCCCATCCCTAATTGCCCTTGAGGAGGTGGTGGTGAGCTGCCTTCTTGAACCTCTGCAGTCCATGTTCTGTGGGTTGTCCCACAATGCCATTAGGGAGGGAATTGCAGGATTTTGACCCAGCAACTGCGAAGGAACAGCAATATATTTCCAAGTCAGGATGGTGAGTGGCTTGGAGGGGAACTTGCAGGTTGTGGTATTCCCATGTATCTGCCGCCCCTGTCCTTTGAGATGGAAGTGGTCATGGGTTTGGAAGGTGCTGTCTAAGGATCTTTGGTGAATTGCTGCAGTGCATCTTGTAGATAGTACACACTGCTGCTACTGAGCGTCGGTGGTGGAGGGATTGAATGTTTGTTGACGTGGTGCTAATCAAACGTGTTGCTTTGTCTTGAATGGTGTCAAGCTTCTTGAGTGTTGTTGGAGCTGCACCCATCCAGGCAAGTGGGGAATATTCCATCACACTCCTGACTTGTGCCTTGTAGATGGTGGATAGGCTTTGGGGAGTCAGGAGGTGAGTTACTCGCTTCAGTATTCCTAGCCTCTGGCCTGCTCTTGTAACCACTGTGTTTATGTGGTGAGTCCCGTTGAGTTTCTGGTCAATGGTAACCCCAAGGATGTTGACAGTGGGGGGTTCAGTGATGGTTACACCATTGAATGTCAAAGGGCAGTGGTTAGAGTGTCTCTTATTATTTATGGTCATTGCCTGGCATTTCTGTGGTGCGAATGTTAATTGCCATTTGTCAGCCCAGGCCTGGATATTGTCCAGGTCTTGTTGCATTTGAACATGGATTGCTTCAGTATCTGAGGAGTCGTGAATGATGCTGAATGTTGTGCAATCTTCGGCGAACATCCCCACTTCTGACCTTATGATGGAGGGAAGGTCATTGATGATACAGCTGAAGATTGTTGGGCCCAGGACACTACCCTGAGGGACTCCTGCAGAGATCCTGGAATTGAGATGACTGACCCTCCACAACCACAACCATCTTGCTATGTACCAGGTATGACTCCAACCAACAGAGAGTTTGCCCCCTGATACCCATTGATTCCAGTTTCGCTATGGCTCCTTGATGCCACACTCTGTCGAATGCGGCCTTGATGTCAAGGGCTGTCACTCTCACCTCACCTCTGGAATTCAGCTCTTTTGTTCATGTTTGAACCAAGGCTGTAATGAGGTCAGGAGCTGAGTGACCCTGGCGAAACCCAAACTGGGCGTCACTGAGCAGGTTCTTACTGAGAAGGTGTTGCTTGATAGCACTGATAATGACCCCTTCCATCACTTTAATAATAATCGAGAGTAGACTGATTGGGTGGCAATTGGCTGGGTTGGATTTGTCCTGCTTTTTGTGTACAGGACATACCTGGGCAATTTTCCACATTGTTGGGTAGATGCCAGTGTTGTAACTGCACTGGAAGAGCTTGGCTAGGGGAGCAGCAAGTTCTGGAGCACAAGTCTTCAGTACTATTGCCGGAATGTTATCAGGGCCCATTGCCTTTGCAGTATCCAGTGCCTCCAACCATTTCTTGATATCACGTGGAGTGAATCGAATTGGCTGGAGACTGGCATCTGAGATGCTGGTGACCACTGGAGGAGGCTGAGATGGATCATCCACTCGGCACTTCTGGCTGAAGATTGCTGCAAATGCTTCAGCATTATTTTTTGCGCTGATGTGCTGGGCTCCTCCATCATTGAGGATGGGGATATTTGTGGATCCTCCTCCTCCAGTGAGTTGTTTAATTGTCCGCCACCATTCTCGACTGGATGTGGAAGGACTGCAGAGCTTAGATCTGATCCGTTGGTTGTGGGATCGCTTAGCTCTGCCTATCACTTGCTGTTTTTTCCATTTGGCATGCAAGTGGTCCTATTTGGTAGCTTCACCAGGTTGACAGCTCATTTTTAGGTATGCCTCAAGCTGCTCCTGGCATGCCCTCCTGCAATCTCCATTGAACCAGTGTTGATCCCCTGGCCTGATGGTAATGGTTGAGTGGAGGATATGCCGGACCATGAGGTTGCAGATTGTGCTGGAGTACTATTCCGCTGCTGTTGATGGCCCACAGCGCCTCATGGCTGCCCAGTCTTGAATTGCTAGATTGGTTCAAAGTCTGTCCCACTTAGTACGATGATAGTACCACACAATCCGATGGAGGCTATTCTCAATGTGAAGGTGAGACATTGTCTCCACAAGGATTGTGCGTTGGTCACTCTTATCGATACTGTCATGGACAGATGCATCTGCAGCTGGCAGATTGGTAAGGATGGGATCAAGTATGTTATCTCCTCTTGTTGGTTCTTTCACCACCTGCTGCAGACCCAGTCTCGCAGTTATATCCTTTAGGAGCCGACCAGCTCGACCCAATGGGTCCCACTGCACCACACACCACTTGCCCCCTCATCAGGGCCCCCGACAAGCCCCCCCATCAGGATCACCAACAAACCCCTATCAAGACTGACTGCATGAACTACCCTTGCACAACCCCCTGACCCCCACTATCGGATCTCTCCCTTGCACAGCCCCCTCCTCATGGCTCCCACTCAGGCCTCATTCCCTCGGTACTGCCTTTGGCACACTGGCAATACTTAACAGGCACTGCCGAGCTCTCTGGTGGCCACTGCCAGGACCCGCCAGTGTTCCAGGTGGGCCCCGCCAGTGGGTCAGGTGGGGCACTGCCCGATGGGCACTGGGAGGCCATGCCCCCAACCACTTGGTGCCTTCAGTGCCTCCAAACCCCCAAGCATGACCGTTGTGCCAGGTCTCTGCTGGTGGAGGCCAGTAGTGAATCTTGCCGTTCTCACGTCGTGCCCAAAAACCGGTGAATTCTGTGCACTGGGTTTTGAACAGTTTTTAAAAATACTACTTTATATATGCTCATCAGACTCTGCCCTTTCTGGGCACAATCCGGTTCGCACAATCAGGGAGGGACCGAGAGACTCGCAAACTGTTTGGTGTCGGATTTCTAGGCTCGCATGCTATTCTCCAACATCGGCACAATCTGCTCACGGCACGGCAAGGTCAGGGAATTGTCCCCTACATCTTCGATGCTGACAGTGACTGCGGAAAGTTACATGCCTCACACGGACTAGAACAGAAAGTCACACAAGTTTATTTAAAAGTCAGAAATGATAAAGCACTGGACTTGCATATGGATAGAGTCTGAAATTCCAGTCAGACAGCAGAAGTGCAGTGAAATGGACACTAAGTTAGCTGATCTCTAGAAACCAAGATTCTACCCTAAATTGCAGTGATCTTTAAAGAAGGAGATCGAGGCGGGACGAACACGTCCGGGGGGGCTAGCGATCGGGTGGTGGGGGGGTCGCACGGCCAGCGGTGGGAGGGGGGGGGGGGTTACTGTGCTGGCCAACGATCATGAGGCTGGCAGTGTGGGGCTACCGGCGCATGCACCAATCTTGGTGCTGACAGATCAGCGCATGCACAATGGCCCGTGAAGCGCAATGCGGCCAGTCTCTCCAGCAGGAATAGGCCTCACCCACTGATTTTTCATGAGATTCACACCAATGCATTCTGTAGTCCACAGAATGTGGGAGATTGATTTTGAAAATCCCGTTAAAAAAACCAGCGGGATTTACTTTAGATCTTACTTACTCCAGTTCGACACTATTAGAATTTTGGGGGGGAGAATCCCATCCCTAGCCTTTGACCTGCTCTGGTAGCCACAGTATTTATATGACTAGTCCAGTTCAGTTTCTGATCAATGGTAACCACAAGGATTTTGATGGTAAGGTCATTGAATGTCAAAAGGTGATGGTTAGATCCTCTCTTGTTGAAGATGGTCATTTCCTGGCACTTGTGTGGTGTGAATACTACTTGCCACTTGTCAGGCCAAGCCTGGATATTGTCTAAGTCTTGTTGCATTTGGACATGGACTGCTTCAGTATCTGAGGAGTAGGAAATGGGACTGAACATTGTGCAGTCATCAGCGAACATCCCAACTTCTGACTTTATCATGGAAGGAAGGTCATTGATGAAACAGCTGAAGATGTTGGTCAGGACACTACCCAGAGGAACTCCTTCAATGATGTCCTGGAGTTGAGATGATTGATCTCCAACCATCACAACCATCTTTCTCTGTGCCAGGCATGATTCTAATCAGCGGAGGGTATTTCCCCTGCTTCCCGTTGACTCCAGTTTTGCTAGGACTCCTTGATGCCATACTCAGTCAAATACTGTCATGATGTCAAGGGCAGTAACTCTTATGTCACCTCTGGCATTCAGCTCTTTTGTCCATTTTTGAACCAAGGCTGCATAGAAGTCAGGAGCTGAGTGATACTGGTGGAACTAAAACTGAGCATCTATGAGCAGGTTGAGTGCCTCAAGGCTGACATTTGTGATGCTGGGGTCTCATGGAGGAGGCCATCCACTCGGCACTTCTGGCTGACGCTTGTTGTTAATGCTTCAGCGTTATCTTTTGCACAGACGTGCTGGGCTGCTCCATCACTGTAGATGGGGATATTTGTGGAGGCTCCTCCTCCAATTAGTTGTTTGATTGACCACCACTATTCACGGCTGGATGTGGCAGGACTGCAGAGCTTAGATCTGATCCATTGGTTGTGAAATTGTTTAGCCCTCTCTATCACTTTCTGCTTATGGTGCCTGGCAAGCAAGTAGTCCTGTGTTGTAGCTTCACCAGGTTGACACCTCATTTTGAGGCCTGCCTGGTGCTGCTCCTGGCATTCCCTCCTGCACTCTTCATTGAACCAGGATTGATGGCAATGATAGAATGGGGGGTATGCTGGGCAATGAGGTTACAGATTGTGATTGAGTATACTTCTGCTGCTGCTGATGGCTCACAGTGCCTCATGAGTGCCCAGTCTTGAGTTGCTTGATCTGTTCGAAACCTATCCCATTTAGCACGGTTGTAGTGCCCACACAACAGAATTGAGGGTATTCTCAATGTGAAGGTGGGAGTTTGTCTCCACAAGGAGACCCACACATGGCTGGATCCATCATTAGCAGGATGGAAAATTTGGCAAATCACCAAAACGTCCATTGACTTCAGCCCAGAAAATTCAGGCCCAGGACTCGATGGCCAAGTAAGGTGCATTCATCATGTGGCCAAGCAGATTGAGTATTCAGTTATAAATCCTTCCAACACATGCCCATGGGACACAGTAAAAGTGGGAGAGATTCCAGGTCAGCCTCAGAATAGAAAGAAATTGCTGCCTCTACTGTCACTATTCACTGCTGGCTACAACATGCACGTTCTCCCCGTTTCTACTTGGGTTTCCTCCGGGTGCTCTGGTTTTCTCCCACCGTCCAAAAGACGTGCTGGTTAGGTGCATTGGCCACGCTAAATTCTCCTTCAGTGTACCCGAACAGGCACCGGAGTGTGGAGAATGGGGATTTTCATAGCAACTTCATTGCAATGTTAATTTAAGCCTACTTGTGACACTAATAAATAAACTTTAAAACTTTGAACTTGTACTCCTTGGGGGACCGGTTGGCTGAACTGCTGCTGTGAATCAGATTGGTCCCAACACCATGTGGTTCGATCCCTGTTCCGGTTGAAGGGATTGAGGACCTACCTTCTTTATGGACATTGTGGTGCTGTGGATTGGACTTGCTTTGGATGAGAACTCAAAAGGAAGAGAATCAGGCTGTCAGAGGACATATTTATCCCATCACTGAGCACAGGTCTCTGAGATAAACGGCCGATGTGTAACCCACTTGCAACACCCAGTGCTAACATCTTAGTGGCATCCTTGATAAAATATATCAAAACTCAATGCAGTGAAGGTGGAGCATCCTCGCAAAACCAAGCAGAGTTTTAGTTAGTATAGTGATTGGCACAAAGTAATCATGAGTATCAATTTACCCGTGTTAGCTGTGCATGCCACCAAATTACTTGCTAATCGTCAATTGTGATTTGAAAAGTAAATCACAAGTTACTTATTCATCATTTTTAGTGCATCATTCACCTTTTGACATTTACCAAGCTTAAAGAGACCTAATTTCTTTGCTGCATTTTGAATCTAATATTCCCAGTGAGGTATTTTGACATTCAGAAAGTAAACAGGGAGCCTGTTCCTTTGTCTCCTGTTTGAAATGGTCTCATGCAATTGATCCTCAAAAGCTAACTGCAAAACAGTGCAGAGATGGCTAATAAAATGCAGACTGATATTAAGCCTTTGGTTCACTACTCAGAAATTCACTGTAAGTGCATATCAAACAATTAGGCTAGATCCCCATTTATTTTATTAAATTTCAAATGAACAGCGAGCAAATGAACAAGAGGCTGCCTTTACAGTCCAATTCAGAAGGTCAAAAATGAACATGAAAGGAAATTGAAATATTATTCATCTAAAAGATCAAATTTTGTGTTACTGATATGCAACTTTTCCCTACAGTTCGAATTACTTTTGGTTGCAAATAGCACTCTCTTGGGATAATCCTGTCTGTGCAATAGTGTAAAATGGGTGATAGCCCATGTTCCATTGCCCCAATTTTTACATCCTTTGACTTCAAAGAGAAATAAAAGATATAGGGCAGGATTTTCAGGCCCTCCCTGCCAGCAGGATCTTCTGGTCCTCTCAAGGGTGACTCCCGACAGCAGGTGGAGGGATGGGTGAGCCACACTAAATGCTCTAGACATCAGTGGGACTGGAAAATTGTGGTGGCAAAGTGGCAGACAGGTTAGTGCAAGGAGCATTGTAAAGTTTATTTATTAGTGTCACAGGTAGGCTTGCATTAACACTGCAATGAAGTTATTGTGAAAGTCTCATAGTCACCACGCTCTGGCGCCTGTTCGGGTACACTGAGGGAGAGTTTAGCATGAACGGTGCACCTAACCAGCACATCTTTTGGACTGTGGGAGGAAACCAGAGCATCTGGAGGAAACCCACACAGAAATGGGGAGAACGTGCAGACTCTGCACTGAAAGTGACCCTCTTTTTAATCTGTTCACTATTTCTTGATGTACTTATCTTCTCTGCTTGCTTTTCATATAGTGGCTGCCTACAATTTGGTTCTTGGTCTTTTGCCACAGACTTGTTAATATATCTAATTTTTTTTATGAACATGAACATAAAATTTGAATAATTTTGTCCTGATACATTTTCATATTGAATCTCTTCTTTCCCTCTGAGCCAGAAAGCTTAATGACTGTAACAAGTGTCTAATTTTCTTTGGGAATCTTTAAATGAACATTGTGGCACATATTGAGCAAGTTGTATTATTTGAATAGATCATACATTTTAGCCTTGGCTAGATCTGGCACACTTTGCCTTCAGCAAGTTTTGACAGCATATATCCTTTATCCGTTGAAGAAAATTATTCACTGAAAGATCAAAAGGCCAGTGCTTAATTGAGGAATAAATAAATAGAGGAGGGGAAATGTACAAGGTAATTTGCTTGAAGCACTCGTCAGTCTAAATGAGAAAATGATCACATTGCCATAATTCTGGAATCAGACTTGATAAAAATGTAAATCGGAAGCATAAGCGTAACAAATATTGATAGAAGCATCAATTCTGTAATTCTAAATGGAAAGTGTCAGCATTTTTTCAAATGACAGCCTCTCCTTTTCGGCAGTGGAAAATTGAACTGGTTCTGTTCATTTTGCAATTTAAATCGTTCAGTTACCACATACACTCTTCAACAATGGACCGTGGACTCTCATCTCTGGTAAAAAATCAACAGGGAAAAACCTTGAACTCAATTGAAACCCCAACAATCAGATAGTTCCATTATTTCTATTAGATCTGTTAATTGAGAGATGGGAAAATTGATCTTAAAATGAATTATTATTTGTTTTTAAAATTCATATTGGTTTTCACGTCACTGCAGTTGCAGCGCACTTCAGTTAAACAGCATTTATAAAAGCTTATATATTGGTGCAATGAGTTACCATGTATATTTACTTGCAGTATCCAGTGAGCCCAGCTCATTGCTCTGTTGCTGCACATGCCTTAAGCCTTGCACAAGCAACCATGCCAATCGTGTTTTCCAGGGGAAAGTTGATGAAAAGCCAGTGTGATGCCTCAACATGTTGAATACTGTGTTGAGAACACAATAAACCATCTTTCAAAAGATTCACTACATTGATGAGTTGCTGACAAACTACCATCAATCTATAGATAGCCACAATATGACAAGTGTTGACCTTATAACCTCTTTTTTAATGAGACTTTAGCCAACTTAACAATTTTTCTTCTCATTTGTTGAAAGCAGTGACTCATGTTGCAGGATGCCATGGGTGTTGTTGCCTTCTGCACTCTCTGCATGTGTGAGATTTTCACAAACATCAGCACAGTTCAGATCTGAATGGCTGGTGTCAAGCTTTAAGCAGGCAGAAATGGAAGTCTGTGGTTTGCATTGTTCTGAGGTTAGCTGATTTTTCAACGACAGACAATTCCCTCCCACTGACTCCTTGCTACAGGCACCAGTCACCACAACTTCAGCAAGTAGCACTTGTTTATTGGTGAGTGTTGCTAGGGGCATCATCAGGTGATTCCCTCTTGAGCTGGGCGCATTGCAGTCAAGCCTGATCAGATCTACACATGTGGGCACAAGCTGAGAGCCAGGCTAATTCTTTTCTGAAATTGATTTTAATGTCCCTGTAGTCATCTTGGCTAAGATCAGCTAACAAAGCACAGTCTGGGGATAAAAGCGCATTCTCTGGTTGGCTCAGTACAGTACGAGATATTACATCATTGAAAGCCATCAGTTCATTTTACCAATTTTTATTACATTTCTTTTTACAGTGTAAGAGAACAAAATACCCAACATTTGACTTTTATTAGGTGAATGCACTTTCTCTAGATGGAAAGAACTTTCTGGAAATATAACAACAACAAGTTATATTTATATAGTGCCTTCAAATAAAATATTGCAAGGTACTTCACGATGGTGCTAGCAAACAAAACTTCACACATTTCATAGAATCCATACAGGGCAGAAAGAGGCCATTTGCCCATCGAGCCTACACCAACAACAATCCCACCCAGGCCCTATCCCCGTAACCCCACGTATTTACTCCGCTAATCCCCCTGATATTAAGGGGCAATTTAGCATGGCCAATCAACCTAACCGGCACATCTTTGGAGTGTGGGAGAAAACCGGAGCACCCGGAGCAAACCCATGCAGACAGGGGGAGAATGTGCAAACTCCACATAGACCAGAATTGAACCTGGGTCCCTGGTGCTGTGAGGCAGCACTGCTAACCATTGTGCCACCATGCTACCCCGATAAAGATTGACTAAAGCAGATGACCAAATATTTGGCCTTCCAGAGTATTTTAAAGGAGAAAAAGAGATAGAGAGGAAGAGAGGGTCAGAGAATGAATTCCGTAGCTTAGGCCCAAGGTAGCTCCCAACTGGTAGGGGGATGAAAATCTGGAATGGTCAAGGGGCTGAAATTAACAGAGTGAGGATGTCACAGAAGGTTGTGCCGATGGATGGGATTACAGAGGTTGGGAGAGTTTAGACATAAAAACATAGCTTAACTGTATAGATAAACAGCACAGGTGTGATGGGTGAATGAGACTCAATGTGAGTAAAAGGGGGACAGAATTTTGGATGACTTCAAGCTTATGCAGGGTGGAGGGTAGAAAGCCAATTGGGAGTGCACTGGAATGGCTATAACTGGAAAATCCATAACAATCAGGCCATGGCTTAAATTTTCATCCTTCTCTTAAGGCTGGATTTTCAATCGGGACTTGGAAACCCAAGGCTTGAATGATTTCCAGATATGAATTCCACGCTGCATCTGCGTTGATGAAGCAAAGAACCAAAAAAAATGCAGCACAGGAACAGGCCCTTCAGCCCACCAAACCTGTGCCAATTCTTAATCCTTATTTAGACCCACTACTTATTGTCCATACGTGGCTTCTATCCGTCTGTTCGCCTCCTGTTCGTGTGTTTATCAAGAAATGCCTTGAACGTTGCTGACACAATGCTATTTAAGTATGCAAAGCCCTTAAATGGTCTGGGGGTGAGTGTGGCACACAAGTGCACTAGGGACTACCTGGGGGTTTGAAATGTCTCTGGAGTGCAATGGGTGGGATTGTGGTCGGTGCAGACTCGATGGGCCGAATGGCCTCATTCTGCACTGTAGGGTTTCTATGATGATTCCTATGATTAAATGGCAGCCATGACTGAGCTTGCCATTACCCTGCAGATTGGAGTAGGTAGGCAAGCAATGGGTTAATAGCCTTGCAGTGCAAAATCACTAAAGAGTTATTCGCAAGGTGTTTGACCCACTCTGCTCAAAGCAATTTTGGTGGCTGATGCGCGTTATCACACACGAGGCTTGATGCTCAGGAAATAAAGGCTTTTATTTGCTGTAACAAGGCAGCTACTAATTATATACACGATCCCAGACTGAGGGGTCCCAGCCAGAGCAGAGACCTTTATACCTCTCCCAGGAGGCGGAGCCCGACTGGGATGTACCACAATAACTATAATACAAGGTGTAACAACCCAACCCTAACCCCAACAGCAACAAGTAGAACAACCCATCCCTAACCCCAACAGCAACATATATACATACTTGTAGTACTGGCCAGACCCTGGCTCAGTACTATCTAGTGGGAACCAACGATGGTTCACCACATTCACCCCTCCTTTGAAAACAAAGGCCGGCGGGGTACAAAAAAACAGAATAATTTGTCATCAGTCTATAAGTTCAGACGGTCAGGGGGACCGCACCATCGTTGTGACCTCCTCAATACCGGCGATGGCACCGGAGTAGGCACTCGCGGTGGCGTTCTCCCCAAGGCGATGTCCAACTGTTCCTCCACAGACTCACGGGCCGGTTGACCCTGAGCTGATGGTAATCCATGGAGTTCCGACATGCCCTGAAGTGGCGACCATCCTCTGGACCCAGGCAAGCTGTACACGGGAGTAAAAGGGTTAAGTAATGGTCCCGATGCTGCCCGCACCATGTCCGGAGGGGAAACAAGAGTTATGGGGTTTGTAACAGGGGGTATGGGAGCGAGAGGGGTTCCTACGACCCCTGCTGGCGCCAGGTCTCGGATCGAGAGCGTGTCCTCTCGCCCGTCAGGGTATGCCACATAGGCATACTGAGGGTTGGCGTGGAGGAGATGGACCTGTTCAACCAAAGGGTCGGACTTGCGGGCCCTAACATGTCGCCGCATGAGGACAGGTCCTGAGTACGTCAACCAAGACGGTAATGAGGTCCCAGAGGAAGACTTCCGAGAGAATGAAAACATCCTCTCATGGGGAGTAGCGTTGGTTGCCGTACACAGGAGTGAGCGTATGGAATGGAGCGCATCAGGGAGCACCTCTTGCCAACGGGAGACTGGAAGACTTTTTGACTTCAACGCCAGTAAGACAGCCTTCCAGACTGTAGCATTCTCACGTTCCACCTGTCCGTGGCCCCTAGGGTTGTAGCTCGTGGTTCTACTAGAGACAATCCCGTATGAGAGCAGGTATTGCCTCAAGTCATCGTTCATGAACGACGAGCCCCTGTCGCTGTGAATGTAGCTGGGGTACCCGAACAGGGTGAAAAGATCACGGAATGCCTTGATAACTGTGGCAGCGGATGTATCAGAGCAGGGAATAACAAAAGGGAATCTCGAGTACTCGTCAATGATGTTGAGGAAGTACACATTCCGATCTGTTGAGGGAAGGGGGCCCTTAAAATCAACACTCAGCCTCTCGAAGGGACGAGTGGCCTTGACTAATTGTGCCCGGTCAGGTCGGTAAAAGTGCGATTTGCATTCCGTGCATACCCGACAGCTTCTTGTTATGGACCTGACATCCTCCACCGAGTAAGGCAGGTTGCGGGCTTTTATAAAGTGGTAGAGCCGAGTGACCCCAGGACGGCATAGGTCATTATGGAGAGCCTGCAAACGGTCGTCCTGTATACTGGTGCATGTTCCACGCGAGAGGGCATCCGAGGGCTCATTGAGTCTCCCTGGACGATACATGATGTCATAGTTATAGGTGGAGAGTTCAATTCTCCACCGCATGAACTTGTCATTCTTGATCTTGCCCCTCAGCGTGTTACTAAACATGAACGCCACGGACCGCTGGTCCGTGATCAGGGTGAACCGTTTTCCCGCCAAGTAATGGCGCCAGTGCCTGACGGCCTCCACAATGGCCTGGGCCTCCTTTTCCACTGCTGAATGCCGAATTTCGGGGCCTTGGAGGGTGCGGGAAAAAAAGGCGACGGGCCTGCCCGCCTGATTAAGTGTGGCGGCCAGGGCGAAATCAGATGCATTGCTCTCCACCTGAAAGGGGATGGACTCATCAACAGCGTGCGTCGTAGCTTTCGCGATGTCGGCTTTTACTTTATCAAAGGCCAATCGGGCCTCTGGTGTTAGGGGAAAAGAAGTGGACTGAATGAGCGGACGGGCTTTGTCCGCGTAATTGGGAACCCACTGTGCATAATAAGAGAAGAAGCCTAAGCATCTTCTCAGTGCTTTTGCACTAGTGGGCAGGGGAAGTTCAGAGAGGGGGTGCATACGGTCTGGATCAGTGCCAATGACCCCATTTTCCACCACGTATCCGAGGATGGCTAAACGGCGCGTACGAAACACACACTTCTCCTTGTTGTAGGTCAGGTTCGGGCGAGATGCAGTGCGTAGGAAATTCAGGAGATTTGTGTCGTGGTCCTGCTGGTCATGGCCGCAGATGGTAACGTTATCCAGGTACGGGAAGGTAGCCCGCAGCCCGTTCTGGTCCACCATTCGGTCCATAGCACACTGGAAGACCGAGACCCCATTGGTGACACCAAAGGGAACCCTGAGAAAGTGATACAAGCGACCATCCGCCTCAAAAGCCGTGTATTGTCGGTCCTCTGGGCGAATGGGGAATTGGTGGTAGGCAGACTTGAGGTCTATGGTGGAGAACACCCGGTATTGCGCAATCTGATTGACCATGTCAGATTTGCGCGGGAGGGGATACGCATCCAGCTGCGTGTATCTATTAATGGTCTGACTATAGTCAATGACCATCCGGGGTTTGTTCCCACTCTTGACCACCACGACCTGCGCTCTCCACGGACTAGCGCTAGGTTGTATGATCCTTTCCTTGAGGAGCCGCTGAACTTCAGATCGAATGAAGATCCGATCCTCAGCGCTGTAACGCCTACTCTTAGTCACAATGGGCTTGCAGCCTGGCACAAGATTCTGGAACTGAGAGGGTGTGGTGATCTTCAGCGTCGAGAGGCTACAGGCGGGGTGCGTTGGGCAATTTGGAGGCTGCTGTTCTCCCACTGAAAGCGAAGGGAGTGGCCCACTGTACTGTAGGGTTACACTCCTCAAGTGGACCATGAAGTTTAGTCCGAGAAGTATTGGCGCGCAAAGGTGCGGCAACACCAGGAGCTTGAAACGCTCGTAAACTGTGCCTTGCACCGTTAAAGTTACCACACAACTCCCTAGCACGGTGACAGACCGGGACCTTGATGCCATAGAAATTGTCTATTTGACAGGTTGAATCCGGAGTCCACACCGCTTCACAGCGTCTGGGTGGATAAAACTCTCAGTGCTCCCGCTGTCAAACAGACAATAAATCAAGTGGTCGTTTACCTGAATGTCCATCATAGACTTGTCAAGTCTATGAGGCTTGGCCTGGTCCAGGATGATCGACGCCACCGTTGGCTCATGAGCGCCACTGCAGGCAGCTGAAATCGACGAGGATGACCCCTGCTGGTCGTTCGCCGTCGGTGCCGACCAACATGGCCGCTCCCATAGGTCGCACGTGGGTGATGGCGCCAAACTCAGCGACCCCTGGTGGTCACACATCTCCGACTCCGTCGACCGTAATGGCGTCGTCCTGGCCTCGCACTTGGACGAAACCCTCGACGATGTCGACGATGAAGAACCGGGCTCTGAGGAATCGCAGGCTGCACTGCTGTTCCGAGAAGCAGATTTAGATCGGCACACTTTCGAATAGTGCCCCTTCTTACTACAGGCGGAGCACAACACAGCTTTAGCGGGACACCGTTGCCGAGTATGCTTCGCTCCCCCACAGAAGTAACACCGTGGGCCGCCCGGATCTGCTGCCGTCGTCTGGCCCGATTGTGAGCACGCCATTACGCAGCATTTCGAACCCGAGGGACGAGGAGGGATTGGCGACTGCTCCTGCCACGTTGTCTCCACGTGGTCTTCAGGATACAATACTAGGCTTTTGGAGGCCGTCTCCAGCATCTCCGCTAGTTCTATTGCCTGGGTGAGGTCAAGGTTACCTTTCTCCAGTAGTTTGAGTCGGATGTACGATGATCCGACTCCCGCCACAAACGCATCTCTAGCGAGGTCGTTCATATTCTGCTCTGCCGACACTGCTTTGCAGTTACAGCCCCTGGCTAGCTGTAGGAGCTCGTTCGCGTATTCCTCCATCATTTCGCCGGACTGCCGTCGTTGAGTGGCTAAGAGGTAACGAGCGTGTATTTCGTTGGGCGGTTTAATATAACGCTTCTTAAGAAGCTCGAGGGCCTTTGTGTAGTCGGTGGCCGCACGGATCGCGAGGTAGACGGTGTCGCTTACCCTCGCATGGAGGACCCGGAGTCTGTCATCATCTGTGGTGACCGCTGCGGAGGCTGCCAGGTAGTCCTCAAAACATTTCAACCAGTGGTCGAAGGTGTCAGAGGCGCCCACCGCACGTGGATCTAGTGTAAGGCGTTCAGGCTTCCGTATCTGCTCCATACTCTCTTTTTCTTTCTTCAATGAGAGTTTATTTACAGCAAATAAAATTGATGCGCGTTATCACACACGAGGCTTGATGCTCAGGAAATAAAGGCTTTTATTTGCTGTAACAAGGCAACTACTAATTATATACACGATCCCAGACTGAGGGGTCCCAGACAGAGCAGAGACCTTTATACCTCTCCCAGGAGGCGGAGCCCGACTGGGAAGTACCACAATAACTATAATACAAGGTGTAACAACCCAACCCTAACCCAACAGCAACAAGTAGAACAACCCATCCCTAACCCCAACCGCAACATATATACATACTTGTAGTACTGGCCAGACCCTGGCTCAGTACTATCTAGTGGGAACCAACGATGGTTCACCACAGTGGCAATCCCACTTGGTAAAACGCAAAAGTGAATGGGATGAGGTCGGAATCTCTTTTAGGGGATTTAACTCCCTACAAGTATCCAAAACCCATCTCCCCGTCCCTGGAACAATTCCTTTACATCATCAAAATGTTTCAAAGTGTTTCATCTGTAATGCATTCTTTCAAAATAAAGTGATTGCAGTTAAAGAGACAGCAGAAAGTTTATGCACAACAAGATCCCACAAACAATAAATAACTGGAAGATCTCTATGTGTTGATGCTTCACCAGGAGTGTTCCCCGGCTGTCTGAAAATACCAATCTAGGCTCTATTTACTTTCTTACTCCAATGTTGGAGTGCCACTGAGTCCAATTGCTGTACAATTTATGCAAAATATCTTTAATACACAAAAATAATTTTCTTACAAATTTCTGCAGCATTTAGCCTATAATTTTTAAAATGCACTTTGAACACAATTTCCCAGAAAGAAACCTTCGTATGTACAAGGGGTCAGGGTGTTTTTGAGTAAGTTTAACTTAGCTTCTGGGACCATGCTTTTAATAAAGAACTTCTATAATCCAAGATTCCAATGGTGGCTAAAATAAACAGGTTGCCATGGGAATAGACAAGACCGTTAAAATTATTGTCCCGAAAACTGGTTGCAACCAATAAACTATTCCCTTGGGAGGCAGGCAGAGAAATGTTATCTCATCTTTCAGGGAAATAGATAGCTCCAAACAAATGCGGCATTTGAACTTAATTAGACTCATTTAAAGGAAAAAAATACTGCAGATAGAAATACTCTCAATGCAATTATTCCTGCACAGTCCGTAAACAGATCATTTTGAAGTGAGATGACTTGGTCCAAAGCTCCTGCTTAGAAGCCAGATGGGGTATCATTGAAGCAAATGGGCCATGCTGGAAATAAGATGAGTAATCTGTATCTACCACCAACTGTCGACAGCTAAATAATTAGCCTGTCTACTTATAAAGGAAACTTTCCCGAGGTTTTGCCGGTGCCAATTGTTTATGGGTCAGAAGGGCTGAAAGTCCTCTCTCTGGCTTGGCTTGATGAAATAATCATGAGCAGTCTCAATCCAGATCTTAGCAGAGAGAAAAATGGAAAATAATTACTCAGAGGGGTCTGGTGAGGAAAGTGCAAAATGTGACACTGCTAATCGGCAAAGAATGTACTCATGACTGTCTTGCAAATGTATTGACTGCACATGTAGCAATTCAGTAGCTGACAGCTGTACACTTAGGGCTCTATTTTACCATTTTGATTCTAAATGCTGGGTGGACTTGAAACTGGGATTGTTTCAGATATGACTTTTAAACATGTTCTCAGGCACCCCCATACACTGCCTGAAAAAATATCAGCAATTCTGAATTGCGCAGAAGTCTGTGGGCAGGGCTTAACGCGCCCGAAACCCGGCAGCTCCGATTGGCACCTCCAACTGCGCATGCACAAAAAAAAATAGATGGAATGCAGCTCCCCGCCACATCGCTCCCCGGCCGGATAATGCTTCCCCCTGGCCCCACAGACATTGCTCCATCCCCCCAAAATTACCGACCCCCTTATCCACCTACCCCTTCCACCACACAGACCAATCGTGGGCCCAGCAAATCTGTGCCAATTCTTAATCCTTATTTAGACCCACTACTTATTGTCCATACGTGGCTTCTATCCCTCTGTTCGTCTCCTGTTCATGTGTCTATCAAGATATGCCTTGAACATTGCTAACACAATGCTATTTAAATATGCAAAGTCCTTAAATGGTGTGGGGCAATTAAAGTGATTTATTGAAAGTATGGTCCCAGAAGCTAAGTTAAACTTACTCAAAAGCACCCTGACTCCTTGTACATATGAAGGATTCTTTCTGCAAAATTGTATTCAAAGTGCATTTTAAAATATTATTGGCATGCTCCTGACTGCTAAGTTTTGCAGATATTTACAAGAATATATTCCCCCCCACCAATCTCAGGCAGGGCAGCAGCAGACCCCCCCCCCCCCCTTCCCTCTCACTGATTTCAGACAGAGTGGAAGCGGACCCCCCCTTCCCCCTTACTGATCTCAAGCAGAGAGCCGTTTTCGGGCCTTGGTAAAGTGGGAACTGGCCACGTTTGTGCGCCCGAAAACAGGCACAACTTGATGGTAAAATTGGGCCCTTTGAGTGAATCCCTATGTGCAAAGCATGTTGTGTGAATAGGAGGTCAGCGCACTGCCTTCAGGGATACTGCATGCAGAGGAATCCTTTCTGCAGCAGCAGGAAACTTGTTCAAAGAGAATACCATTGTGGTGATTGTCCTTTTCAAGGCAATGCAGCAGACTAAGGGTCACCTGGCCTGGGGGACCAATTGAGTGGGAATCATCCCAGGGAGTGGAATCCTCTGAGGTAGGAGATATGTTGGGACTAGATGCAGCCTTGAGGCTGTTGTACAACTGTTAATTAGAGAGACCAATTAGGACTCAGAGTAGGAATCACTCCAGACCAGGTGACCCTTACTCTGTCGTGTTGCCCTTAAAGGGACAATCACCACAGTCATGGAATGTGTGAGGAAAAGGATTCTTTACATCAGGAATCTGAAATGGCTCACTGAAGTCCAGTTTTGGATCACAGAGATACTTTATCCAGACTATGCTGGATGTGAATATGACAGCTACACAGAAGCGGTTAAAAGGCAAAGGTGTTTTTTGAACAATAACTAGGGCGGGATTTTCTGGCCGCATTCGCCCCAAGGTCAGAAACTCCCGCCCGAGGTCAGTGGACGTTTGCATTTTCCATGTCCCGCCCACTACGATTCCTGTGGCAGGTGGGATGGGAAAGCTCTGTCCCTCATGCCTGGCTTTGGTGGGTGGGCTGAAGACAGACAATGTTAATAAAAGCAGAGACTCTGGGCAAACTCGGGGCAGAGTGTTGATTGCAGCTCAAATTACGGAGTGTTTCACACTGACGGCACTAGTGTGTTTTTGGGCTGAAGCTTATGACTCATTAGTAATAACTTCTATTCTCAGGAATGTCACACTGCTCCAGCGGCACGTTCCCTCTGATTCACCCACTGCCTAACGATTTAACTGCTGAAAGCACTGGGGAGCCTCATCTCCGTCGAGTGTGACAATGGCAGAGCTATGTCCGTTCCACCCTCTTGCCAGCCCCCACTTACGAAGGGCACTCCCTCAGCTGCGATGTGGCCAGGAACCCAGGAAGGAGGACATGGGAATTGCTGCCTGCAGAGCAGCCTTCACAATCCCTTTAAAGCAAGGGGCACCCCAACATGAAGGGAAGGTAAGATCTGCAAGTGACCCCTGCTGACCCCTTTCCCTGAAATGCCGATTCAGGGACCCCTGACCCCTAGCTGAACCTAACCATGTCCCCTGAGGCCTCGCCAGTGCCTCCTTGGCAGTGCATACCGCGGAGGGTACTGGCTGCCTGTGCACTCACCTCCATAATCCCCCTCGGAGGTGAAGGCACGAGGTTCACGTTTCTGTAGAGCTGTTGTAAATGGTGGCAACGTGACATCATGTCAATGCCAGCTGAAAATTTGGTGTGGGCTCAATATCCGAAGTGAGTCCTTGCTAATGACATGCTAACGTATTAAAATGAATGTTCTGCAATCCCAAAGTGTTTTAGCCCACTCCACCGGGGCTGGTAAGATCGGAACTCGGAAACTCGCCAGTGTGAATTGCACCCTCCAGATTTTGGGCACGCATTGCCAATCCCACAGACAGAGAGCGTGGTCACAAAACCTCCCCCTTTGTTAGTGATGCGGTGGGATCAGTGAGTGTGCTGGAGATTTTCGCACTGGCATTGGCAGCACCATTAGGTGGGATTCTCCCACCTGATACATGCTAACTTATTCATAGCGGACAACCCGCCAGCCAGCCCCGCTGATCTGAGACTGGGTCGCCATTTTCTAAAGGTGACCCAATCTTTGTGCTCATTTACAGGGCCCCTCCCCCAAAAAACAAAATAGTACTCCTGACTGACCAGGGAAGTACCACAAACCCCTTACCAAAAAGGGGCATCCTCCCCTACAACCCATAAATCACAGGTATTCCATCCCCCACACCACACAGGCATGAGGGTGACCTGACCTCCCCCCTACTCAACTCCCCTCCCCCCTCAGACCCACCACTCTGCCCCCTCCACTCTCAGACCCTGTACCCAGGAGGGGAAGGGGGCCTGACTGGGGGGCCTGTAGGATTGGGTGATGAGTCAGGGGTCGGATAAACCTGATGCCTGTGTGGTGGGGAGGATGTCTCTCATTGCTGAGGGGTTGGTGGTGCTTTGTCAATCCTTGGGGTTCAATTTGCCCGTTTGTGAGGACCTGCACCAAAGTCCGCCTGGTGCAGATCCCGCTGGGGAGGTGGATAAATAGAGAAGGCCATTGGACTCTGGCTGCAAGCCTGCTAATTGTGTTTAAATTGCTGTATTTGAATATTAATAGGTTTCCCACCCAACCTGGCTGGCAATTGAATTGAAGCCGGCAGCAAGGCCGGGAAGGGTTGCAGCGGCTTTGGCGCAAAACCTGCTTTCCTGTCGATTCCTGATTCTCTGTGTTTCTCTCTCCCACCCCCCCCCAACCTGTGTTTCTAGTTGTGAGCTTTCACCAGAATTGATACACATTAATATGCTTATCAGGCTTAATTCACTGATGCTTCTCTTTCAGAAAGGCCCACCTGCAACCCTAGACTATGCAGTTTATCAATTATTTAAAAAGCACAGTTATCAATTTTCTACCAAGCATGACTTGAATGAACAATTGTTACATTGAGAATGGAATCTCATTAACATTAACTAAACCACAATATGCTGAATACTTTGAGAATTTAACAGATATATACTAACAAGAAAGATATTTCTTATAAAGGCTATCAGGATATTATGTTAGTGATATGGCTTGAGACTATAAACTCTTCTTTAAATCTGAAAATATTTTAGAAGTATTTTAAAGATAAGAACATGATAAGCAGTACAGGTATCCACGTGTGTGTTTCAGCTGAGTGAAGCTCCCCATCAAAAGTCCAAATTCAATAAAATGCTCCGATAAAAATCTCCATGGTATCTTCATTCAACTGTTCTAAGCAACTTTTGATTTATGAAAGAAATACAAAAACACAGTTTAAGATAATAAATTTTATTGCAAAACATTGGCATAGTAATGCCCACGACAAAATGCAAATTTAAGTATCCCCCTCTATTGATCTTCTGCCCTCATAGATATGTTGGGAGAGGTTAAATTTACTATACATGACCTGCTTTTTCCCACGTCATTAGTAACGACCAACAATAATCATAAGCCTAGAACTCCTTCTCTAAACCACTTGTGTCTTACAACCTTTGTTCCCTTAAAAGGATCTTTGACTCCATTGCTACCCCACACACTTCCCCACCTGCAGCACCTGAAGGATCTTTTGAATATTCTACTGTATTCTAAATTAATGCTATGTTGATTTAAGAAATAACATTTGTTTTCAATGGTTGGACATTAACCCAATTGAAAATTTTGAAGGGTTTTTGATGGGCAGGAAGTTAAGCGGGGGATGTGTGAAAAAACGTTTTTACCCAGAGGGTGGTGACAGTCTGGAATGTGCTGCCTGGGAGAGTGGTAGAGATGGGTTGCCTCACATCCTTTAAAAAGTACATGGATGAGCACTTGGCACATCATAACATTCCAAGACTATGGGCCAAGAGCTGGTAGATGGGATTAGGTGGGAGTTCAGGTGCTTCTCATATGTCAGTGCAGACTTGGTGGGCCGAAGGACCTCTTTTGCATAGTATGATCCTATGATTCTGTGAACTACCAGAATTGCCCCAAAGAACTTATCATTTTGGTTGGGTGTTCAAATGCCAGCAAACACATGTAAAACATTCTAAATCTAGAATATGAAGGGATATTGGACAGAATTACTCTCAAACACAAATTATGGAGTAAGTTACCGGAGAAGGCCATTAATGTACACAGTTTATGTGGGATGAAGGAATGGCTAGATACCTTTCAATCGTGAGAAAGGGATTGGAACCAAAAGGTACTTTCTTGTTTCTAACATGCTAATGGTATTCAACAATATCACCATAATGAGGAAAGCTATGCTTTTTTTCTCCAGGCACAATGAGTCACTCTGTGATGAATTGAGGCAGTAGACTTTATCCTACACTTTTCAGCTCAACGATATAATTTGCTTCAAACCTTGCTGGAAATGTGAGTAGATAATGACACAGTGAGAGTATCACAGAATCACAGAATCCTACAGTGCAGAAAGAGGCCATTCGGCCCATCGGGTCTGCACCGACCACAATCCCACCCAGGTCCTATCCACATAACCCTACATATTTACCCACTAACCCATGCATCCCGGGACACTAAGGGGCAATTTAGAATGGCCAATCAACCTAGCCCGCACATCTTTGGACTGTGGGAGGAAACCGGAGCACCCGGAGGAAACCCACGCAGACACAGGGAGAATGTGCAAACTCCACACAGACAGTGACCCAAGCCGGGATTCGAACCCAGGTCCCTGGAGCTGTGAAGCGGCAATGCTAACCACTGTGCTACCGTGCCGCCCCATCATAGAAACCCTACAGCACAGAAAGAGGCTCTTCGACCCATCGAGTCTGCACCGACCACAATCCCACCCAGGCCCTACCCCCATATCCCTACATATTTTACCCACTAATCCCTCTAACCTACGCATCTCAGGACATTAAGGGCAATTTTTAGCATGGCCAATCAACCTAACCCACACATCTTTGGACTGTAGAAGGAAACCGGAGCACCCGGTGGAAACCCACGCAGACACGAGGGGAATGTGCAAACTCCACACAGACAGTGACCCAAGCCGGAAATCGAACCCAGGTTCCTGGAGCTGTGAAGCAGCAGTGATAACCACTGTGCTACCGTGCCGCCCGTACCTGGAAAGCGTATCTGGAAACCTTAACGAACAATAGAACCATGAACGTATCTCCATAACCAATGAGATTTAAGGCTAGGAAAAGAGAGGAATTATAGAGGGTGGAGTAGAATGTGAATTAGTTAAATCAGTCACCAATTCAAAAATGGAAAGAAGGAATAATTGAATTAAGAGAGAGAGAAAGTAAAAAGAGACAGAAAGGAAAAGTAAAAGCAAAATCTAACAAATTGAGATTTGATTTTTTTTAAACTCCTAAAAAATTACTACATGGAAGAATGAGTCTCAGCAGTTAGAATTGTTCCTTTTCTGAACCAGAGATTTGATTGACATATTTACGTTAAAATGAATCATATTGCCTAAAGGGCATTTCTGCTCTTAAATATAGATGCAATTAACAGGTGTGACAGAGGCCAATTTCAACAATTAATATTTCACTTCCGCCTGTTGGCTAAGATCAAGTGCAGTATCGACATGCTGTATTTGGTTGAAGTCATTAGGTTACATTGTAGCTTCATTTGAAGCAATTTTTAAAAGCGGCATCTAGGTCTTTTGGCTAAGATGCAAATGAGATCAAGCCTTGGAGGAGGTGCATTGCCTACTCCAATCAGCTTGGATCATGTAGATCAAGCCCAAGACAGGAGGTGAGAGCCCTGTCTTGTCAGCTTGGATTGGGAATGTCTCACTTGTTGAGACTCTGAATTGGGCTTGATTTGATTGAATTGGAATTTAAAAAAAATAATATTTCATTTCCAAGATATGCCTCAAAAATGTCCGACCTGATGTTGGATCAAACCCTCTTTAAGCATTCCTACAGCCTGGCTAAAAAGTAGTTAAGCCCCCAACATGTGTGTAGGATAGGCCAAACATCAGTATTCGGCCCCCAGAGAGGAATTGGTTTGGGTATAGCAGAGCAGGAGCTTGGTTTGATGTAGGTGTGCAACATTCTTCAGCGGGCACTGCAGCCATCACAGAAGAAAAGTGTTTTTATTTTAAACTCTGAAAGGCATTACTGTGGAGCCAGATTGCTCTACCTGACGAGGCAGTTTAGCGATCCCTTCTCCCATTGTTTGCTCCGCATTCCAACACTCACCCGAGGCTGCTGCTGTCAAGGCAGTTCAAAGTCAAAGTACTGAATTGAAATGAGGGCTGATCCCCAATTTCATTGAAGACTCGTGCCTCCTGGTTGGGACAGCACTGGCAGCACTGAATCGATTGGAGGCTTGAAAAGAGGATGAAATGATTTTCCACTTCACCATCTTTACACTTTGCAACAGCTGTGCACGTAGATTAAAATAGTGTATAATTATTGTATCAAAGTATTTATCTTGATTTATTTTATGGAGAAACTAGAAACCCCAGAAGCTCTATATTTTGTTAATTATTTTGTTTAAAATTATTGCAGACTTTAAATTATTTCACTGTTGCTGTTACTCCCACACTGTTTCCTGCAGCAACACTAAGTAAATGTAGTTATTTCACAATATGCTCGACTTATTCATAGGTTTCTATTTTTACTCAATCAGCATTAACAGTATAAATATCATAAGGCTCAGGTCTCTGACAAAAGCTGGATGTCTTGTGGTCATGTAAACAGAATCTAGTGGCCAAAATGAAGGCAATTAAAATACTTAGCATGTCTCTAATCGCAGTTGCTCCTGTGGAGAACACAGGATCAGACAGGCAGGTTTAATATGTTCGTGTTGCAAAAGACTGTTTCCTTATCATGGGTTGTGTTGCAAGCCTTTATTCATTACAGTATCCACAGAACAATTACTCACCAAATACAGAGAGTGATGGGGCCAGAACACTGCACTGCATGAAAAAGTGTGCCATCAATTTTCTGAAAATCAAAGCATACATCTTAAATTTGAGAACATTGTGATTTAGCCATGTGTACCCTAGCAGCATAATTAAAATGTTCAGTGAACCAATGTACCTGCAGAGAGTGCATGCTTTGAAAAGGATAGAGCTGGTTTTATGCAGCATCAAAGGTTCTCAAGTTGATCGACCAGATTGTATCCCATATACTCACTCCATTAGTACTTGGCTGGCACATCCCCAGCACTTAAATGCTATCAACTTAGTGCTTAAACTGGCCACTAGACCCTGCTGCTCCAGTTCCTTAATCTGTTCACCAGGGACCACAATCACTATTAGCATTTATATTAGCGCATTGAAAATCATTTCACCGTACAATTATAATTAACTGCACATTTTTGTTCCACAATGCCCAGATTGATGACATTTCAGGAAAGGATTTTTTGAATTTGTATAAACTGATGTCCCGTGGTGTTATTCACTGGCTTGGAGAGACTTGGAGTCTGTTTACAATAGCCCCATGAATGTGTACACTAGAGCATCCATCAGTACAGTAGATTTAACAAATAATATTTAATAAATTGAAACAGGGGAAAATACTACACCCTTTCTGGTTCTAAAAGATATAACTGCAGATATTGTAAATGGCCGAATTTGTAAATGGCAACACAGGCGGGAACAGAGGTTGGCGGGGCTGCAATTTCCTGGCACTGATCGGCACGCCCCGGATTTGCAGGCATGTTCCTGCCTCCGGGCTATTTTAGCTCACAAGCCACTTGTACGTAATTGAGGTCCTTCAAGGGCACAAAGATAGATTAAGTTGTGGATAGTGCAGAAGGCTGTCAAAGGATACAACAGGATATTGATCAGTTGCAGATATGGGCGGAGAAATGGCAGATGGAGTTTAATCCGAGCAGGTGTGAGGTACTGCGCTTTGGGAGATCAAATGTTAAGGGTAAATATACATATAATGGCAGGACCCTGAACAGCATTGATGTACAGAGGGATCTTGGGATCCATAGCCCCCTGAAAGTGGCCACAAAAGTAGATAGGGTGGTAAAGAAGGCATATGGCACACCTGGCTTCATTGGTCGGGGCATTGAGTACAAGGGTCAGGATGTCATGTTGTTGCTTTATAAAATGTTGGTTAGGCTGCACTTAAGAGTACTATGTTCAATTCTGGTCACCATATTACAGAAAGGATGTGGAGGTTTTAGAGAGGTACAAAAGAGGTTTACCAGGATGCTGCCTTGAATAGAGGGTATGAGCTATAAGGAGAGGCTGAATAAATTAGGGTGTTTTCTCTAGAGTGGTAGAGGCTGAGGGGAGACCTATAAAATTATGAGAGGCATGGATAGGGTTGACAGTCAGAATCTTTGTCCGAGAGTTGAAATGTCTAATACTAGGGGGGCATGCACTTAAGGTGTGAGGGGGAGGTTCAAAGGAGATGTGAGGGGTAGGTTTTTTACACAGAGTGGTTGGTGTCTGGAACACTCTGCCAAGGTGGAGGCAGATATGATAGGAGCATTTTAGATAAGCACATGAATATGCAAGGAGTAGAGGGATATGGACCAAGGGCAGGCAGAAGGGATTCGTTTGATTTGGCATCATGTTTGGCACAATATTGTGGGCCAAAGAGCCTGTTAATGTGCTGTACCGTTCTATGTTCTATTAGAGGCACAGTACAGGTGTGGACTAATGCAGGTGTGTAGGTTGTTTCCCAGCAACGGATTAGAGCATCAGCAGTCTATCTACCCTTTTTGACCCCTCTCTTGGGTTCTGGTCATGAAAAAGATATTGCTGTATCTGCAGGGTGCCCTCTAGAAGGACTCGCCCTCCACAATAGTGGACTGGCAGCTGTGGACAATCTGATTCTCACCTTTAAACAAATATCTCAGAGAGTGCCTCCATCCTGAGGCACCCTTTCTCTCTCTCCTGCATATATGGACAGATTCCA
Organism: Mustelus asterias; assembly: GCF_964213995.1. Taxonomy (NCBI): domain Eukaryota; kingdom Metazoa; phylum Chordata; class Chondrichthyes; order Carcharhiniformes; family Triakidae; genus Mustelus; species Mustelus asterias. The sequence continues at coordinate 92,323,209 of NC_135804.1, forward strand.
CTTCTGATGATTTTCAAGCTGCCAATTTCTACAGTTTGGAGATCTCCAATTGTGTCTCCAACCTCAGGAGCCTGCTCACCACCCTTCTTGGACAGCGAGCCCGCTATGCGGCGACTAATTGTTCATCCCTTTTCAAACCACGTTGGGTGTTTGACACCGATGCAATGAAGTTTAGAATCAGGAAAGGTGCCTGGTATCAAGGTTCCCATCTCAGAAAAAAACTCTGCCTATATCTGTAATGTTAGTTACATAGCAAACCTTTCTTAAGATATAAATGACCTCAATTTATCTTCCCTTGCCAACAATTGAATCAGAGCAATTTTCATTCTTTCTGGCTATAGTTCACATTTTGGATTTTTAGTATTTACCATATTTTACTTCATTTATTTTTGGCTTTTTCTTCAAAAAGCTTCCTTTTTCTCAGTTATTTAAAAATATTCTCTTCCGCTTTCTCTGCATAACTACCTCGCTTTCCTCCTTCAAAACATAACTTTAAACCAACCTTTTGGTCATCTCCTTTTTGTGGTTCAGTGCCATGTTTTGTTTATAATGTTCATGTAAACGCAACCATTAACACTTCCTTTGTCTTATACTCTAAACATATTTGTGTAATCTCTCCTATCTCACACCTATTATTGACCTTCTATTTTGCTCCATCTGTTCCACTCCCCCTATACAGCATATAATTCATCATATTTCTCCCTCTTTTCAGCTCTGGAGAAGAGTCACACATATTCAAAACATTAACTTTCTTTCTCTCACCATAGATTCTGCCAGACCTGCTGAATGTATCCACCATTTTGTGTTGTTATTATGGGTGGATGGCTGTTTCCATAGTGTAGAAGGTTATATCTGTGTGGCCATTAGCGTACATCTGTTCCATCTCACCATACAATATATTCAAAAGGTGGCTAGGTATAGCACTCAGGACGAATGAGATCAAAGGTTATGGGGAGAAAGCAGGATTCGGCTATTGAGCTGGACAATCAGCCATAATTGTAATGAATGTTGTTTATAATATATATATAAATTACTTGGAAGAAAACAAAGAACAAAGAACAAAAAACGTAGCTGGTCTGATTAGCAAGTTTGCAGATGATACTAAAATTGGCGGAGTTGTGGATAGTGATGAAGATTGTCAAAGAATAAAGCAGGATATAGATAGGCTGGAAAATTGGGTGGAGAAATAGCAGATGAAATTTAATCCGGCCAAATGCAAGATGATGCATTTTGGCAGATCCAATTCAGGTGGGAGCTATAAAATAAATGGCAGAACCATCAGGAGCGTAGACACACAGAGAGATCTGGGAGCATAGGTCCACAGATCCTTAAAAGTGGCAGCACAAGTGGAAAAGGTGGTGAAGCATGTGGCATGCCTGCCTTCATCGGACGGGGCATCGAGTAAAAAAGTTGGCAAATTATGTTACCATTCTATAAAACATTGGTTAGGCCGCATTTGGAATACTGTGTCCAATTCTGGTCACCACACGACCAGAAGGATGCAGAGCCTTTGGAGAGAGTACAGAAAAGGTTTACCAGGATGTTGCTTGGCATGGAGGGTATTAGCTATGAGGTGAGATTGAATAAACTGGAATTGTTCTCCCTGGAAAGACGGAGGCTGAGAGGCAACCTGATAAAAGTTTGTAAAATTATGAGATATAGATAGGGTGAACAGTTGGAAGCTTTTTCCCAGGGCAGAAATGAAATTACAAGGGGGCACAAGTTCAAGATAAGGGGGGAAAGGTTCAGTGGAGGTGCGTGGGGGAAGTTTTTTACACAGAGGGTGCTGGGGGCCTGGAATGCACTGCTACTGAGGTGGTTGAGGCAGTTACATTAGCCATATTTAAAACTTCTCTTGATAGACATATGAACGTACAGTGAATAGAGGGATATAAGCTGTTGATCCAGATTGGTAAATGTGATCAGCACAGGCTTGGAGGGCTGAAGGGCCTGTTCCTGTGCTGTACTGTTCTTTGTTCTTTGTTCTTTTCATCTTTGAATGGCGGAGCAGACTCGAAGGGCCAAATGGCCTCCGCCTGTTCCTATCTTCTATGTTTCTATGTTTCTATACCATGCTTAATTTGGATGAGGTAATGTGATGGAATACAGCTATAAATACAAAGTTATAAGAAAATCCATCAATAAATAAGGAGTTATAAAATTAAAAAGAGCAGATCTCTTATGAATTAGGGATTAAAAATTACAAGCAGAGTTCATCTACTGAACAAAGATTCAAAAAGCTTATAAACATGCAGCACGGTAGCACAGTGGTTAGCACTGCTGCTTCACAGCTCCAAGGTCCTGGGTTCGATGCTCGGGTCACTGTCTGTGTGGAGTTTGCACATTCTCCTCGTGTCTGCGTGGGTTTCCTCCGGGTACTCTGGTTTCCTCCCACAGTCCAAAGATGTGCGGGTTAGGTTGATTGGCCAGGTTAAAAATTGTCCCTGAGATGTGTAGTTAGAGGGATTAGCGGGTAAATATGTGGGGGTAGGGCCTGGGTGGGGTTGTGGCCGGTGCAGACTCGATGGGCCAAATGGCCTCCTTCTGCACTGTAGGGTTTCTAGGGTTTCTATGCATGGGAATAATTGTCTTCTCATGGACAACAGCATCCCAATATTGTATATCTTTTAATAAAAAGCAATTCTGAAAATAAAACGGGAACTGCCCTGTATATCACTTCAGCAAGGTATTGATGAATTATAAGACATTACAGCCTAACAAAGGGCATCTTTAAGTTTACCCAAAATAATTTATCAACATAATGCTGAAAACTGGGCGTAGTGACCTTTTTTATTTATTATTTATTTAAGATACCTCCCGGTATCTTATTTGCTTGAAGGATGTTGATTATAATGAGGATGTTGATGAAAACAAAGGATGTTGTCCAGCATGAGTGCTCAACATGCTTCCTGTTGGTTCAGTTCTGTTATGGTATAAATATTTAATCCACACAGTAGGATTTTTAGATTCAGTTGATTCACTACAGCTTCTCTCAAGGTAAAGGCATAGCTGATGTAATGTAGTGATAATAGTTCTTCACTAAATTGGGATAGAGGTATCTTGCTAGACTCAGTAGCTTTCTACTCAGGGATTTAAGTTGGATACGACTTTAAATATTGTTGGATTTCTTAAATCTCTCTCTCTACATTAATAAAACTTGGATCCTCTATTAGAAACAAGATTATCATAGATTTTTAAAAATTAATTCATGGGATATGGATGTCGATGGCTTGGCCAGCATTTATAGCCTATCCCTCATTGTGGTTCAAGAAGGCAGTTTATCACTACCTTCTGAAGGGCAAAAAAGGATGGGTAATAAATGCTGGCTGAGCCAGCAATGCCCACATCCCATAAATGCATTTTAAAAATATCAATGTTGTGGTTACCATCAAAAGTGGATTGCATATTCAGTTGTTTAATAAACTTTTATATAATTTAGAAAATATATTGTCTCATATATTCTTCGTATCCAAACTTGAAAACCCATCTCTGTAGATTCTTGAGTGGAAAGATACATTGTTGAGGAGTGATGTGGAGATGCCAGCATTGGACTTGGGTCGGCACAATAAGAAGTCTCATAACTCTAGGTTAAAGATTTATTTGGTAGCACGAGCTTTTGGAGCACTGCCCCTTCATCAGGTGAGTGGAGAGTTGGGTTCACAAACAGGGCATATATAGACACAGACTCAATTGCAAGATAATGGTTCAAATGCAAGTTTTAACAGGTGATCAAGTCTTTACAGGTGCAGACGATGCAGGTGGAGAGAGGGTTATACACAGGTTAAAAAAGTATGAATTGTCTCAAGCCAGGACAGTCAGTAAGAATTTGCAAGCCCGGGCAAGTCATGGGGGTTACAGGTAGTGTGATATGAACCCAAGATCCTGGTTGAGGCCGTCCTCAACTCTCCACTCACCTAATGAAGGGGTAGTGCTCTGAAAGCTCGTGCTAGTAAATAAACTTGTTGGACTTTAACCTGGTGTTGTGAGACTTCTTATTGTTGAGGAGAGCTACCAAGCTCCTATAATATCTGATTTGTTATAATCTGGCTAAAGCTTGTTAAAAAGGCTTTTTGAAGGATGGTAATATTCTCTGGTGGTTCCCTTCCATCGGGAAGAGCTAGGTCAGTTCTCCTGACCCATTTAAGTGTCTGTGAGGCCTGTTTTTCTTATCCTTAAATGAGAATGATCACCCAAGTAGTACACCTAATCCAGAATAATCCCAAAAAGGAGCTAAGATTATAATATACTTCAACAGGACAATGGATGTGGTGCCTTTTCAACCAGTTGTTGATTGCAAGCTTGGTCTTGGATCCAAACTGATCCTCCTGGAGGCCTGGACAGTTGCATGCATTGTGACATTTGTCATCATTCCACATCTGGCTGGGACTATACTTATGCTCTTTCTTCCTTGTACACATAGCATGGGTGTATATGTGTGAATTCTCACTCTTTTTCTCATGGGGAGTTCACATGGTGTTAAACCAATTTGGGATGGAGTTGAATGATAGAAGTGTAAGTTGAATATCATCGTTCTTCTGAAGCAATATATTCACTGTATACACTCCTCTTTCAGTGACACTATTGTCCTGAGGATATCTTGATGAACTAGTAGTATAGACAAATCCACACAATGCCATAAACTCTTTGAAGTATTGATTGGCAAACTGTTGTCTGACATTACAAAGTCAAGGATTCCACGTGTTGCAAATGTCTCGTCCAACGATGTAATCGCTGCTTCAGAAGTATGACGCTGAAATTGCTTGATTTCCATCCATCTGGAGTTGTAGTCAACTACAATCAAAACTTTTTGCTTCCTTGTTCAAAGAGCTCCATCCCAAGATTGTCACATGTCAATAATGGTAAGGAAAATGACATTAACTGTTCTCTTGTCTTCTGATGATGAATAGCATCAGTAATACAGTTTGATATAACCTCTTCCAATGATTTTGAGAGACCTAGCGACCAAACTAAATACATTCGTAGAATCAAAGAATCCCTACAATGCAGAGGGAGGCCATTCAGCCCATGGAGTCCAGGCCCCATACCCGTAACCCCATGTATTTACCCTTCTAATCCCGTGACGCTAAGGGACAATTTAGCATGGCCAATCCACCTGATTTGCACATTTTTGGAGTGTGGGAGGAAACTGGAGCACCTAGATAAAAACCTGTGCAGACACGGAGAGAATGTGCAAACTTCACACAGACAGTGACCAAAGGCTGGAATTGAACCCGGGTCCCTGGAGCTGTGAGGTAGCAGTGCTAACCACTGTGCCACCGTGCTGCCATACATTGTTTTGCTCGACATTTTTTGATGTCTTTTGTGCAGTTGTTGCAAAATAGCAAATCTCAAAACTCTCAGGCTGACCCATTTCTTGTTATAAATGAGTAAATCGACTGCACTGACACATCCCCTCTGTTCAATGGGTTGAAATGTGCAGCTGGCCATCCTTTGATGCTGTACTCCGATCTGAATGTATTCTTCATCAGATTTCTATGCATCTCTGATTTCATTTAGTAGTGGCTTGTTGCTAGTAGAGTTATGGCCATTGTCGATGCAAAATTTCTACCTCTTCAGCAAGGAAGACCGGTGGCATGATGGCACAGTGGTTAGCACTGCTGCTCCACAGCACCAGGAACCCAGGTTTTTTTGGACAGTCAGAAGATTTTCCTTGCATGAAAGAGTCAATTCCCAGGGGGCATAGGTTTAAGTGCGAGGGGCAAGGTTTAAAGGAGATGTACGAGGCAAGTTTTTACACAGAGGGTGGAGGGTGCCTGGAATTCGCTGCTGGGGAAGGTAGTAGAAGCAGATATGATAGTGACTTTTAAGGGGCGCCTTGACAAATACATGAATAGGATGGGAATAGAGGGATATGGTCCCCGGAAGGGTAAGGTTTTAGTTCAGCTGGGCAACATTGTTGGTGCAGGCTTGGAGGGCCAAAGGGCCTGTTCCTGTGCCATAATTTTCTTTGTTCTTTGAATACATAACCTTGTTTAAATTCTGTCATTGGGGTATGGGACAACATATCTGCTGCAGTTTGCTGTTTTCCTAGAACATATTCTTTCTTTGCATCACACCTCATCATCCTCAGTTTGAACCGTTGTCCTTACTGAGGCTAACTGCTTAAAATTTAGCACTGTCACAAGAGGTTCCTGATCTTTCTCTATCTTGAAGTGGAAACCAAGAACATAATCTACAAACTTTTCACAAGCCCACACAGGTAATCCTTTTATTTAAATTAATGCAAATTTCTATACAATCTCTGTAAGTGAACAGGATACCTGGCAAACTGGTCTGTGCTTTCCAACAATCTGTGTCTGAAAGAGCACAGCTCCCTATCCTGTAGAAGATGTATCTACAGCAAGATATCCGCATCTCTTTGATTTCTCAAAAGACCTTTGTTGCGCTTGCTCCCAATACCTTGCCTTGTCATAGAAACATTGAAACATAGAAAATAGATGTGGGAGTAGGCCATTCAGCCCTTCGAGCCTGCACCACCATTCAGTATGATCATGACTGATCATGCACTTTCAGCATCCCAGTCCCACTTTCTCTCCATACCACTTGATCCCTTTAGCCACCAGTGCCATGTTCAGTTCCCTCTTGAATATATCGAATGAACAGGCCCAAAGCTTTCTGTGGTAGAAATTCCGCAGGTTCACAACTCTCTGAGTGAAGAAGTTCTTCCTCATCTCAGTCCTGAATGGCTTACCTCTTATGCTTAGACTGTGACCCCTAGTTCTGGACTTCCCCAACATCGGGAACATTCTTCCCGCACTTAGCTTGTCCAGTCCCATCAGGATTTTATATGTTTCTATGAGATTCCCTCTCATTCTTCTAAATTCCAGTGAGTTCAAGCCCAGTCGATCCAGTCTCTCTTCATATATCAGTCCTGTCATTCTGGGAATCAGTCCGGTTGAACCTTTGCTGGACTCCCTCAACTGCAAAAATGGCCTTCCTCAGACCAGGAGACCAAAACTGCACATAATACTCAAGGTGTGGCCTCAACAAGGCCCTTTATAACTGCAGCAAGACATCCTTACTCCTCAACTCAAATCCTATTGCTATGACGGCCAGCATACCATTAGCTTTCCTCACCACCGGCTGTACCTGCATACTAACCTTCAGCGACTTTTCCACCATGACACCCCAATCATGTTGCACTTCCCCTTTTCCTAAACTGCCACCATTCAGATAATAATCTTCCTTCCTGTTTGCACCACCAAAGTGAATAACCTCATGTTTATCCACATTAAATTGCATTTGCCAAGTATTTGCCCCACTCAGTCAGCCTGTCCAAGTTACCCTGCAGCTTCTTAGCATCCTCCTCACAGCACATGCTGCCACCCAGCATAGAGTCATCTGCAAATTTGGAGATATTGCATTCAATTCTTCATCCCAATCATTAATGTATATTGTGAATAGCTGGGGTCCCAGCACCGAATGCTGTGGTGCTCCACTAGTCACTGCCTGCTACTCTGAAAAAGACCATTTATTCCCACTCTCTGCTTCCTGTCTGCCAACCAGTTTTCTATCCACATCAATACATTACCTCCAGTACCATGAGTTTTAATTTTGCTCACTAATCTCTTGTGTGGGACCTTGTCAAAAGCCTTCTGAAAGTCCAGATACACAACATCCACTGGTTCACCCTTGTCCACTCTATTGATCACATCCTCAAAAGAGTCCAGAAGATTTTTCATTACATTTGACCCTGTGGCTCATTAAAGACAGCTAGATTGGAGAAGAATGTTCTGACTTTGTTTACCATACCCATGAGTCTCCAGAGCTCAGTCATTCCGATGGACTGGAAATTCCGTGATTGTTCTTATTTTCTGTGGATTAACTCTGACACCAGATGCATATGTCCAAGTAGCCAGGATTTCAGCTATGAGAATTCACCTCTGTTGTTGAATATCTATGCAGCTTCTGAGAGGTATTGTAGCACAGCCAGCACTGTAATATTATACTCTGTCTGAGTAGATCCAGAACAACAACCATGTGACATACTACTTGAGATGAACTTTGCGTTTGTGTCCATGGAAGGATGTGCTGGCCTTGGAAAGGGTCCAGAGGAGGTTCACAAGAATGATCCCTGGAATGAAGAGCTTGTCGTATAAGGAAAGGTTGAGGACTCTGGGTCTGTACTCATTGGAGTTTAGAAGGATGAGGGGGGATCTTATTGAAACTTACAGGATACTGCGAGGCCTGGATAGAGTGGACATGGAGAGGATGCTTCTACTTGTGGGAAAAACTAGAACCAGAGGGCAAAACCTCAGGCAAAAGGGACAATCTTTAAAAACAGAGATGAGGAGGAATTTCTTCAGCCAGAGAGTGGTGAATCTGTGGAAATCTTTGCCGCAGAAGGCTGTGGAGGCCAGGTCATTGAGTGTCTTTAAGACAGAGATAGATAGGTTCTTGATTAACAAGGGGATCAGGGATTATGGAGAAAAGGCAGGAGAATGAGAAAAATATCAGTCATGATTGAAGGGCAGAGCAGACTCGATGGGCCGAGTGGTCTAATTCTGCTCCTATGTCTTATGGTCCTTAGGGACTGCTTTGTTCAGCTGTGTATGATCTATGCAAATTCTGTTAGATCCATTGCGATTTGGCACCATTCTCAAACAGCAGCTTGCTGGTTCTGTCACAGGTGAAATAACCCTTTGCTACGACATAGAAGCAATTTCCTTCTTTACTTTTGGAAAGGGTAGATGAGGAACTTCTTTGGGTGTAAACAGACACATTGGGCCCGATTTTACCATTTGCGTTGTGCCCGAAAACGGGCGCAGAAACGTGGTAAAGCCAGGCGTGAGGCCATTAACACAATCCGTGACTCGTCCGCGCAGATGCTCACTTTACCAAGGCCCGAAAATGGCCACGATCCGATTCACGCCCGAAACGGGTGCAACGGCGATTTAAATGCATTTACATGCATTTCTCTGATCATTCTCTGATGGGGGGGAGGGAGGAGGAGACGGGTCAGATGTATCTCTGGTGGTGGTGGGGGGGCGACGGTGGGTAGGAGGAAGGCCAGATCGTTGTCTGGTGGGAGGGAGAGGGAGGCCCGATCATTCTCAGAGGAGGGGGGGGGGGTGGCGGGGAGAGCGAGGTGGGCCAGATCATTCTCTGGTGAGGGGGTGGGGGGGAGGCGGTAGGGGAGGAGGAAGAGGCGGGTCAGATGTATCTCTGGTGGGGGGGGGAGGCCAGATCATTGTCTGGTTGGGGGGGCGGGGTGGGGAGGAGGGGAAGCAGGGCAGAGGGAGGCCAAATTGTTGTCTGGTTAGTCATAGAATCATAGAGTCATAGAGGTTTACAGCATGGAAACAGGCCCTTCGGCCCAACTTGTCCATGCCACCCTTTTTTTTAAAACCCCTAAGCTAATCCTAATTGCCCGCATTTGGCCCATATCCCTCTATACACATGTTAACCCATGTAACTATCTAAATGTTTTTTAAAAGACAAAATTGTACCCGTCTCTACTACTACCTCTAGCAGCTTGTTCCAGACACTCACCACCCTCTGTGTGAAGAAATTGCCCCTCTGGACACTTTTGTATCTCTCCCCTCTCACCTTAAACCTATACCCTCTAGTTTTAGACTCCCCTACCTTTGAGAAAAGATATTGACTATCTAGCTGATCTGTGCCCCTCATTATTTTATAGACCTTTATAAGATCGCCCCTCAGCCTCCTAAGTTCCAGAAAAGAAAGTCCCAGTCTATCCAGCCTCTCCTTATAACTCAAACCATCAAGTTCCAGTAGCATCCTGGTAAATCTTTTCTGCACTCTTTCTAGTTTAATGATATCCTTTCTATAATAGGGTGACCAGAACGGCACACAGTATTCCAAGTGTGGCCTTACCAATGTCTTGTACAACTTCAACAGGATGTCCCAACTCCTGTATTCAATGTTTTGACCGATGAAACCAAGCATGCCGAATGCCTTCTTCACCACTCTGTCCATCGCTGACGCCACGTTCAGGGAGCTATGAACATGTACCCCTAGACCTCTTTGTTCTGTAACTCTCCCCAATACCCTACCACTAACTGAGTAAGTCCTGCCCTGGTTCAATCTACCAAAATGCATCACCTCGTATTTGTCTAAATTAAACTCCATCTGCCATTCGTCAGCCCACTGGCCCAATTGATCAAGATTCCGTTGCAATTGGAGGTAACTTTCTTCACTGTCCACTATGCCACCGATCTTGGTGTCATCTGCAAACTTACTAATCATGCCTCCTATATTATCATCCAAGTAATTAAGATAAATGATAAATAACAGTGGACCCAGCACTGATCCCTGAGACACACCGCTGATCACAGGCCTCCAGTTTGAAAAACAACCCTCTACAACCACCCTCTGGCTTCTGTCAAGAAGTCAATTTTGTATCCATTTAAATACCTCACCCTGGATCCCATGAGATTTAATCGTATGCAACAACCTACCATGTGGTACCTTGTCAAAGGCCTTGCTAAAGTCCTTGTAGACAACATCAACTGCACTGCCCTCATCTATCTTCTTGGTTACCCCTGCTATGGTTGGGGTGGGGGGGAGCTGGGCAGAGGGAGGCCAGATTGTTGTGTGGTCGGGTGGGGGGGAGGGCGGGTTGGGGGATCCGCTGCCACTCTGCAGGCGATCGGCGGGGGCGAAGGGGGCAGGGGGTTGCGATTGGTCTGGGTAGCGGGGGGGTGGGTGGATAAGGGGGACAGTTATGTTGTGGGGGTGAGGCGATGTCTGTGGGGGCCATCGCTCCCGCTTTTTGCTCCCCAGCCGCTTTATCCGCTTTTTGCGGCCTGGGAGTGGTGTGACAGCGGCGCGATTTTCAAGTTTTTCCTCTCATTGCACATGTGCAGTTCAAAGCTCCGATTGTTTCAGGCGCGATAAGCCCCGCCCACAGCACAATTCAGACCCACGATTTATTTTCAGGCTAAGTGCGTACGGGGGGGCCTGAGAGCAAATTTCCAAGTCGGATCTGAATTGCGCCCAGATTTAGCATTTAGAATGAAAATGGTAAAATCGGGCCCATTGGGTAGAATTTTCCTGTCCCGTTCAGCACGGGAATTGTAGCGGGCGGGGCAAGAATCATGCAAAGGCCTGTTGACCTCGGGCTGGATTTTTCGGTCTTGGGGTGAGCCTGGCCAGAAAATTGGCTTCGTTCTAGAACGCAGAGTGAAATGTATGCTGTTTTCAGCTCTCCTATCCCTGTGTCATTCAGAACTAACTGTGGATGTTCAGCTCAGTAAGAAGTCTCACAACACCAGGTTAAAGTCCAACAGGTTTATTTGGTAGCACGAGCTTTCGGGCTCCTTCATCAGGTGCATCACTCACCTGATGAAGGAGCAGCGCTCCGAAAGCTTGTGCTACCAAATAAACCTGTTGGACTTTAACCTGGTGTTGTGAGGCTTCTTACTGTGCTTATCCCAGTCCAATGCCGGCATCTCCACATGATGTTCAGCTCTGACAGTTTTAGGGTGATCTTTTCAACTTTCCAGTTCCTCCACTATGCAAATCATATGTAAATTGGTACACGCTTTCCAGCTTAAGAGTGAAGAATGCTGATGCAGGATCACACAAAAATGTGTGATCACAGAATCAGAGAATACTACAGTGCAGAAGAGGCCCTTCGGCCCATCAAGTCTGCACCGACGCATGAAAGACCCTGACCTGCCCACCTAATCCCACTTGCCAGCACTTGGCCCATAGCTCTGGATGTTACGATGTGCCAAGTACTCATCCAGGTACTTTTTAAAGAATGTGAGGCATCCCGCCTCCACCACCCTCCCAGCAGTGCATTCCAGACCGTCACTACCCTCTGGGTGAAAATGTTTTTCCTCAAATCCCCCATAAATCTCCCACCCCTCACTTTTAACTTGTGTTCCCTTGTAACTGACCCTTCAACTAAGGGGTATAGCTGCTTTCTATCTACCCTGTCCATGCCCCACATAATATTGAACACCACAAGTAGTTCACCCCTCAGTCTTCTCTGCTCCAGAGAAAACAGCACAAGCCTATCCAATGTCTCTTTATAACTTAAATGTTCCATCCCAGGCAACATCCTGGTGAATCTCCTCTGCACCCCCTCCTGTGCGTTCATGTCCTTCCTATAATGTGGCGACCAGAACTGCACACAGTACTGCAGCTGTGGCCTCATCAAAGCTCGATCACAGCTCCATCATGACCTCACTGCTTTTGTAATCTATATCCCGATTGATAAAGGCGAGTGCGCCATATGCCTTTTTCACCACCTATTGACCTGCCTTTCCGCCTTCAGAAATTTATGGACAAACACAAAGAACAAAGAAAATTACAGCACAGGAACAGGCCCTTCGGCCCTCCAAGCCTGCACTGACCATGCTGCCCGACTGAACTAAAACCCCGTACCCTTCCGGGGACCATATTACTCCATTCCCATCCTATTCATGTATTTGTTCAGACACCCCTTAAAAGTCACTATCGTATCTGCTTCCACTACCTTCCCCGGCAGCGAGTTCCAGGCACCCACCACCTTCTGTGTAAAAATCGTGCCTCATATGTCTCCTTTAAACTTTGCCCCTGGCACAATAAACCTATGCCCCCTAGTAATTGACTCTTCCACCCTGGGAAAAAGCTTCTGACTATCCACTCTGTCCATGCCCCTCATAATCTTGTCGGCTTCTATCAGGTCGCCCCTCAACCTCTGTCATTCCAGTGAGAACAAACAAAGTTTCTACAACCTCTCCTCAGAGCTAATGCCCTCCATACCAGGCAACATTCTGGTAAATCTTTTCTGTACCCTCTCCAAAGCCTCCACATCCTTCTGGTAGTGTGGCGACCAGAATTGAACACTATATTCCAAGTGCGGCCTAACTAAGGTTCTATAAAGCTGCAACATGACTTGCCAATTCTTTAGCTCAATGCTCCAGGTGATGAAAGCAAGCATGCCGTATGCCTTCTTGACTACCTTCTCTACCTGCGTTGCCACTTTCAGTGACCTATGTACCTGTGCACCCAGATCTCTCTGCCTATCAATACTCTTAAGGGTTCTGCCATTTAGTGTATATTTTCTATCTGTATTAGACTTTCCAAAATGCATTACCTCACATTTGTCTGGATTAAACTCCTTCTGCCATCTCTCCGCCCAAGTCTCCAACCGATCTATATCCTGCTGTATCCTCTGATGGTCCTCATCGCTATCCGCAATTCAACCAACCTTCGTGTCATCCGCAAACTTACTAATCAAACCAGTTACATTTTCCTTCAAGTCATTATTTATATTACAAACAGCAAATGTTCCAGCACTGATCCCTGAGGAATGCCACTTGTCACAGCCCTCCATTCAAAAATGAATCCTTCCATTGCTCCCCTCTGTCTTCTATGACCGAGCCAGTTCTGTATGCATCTTGCCAGCTCGCCTCTGATCTTGTGCAACTTCACCTTCTGCAACAGTCTGCCATGAGGGACCTTGTCAAAGACCTTACTGGAGCCCATGTAGATGACATCCACTGCTCTACCCTCATCAATCATCTTCGTCACTTCCTTGAAAAACTCGATCAAGTTCGTGAGATATGACCTCCCCTTCACAAAACCATGTTGCTTCTCACTAATAGGTCCACTTATTTCCAAGTGGGAGTAAATCCTGTCTCGAAGATTCCTCTCCAATAATTTCCCTACCACTGACGTAAGGCTCACCGGCCTGTAATTACCTAGATTATCCTTGCTACCCTTCTTAAACAAAGGAACAGCATTGGCTATTCTCCAATCCTCTGGGACCTCCCCTGTAGCCAGCGATACAAAGATTTCTCTCAAGGCCCCAGCAATTTCCTCCCTTGCCTCTCTCAGTATTCTGGGGTATGTCCCATCAGGCCCTGGGGACTTGTCTACCTTAATGTTTCTCAAGAACCCCAATACCTCGTCCTTTTTGATCTCAACATGACTCAAACTATCTACACCCTTCCCCAGGCTCATCACCCACCAAGTCCTTCTCTTTGGTGAATACTGGCGCAAAGTACTCATTTAATACCTCGTCCGTTTCCTCTGGCTCCACGCATAGATTCCCTCTCCTCTCCTTGAGTGGGCCAACCTTCTCCCTGGCTACCCTCTTGCTCTTTATATGTGTATAAAAAGCCTTGGGATTTTCCTTAATCCTGCTGGCCAATGCTTTTTCATGACCCCTTTTAGCCCTCCTTACTCCTTGCTTAAGGTTCTTTCTACTTTCCTTGTATTCCACACATACTTAGTGTGTTCTCAGCCTCCTAGCTTTGACAAATGCTTCCTTTTTCTCTTTGACTAGGCTCAAAATATCACTGCTTGATACGCCAAGGTCCCTTTGTTCTTTGGAACTTCCCAGTGCCAGACCTTTCATAGTATATTTCCTTGTCAAATTACTCCTTCCAAAGTACATCACCTCACACTTTTCAGGGTTAAATTCCATCTGCCACTTATCCGCCCATTTGACCATCTCATCTGTATCTTCCTGTAGCCCAAAACACTCAACCTCACTGTTAACCACCCAGCCAATCTTTGTATATTTGGCAAACTTACTGATTCTTCTCCCCCCCACTCCTCCCCCCCCCATAGTCATCTATGTCATTTATATAAATAACGAACAATAGGGTGCCCAACACAGATCGCTGTGGTATGCCACTGGTCCAGTCACTAAAGCAGCCGGCTGTCAGCACCCTCTGTCTCCTACCGCTAAGCCAATTATAAATCCACCTCATCAGATCATCATGTATCCCATGTGCATTAGCTTTCTTAATAAGTCTCCCATGCGGGACTTTGTCGAAAACTTTGCTGAAATCCATGTAATCTTCATCAACCGCACTACCCTCATCCACACACTTGGTTACATGCTCAAAAAATTCAATCAAATTTAGGCATGACCTCCCTCTGACAAAACCATGCTGAATATCCCTGATTCAATCTTGCCTCTCCAAATGGAGATAGATTCTCTTCTTCAGAATCTTCTCTCGTAGTTTCCCAACCACTACGTCTGTAGTTCCCTGCCTTGTCTCTCCAACCTTTCTTAAATAGTGGGACTACATTGGCTATTCTCCAATCCTTTGGCACCTCCCCAGTGGCCAGGGAGGAATTAAAAATTTGGGTCAAAGCCCCCGCAATTTCCTCCCTTGCCTCCCACAACTGCCTGGGATACAATTCAACCGGACCTGGAGGTTTGTCCACTTTTAAGCCCGCCAATACCTCCAATACCTTGTCACTCCCTGTGATAATTTTCTCTAGAGCCTCACAGTCTCCCTCCCCAAGATCCATAACTACCTTCTCATTCTCATGGCTGAACAGAGATGTGAAATATTCATTTAACATCCTACCAATGTCCTCTGCCTCCACCCACAGATTTCCCCCTTGGTCCCCATTGAGCCCTATTCTTTCCCTGGTTATCCTCTTCCCATTGATATGTGATACCTGGCAAATCTTTGCTGTTAATACAGTCATGCTTCTGCCAGATTGTGACCTGTGGGTCTGGAATCACATGCAGGCCAGACCAGGCAAAGATGGCAGATTTCCTTTCCTTAATGTCATTACTGAGCTAGTTGGGTTTTTTACAACAATTGACAATGGATTCATGGTCATCATTAGATTTCTAATTCCAGATTTTTACTGAATTCAAATTTCACCATCTGCCATGGTGGGATTCAAACTCAGGTCCCTAGAGCATTACCTGCTGGATTCTAATGTAGTGACAATACCACTATGCACCACTTCCCCCAATTAAGCCCTTAATCTACAGATGTTGGGTCCTGAAGCCTTTGGGGAAAATGCAGCCTGTTAACTCTGTTTCTCTTGCCAATGATACTTTCAGACTTGCTGACTATTCCCAGCATTTTCTATTCTTTCAGATTTCCAGTATCCCAGCATATGTTAGTTTTTGTGGAAGATTGATGGAGCATGGTTCCAATACCTAGCAGCACTCCAATACCTCAAACAAATGTCTGTTCTTCATGGTTTCCAGTCCTTTGCCTCTGCCGCACTCAGCCCTTCAGCTTAACCCTCTTTCAATTGTGTTTTGTGGACTACCATGATGCAGTCTCGTAGCCTTCTGTACTCAATCTCTCAGATATGCCAAAGTAAAACTACCCAAGCAAATAACTGATTTCATGCATCTGTAGCCAGGTAAAATCTTCATTGATAATAGAGCAAGGATTTTCTCCAGTGTAATTATGCTGAATAAAACCATGATTCGTGGGAAGGGTTACAATAGAGCAGTACAGAGACATAACACTACTAAAGATATAATGCAAATATATAATGCTGTACAGGAGAAAGGTCGATGGGAGTTTTAGTATCAGCGAGGTGTAAGATGGACAATATCGGATCGGTTGCCTGTTATGCAACAAGCCAGATTTCCCTTCTTATTGATTTAATTGACATGGAAAATCAAACATGGTGGATGAAAACTTGAGCCCGTGTTCGCCGTCCATGCGGGGGCTCAAGATCCGGAAGTCACAATTCCTGTTGGCGAGAACGCGACTTTGGATCTTTCCCACCTCTCGCCGGTGACATCATCAAGTTCATGCTCATAGCAAGATTGACCTACTTTGCATGCATTAGCATTTTAATCTCATGAACTCACCGCCACAACCCTCCCACCACTGCCGAATCTTGACCCTTCACCAGAATGGTTCTCAAGAGGTTTACACAGGTATGAACCTGTTGTAGGGGTCTCTGTGGGGCTGTAAAGGTAGGTATAGCCTGCAGGGGAGAGGGATATGGCCAGGCAGTGTCTTGGCAATGCTCCTTGGCACAGGTTGGCTTTTTGCAGGTTGGCACCATGTCACCCTGGTGGTGCCAATCTGGCAGTGCCAATACGTGCCAAGGATTATGCTCCAGTGGGAACCTCTAGAGGAGTGGGGAGGGAAGCTGAAAGTGCTGCCGTGCTTATGGGCCAGGAGTGGCCCAATGAGGAGGGGATGCTGGATGCCAGCTCCAACTGAGGGGGGTGGGGGGGCTAATGATTGCAGAGGCATCTTTTAAAGGTGGCACCCCAATCTCTGAGCAGCCAGGTTCTGCTGGTGTATCTAAGCCCAGCCCACCTCTATGGCGGCATGAATCATGTCCCATTGATTTTTTTTGCCAGAGTGTGGCAGAATCTGATGATAAAACCAGCCGGTTTCTCTGGAGAGAAACCATAGAACCATAAACATGCTGGTTTTCTTGCCAGAATCAAAACTCTGCCATTTTTGGTAAGCTTTCACCTAGCATGTGAAAGGCAATCAATCCAATACTGACAGTTTTACGGCTGTGCCCAAGTTCTTGGTATTGCAGAATGCTTTTACAAGAAAAGGCAAACTGGCCCATCGAGGCTAAACTCACGCTTTCCTCTAAACATGCCATCTAGCTTATTCCCACCATCTTGTTTGTTGCTTATCTACTTTACATTCCTCATTACTGAGCAGTTATCTGATCATTCACAAATTCGACTTCAGCAATGGTGTGTGACAGGGAATTTCACCTTCTAACCAGACTTACTATACAAATTTTCTTTTGGCGTCCATTCTATAGAAGCACACTCATTGTATTCCACTGACAGATAGAAACAGTATATCCCTTCAAACCCCTTCTGAATCTTGGTGATGAACTCCCTCATTCCTGGCACCATAGAAAGCAATCTTTCTGGTTGTATCACAGCTTGCTATGTCGCCTGCTCTGTCCAAGACCACAAGAAACTACAAAGGATTGTGAATATAGTCCAGTCCATCATGCAAATGAGCCTCCCATCCATTGACTCTGTCTACATTTCCCACTGCCTCGGAAAAGCAGCCAGCATAATCAAGGACCTCACGCACCCCGTGAGGTCTCTCTTCCACCTTCTTCTGTCAGGAAAAAGGTACAAAAGTCTGAGGTCATGTACCAACTGACTCAAGAACAGCTTCTTCCCTGCTGCCATTAGACTTTTGAATGGACCTACCTCTTGTTAAGTTGATCTTTCTCTACACCCTAGCTATGACTGTAACACCTCATTCTGCACCCTCTCCTTTCCTTCTCCCCTATGTACTCTATGAATGGCATGCTTTGTCTATATAGCACGCATGAAACAATACTTTTCACTGTATGCTAACACATGTGACAATAGTAAATCAAATCAAATCAAAATCATTGCAATCTAACTGCTTATATCATTCTTGTTATGAGGTGCTAACTGTTTTACACAGTACTCCAATGACCTCATTCTTTTTGTATTCTATACTTCGGCATATCAAAACCAAGGATTATTTTTTGATTAGTACTTTTACTGTCACTTATAGTGTATTTTATTATTTCATGGCATGTGGGTGTCTCTAGCTAGGCCAACATTTATTGCCCATCTCTAGTTGCCCTAAAGATATTGGTGGTGAGCTGATTCCTTGAACTACTGCAGTCCACATGGTGTAGATACACCCACAGTGCTGTTAAGAAGGGAGTTCCAGGATTCTGACCCAGCGATACTGAAGGTACGGAGACATAAAGTTCCAGGTCAGGTGATGTGTGGCTTGCAGAGAAACTTGCAAGGTGGTATACCTCAAGATGATAGAGGTTGCGAGTTTGGAAGTGTTTTGACGAACCTTGGCGGGCTGCTGCAGTGTAGCACACATTATTGTCAGTGAGCATTGTGGTTTCAGGAATGAATGTTTAAGGTGATGGATGGGGTGACAGACAAGCAGTCTGCTTTAGCCTGGATGGTGTTGAGCTTGTTGGGTGTTATTGGAGCTGCACTCATCCAGGCAAATGGAAAGATTTCCATCGCACTCTTGACTTGTGTCTTGTAGATGGTGGACAGGTTTTAGCGAGTCAGGAATAAATTGTACATCAACAAATTAGGATCGTTCTGTGCTTCTCCTCCATTTACAATCCGATCACATGAAGTGTGTGCCACCTAATTGAGGTAGGAATATTCCCAAAATCCCCAGTCACTTTCAAGCCCATTCTTCAAGGCTCTGGTTGCTGGGAATTATTCCGCAGAGCCCTGCTGTACCTGTCCACTGTCAAATTCCCACTCATTGATCAGATAGTTGCTCTGGCTGTGTAGGACTCTGGAATTTTTTATGTTAATGAGGGCCATCTGAGGCTGATGCACCTGGACTGTTCTGCTCTGTTGCCTGTTTTGAGGCTCACATGCACCATTTCTGTAACTCCCCCCCCTTTAAAAGGAAGGCTTTGGTCACAATCTTGAGCCCACGCTCGCCATCCGTGAGGTTGCTAGCAGGGGCTCAAGATGCTGGCAAGATCACGACTTCCAATTTCACCACCCCTTGCCGGTGACATAATTAGGTTCACCCCCACAATAGGCATGAACCTGATTTAAATACATTTTAATGGATTTGAATATAATTAACCCACCCCCTCGCTGTATATTGACCCCACCCCACCATATACTCAAACTGCGCTGATGTGACTTCATGTTGGCACGGTTTAAATTTAGGTTCACCCAGATCTGAACCTGTTGTGGGTATCCCTCGGGGTCTGTGTGGATGGAGGAGGTCAGAGGGGAAGGGGTCCGATGGTCAGGGTGGAAAGGGGGGGGATGATGCATGGACTGTTGGAGGGTCATAGGGAGGTGGGCAGATGAGGAGAGAGAGATGGGGAGAAGCACCGGTTCTGATGGTGGTGGGAATGCCAATTCTGATGTGGGGAGAAGTCCTGGTTCTGACGGGAGTTAAGTGCCAATTTTGATGTGGGGAGCAGCCCAGCTGTTTGTGTTTTGACAGAATGTGGTAAGATCTGGAGAGAAAACCAACCTGTTTCCCTGAAAACACACAGTCTTTCTCGCCGGAACCAACACTCTGTCAACTTCTTTTTGAAGTAAGATCGCCCCTGATTAATGCTATATTTTGTCCACTGAAAACTGGGCTGAGAATACCCAAATGCTGTAGAAAGGATTCCATGCCAAAGCTTTCAACACTCGTACACAAACATTTTCACACTGTCCTCAGCAAAAGAGCACAATATAGAATTGACAGAATGTTTATTGGGCCGGTAATTTACACGGCTATAAATGTTGTCAAAGCAAATTTATTGGGCTTGCAAGTGAGCAGTGAATGCTGGCAGTGCTACAACTAATAGGAGTGACTGCAATAGATGCAGATGCAAAAACTGCCATGGGAATTGTAGCGGGCAGGACACAGGCCATGCAAAGGTCCATTGACCCTTGGGCAGGATTTTCCAGCCTTGGGGCGAGCATGGCTGGAAAATCCCACCTCTTGGGTGTCAAATTGATGCCAACAGCATAGGGTTTGTTCTAAATCGGGGTGACTCAATGTGGCTCAAAGTAACTAGGGATTTATTGCAAATGAATGAATAAGTATGTACTACAAAGGGTCAGACAGAATCAACTATGGCACCATACAACTCTCCTCCCTGATTCCAGCTGCGGGTCCTTCCTGACCCAGGATACATGCCCATACTTCCGATTGGCTCAGCTTCTCGCATCGACAGTCCATAGGGTCTGGCCTCAGGGAATGCCCCCTTAAAGGGGCCACGCTACTACAGGTTTGATCCCTGTTCCGGCAGGGATGGATTCGGGATCTGCTTCTTTGCTCGACTGACTGTGGTGCTGTGGGTTGGACCTGCCTTTGAACAGAGAACTCAAGAAGAAAGATGTCTTAACAGGAAAGTTGACCATAATAAATAGATTCCAGACTTTGAGAATGAGACAAAAATCTGTAATGTTATCGTTATTTAAATTGTCTGCAGTTGTGTTCATTGAGTGTGATTTAAACAAAAATTAAGCTCCTACAGATGCAACAAGCTCTTTGTAAATAACTTGCCATATACTCCTCCTTATGCAATCTCATACAAAGGACAAAATAAATCATGATTGAAAAATATTCCTGTTGGAAAAATATAGCATTTTTCTTTGCTATTTTTTGAAAATGTTAAAATCATGTTTTGCAGCCACGGTAATCGAATGTTATAAGCTTGGATATTGCTGACAAGATATAGATTATTCACTGTGTTGGTAGTGTGCAGTCAATTAACAAATAAACATTAACTTGTTCATTTTGCTTATAATAGATGATGTTGGCTGTAAAAGCAGACAATGATTTAATGCAATGATTTAAAGCCAGACTCACTTTTCAAAGGAACTGCTAAGCCTAACTCTGTTTCACGAAGTCATGGCTCACTCCTGCTTCACTGGACTGTGCCCTCCAACCAGAGGGCTTCTCAATCCACCAAATGGATGGTACAGCGGCCTCAGGCGAGGCAAGGGGAGGTGGGGTCTGTCTTCTAATCAACACCTCTTGGTACCTAGACATAGCAACACTGGCAAATTTTTGCTCCCCGGGCCTAGAATACCTGATGCTAAAAGGCCGCCCCGACAACCTTCCATGGGAGTTCACATCTGTTATCCTGACAGCAGTTTGCATCCCACCTCACGTGGACAAGAAGACCACGCTGGACGAAATATACACCACCACCTGTAGCCTTGAGACAAAACATCCCGAGACCTTGACTGGGGACTTCAATCAGGCCAAGCTCAAGTACCAAGATAGCACCAAAACGTCTCCTGTTCCACCAGAGGCCCAAACATCTGGACTATTGGTACACAAATATCAAACATGCCTACTGCTCTATCGCCCGCCCATACTTTGATAAATCAGCCCACAAGGTTGTCTTCCTGCTCCTGGCTTACAAGCAAAAACTGAAATGAGAGAATCCGTTAAAGAAAGTCATGCAATGTTGGTCTGAGGAATCGGATGATCTCCAAGGGACTGCTTCGAATCAGTAGACTGGTCAGTATTTAAAAACTCTGTGACCAGCCTGAATGAGTACGCCATGAGAGTAACTGACTTCATTAGTAAGTGTGTAGAAGACTGTGTGCCAAAAATGCAAATCCATGTATTTCCCAACTGGAAACCATGGATGAACAGGGATATCCACTTAATTCCAGGTCTAAGGCTTTCAAGTCAGGCGACCCTGACCTAAACAAGAAATGACGTGGAGATGCCGCCGTTGGACTGGGGTAAACACAGTAAGGAGTCTAACAACACCAGGTTAAAGTCCAACCTGTTGGACTTTAACCTGGTGTTGTTAGACTCCTTACTAAACAGGAAATCCAGATGTGATCAATGGAGATCCATCAGAGATGCCAAAAGACAGTACCAAGCTAGAGTCCCAGGCTAGCCACACGGACTCCCACCGCCTATGGCAATGTCTGCAAGACATAACAAGCTACAAGATGAAGGCATGTAAAATCGCTGGCACCAATGCACCCCTCCCCAATGAGCTCAACATATTGTGTGCTCATTTTGGGCAAGAGGTCAGCGAGAGCACACCCTCCACCCTGGAAGCCTCGGATGAACCTGTATCTG
This sequence comes from Mustelus asterias, assembly GCF_964213995.1. Lineage (NCBI taxonomy): Eukaryota > Metazoa > Chordata > Chondrichthyes > Carcharhiniformes > Triakidae > Mustelus > Mustelus asterias. The sequence continues at coordinate 92,345,492 of NC_135804.1, forward strand.
AGGTCACCATCGCAGACGTCAGGGCAGCCTCCTCGAAAGTCAACCCACGGAAACTGACTGGCCTGGATGGGGTACCCGGACGAGCACTCAGATGCTGCTCGGACCAGCTAACGGGGGTACTCGCAGACATCTTTAACCTCTCTTTCCACCAATCTGAGGTCCGTATCTGCTTCAAGAAGATGACCATCATCCTGATACCAAAGAAAAGCCAGGCAGTGTGCCTTAATGATTATCGTCCAGTGGCTCTGATATCCATCATTATGAAATGCTTCGAAAGGTTAGTCATGGCACAAGTCAATTCCAGCCTCCTAGATTGCCCGGAACTACTATAGTTCATCTACCGCTGCAACTGGTCTGCAGCAGATGTCATCTCTCTGGCCCTACGCTCAACTCTGGAACACCTGGACTCCTATTTATTGACTACAGCTCAGCCTTCAACACGGTTATTCTGATAAAACTCATCTCCAAACTCCGTGGCCTGGGACTCGATTCCTCCCTCTGCGACTGTATCGTAGACTTCCTACCCACAGACTACAATCCGTAAAGATAGGCAACAACACTCCTTCACAGTCAATATCGGTGTCCCACAAGACTGTGTCCTCAGCCCCTTACGATACTCCTTATACACCTATGACTGTTGCCAAATGCCCCTCCTACTCAATTTTCAAGCTTGCTGATGACACCACCATAGTGGGTCGGATCTCAAACAATGATGAGATGGAGTTTAGGAAAGAGACAGAGGGCCCGATTATGCCATCGCGTTGTACCCGTTTTCAGGAGTGAAAACCTGGTAAAGATGGGCGTGAGGTGAGTGGTGTGATCTGTGCCCAACTCTGCACCAGTTCCCCTTTTACCAAGGCCCAAAAATGGCCATGATCGGGACCGCGCCCGAAACAGGAGTGACGGCCATTTAAATGCATTTGCATGCATTTAAATTGACTTAATGGGCTGCACGCCCATCTTTACTGGCACTTCGCCCTTTACCGCCGCGTTTGCCCATCCAGAATCGGTGCGAAACAGACATGTTCCATATAAGTCCAATTTGGGCGCTCCAGTTAGTGAGGAGGTAAGTGCCGAGCATCCGACGGCTCTCTGCTTGAGATTGGTTGTGGGGGGTGGTGAAGGTGGGTCTACTGCCACTCAGCCTGAGATCAGTCGGGGGGGGGAAGGGGGCCTGCTGCCACTCTGCCTGAGATGGGTGGGGGGGAAGGGAAGGGGGAGGGTCCCACGATCGGTCTGGGTGGTGGTGGGGGGGGGGGGGATGGTGGGGAGATAAGGGGGTCAGTAATGTTGTGGGGGCGGGGCAATGTCTGTGGGGTCAGGGGGAGGTATTATCAAGCCTGGGAGGGATGTGGCAGGGGAGCAGCATTCTATCTTTTTTTTTCTGCGCATGCGCAGTTGGAGGTACCGATTGGAGCTGCAGGGTTTCAAGCGCGTTAAGCCCCACACACAGTCATGTGCAGTGCAATTCCAACTCGCTGATATTTTTGCAGGCAGAGTACGTATGGGGGCGCCTGAGAACGGGTCTAAAGTCGGATCTGAAACACTCCTAGTTTCAAGCCCGCCCAGCACTTAGAATCAAAATGGTAAAATAGGGCCCAGAGAATCTGGTGAACTGGTGCGATGACAATAATCTCTTCCTCAATGCCAACAAAATGAAGGAAATAGTCATCGACTTCAGGAAGTGCAGTGGAGGAATGCCCCTGTCTACAGCAATGGTGATGAGCTGGAAAGGGTCGAGAGCTTCATGTTTCTAGATGTCCAGATCACCAACAACCTGTCCTGGTCACTCCAGTCTGATGCCATAGCTAAAAAAGCCCACCAACCCCTCTACTTTCCCAGAAGACAATGGGAATTTGGCATGTCCACTACGACTCTCAACAACCTTTACAGATGCACTGTAGAAAGCATTCTTTCCAGTTATATCACAGCTTGGTATGGCTCCCGCTATGTCCAAGGCCGTAAAAAAAATGAAAGGCTAATGAATGAAGCTCAGTCCATAATACAAACCAGCCTCCCATCCATTGACTCTGTCTACACTTCCAGCTGCCTTGGAAAAGCAGCTAGCATAATCAAGGACCCCACGCACCCCAGACATATTCTCTTCCACCTTCTTCCGTCGGGAAAAAGATGCAATAATCTGAGGGCATGCACCAACCGACTAAACCTGCTGCCATCAGACTTTTGAATGGACCTACTTCATATTAAGTTGATCTTTCTCTACACCCGAGCTATGACTGTAACACTACATTCTGCTTTCTCCTTTCCTTCTCTATGTACAGTATGCTTTGTCTGTATAATGTGCAAGAAACAATACTCTTCACTGTATACTAATGCATGTGACAATAATGAATCAAATCAAATCAAAATACATTCATTTTTTGTATATTATTAATATTGTACAGTGCTATTCCTCAGTATGCTGTACCTAGATAATTATGACATAGCTCATTCAAAGGTTGCATCTAAAGATTGTAGTGCTCATGTAGTTGCTTTTACATGGAGTTCATTGGGCATATCTGACAGATGCAGCCATTCTGCATTGCAACAGTGTTGGGCTGGCACATATAATAGGTTTCTTAAACACAATCCACTGCTCAGTCTAGCAATAGAAATTGATTGTAAAACTAACCTATGAAGCTTTTATAGAGCTGGAAGTGATGTAAGTGAAGGGAACAAATAAATACAAAGCAAATGCCATTGAATATAAAGGGATGATCGTTAGATTACTTAAGTCTGGATGTTATTCCAGTCTTGCTGCATTTGGATATGGACAGCTTCAGTATCTGGGGAGACATGAATGGTCCTGAAGGTTGTGCAATCATCAGGGAACATCCCCACTTCTGACCTTATGATGGAAGGAAGGTTATTGATGAAGCAGCTGAAGATGGTTGGGCCGAGGACACTATGAGGAACTTTCTGCATGGCATGTCACATGATCTCAGCAGCATGAAACCAGATAATGCCATGTTGGGAGAGCTTCTCGATTTGTACTGATCTTTAAAGAGTTAATCCCTTTCCTGATGTGACATTATCCAATATTTTCTTCCTTCATATTTATTATTTATGAGAGGAGAGTGAGTTTTCCTTTTTCTGTAACTATGATCTTCTGCCTGATCCAATACCTCAAATGAGAATGCATCAAACCTACCTGTAAACTGGTCCATTATCACCCGAAACCCGTTTCAGTTTGTAACTTTGTTCATTGTGTATGCATTTTATAGTTCCTTACTGTGGTTCAATGAAATATAAGATGTGGTGATTTATATAAACGTCAGACAGTTATATATAGCATAAAATTCCTGATATGTCCAATAAAATCAATCTGCTACTTCTGGGCTAATACACTGGCATCAATTTAATATCTGATATACGATATTGTCTTTAAGCCTGCAACATACATAACATTGTGGATAAATAAACTGTACATTTGTTTATGCTTTTAACATTGACCTAATTTCACAATGAAACCTAAGGCCTGATATCGCAGTTGATAGCAAATAATATTTTTCAATTCAGACTCACTGGAGCATAACGTGCAGTCATGGACACCAGAGAGAAAAATAGTTAGAATCATATAGAGTCATAAAGTCACAGAGCATACAGCATGGAAACAGGGCCCTTCAGTCCAACTTGTCTATGCCGCTCTTCTTTTTAACCACCAAGCTAGTCCCAATTGCCCGCATTGGGTCCATATCCCTCTATACCCACCTTACCCATGTAACTGTCTAAATGCTTTTTAAAAGACAAACTTGTGCCTGCCTCTACTACTGCCTCTGGCAGCTTATTGCAGACACTCACCACCCTCTGTGTGGAAAACCTGCCCCTCTGGACCCTTTTGTATCTCTCCCCTCTCACCTTAAACCTGTGCCCTCTAGTTTTAGACTCCCCTACCTTTGGGAAAAGATGTTGACTCTCTAACCGATCTATGCCCCTTAAACCTTAAAAGACTGTCATCTCTAAATAAACCTTAAAGTTCATTAAGAGATGGCAGTCTGGTGACTAGAGTAGCTGAAGATTAGGATGGCATTGAATATGCATGCATTCACCAAACTTTTAAATGAAAGTCAAAAGTTCAAGGGCATTTTATGGGACGCCACAGTCTTGGCATTGCTCCACGAACCCCCCCAGTTAAAATGTTAGGGGTGCTGGAGCCAGTTCACCATTCTACTAGCTGCCCTATGGAAATTTAACACTGGGAGCAGCATGCATTGCTTTAAAGCAAGAGTTTTGCCCCATTCTTGGGAGGAAAGCCTGCCTTCCAGAGCTGCTGACCAATCTAATTGGCCGTCAGGTCTCCAGTCCCAGGAGTGCCAGACTGTTTTGGGATTACACGCAGTTCCAAATGCTGAGGAGCCTGGACTGACATTTATTTATTTAAGGCTTATAAGAATTGCAAAGCTCCTTTGATGTGGGTAACTCTGCAAGTACGCAATTCAATGTCCAGTAATTCCTCTGCAGCAAGGCAGGATTTTTCACAATAGCTTCTGAATGTCAAGCTCAAATGGGGTCAGAAGCCCAAAGCTGTGATTTTCCCTGAATTGGCCAATTCACGGCCAGAGGGCAGGTTCACCTTCCAATTGGCAGGACCTTCAGCCCAGAAGCAGCAGCAGGCTACCTCGACAGGAAAGTGAGGAAGAGGATGCCCCAAGATGGAGGTGCAGCTGTCTCCAATTATTTCAAATGTAAAATAAAATACACCCTCTGAAGCCAAGTCTCTATTGTGGGGGGGAAGGAGGGGGAATCACTTCACAGGTTGGCCTATTGCTGCAGCTGAAGTCCAAAAGGGCGAGGGCCTCTAAAACTGCCCAAAAGACATGGCTTCAAGTCTGCTGCTGGGAGGCCACCGCAAGGCAGCTACTGAGTCTCACATGTCGCGTCCGGAACATTAACTAAGCCACTAATTTATTGAATCGGGTACCTGCCGCTCGTGGGTATGTGATCCTGTCGTTGCCCCCACATACCCCTCCTCTATTCCAACACTGGAAAAATGGCCCACTGGCCACATGGTGCTGGGAAACTGGAGCAGCAGCTGGAAGAGTGAACTTTTGCGCTCACTGTCCTCCATGGCCACCCTCCTCAGGAAATCTTAAATCACACCATTTAGGCCACTATTTTACGGCTTCGCTTGGGCAAAGCTCATAAAATCCCGCCCGAGGCCAACAGAGAATTCCATTCTGTGAGCCTCGCCCGCCCCGATTCTGGGGCAGATGTGGTGGCAAAATTCCAGCTCACACGTCAATTACACTCTCACCCCTCAGCCAGAAGGTTGTTAGTTTGAGCCCACGTCCATGACTTTAGCGCATAGTCTAGACAAGCGCTCCAGCGCAGTATTAAAAAAATGCTACATTATCAGATGTGCTGCCCTTAAGGTAAGATTTGGAAGTGTTACTCCGTCTACTTCTTTGAGTGATTGACGTAAAGTTTAAACATTATGTGCACCATTAGAAGGAGTAGTGAATTCTCCTGATGGCAGCATTTCTCCTTTAAACACCAACAGTCAAAACAGATTTGTTGACCATTTATTTTGTTGCTACTTCTGGGATATGGCTGTGTATGAAACCTATCTGCCTAACAGAATTCCTGCACTTAAAAAATAATTTGTTGCATCTGAAGCACTTTGAGGCTTTTGATAGACATGGCTCAATATTAAACCGCTCAACAGACAGGGGGAAATCAGGTTAAGAATTGAAAATTCTGTAATGCGATATTAATTATAATATTGTAATTGTAATTGTAATAATGTGACAGGCTATTGGCTGGAAATCCAAACGATAAAATGAAAATTAGATGTGCTGTTAAACTCGGGATAACCTTGTATTCCCAGCATTTCTGTATTTCCTCCTCATTACTATGCTCCCCTGCTTCTTTCTCACGTCCAAAGGTGGCACAGTGGTTAGCACTGCTGCCTCACAGCGCCAGGGACCCAGGCTTGATTCCTGGCCTGGATCACTGGCTGTGTGGAGTTTGCACGTTCTCCCCGTGTCTGCGTGGGTTTCCTCCGGGTGCTCCGGTTTCCTCTCACAGTTTGAAAGACGTGCTGGTTAGGTGCATTGGCCATACTAGATTCTCCCTCCGTGTACCCGAACAGCGCCAGAGTGTGACAACTAGGGGACTTTCACAGTAACTTCACTGCGGTGTTAATGTAGCCTACTTGTGACACTAATAAATAAACTTGAACTTAAAAATCTAAAACAAAAGGGAGGTTTTCTCTCCATCCTTCTTTCTTTTATTTCCCCTATCCATACAGAGATTTTGCACAGCATAGAGTGATTAAATATATGAATTTTATACGGTTAGGCACAGATTTAATTCCATTGCAACAGTCAAATATGTTATTGTAAAAATTTCTCAAACCAGATGGCAGGTTCATTTCAGAATTTATAAAAATAAAACATACCTAACACAATTTTCACTGATTCATGGTCAATAGGTGAAAAATTGAGCCAGTGAATCTTATGAACAAGTTAATGAAATTCTGAACAGTTCTTCGACCCTTAAATAGAATAGGGAGGTAATTACGGCTGTGTCTTACAATTCTTCTGAAAGATTACCAATTCTCCTTCTAAATTATTAAATTAAATATTTCCATTAGAATGTAAAGGAAAATGAACCAGTGGGATATTAAATTATATCTTTACATAAAATCTCCATTAACAAATATATATTATACTGCCCAATGTCAGAATAACAACTCCACAACCATACATCCATAACTTTGCCAGCAGTGCAAAGTACAAATATTTGTGACTGTGGAACCTGTCAAACTCCAACTGCATCCATCAATTAATGTCTTACTGCAGGATTTTTATTCGGGTGAATTTTCACTTTTTAACTACTATCCTTCTCATCTCTTCGGAATAATATCTAGAAGTTGGCAGATTCCTTCTTTAAATATTTAACTAAGGCCCTAATAATGTCATCACAGCCTAACTACTATTTGAGCCCCTGGTCAAAGCAGGAAAGCTGTTGTGGTTTTACTGCCAGTGAAAGCAGTAGAAAAGTCGGGGCTAATGTTTTAAAGTTTATTAATTAGTGTCACAAGTAGGCTTACATTATCACTGCAATGAAAAACTGTGAAAATCCTCCAGTCGCCACACTCTGGCACCTGTTCAAATCTATTGAGGAAGAATTTAGCATGTCCAATGCACCTAACCAGCATGTCTTTTGGACTGTGGAGGGAAACTGGAGCACCCGGACGAAACCCATCCAGTCACGGGGAGAACGTGCAGACTCCAAACAGATAGTCACCCAAGCCAGGAATTGAATCCAGGTCCCTGATGCTGTGAGGCAGCAGTGCTAACCACTGTGCCATCACACCGCCCATTGCATTGTCAAATAGTTACCTTTTTAGCATTATTTTCTTTATGGAGTATCATTTTCCTTGTGGGCAGAAGTACAAAGAAAGTTCAAGCTCCCCTAGCTGCTCCAGTCTCTGCCCCTTTCTGATTGCCTGGTAATTCCTGCAGTGTCTGCCAATGGTTTCCAGTTGTCTGCCATTCTTTCTCCTCCCAGTTCTGGGTGGGGAAATGGCGGCAGCTTTGCAGATGAGGACGACGAGTTTAAAATTAGCTGGGCTGAGATAGGGGTTGGAGGGAAAGGAAGGAGGGGAGTTATAGGGAGATTTGATGAAGGGCAAATGTTGTGGCTTGCGATTCACCTCAGCTCACAGACAGCCAACATCCACTACAGGTTAAAATCGGAGCTTGTGCTTAGCTATTCGAATTAAAGGAGATAAACTCATGAGTACAGATCTGTTTTGTAACTTGTTTTATCTGAGTGTTACTGTGTTATTAAAGTTGATGTTGGACATCAGGAAACTATTTATCATACCAACTTAAGGTCGACTGATGCATACATGTTTGGTACTGACCAGTCGTTGAATTGGATAAATGATGAGAACAGGATCATTCAAAGCATGACTACAATGTCCACAGGGTGCAGATGCAGTCTAATTATCTTCCCATGTAAAGCAATCTCGATAGTTACATCCAGGGAATGTTCCTCATACATTTTGTCTTCTAATACCTACTGCCAAAAAATAATGCTGAAGGAGACAACTTAAGTATGTAACTTTATGACCACAATTAGAAAGTGGGATAGCAACTGTTCGGCTAAGGGTGAAGTATGATGCTTTTATCTAGGCCAGGCAAAAGTGTTCAATTAAATTCAGCATAACTGGTTACACTGCTGTTATTTCCTCCTCATTTCTATTCATGAGGCTTCTTTTGCATGTGTTCGACTTGTATTTCCTTAGTTCAATGAAATACAAAGGAATAAATAGCCTCGCAGATGAACTGCTTCCTTCCCGTAAATGATGGTTGAAATCTTTAGTGGTTAAATGTTGGGTATATAGCACGTTCCGGTTCAGTTCATAACTTGCCATCCACATTTTTGTTGATGAAACATTTAAGCAAGAATATTCACTTCCCTTCTTTATCTGCCAGTTTTCTTTCTCTCTGTTCTGAAGGCACTGATTGCTGCGAGACCATAGTTACACAGTTTTTCAGTTGGCCTCCAATTATTCAGAATGAGCCAAGACAGCAAGGTCTAAACTTAAAGCTCTTCCCTGCTGCTGATTTTCTGCGTATCTATGGTGGAAGGAGCTGGAAAGTAACTGTGTCATGGTCTCTGCTGCATCCCTGTCTCTCCATCATTTTCCCGAGGCTGGCAAATGAGGTAACACCTTTTTGGTTTGATAGCAGCATCCTGCTCATAAAAAATACCAGCCATTGCTTGCAAAACCCAGAACATCATGTGTAATGTTAGATGTGATTCCACGATTGGACAGCGATTGCTGAACAATCCTGAGAATTACATTAACAATCAATTTAAGATCATTCTGTCGGGCTTGCAGTCTGGCTCACGTATGCTTACTAGAAGCTAGATATATTCAGACCATAGACCTGTCCTCTGCAGGCAAAAGGAACATGGCCAGGCATTACATCTTGTTTGAATTAAACAAAAGAGTGGGAGACAATAACTTCCCTGGTGCAATTTGCATGGTAATGCCTCAATCAGTCAGTACCCATTTCACATGCAGTATAAATTGTTGCTCCCTTTGAAATTTGCGGATGAATAGCCCTATCATGTCACCCTCTCTAACCCTCGTACCCACTTCCATTCCACCTCCAGGGAAATAGTCCAGGAGTGGGTTGGAGCTGGGAAAATGGCTTCCGGCTGGCAGCACTATTTTTGATGCTTGTCCACTGGTGAGTGCCAAAACTCTCTCCCCAGAGATCAATTAAATGTGCATAAGTTATGAACATTTTTGACCTCATAGATATAACCTCATGGTTTTATCTGTCAGAAATCGGCACTGAAAATCAACAATCTTTTCTGATGTGTTTAAAATAGATCAGGTCTGGTTGTATAATGCAGCACTATTCTCATCAAGTGCTACAGATTTAATCGCTCCCATCTCTTTCTGGAAGGGCTGATTCTAATCAAACAAAACACCATGGGAATTAATAGAACGGAACTAATCATTTTTCTCTCATTAAAATGGAATTCAAATTCGTGGGCACTCCTGTGCCATTGGAGTTTTTTTTTCCCCAACCTTTTTATTAGACATATACCTTTTAAATAATTTGGCTTTGAAAGTTTGAAGTGACGTACAGCTCCCTGAATGCTCTCTTGAAAAGCCGCAGGAACCTAATAATTTCCTCCATTGGATCTTATTAGTTGTGTGTTCAGTTCTCACTAATATTGCCTTCACTGGCATTCAGAATGAAAGCCTGTTTTGCTCCACTAGCCATCTTACATTAAAGGGTAGATTTCCATTTACAATATCGACTGCTGTTCTGATGGCTTGTGTTCCTTTTTGCATTGCGCACTGCGCTGAAGTGTTCACAGGCTCAGAACTTCCGGGATTAATTTTGATGGCTGATTTCTAGTTCATCAGCTAAGGGAAAGAGTTTCCATTTTAGCCACAAATTGTCCACAAAATTGAGCCTGTTTGCTGGTTTCACCCTCTAGTGTTTTCACTCAAACCCACTTACATTTGATTGAATGCAAATTCTGCTGTGAATCAGCTCAATTGGCAACATTTTAAAATGTGTGCTGCTAATATAAAATGCATTTTTCTTCAAAAATGTTGATTGATATACTGAATGCTGCTAACATGGCAAGGTTTAACTTATTGAGCTGAAAATATGTTTATCACACATAATAAGCAATTTTAATCATTGTGTAAATTCTCCACCTGCTTGTAACCCATATTAAAAAACAAATTGCTAGCTATATGGGGTACAATAGTCACTTTCTCAGTCAATTTAAAGTAAATAAAAGCTTTTAAAGCGTGCTTATTGGTGTTCATGCATGAACAAAAACAGTTACATTTTTAGAGCCTCTTCAAAGGTCTGGAAATGAGAGCAATTAGCAAATCTCTGGGAACATGACCTATTTTGTGGATGAAGCCTACTTAACATAATGCATTTTAACACCGCAATCGGGTTTGTTTTTATTTGATCATGGCATATGATCATCACTGGCAGCGCTACCCATCCTTAATTACCCTGAAGAAGCCACCTTTTTGCTGTAGTCCATCAAGTGTAGGTAGAAGCATCCACAGTGTTGCTGGGTTGGGTGTCCCAGGATCTTGGTCAAGGAACAGTGAAGGAACTGTGATATAATTCTAAGTCAGAATAGTGTGTGGCTTGGAGGGTGAACTCATGTATCTGATGCCCTTGCCTCGGTGGTAGTGATCATAGAAAGTGCTTTTAAAGGAGATTAGATGAGTTGCTGCAGTATATTCTGTGAATGATAAACACTGCTGCTTTGAGGAATATAAAGAATGTAGGAAGGAAATTAAGGAAGGAGTTAGGAGAGCTAAAAGGGGTCATGAAAAGTCCTTGGCAAACAGGACTAAGGAAAATCCTAAGGCATTTTATATTTGTAAAGAGTAAGAGGATAGCCAGGGAAAGGGTTGGTTCCCTCAAGGATAGTGGAGGGAATCTATGCATGCAACCAGAGGAAATGGTCGAGATGCTAAATGAATACTTTGTCTCAGTATTCACCAAAGAGAGGGACTTGATGGATAAGGAGCCTGGGGTAGGGTGTGTAGATATTCTGGGTCATGTTGATATCAAAAAGGAGGAGGTATTGGGAGTCTTAAAAAGCATTAAAATAGATAAGTTCCCAGGGCCTGATGGGATCTGCCCCAGAATACTGAGGGAGGCAAGGGTGGAAATTGCTGGGGCCTTGACAGAAATCTTTGTACCCTCATTGGCTACAGGTGAAGTTCCAGAGGATTGGAGGATAGCTAATGTTGTTCCATCATTTAAGAAGGGCAGCAGGGATAATCCAGGAAATTATATGCCAGTGAGCCTTACGTCAGTGGCAGGGAAATTATTGGAAAAGATTCTTAGGGACAGGATTTACTCACATTTGGAAACAAAGAGACTTATTAATGATAGACAGCATGGTTTTGTGAAGGGGAGGTCGTGCTTCACTAACTTGATTGAGGTTTTTGAAGAAGTGATGAAGATGACAGATGAGGGAAAGGCAGTGGATGTTGTATACATGGACTTCAGTAAAGCCTTTGACAAGGTACCTCACGGTAGGTTGATACGAAAGGTGAAGTCACACGGGATCAGAGGAGAGCTCGCAAGATGGATACAGAACTGGCTTGGCCATAGAAGACAGAGGGTAGCAGTAGAAGGGTGCTTTTCTGAATGGAAGGCTGTGACTAGCAGTGTTCCACAGGGATCAGTTCTGGGACCTTTGTTGTTCAAAGTATATATAAATGATTTGGAGGAAAATGTGATTAGTAAGTTCACAAATGACTCAAAAATTGGTGGAGTTGTGGATAGTGAAGAGGGTTGTCAAAGAACAAAGAACAATACAGCACAAGAACAGGCCCTTCACCCTCCAAGCCTGCACCGATCATGTGTTCCTAACTAGACCATCCGTTTGTATCCCTCTATTCCCAGTCTGTTCATGTGGCTATCTAGATAAGTCTTAAATGATCCTAGCATGTCTGCCTCAACCACCTTGCTTGGTAGTGCATTCCAAGCCCCCATCCTCTGTGTAAAATACGTCCCCCGCATATCCGTATTGAACCCTGCCCCCCTTACCTTGAACTTGTGACCCCTTGTGTTTGTCATTTCTGACCTGGGATATAGCTTCCAACTGTTCACCCTATCCATGCCCTTCATAATTTTATAAACAGAGGATACAGCAAGATATAGACCGGTTGGAGACTTGGGCGGAGAAAGGGCAAATGGAGTTTAATCCGGAAAAGTGTGAGATAAAGCATTTTGGAAGGCCCAATGCATGTAAGAATTATACAGTAAATGGTAGAACCCTCAGGAGTATTGACAGACAGACAGATCTGGGCATACATGTCCACCGATTACTGAAAGTGGTAACACAGGTGGATAAGGTAGTTAAGAAAGCATACGGCATGCTTGCCTTCATCCGTTGGGGCATTGAGTATAAAAATTGACAGGTCATGCTGCAGCTGTACAGAACCTTAGTTAGGCCTCATTTAGAATATTGGGCCCTATTTTACTATTTTGAATCTAAGTGCTGGGCAGACTTGAAACTGGGATTGTTTCAGAAAATATCAGCGATTCTGAATTGCACTTCAGAAGCCTGTGGGCGGGCTAAATGCACCCGAAATCCTGCAACTTCAATTGGCATCTTCAACTACGCAGGCACAGAAAAAAAGATAGAATAACGCTGCCCTGCCACATAGCTCCTGGGCCGGATAATGCCTCTCTCTGGCTCCCAAAGATATTGCCCCACCCCCCAACATTACTGATCCCCTTATCCCCCTACCCCCTTCCCCCCACAGATCTCAAGCAGAGTGGCAGTAGACCCCCCCTTTTCCCCCCTACTGATCTCAGGCAGAGTGGCAGCGGACCCCGCTTCCCCCATCCCCTAATGATCTGAAGCAGAGAGCCATCGGATGCTCTGTACTTACCTCCTCGCTAACTGGAATGCCCAAATCGAACTTTTGTGGAGCATGTCTGTTTTGAGCCAATTCTAGATATGCGAACGCTGTGGTAAAGGGGGAAGTGCCAGTAAGGTTGGTGAACAGTCCATTAAGTCAATTTAAATGCATGCAAATGCATTTAAATGGCCATTGCGCCCATTTCGGTTGCGCTCCCGACCGCGGCCATTTTCAGGCCTTGGTAAAGGGGGAACCGGCGCGGAGGCAAGCATGGATCGCGCTACTCGCCTCACACCTGACTTTACCAAGTTTCCATGCCTGAAAATGGGCACTATTGTGTACAGTTCTGGTTGCCACACTACCAGAAGGGTGTGGATGCTTTGGAGAGGGTGCAGAATAGGTTTACAGGATGTTACCTGGTCTGGAGGAGAGGTTCGTTAAACTCGGTTTGTTCTCACTGGAATGACAAAGGTTGTAGACCTGATAGAGGTCTACAAGATTACGAGTGGCATGGACAGAGTGGATAGTCAAATGCTCTTTCCCAGGATAGAAAAGTCAAGTTCTAGGGGATATAGGTTTGAGGTGCATGGGGAAAAGTTTAGAGGAGATGTACGAGGCAAGTTTTTTACACACAGGGTGGTGAATGTCTGGAACACGCTGCCTGGGGAAGTGGTGGGAGCAGGTATGATAGTGACATTTAAGGGGCAACTAGATGAATATATGGATAGGATGGGAATGGAAGGATACAGACTCCGTAAGTGCCCACGGTTTTAGTTTAGGCAGGCATCATGATCTGCACAGGCTTGGAGGGCCGAAGGGCCAGTTCCTGTGCTGGAATTTTTCTTTGTTCATTGTTCTTTGCTACTTGGCACTGGTGATAAAAGGAGCACATGTTTAAAGTGCCAATCAAACAGGTTGCTTTGTCCTGGATGTTGTTAAGATTTATGATAGCACCCATTCAGACAAGTGGAAAATATCCTGTCACTTTCCTAACCTTCTGCCTTCTAAATGGTGGCCAGACTTTGGGAGCTATGAGGTGAGTTACTAGACTTACAGTTTCTGACCTACTCCTGTAGCCACAGTTAACTTTCTGGTCAATGGAAACACCAAAGATATTGATGGTAAGGGAACTGAATGAAGGTAAGGCCTTTGAACATCAAGGGGAGAAGGTTAGACACTCTTTGTTTGAAATGGTCATTGCTTGGTACTATTTGGCATGTTACTTGCCACTGATCATTCCGAGCCTAAATGCTGTTCAGATCTTACTGCACATGGGCACAGACTACTTCAATATCTGTGGCATTCAACTGATACTGAGCATTGTGCAGTTTTCAGCAAAGATTTCACTTCTGACTTATGATGGGGGTAAGGTCATTAACAAAGTAGGAAAGATGGCTGGGCCCAGGACACAAAGCTGAGGAATTCCTACAGTGATATCCTTTGGTTCAGATGTTTGGTGTCTAACACCCATAACCATCTACCTTGATGCAAGTTCTGACTCCATCCAGTGAAGAGTTTCCCCCTGGTTCCCTCAGACTTAAATTTTGTTACTTCTCTTTGATTCCACAATCAGTCAAATGCTGTCTTGATGTCTCATCCAAAGCAAACGGAGCATCAGTAAGCAGTTATTGTTGAGTAAGTGCCATTTAGTAGCAGTGTCAATGGCATCTGCCATCATGTTGTTAATAATTAAGAGTAGACTGGTGAAATGGCAGTTGTTTGGAATGGATTTGTCTTGCATTTTGTGGACAGGACATACCAGGACAATTTCCCATGTTGTTGGGTAAATGCCAGTGTTGTAGCTGCACTGGAAGAGCGTGGCTAGGGGCATGACTTGTTCTGAAGCACAAGTCTTCAGTACTATTTGTACTATTCAGTACTACACAGTCTGAAAGACGATTTGGTTAGGTGCATTGAACTGAACAGGCTCCAGAGTGTGGCAACTAGGGGAATTTCACAGTAACTTCATTGAAATATTAATGTAAGGCTTACTTGTGACTAATAAATAAACTTTTAAAAATTTACTGCTTGGATGGTGGCAGGGTTCATAGCCTTTGCAGTATCGAGTGCCCTCAACCATTTCTTTGTACCACGTTGAATGAATACAATCATGATCAAGATGCTCCTTTAAAAAGAAATGTTTTTATTGACAATGCGAACATATTTGGGGCAGCATGGTAGCACAGTGGTTAGCACTGCTGCTTCACAGTGCCAGGGACCCAGGTTCAATTCCGGCCTCGGGTCACTGTCTGTGTAGAGTTTGCACATTCTCCCCATGTCTGCATGAGTTTCCTCCGGGTGCTCCAGTTTCCTCCCACAGTCCAAAGGTGTGCGGGTTAGATTGATTGGCCATGCTAAATTGACGGGAATAGGGCCCGGGTGTGATTGCGGTTGATGTAGACTCAATGGGCCGAATGGCTTCCTTCTGCACTGGAGGGATTCTATGATTCTATGAATTGCCTGAAGACCGGCATCTATAATGGTGGGGACTTTAAAAAGAGACAGAGATGAATCATCCACTCGGCACTTCTAATTAAAGATATTTGCGAATGCTTCAGCCTTGTTTCATTTACTCGGGTGCTGGAATCCTTGGATACTGAGGATGGAGGTATTTGTATTATGGAGGGAGGAAATTGCTGGAGCCTTGAGAGAAATCCTCACTGGCTACAGGGGAGGTCATGATGTGGAGATGCCGGCGTTGGACTGGGGTGAACACAGTAAGAAGTCTCACAACACCAGGTTAGAGTCCAACAGGTATATTTGGTGTCAAATACCATTGTATTGATGGTATTTGCTACCAAATAAACCTGTTGGACTTTAACCTGGTGTTGTGAGACTTCTTACAGGGGAGGTCCCAGAGGATTGGAGAATAGCCAATGTTGTTCCTTTTTTAAGAAGGGTAGCAAGAATAATCCACGTAATCTTAGGCCGGTGAGCCTTACAGCAGTGGTAGGGAAATTATTGCAGAGGATTCTTCGAGACAGGATTTATTCCCACTTGGAAATAAGTGGACGTATTAGTGAGAGGCAACATGGTTTTGTGAAAGGGAGGTCGTGTCCCACGAACTTGATTGAGTTTTTCGAGGAAGTGACGAAGATGATTGATGAGGGCAGGGCAGTGGATGTTGTCTACATGGACTTCAGTAAGGCCTTTGACAAAGTCCCTCATGGAAGACTGGTGCAGAAGCTGAAGTTACATAGGATCAGAGGTGAGCTGGCAAGATGGATACAAAACTGGCTCGGTCAAAGAAGACAGAGGGTAGCAGTGGAAGGGTGCGTTTCTGAATGGAGGGCTGTGACAAGTGACGTTCCTCAGGGATCAGTGCTGGAACCTTTGCTGTTTGTAATATGTATATAAATGATTTGGAGGAAAATGTAACTGGATTGATTAGTAAGTTTGTGGACGACACAAAGGTTGGTGGATCTGCGGATAGCGATGAGGACCATCAGAGGACACAGCAGGATATAGATCAGTTGGAGACTTGGGCGGAGAGATGGCAGATGGAGTTTAATCCAGACAAATGTGAGGTAATGCATTTTGGAAGGTCTAATACAGATAGGAAATATACAGTAAATGGCAGAACCCTTAAGAGTATTGATAGGCAGAGGGATCTGGGTGTACAGGTACACAGGTCACTGAAAGTGGCAATGCAAGTGGAGAAGATAGTCAAGAAGGCATACGGCATGCTTGCCTTCATCGGCCGGGGTATCGAGTTTAAAAATCGGCAAGTCATGTTGCAGTTTTATAGAACCTTAGTTAGGCCGCACTTGGAATATTGTGTTCAATTCTGGTCGCCACACTACCAGAAGGATGTGGAGGCTTTGGAGAGGGTACAGAAAAGATTTATCAGGATGTTGCCTGGTATGGAGGGCATTAGCTATGAGGAGAGGTTGAAGAAACTTGGTTTGTTGTCACTGGGGCGACGGAGGTTGAGGGGAGACCTGATAGAAGTCTACAAGATTATGAGAGGTATGGACCGAGTGGATAGTCAGAAGCTTTTTCCCAGGGTGGAAGAGTCAATTACTAGGGGGCATAGGTTTAAGGTGCAAAGGGCAAGGTTTAAAAGAGATGTACGAGGCAGATTTTTTACGCAGAGAGTGGTGGGTGCCTGGAACTCGTTGCCGGGGGAGGTAGTGGAAGCAGATACAGTAGTGACTTTTAAGGGGCATCTTGATAAGTTCATGAATGAGATGGGAATAGGGAGATATGGTCCCCGGAAGGGTAGGGGTTTTAGTTAAGTCGGGCAGCATGGTCGGTGCAGGCTTGGAGGGCCAAAGGATCTGTTCCTGTGCTGTAATTTTCTTTGTTCTTTGTTTGTTCTTTGTGTAGCTCTTTATTTGTTATCTGCTGCAATTGCCCACCACTGGATGTGGCAGGACAGCAGGGCTTAGATCTGATTTGTTTGTTGGTAGGATCATTTAGTTCTGTCTGTCATATCCGCTGTTTAGCATGCATGTAATGCAGAAATATCACAGAAACTCAATTTGCGCTGCATACAATTTGCACTTCACATTCTGTAATTTTTTTTGTGCTGGTTACATCGATTGCTGTTGAATGGCACAGAGAAATCCAGCACATAATCAAATAGAAACTATACCCAAAGTGTTCAAGATGTAATATTAGTACAAACATTTTCATTAACTTAAGGTGGTGGCATAGTGGTATTGTCACTGGGTTAGTAATCCAGATATAATGCTCTGGATTTGAATCCCACCGCACTGGTGGTGGAATTTGAATTCAGTAGGAATCTGGAAATAAGTGTCTAATCGTGGCATGAAACCATTGTCAATTGTTGTTAAAAACCTATCCGTAATCTTTACATAACTATATGGAACTCCAGACCCACAGTAGTGTGTTGACTCTGAAATGGCCCAGCAAGCCACTCAATTGTGTCAAAATGGATACAGAATGAAACCGAACAGAATACCAAGCATCGACCTAGACATTAGAGGGGTGATTTTACCATCACATTACGTCCATTATTGGACTCGACACGGTCATAAAGTGGGGCGTAAAGCAATTAGCATGATTGGCAGCGGTTTTTGCGACCGGTGCCATTGTACGAGCGCCGGATTTCCGGCACAGTAAGCCTCTTCCTGGAAATGGACGAGAGGCAGGTTAATGTATTGAAATTTATGTAAATGCTGTTTAACATTTGCTTAGCGAGCTGGGCGCTCAATTGTCTGGGCTTGCCTCCCCCACTGCCCCCCCTCACTGCCCCCCCCCCCCCCCCCCGCCACCTTTATGACCTCGCTGGGAAAGATTCTCACCGGCGACGAATAGACATGCTCCCCATGAGCAGGGAGCAGGAGACTTGACCTCACCAATAGAACCGGAGGCCATTGAAACCCCCTTGAGGAGGCCAAGGGCAATGGTGGGGATTGCCCCTTAGGCAGTGCCAGATTGGCAGTGCCACCCTGGCACCTGGGCAATGCCAGTATGGTACCTGGGCAATTCCAACCGGGCACCTGGGCAACTCCCACCGGACAGTTCCAAAGGGTGGTGTTAATGGGGAGAAGCCAGTGGGGTGGGGCTAATAGGGAGGAGCCAATGGGGTGGAGCTGATGGGGGAGGGAGCTGCTGCCACTCTGCAACGATCAATGGGAGGAGGGAGGGGGAGGGGACCATCTGCCACACTGCAGCGATTGGTGGGGGAGAGAGAGGGGGCCTGCTGCCATTCTGCAGAGATTGGTGGGGGGAGGGCAGCGGGGCCACGATCGGTGGGGAAGGGAGGGAGTCTGCAATCAGTCTGGGTGGCGGGGAGGGAAGCGAGGGGAAGCGGGGGCTGTATCGTGGGCCATTGGACCCCGCAATTGCAGAGGGGGGAGCTGCTTCAAGCTGCCTGCACTAGCAGGGGCCTTACAGCTCTCTCTTTGCCTGTCAGACCCCTGGTACTGCTAATGCGTATGTGCAGCATCAGAGGCCTGCACATGCGCACTACCTCCCTTTGCAGGCTTTTGGGTGTGTTAAGCCCTGCCCACAGACTTCTGCAGCAAGGAAAAGGCTCGCGCAGAATTTTGCACAATGCATATGGGATGGGGTGGGGGGCCTAAAAACACACCCAAAAGACGGATCTGAAACTTTCCCAGTTTCAAGTCTGCCCAGCACTTAGACAAAAAATGGCAGACGTGGCAATGGCCCTGCAAAATCCTCCTTACTAACATATGGGGGCTTGTGCCAACATTAGGAGAGCTCTCTCACAGACTAGTTGAGGAACAACCTGATACAGTCATACTCACAGGTTCATACATTCCATATAATATCGCAGACACCACCATCACCATCCAGGAGGGTATGTTCTGTCCCACTGGCAGCTGACAGCACAAGTGATATGCAGTTGGGAATTGGGAGGAACTTATCTGGGAGTCCTTGACATTGACCTTGGATTGTATGAAGTCTCATGGCATCAAGTCAAACATAGGCAAGGAAACGTCCTGCTTATTACCATGCAACGTCCCTGCTCCTCCCCCTCCCCGCCTCCCCGAGCTAATGAATCAGTACTCCTTCATGTTAAACACCATTTGGAGGAAGCACTGGTGCAGGATGTACTCTGGGTGGAGGCTTAAATGTCCATGACCAAGAGTGGCTTGGTACTACCACTACAGACTAGGCCATGGCTGCTCGACTAAGTCTGCAGTAGGTGATGAGGGAGCCAACAAGAAAGAAAAATATACTTGACCTCATCCTCACCAACCTGCCTGACACAGATGCATCTGTCCAGGTCAGCTTTGGTAGGAGTGACCACCACAAAGTCCTTCTGGGGATGAAGGCTCATCTTCATGTTGAGGATACCCTCCATTGTGCTGTGTGCCACAACCACTATGCTAAATTGGATAGACTTTGAACAGATTTAACAATTGAAACTGGACATCCTTGAGGCGTTGTGGGCCATCAGCAGCAGCATAATTGCACTCAAACACAATCTAACCTCAAGACCTGACATAATCCCCAATTCTACCATATTACCAAGCCAGGGAATCAAGCCTAATTCAATGATGGGTGCAGTAGGGCATGCCGGGTGCAGCACCAGGCACACCTAAAAATGAAGTGTCAACCTGGGGAAGTTACAATACAGGACAACTTGCATGTCAGACAGCATAAGCAGCAAGCAATATACAGAACAAAGCCATCTATCAATCAATAGTCTAGATATGACTTCTGAAGTTCTGCTACATCCAGTTATGAACAGTGGTGGACAATTAAACAACTCACTGGAGGAGAAGGCTCCACAAATATCCCCATCCTCACATCAGTACAGCATTTGCATTAATCTTCAGCCAGAAGTGTCAGGTGGGTGATCCATTTCAGCCACCTTCAGAGGTCCCGAGCATCACAGATGCCAATCTTCAGCCAATTTGATTCACTCCATGAGATATCAAGAAATGGCTGAAGGCACCGGATACTGAAAATGCAATGGGCCCTGACAATATTCTAGCAATAGCACTGAAGACTTGTGCTGGGCCCCTAGCCAAGCTGTTCCAGTACAACTACAACACTGGCAACTACTCAATGAGATGAAAAATTGTCCAGATATGCCCTGTCCACAAAAAGTAGCAGAAATCCAACACAGCCAATCACTACCCAATTAGCCAACTCTCATTCATCAGTAAAGTAAAAGAAAAGGTCATCAACTTTGCTATCAAGCAGCATTTGCTTAGCAATAACCTGCTCACTGGCACTCAGTTTGGGTTCTGCCATGCCCCTCAGTTCCTGCTTTGGTTACTGCCTTGGTTCAAACATGGACAAAAGAGCTGAACACCAGAGGTGAGTGATTGCCTTTGACATCAAGGCATCATTTGACTGAAGGTCCCATCAAAGAGCCCGAGCTAAACTGGAGTCAGGGGAAATCTCTCCACTGTTTGGAGTCATACCTAGCACAAAGAAAGATTCTTGTCATTGTTGGAAGTCAATCATCACAGTTCCGGGACATCACTGCAGGAGTTCCTCAGGGAGTAGCCTTGGCTCAGCCATCTTCAGCTGCTTCATTAATAACTTTCCTTCCACCATAAGGTCAGAATTGGGGATATTTGTTGACAATTACACAATGTTCAACACCATTAACGAGTCCTCAGATACTAAAGCATTCCATGTCGAAATGCAACATGATCTGGACCATATCCTGGACAAGTAGCAAATAACATTTGTGCCTGGCAATGACCATCTACAACAAGGTAGCATCCAACCATCATCCCTTGACATTCATTGACATCATCATCTCTGAATCCCCCACCATCAACATCCTGGGGATTACCATTGACCAGAAACCAAACTGGTCCAGCCAGGTAAATATTGTGGCTACAAAAGCAAGTCAGGGGCAAGGAATCTTATGGCAGGTAACTCACCTCTTCAACCCCAAGGCCTATCCATCATCTGCAAGACACAAGTCATGAGTGTGATAAAGAACACCCACTTGCCTGAATGAGTGCAGCTCCAACAACACTCAGCAAGCTTCACACTAGTCAGGACAAAGCAGCCCACTTGATTGGCATCCCTTCCACAAACGTTCAATCCCTCCACCACTGAAACACACTGTCAAAAGAAAGTACCATCTGCAAGATGCACTGCAGGAACTCAACAAGGCTTACAGAATCACACAGTGCAAATGAGGCTCTTCAGTACATCAAGTCTGCATTGACACGTGAGAAACACCTGACCTACCTACCTCGTTCCATTTAGCTGCACTTGGCTCATAATCTTGAATGTTATAATGTGCCAAGTGCTCATTCAGGTATGTTTTAAAGGATGCCAGACAACTGGCTTCTACCACCCACCCAGGGAATGCATTCTAGATGTCACCACCCTCTGGGTAAAAAGATATTTCCTCACATCCCTGCTAAACTTCCTGCCCCTCACCTTGAACTTGTGCCCCTTCATGACTGACCCTTCAATTAAGGGGAACAGCTGCTCCCTATCTACCATGTCCACACCCCTCATAATCTTGTACACCTCGATCAGATCGCTCCTCAATCTTCTCTGCTCCAACGAAAATAACCTAAGCCTCTCCAACTTCTCTTCATAATTTAAATGTTCCACCCAGGCAACATCCTGGTGAATCTTCCCTGCTCTTCTCTGCACGCCCTCCAGTGCAATCACATCCTTCTTATAATGTGGTGACTAGAAGTGCGCACAGTACTCTAGCTATGGTCTCATTAAAGTTATATACAACTCCAACTTGACCTCCCTTCTTTTGTAATCTATGCCTTAATTGATAAAGGCAAGTGTTCCATACACCTGTTTCACCACCCCACTAACATGCCCTTCATTGAATACTTCCTTGTCAAATTACTCCTTTCAAAGTGTATCACCTCACCCTTTTCAGATTTAAACTCTATCTACCACTTACCTGCCCATTTGACCATCCCGTCTGTAGCTTTCTGTAGCCCAGGACACTCAACTTCTCCCACTAATCTTTGAATTATGTGCAAACTTACTAATCCTATCCCCACATAGTCATCTATTTTGTTTATATAAATGTTGGGAGCCAGCACAAACCCTTCTGGTACACCACAGGGCACTGGCTTCCAGTCACTGAAGCAGCCTTCTGTCATCACCCTTCTGTCATCACCCTCTGTCACCTACAA
Source organism: Mustelus asterias (assembly GCF_964213995.1). Lineage (NCBI taxonomy): Eukaryota > Metazoa > Chordata > Chondrichthyes > Carcharhiniformes > Triakidae > Mustelus > Mustelus asterias. The sequence continues at coordinate 92,367,971 of NC_135804.1, forward strand.
CTAAGCCAAATTTTAATCCACTTTATCAAATTACCCTGTATCCCATGTGCATTTATTTTCTTTATTAATCTTCCATGTGCTACCTAGTCAAAGGCTTTGCTGAATCCATATAAACAAAATCAAATGCATTCATCTCTCCATGGTTACCACCTCACAAAATTCAATCAAATTTGTTAGGCATGATCTCTTTCTGTCAAAGCCATGCTGACTATCTCATAGACAATTTTCAAAGAACAGTTTTAGATTGGGGGAGAATGAATTGTCATAAAAATAAGACAGGATCTGGCCATGGTAGACTGGGAACAGCTACTTGTGGGGAAATCTACAGAAAATCAGTGGGAGGTATTCAAAAAATAAATGGGATAGTACAATACCAACATGTTTCCTCTAGGGTGATAGGAAGGAGTAACAAGCCCAGAGAATCATGGATGATCAGAGATATTCAGCATAAGGTCTGCAAGACATAATAGGCTACAAGATGAAGGCATGTAAAGTCGCCGGCTCCAACGCACCCCTCCCTGATGAGCCCAATGCATTCTACGCCCGTTTTGATTTGATTTGTTATTGTCACATATATTATTATACAGTAAAAAGTATTGTTTCTTGTGCACTATACAGACAAAGCATATCATTCATAGAACAAGCAATGACGAGACAGAGTACAGGAATGAGATAGAGAATCTGGTGAATTGGTGCGACAACAATAATCTCTCCCTCAATGTCAACAAAACGAAGGAGATTGTCATCAACTTCAGGAAGTGTAAAGGAGAACATGTCCCTGTCTACATCAACGGGGACGAAGTAGAAAGGGTCGACAGCTTCAAGTTTTTAGGTGTCCCGATCACCAACAACCTGTCCTGGTCCCCCCCAATGCCGACACTCTCGTTAAGAAAGCCCACCAACACCTCTACTTTCTCAGAGCACTAAGGAAATTTGGCATGTCAGCTACAACTCTCACCAACTTTTACAGATGCACTATAGAAAGCATTCCTTCTGGTTGTATCACAGCTTGGTATGGCTCCTGCTCTGCCCAAGACCGCAAGGAACGACAAAAAGTCGTGAATGTAGCCCAATCCATCACGCAAACCAGCCTCCCATCCATTGACTCTGTCTACACTTCCTGCTGCTTCAGCAAAGCAGCCAGCATAATTAAGGACCCCACGCACCCCGGACATTCTCTCTTCCACCTTCTTCCATCGGGAAAAGGATACAAAAGTCTGAGGTCACGTACCAACCGACTCAAGAACAGCTTCTTCCCTGCTGCTGTCAGACTTTTGAATGGACTTATCTTGCATTAAGTTGATCTTTCTCTACACCCTAGCTTTGCCTGTAACACTACATTCTGCACTCTCTCATTTCCTTCTCTGTGAACGGTATGTTTTGTCTATATAGTGCACAAGAAACAATACTTTTCACTGTATGGTAATACAACTGACAATAATAAAAATCAAATCAAAGCAAAATGACGAGAAGGAAAATAAAAGGCTTTGAGCAGGTATAAGCGTAGCAAATCAGCGGAGGCCTTAGTGGAATACAGAAAATGCAAGATGGAGCTAAAGGAAGCAATTAAGAGAGCAAAGAGGGGATATGAGAAAGCACTGACTGATAAAAATAGGGCAAATCGCAAGATATTCTTTAAGTATATCAACAGAAGGAGGATAACCAGGGAAAGAGTAGGGACCATTAGGGACAAAGAGGCAATCTGTGGGTGGAGCCAGAGGACTTTAGTAGAGTGTTGAATGAATACTAACATCTGTCTTCACCCAAGGGAATGAGGATGAAGGTTTGGAATTCAGTGAGAGGGACTGCGAGGTTCTTGAGCAAATTGACACAGGGAGTGACAAGGTATTGGAGGTGTTGGCAGGCTTACAAGTGGACAAATCTTCCCAGGTCTGGGTGAGTTGTCACCCAGGCTGCTGTGGGAGGCAAGGGAGGAGATTGAAGGGGCTCTGACCCTAATTTTTAATTCCTCTTTTGCTATAGGGGATGTGCCAGAGCATTGGAGAACAACTAATGTAGTTCTAGTATTTAAGAAGTGTTGTAGTGATAAGCCAGGAGAACCACAGACCAGTTAGAGATGAAGCCAGAATTATCCAATCCCTTTTGCTAATTGTATCTTCCAGTCCCACCGAAGTCAATGGACATTTGAATGTCTTGTTGCATTTACCACAGGGGAACCGGCCTTGGAGTGGGTGGCGTGCTGAAAAATTCTGGCCAAAGTAAGTATCCAAGGCTTGAACTGAAGCTTTGTACAGTTATCCAAACACCGATCATGTCAGATATCTCTGGTGCTTTAAAATGGGACTTTATCTTTTCACATCTGTAATTTCAGCTTGAACATAATGCAGGCTAATGAGATTAAACTGTCCATTTACTGTTAACTTCAGTGATCTTCTGTGACATCAGTGAGACACTCTTAATTTGGTTAGAAAAGGGACTGGGACCAAGCATAAAATTTGATCCTAACAAGTATTGCATTGATACCGTCTCAGTGAAGCAAAAGTAATAGGTGTGGCAGAAAGTGCAGAAGACAGCATGTTATTGGAAACAGTGACAGAAAGTCTCTGCTCCACGTGGTCATGGGGAGGTGATGGCCTACTGGTATCATTGCTAGACTACTAATCCAGAAACTCAGCTAATGTTCTGGGGACCTGGGTTCAAATCCCACCACAGCAGATGGTGGAATTTGAATTCAATATAAATAAAATATCTGCAATTATGAATCTACTGATGACCGTGAAGCCGTTTTGATTGTCGGAAAAAACCCATCTGGTTCCTTAAGGGAAAGAAATACGTCATCCTTATCTGGTCTGGCCTACATGTGACTCCAAAGCCACAGCAATGTGGTTGACTTTCAACTGCCCTCTGAAATGGCCTAGCAGGCCACTCAGTTCAAGGACGACTAGGGATGGGCAATAAATGCTGGCCAGCCACTGACGCACATATCCCATGAATGAATTTAAAAAATGCTATATTTGACTTGCATGTGCTGAATAAATAATTCAATACGGGCTTCCTTTACAACCGTGTGCATTACAATATACCAAAAATATGTACGAAGGATGATACAAAAAGATTTTCCACACCACCATGGAAATAAATGCAAAAAATAATATTTACATACAAAGTTCGCAAAACATTCTAACTATTGTCAGGAAAATAATTCTCAGGTGATATGAATGTGATGATCTAAAACAATCTATTTGACAGTATATTGACACTAAAAATAATTTGCTTGAATTATTCAATGCCACAGTATTATATTCAGTGCATCACCAACGTTCATCTTTTGATAAGTAATAAGATTTTGTTTTGAATTAGGCATTAAATGTGTGATTTTGTTTTCACAATAGCGGCCTGCTTCCACTGAACTTTCATTTTTATCCTATCTCTCCAGAATGCTAATCCTATTGTCTCCCCATTCCACCACTAGAGTTTTTTCCCCCAACTCTTTCTTACAGAAATCCAATGGTCATCTTCAACCATTCACTCATTCCAGTTATTATAGCACTGCTTCCTTTGGCTTGTCCTTCGTAAACGTCCTCAGTCCCTCATGTCCTGGTGCCTTATTTTATCTCAAGATATTATCTCAGGTTACTTCTTCCATTGATCCACATCCATTAGCAACAAAACGTGACTTTAAAGAAAACGTGCAAAGAGCATGGATCTAATAATATGCACCAAGAACAGCTGAACTGTAAGCATACATGACTCATGCGGTTGACAAATGCAGAGCGATTATTTTCTTCCCGAACAAATGTCAGATACTCTTAAAGTTCAACTGTATGACAAAGAGCTGTTACTGAATGAGATCAAATAGTTTGCAGTGAATCAGACTAGGTTAAGGCAGAAGATCAGTATGCTATCTCCAAATAATGGTATTCATTTTTAAAAAGGATTGAGTTTTCTTTTAAAAAGATTCTTTTAAAAATCATTAATAGTACATAGTTGCTGGAAATGCAAAGGCTCTTCCATTGGCATTAAGGGTATGCTCCTGATTTGGCCAAGAGCTAATTCAAGCTTGCAAATGTTCCCAATTGAGAATGTTTCATGCTGCTTCAACTTGCTTTATATTTATTTATTTGTCACAGGAAGGCTTACATTCACACTGCAATGAAGTTACTGTGAAAATCCCCTCGTCGCCACACTCTGGTACCTGTCCTGATACACTGAGGGAGAATTTAGTATGGCCAATGCACCTAACTTTACATCTTTGGGCTGTAGGAGGAAACTCATGCAGATACAGGGAGAATGTGCAAACTCCACACAAACAGTGACCCAAGTCGAGAATCGAACCCAGGACCCTGGCACTGTGAGGCAGAAGTGCTAACCACTGTGCCATCGTACCGCCCTGTGTCACCGTACTGCCCTAAGAGCGATCATTACCTCATTGTTGCTTTTAGTAGGTAATAAATAGAAACATACATTTTTGATTCTTCTATAATCTACAAACCTACAGAGTGAAGCCAGAAAGATTGGTACTGCAGCTCAGGTACTGACAAAAGTTCTAAAGCACTGAACTAAGACTGCAAAGTAATCCCCTGGTTTATTTTACTAGCATGTCACTAACAAATATTGGGCCTTCTGAAATGGGAGAAGACTACAAGGCAGGCCCGGTGTTATTTGCTAGTGGCAACAGTGGCCTATTTCAGCTGAAAATTAGTTTTGAGACTATGGGCGGGATTTTATGGCCTCGTTCGGACCGAGACCGGAAATTCCTGCCCAGGGTCAACAAACATTTCCATTGTCCGCCCCTCACCTGCTCCGATTCCGTAGCGGGCAGGACAGTAGGATTCCAGCGTATATCTCTCCAGAATGCTAATCCTATTGTCTCCCCATTCTACTATTAGAGTTACATAAATCCAGTGGTCTTTTTCAACGATTCACTCACTCCAGTTGTTATAACACTGCTTCAGGTGACTTGTCCTTTGCAAATGTCTCAGTCATTACAGAACAAAAAGGTGAGAGCAGATGAATGCGTGGGTGGAGAAATGGTGCAGGAGAGAGAGCTCCCTTGGGTATTGGGACTGCTTGGGTAGAGAAGGGACCATACATGCCTGACAGGTTAAATCTCAACAGCAGGATCCAAAGTCCTTCGGGCAAATTACTAGTTCAATTGGGGAGGGTTCAAACTACCTTGGCAGGAAGATGGGAACCAGGAAGTAGCATGAGAATGGAAAAAAAAATTAAGATGCACAAGGACTGGGAGAAACAGATAGCAATAGAATCATTGATGGCTATGGGGGGTCGTCTATAGGTCTCCCCATGGGCCTCGTAGAATATCAGCTCCCTTATTAGGTGACTGAAGGCTCACTCAATAGGGAAGGAGCAGCAGAGGGTTAAATACCAGCTGACTCCACTAAGGTCAGCAGTGTAAAGACTTGGAGCTGACCTGTACACTGCAGTCGCTGAGCGGCACTTTGAACACATTGTAAATAAAGCGTGATGGTGATGGAAGACAGGCTTCGGGAAGATTATTACAGTAAGGTATTAGTGGAGTCAGACTAAGAGAGGATGCAATAAAGTCTAAATTAGGTTTAAGTTGCATGTATGTGGATGCACAGAGTATGGTAAGTAAGGTAGGTGAGCTGCAGGTGCAGGTAACCATATGGAAATATGATGCCATGACAATACTCAAAACAAATTCCTGGATAGAAGTTGCTTAGGAAAGATTGGTAAGGAAATAAAGAATGAGGAGTGGCACTATTGATTGGAGAGAATATTGCAGTGCTGGAGAGAAAGGATGGCTGGGATTTTGTTTCTGCTGTAGGAGCTACCCGACCTCACTGGATGGCAGCCCTAATCGGGAGAATGGATGGGAGCCTGCATGACTTCCATGTGGGATGCCCGATGCAATTTAAGTACTAACGGGCAGATAATTGGCCAGCATCAGACCTTCCATGGGATTTAAGATCCCAGAGAGCTTAAATCCCATCTCAGCAAGCTGCCAGAGAATCAGAGCTCTCCATTCATTACCAGGAGAGGTGCCTGCTGCCAGTAATGCTCACAGGCCAAGCCTGAGATCATGGAATCATAGAATCCCTACAGTCATTTGGCCCATTGAGTTACACTGGCAACAATCCCAGCTAGGTCCTATCCCTTAGTGGCTAAATCCCATGAAGTTCTCCGCAGAAGCAACTGAGGGCTCTGAAGGTGCGTTACCTGCCTAATGCCAGCGTTAAGGACATCTCCTCACAACTAGTGATATGATTGGTGTGAGAAGCGGAGAATCCAGTTGTCATGATCCACATAGGAACTTAGGTAGACCTAGGAATTACGTTCTGCTGAGAGTGTTTGAGGAATCAGTTTCCAAATCAAAATGTAGAACCTCAAAGATAATAATCTCAGAATTGTTACCTGGGCCATGTGCAAATGGCATAAAGTCAAGCAGATTAGACAATTAAATGTATAGCTCAAGTAGTGATGCACCAGCACTGGAGAAAGAGAGGGCTGTTCCATTGGAATGCACTCCTTTTAAAATAAGCTAGGGTTAGTGTCCTGGTGAAGGATAAAATGAGAGCTGTTGATAGAGCTAGAAATTAAAAGAGAGTGGAGGAGAGGTTTTAGGTAAATGGAGATTTAGAAATCTAAACCGAAAATTATATAGAGGCAATTACAATGTGACCAAGGTTGGGAAATAAATATTGCAGGACACACAATGTTTTGAAAAGATAAGTAGAATGGAAGAGCAGGAGGATCAGCTATCAAAGACGTAGTGTGAAAGGATCCTGATTTAGAATATCAAGAAGTAGAATCAGCATGGGCGGAGATTAGGATAAAGAATATTCAGAAAAGACTTCTGATAGTTGTACCATTAGAGCACTAAGCAAGAAATTATTGGAGCTTATAATAAAAGGTGATGTAATAATTGTGGGGGCTTAAATCTTCATATAGACTCGAGCAATAAAATTGTCGAAGGTGATCTAAAAGACAAGGTTGTAGATGCTTTTGTGACAGTTTCCTGGAACAATATATTGTGCGAGCAACTAGGGATAAAGCTATTTTAGGTCTAGTATTATGCAGTGAGGTAGGGTTAATTAGTAATCTTGTGGTGAGAGATCTGCTGGGAAAAAGTGGTCATAATACAATTGAATTCTATAAATCCTATATTTAGTTTGAAATGACATATCCATTCCAGATGTTGATTTCCTGATGATGTATGAATCTATTGACACTGTTTGTCCTTGGCACTTCACTACAGTAGCTATTCATATATGAGCCTGGACAGTGAGTGTCAGCAGGATTATTTGACCACAGGGGCCACCATAGTCAAGATGCATCTCGTAACACAAAAGATAATAGAAAAGACCAATCGATAACAATTTTCCATTTAATGCAAATAATATATACATGAGAGCCAAAACAGGCAACCTCTGATAAATGTATTTGTGGCAAGCATTATTCATTATTGCATACAGCTGATAAATGCTACATAGAAAGACAACTGAAAAATATAAGTTAGCTGCTGAATAGATTGACGTTGATAATTATTTCCATTTTTAACGATGTCTCATTAATTTGACTAGTATTATTTAAAAGACAATTTAAGCTTTGAAGAGGGACGAATCAAGTTTAAAATCTTAACAGTGATAAATGAACAATGATCTATTAAACTGATGGACTAGCGTTGCAAAGAGCAGAGGCATTTCAGCTTGATGTTACCACAAACTCTTTGCGGAATGTATTTCTGGCTTTCAAAGGTATTTACTAGGTTAATAAAGGAAAGAATAATCTGGTGGGAAGCTTGTCATAGAGCACAGTGAGGCACCAGAATAAAAAAAATCAAGATTGCTAATATAAATTCCTTTGTTAGGATGATGGTCCCACGGAGGACATTTTTCTTTGACAATGATCAAATAATCAAAGCATACCTAAATCAAATAGACAGATTCTAATTCTCTTAGCTTATAAACTTTGCATTAGAGATCCCATAGAGATCCAGAGCCCACCAATATGGTTAGTGTGCCTGCAGGCACAGCCTACTGGGAGGCAGCCTCATAATTAGCCACCTCCACGCTTGCCATCCTACTAAGAACAGCGAGCTAGTTCCTGATGCTGCAAGTCCAGTCATGAGAGGTAGATATTGTGAAAGGGCATCTTGCCATGTAAGCAACATTGGCAGAAGGGGTCCAAAGCAAATCTATTAACAGGCGGGGTTGCGCTCTTTCTTTCCCCTAATCCAGTCATTTGAGCATGGACAATACCCTCCCTCCCAATCCCGTTCCTGCCAGCCCCGGCTCTGATGGCCCCTGGCCTACTCTCAGGTGGCCTCCTAGATTGAGCTGCCTGTGTCAGAGGACAATTGAGATTGACGACGTAGCACTGGAGAAAAATGATAGCTAAGCTTTGATTGGACTAGTTGGTTGCACGTCTCCTTGGGATACGCAGCAGGCTTTGTTCCCAGTCCACCCCTGGGAATGTCCCCTACAAATTGGAATGGATTAGGAGCCATCCCAAGGTGACTCCAGTCACCCTATTTTCCTGGCTGTCTCACGTCCAACCCTGTATTTATGGAGCTGGGAAATTATTCTAAACTGACTGCTTTTGTTTTACACTTGTGTTCAAAAGAATGAAATAACAGTCGTCATTGCAAAGCATAACATTTGTGAATTTATTTAAAGGTACATTTGAGAGCAACATCCTTACAAAATTCCCCTCGCATTTGTTAACAAAACTAATACTAATACCAGAATGGACAGGTTGTCTTATGAGGAAAGTTTGGAGAGATTAGATTTGTTTGCACGAGAGATGAGAAGAGGAGGAGGCAACTTGATCAAAGCCTTTTAGATCCTGAAGGGTATTGACAGGGTCGATGTGGAGAGGGTGGTTCCTCTTGTCAGAGAATCTAGAACTAGGGGGTCACTGTTTTAAAAATGAGTCACTCATTTAAGGCAGAAATGAGGAGAATTTGTTTCTCTCAGAGGGTTGTGAGTCTCTGGAACCCTCTTCCTCAAAAGGCAGTGGGGGAAGAGGCTTCGAATATTTTTAAGACAGAGTTAGATAGATTTTTGATTGACAAGGAGGTGAAAGATTATCAGGGGCAGGCAGGAATGTGGGGCTGGAGTTACAATCAGATCAGCAATTACTTTATTGAATGGCGGAGAGTGCTGGAGAGTTCGAGTGGCCTACTCCTGCTCCTAATTCGCATGTTTGTATGACACATCCTATAGTTTTTTGAACTGGGAGAACAGATATGCAATTAATTATGGGTAATACTGATGTAGGAGAGTCGATCTGTGCCTGTTTCCAGCAGTCTGCTGCATGCGGTAAGCTGAAGTTCTTGCACCTTTTTCATATCTTAGTCTCATGAACATCCCAAACCTGATTCAAAATTTCAGTTAATGCTTAACTTAATTCAAAAGCTTTTCCAAATATATATGTATTTTGCTATGCATTTTGTTTGCTTCTAATGTTGTGAAATGTCTTAATTGCAGCATTGCAGTTGTTAAGTTATAATAGATGCAAGAAGGCAGGCTAGGGAAGTCAGCAAGAATGATGTTTGTAGATCAAAATTTCAAGGGTTTTGATACAGAACAGTGGAGAGGAATCATTTCTATTAAATGGTGATTTCCAAAATTTAAGGTTACTGATTCACCAAAGAACAAGGGGAAGGGTTGAGATTTATTTATGCAGAGGTTGCTTAAAACAAGGAAAGAATGTTAGAAGCAGAATATAGAAGAACTCTTGAATGGAAAGTTAATAAATATTTATAAGAGAAGAACTTCAAATGGTTTTGGGAGAATAGGTTGAGGTTAAAGAATTAAATCAATAGTTCATTTAGATAGCTCAAACAGGTGTGAGAGATTGAATGGCCCCTTTTGTGCTGTAAGATTCTATGAACACTTGGTGCAAAAACTATTTTCTGTGACTTGTATTTCTCCTGTATCTCTTCCCATGCATTGTCCAACCGAAGATCTTCAGATTAATAAGGTTGGATTTTCCAACCCGTTCTCCCCTACTGGTGTTTTTGAAAGTTGGGGCTAAGATTGGTTGGGAGCTCTCTAGGTCAGGACCTCCTCCAAGATGAGGCTGGAAGCCCCACTCTGAATGAATTAAAGCTGGTCCCAGCATAATATCGCTGCAGGGCAATCGGGCTCTGCCAGGCTCAAGACTGACCTTTTCATTGGGGAAACAGAAACGCGTCTCCCCGTCAAATCCAGCCCATAGAAAAATGTTTTGATTAACTTTGGTGAATAGAGATTACTGGAGGAATTTTTTAAAACCGGGGGGGGAATTCTCCCATCGCGACCCACAAATTTTCTGGCTGGTCAGGGTGGGAAATGCGCATCATCGGCCTTGTTCCATGATTTGCACATGCGCCGGAAACGCATGCGCATCTCCCAGAGCTGGGGAACAGTCGGAGACCAGACCATGCTGGAAACTGGCGGGAGGACAGGTAAGTCATCTGAATCTTTTTTTGATGTATTTTAAATGTATTTTAAATGTCATTATCGAGAACTTGCTGGTTCCGATTGAATCTCCCACCCTGCCAGGAGTACTTCATTCTGGCAGGATTTAGAGTAGCCCCCGACATTCGGGGAAGTAGTGGGAGAGCCTTCTGGAATGAAGGGGGGCAATTGGGGCCCTCCAGGGGGTCGGGCGGCGGGGGGGGGGGGTGCTCCCTGGGCATGGACACCCTGGCAGTGCCAGCCTGGGCCACCGTCACAGCTCAACGGGCAAAGTGCCTATGCCCAGAGGGAACCTTGGCACTGCCCACTGGGCATCTGGCAGTGCCAAGGGGGCGGGGCCTTTTGTGGGTGGGTCCTAGGGGTGATCGGTGGGGGTGAGGGTCCCGCTGCCACTCTGCATGGCGATCGGTCTGGGATGGAGGGAGGACAGCGATTGGTGCGGGCTGGAGGGAGTGTGGTCTGCCGTGTGGGTTGGGGGGGGGGTGTGCCTCCCGGGGGGTCAACATGGGGGGGTGGTCTGCCGGGGTGAGGGGGGTGGGGAGATCGCCGCTGCTGGGGGCGGGGGGGGGGCGGGGGGGTGTGTGGATTGGACATCGGGTGCTCCAGGGCGGGGAGGGGGTCAGGGCTGGCCTGGGAATTGTTGTGGGGGCCACGATCAGGCCATGAGAGGGACTGGAGGGGCAGCACTGTGGGGGTCCCGAGCTGGCCAGCGATCGAGCTGGCCAGCAAACGGGGAGACTGACAAATTGGAGCCACTGCGCATGCGCAGAGTTCCAGAACTGTTAGACTCTGGTGCGAATAGGCCCCGCCCCCTGGATTTTTAATGAGATTCAAGACTGGGACCTCTGCATTGCACAGAGTGGGGAGATTTGAGTGAGAAGTTGAACTGATAAAACAGCTGTGATCTAGAACAGTTTTCCTGCCAATTCAGCACTTTTGGGAGAATCGCCCTCCTGATTTCCAAAGTTCTTCCACCATGGGCGACTGGACCTTCTTATATATTTGTTGTTTTTTATATCCGTTCACTACCAGTAGAGGAGTTAGTTTCCATCATCAGCAAATTAGTGACTTTTACTGTCAAAAGATAAGTTACTGTCAATATATGGGTCACTCAGCACCCGAAGGGTCTGAATCAGGTTGCCTTGTGTGCCTTTAAGAAATGTACTTAAATCATGTTTCTTGTGTAGGGTTTGTTTAAAATTCACCTCTGGGTGACCTGGTGCCAATCTGTCAATGAATCTGATGATGAAGATGCAGGAGAATAATTGTTCCTTGATATTGGGGTGCTTCTTTTAATCTGAGCTAATGCAGTTTTGCCAGAAAATAGGTCTTTCTCTCTCCAGAGGTGTTCTGGAAGCTTGAAGACTGGCAGCCCAAGTAAGCCTGTGTGTTTTTGCTGATTGATTTATGTCTATGAGGAATATTGCTTAAATTGGAACTAATAGAGATAGGTTAGAAGTTAGAATTGAATCTTGTCATGTTTAGGTATTTCAATTGGTAAAAATTAAGCTAATTCACATTGTTATAGTTAAACTGTATTGTTAAATAAACTTTATTTTGATACAAGCTTCCTAGTGGGTCAATAGAATCACTCCTGGAGTGAAACACGTTATCCTCACACTAATGCCAAAATAAAAATGTGGCTGGGGTCTAGTCTAACTTCATAATATACCTTGGGATTTCTGATCTGGTCCTTAACACTTGTAATGGTGAATTGAGTAGATAGTTTCCAGGTGGGCGTGCCATTCATACCCTCACCCCTTCCATATTTTCATCCAAAAAGTGGAGAGAAATTAGTTCATGTAAGTGGTGCTATGCAGGCTTGTGCTGTTTTACCAGGGGAGGCAACAATGTGAGATAATAGCTGTGTGGCTTGCCTAGTGTTCTTCATTGATATCATTGTGAGACACCGTGCAGTTGTAAGTTTGTCACACATCAGTTTTCTCTCCCAATGAGATTTTAAGCAATTATCAGATTGCTACCCACCACAGTGTGGTCAGGCCTTTACTTAACAAGTATAACATTTTAAACATCGGCCGTGATTGATGACAGGATAGATGCCATCATTATATGACATGCAAATTATTCAATTCTGTATGCCATTCTAGAAATTGGATGTTGCCATGGCAAAAGTGTCTTGTTAAATGAAATAGTTTGCATTTTGGGAACCTGGAACACGTCAAATTGGTAGATAGCTTTATTCAGTTCTGTCTATGACTAAAAGTCATAATGTCTTCTTATAGTTAGGCAGAGCATAATGAATTATCATATTCATAAAAGCAATTAATAAGTGTAGCCAAATGGAGAAAATATTACAATTCAAAATGAATGCATTTTATAAAAATCGACCTCCAGCTGAATTGCAGGTTGTAGACGTGTTCTGAACTACTGGGCTAATCTCCCCGGTATAAATCAGATATTCTGTCTGTTGAATAGCCTCAATGAAAAGCAGTGAGCAAAGCTTTTTGTAAATTAATTTTAAAGGTTACCTAAACCCTAGAGTCAATGGTAACAATGGCTTTATTTTGCAGCTTACAAAACTCTATTTTTTTTTTCACATTCAAGCCGAGGTCTGTATTTAATATTTATACTCATGGTTCTATATGAGCAAGAGATCATCTCTGACGCCAGATGGAGGAGTTGACCCTCAAGTGGTACAATTCATTTACTATTAATTCAAATTATCACTTTTGTTTCTTTTCATCTATTTCCATTTCGGCACTTGACACATAGGAGGAATAGAAGAATGTTAGGATAAATAGAAATTACACAACTCTTAAAGATGATTGGCAAAAAAATAACAAGCGGTATTAAGGGGGAAAAGCAATTATGCGATGAATTGCTTTGGTTAGTGTGGTAAACCACTGTTAGTTTATTACCTGTATATGTAACATGCCAGGACACATCCCTGCCGACCCTACCCGAGACTCCTCCCCCGCCCCCCCCCGGTCCAGGTATAAAGGCGACTGCTCCCCACCCCCCTGCCTCAGTCTGGACCAGTTCATCGGCATGGGTGTGCTCCAAGTCTTTTGCTAATAAAAGCCTATTTGTTCTTGCATACAAACTAGCCTTTGCTCGATTGATGGTGCATCAGTTAGGAATTCACTGTCTGAAAGGGTGGTGAAAGCAGATTTGAGAGTTGCATTGAAGAGGGAATGAGATAAATGCTTGGAATGAAAGGCATTGCCCTTTCAATGGGGAAAGAGTAGAGCAGTGGGATTAATTGAATAGTTTGAGCAAAAGGCTAACACAGTGGCACAGTGGTTAGCACTGCTGCCTGAAAGTGCTAGGGACCCAGGTTTGATTCCTGGCTTGGGTCACAGTCTGTATGGAGTCTACACATTCTCCTTGTGTCTGCGTGGGTTTCCTCCAACTGCTTCAGTTTCCTTCCACAGTCCTAAGACAGCTGGTTAGGGGCATTGGCCATGCTAAATTCTCCCTCAGTGTACCGAAACAGGTGCCAGAGACTACAGAATTTTCACAGTAACTTCATTGCAGTGTTCATGTGAGCCTACTTGTAACATTAATAAATAAACAAACAGGCACACCTGGCAAAGTGAGCAGCCTCCAGTGCTGTCTCATGTCATGTCTGTGCTTGGTTTTTATATTCCACAAGTCACCTCCCATTCCATCTACTTCATCTCAGCCTTTCAATATATTTTTCTATTTCCTTTTCATTCAGACATGTGCAGTTTCCGATTGAAAACTCTGAACTATTTACTTCAATTTAATCACTCTCCGAGTGAAGAAATTTCTCCTTGGTTCTCCATTTGTTTTATTGATAACTATTTTGTATTAAAAGTCCCTCATTTTGGATTCTTTCCACATATACCCTATCCAACAAATTAATAATTTTAAAGACATCTAGTACTACTCTTTTCTAAAATGGAAGAACCAACCTGTTCAATCCCTCCCAATAGCTATAATCTCTTCATCCTGTATCATCCTTATAAATTCTTTCACATTTCTCCAGTGTTTTTCTGCCCTTTTTTAAAAGTATAAAGTTTATTTATTGGTCACAAGTAGGCTTACATTCATATTGCAATGAAGTTACTGTGAAAATCCCTTCGTCGTCACACTCCAGCGCCTGTTCGGTACACTGATGGAGAATTTAGCATGGTCGATTTACCTAATCTGCACATCTTTGGACTGTGGGAGGAAACCGGAGCACCTGGAGGAAACCCCACGCAGACATGGGGAGAATGTGCAAACTCCACACAGACAGTGACCCAAGCTGGGAATTGAACCTGGATCCCTGGCGCTGTGAGGGAGCAATGCTAACCACTGTGCCACTGTGCTGCCCCTTTTTAGAGTATGGACGTCAGAAAGGTATATGTTATACTAAGTATGGCCTGACCATAGTCATATATAATTTTAACATCACTTCACTACTTTTGAATTACATACCCTGAGAAATAAATCCTTATGGTTTGTTAGTATTTTCTATTGAGTATTAAATTATTAAAAGCATTATTATAATTTTTAATACTATTCCTGACTCCCTTTGCTTTTCTATTCCATTCAATTTAATATTTTCTGAGGTGCCAGCAATGTTTGTCCTAACAAAATGCATCACATCACAATTATATCTGTTAAAGTTGCTGTGCCATGTAACTGCCCAGTATGTAAATGTTTTGTGGAAATAGAAACATATGAATTGGAGCAGGAGTAAACCTCCCAGCCCCCCTGAGCTTTGTTCATCTTCAATAAAATCATAGTTGATCTGATTGTAACCTCAATTCCACATTCCCACCAACCTCCTAATAACCTTTCACTCCTCTGCTTATCAAGAATATATATGTCTCTGCCATAAAAATATTCAAAGATTTTCCTTCCACCATCTTTCGAGGAAGAGAATTCCAATTCCTTTGAGAGACAAACATTTCTCTTATCTCTGTCTTAAATGAGTGACCCCTTATTTTTAAACTGTGATCTCTAGTTCTAAATTCTCCCTCAAGAGGAAACATCCCCTCCACTTTGAGCCTGTCGAAATCCTCAGGATCATATATGTTTCAATCTTTTACTCTTCCAAACACCAACAGATACAAGCCTAGCCTGCCTAACATTTCCTGTTAAGACAACCGGCCCATTCCTGGTATTTGTCCAGTAAAAATTTTCTGAACTGTTTTCAATGCATTTACATTCTTCCTTAAATAAGGAGACCAATAATGTATAGAATACTTCAGATGTAGGGCGGGATTTTACGGTCTCGCTCAGGCAAGATTGTAAAATCCCGCCCGAGGCCAACAGAGATTTCCATTCTGGGAACTTCGCCTGTCCCGGTGATAGGGTTTTGGCCATCGTCTCACCAGTGCTCTGTATAACTGAAGCATAACCTTCCTAATTTTGGATTCAATTCCCCTTGCAACATATGATAACATACAATTAGCTTCCCTAATTACTTGCTGTACCTGCATGCTAACTTTTTGCAATTCATGCACTTTTACACCCAGATCCCTCTGCCTCTCAGTGCTTTGTCACTTTGCATTAAATTGCCTCCTACCTCATTTTTAGTTTTCTCTTTAAGCTTGGCATTATTATTATGATTTACTTATTCCTAAATCCAAACATCCTTGTAAAAATTGAATAACAGTTGTCCTGTCCTAGTACTGATCCTTGTGGAAATTTGCTTTCTACCTTCCTCCAATCAAAATAATTATCCTTTACTTCCCATTCTGAAGAGGTCTTGTTTTATTATTATTTATTAGTGCCACAGATAGGCTTACATTAACATTGCAATGAAGTTACTGTGAGAATCTCCTAGTTGCCACTGTCCGGCACCTATTCGGGTACACTGAGGGAGAATTTAGCATGGCCAATGCACCTAACCAGCACGTCTTTTGGACTGTGGGAGGAAACTGGAGCATTCGGAGGAAACCCATGCAGACACAGGGAGAATGTGTGGAATCTGCACAGACAGTGACCCAAGCCATGAAGCGAACTTGTGTCCCTGGCGCTGTGAGGCAGCAGTGCTAACCACTGTGCCACCATGTTGCTCTGCTCCCTGTGGAGCAGTGAACCTGCCTCTGAGCCAGAAACTCCGGGTTCAAATTCCAACCAGGACTGATTGTCAAGTAAGGTGTGTCCATTACACGGCCAAACAGATTAATTATTAAACTTCAAATTCTTCCAACACATGCCAGTGAAAGGCAGGGAGAGCAGCGGAGATTCTTGGTTTGTTATATGCGATGGAAAGACAGTTGGGACCTTTTGAAAATCCAAGTGTATAACATATTCGACATTACCCATGTCTACTCTTTCCATTACCCCTTCGCAATTACAACTTCAACATTTTCTACCAAGTTAGTTAAGCATAAGTACCTTTTGGAATCCATGCTGACATTTTTAAATTATATTTTATGCTTCTCAATACATTCATAGAAATCATAGAAACCCTACAGTGCAGAAGGAGGCCGTTCGGCCCATCGAGTCTGCACCGACCACAATCCCACCCAGGCCCTACCCCCACATATTTTACCCGCTAATCCCTCTAACCTACGCTTCTCAGGACTCTAAGGGGCAATTTTTAACCTGGCCAATCAACCTAACCCGCACATCTTTGGACTGTGGGAGGAAACCGGAGCACCCGGAGGAAACCCACGTAGACACGAGGAGAAAGTGCAAACTCCACACAGACAGTGACCCAAGCCGGGAATCGACTTCCATGCACTTCTTTAAGTAAAGATCCAGCATCTATCCTATCACAGACTGGTCTATAATTCCCAGGTTTGTTATAACTCCCTTTTCTATATAGGAACAGCATTAGCTACTTGTTGGTTCTGCGGCAATATCTTTCGTCTATGCAACCTTTTAATGTGCAACCTAGTGTGCCCGTTATCTCCTCCCAGTTTCCTGAGTGAGCAAGAGTGTATAATATTTCAATATGGGATTTTATCCTCTTTTAGTTTTGCAAGTCTGTTATCTTTTTTCTTTTTTTCTGTGAATTAATATTCCTTTCTCGATTATCTTCAAATGAACTGTTTATTTCATTTTCTTATTCAGTAAAATTGAGGCAAAGTAGTGATTCAATATTTTCTTTGTCATTAGTTGCGAGTTTATTTTATTCATACTTAGTGACCCTGTTCCTACTTTTAAATTTTCCCTCCATTCTTTATGTCTGTAGAACATGCTATCATTTCTTTTTATATTCCTTGACCATTTGATTTTGTGATCCTGATGGATTCTTTTAATTTCTTCCCTAAATTCTTTATATTTCCTTTTGAACACCACTCCTACTTCTGATACGACTGATACAACTTTTTCTGCAGACGCAGTTTTTTTTTTCAGCTGGAGAGCTGGGCAAATATCTCCCTTGCTTTTTTGACTTTTAGTGCAATACAGTTCCCTTAAAATCTATTAATTACCATCTTGAAGATTTCCCACTGCTTTTATGTTGTCTACAATGTAGAAATAAGCCATTCAGACCAACAGATCTACACTGAACATAGAACATAGAACATAGAACAGTACAGCACAGAACAGGCCCTTCGGCCCACGATGTTGTGCCGAGCTTTATCTGAAACCAAGATCAAGCTATCCCACTCCCTATCATCCTGGTGTGCTCCATGTGCCTATCCAATAACCGCTTAAATGTTTCTAAAGTGTCTGACTCCACTATCACTGCAGGCAGTCCATTCCACACCCCAACCACTCTCTGCGTAAAGAACCTACCTCTGATATCCGTCCTGTATCTCCCACCACGAACCCTATAGTTATGCCCCCTTGTAATAGCTCCATCCACCCGAGGAAATAGTCTTTGAACGTTCACTCTATCTATCCCCTTCATCATTTTATACACCTCTATTAAGTCTCCCCTCAGCCTCCTCCGCTCCAGAGAGAACAGCCCTAGCTCCCTCAACCTTTCCTCATATGACCTACCCTCCAAACCAGGCAGCATCCTGGTAAATCTCCTCTGCACTCTTTCCAGCGCTTCCACATCCTTCTTATAGTGAGGTGACCAGAACTGCACACAATATTCCAAATGTGGTCTCACCAAGGTCCTGTACAGTTGCAGCATAACCCCACGGCTCTTAAACTCCAACCCCCTGTTAATAAAAGCTAACACACTATAGGCCTTCTTCACAGCTCTATCCACTTGACTGGCAACCTTTAGAGATCTGTGGATATGGACCCCAAGATCTCTCTGTTCCTCCACAGTCTTCAGAACCCTACCGTTGACCCTGTAATCCACATTTAAATTTGTCCTACCAAAATGAATCACCTCACATTTATCAGGGTTAAACTCCATTTGCCATTTTTCAGCCCAGCTTTGCATCCTATCTATGTCTCTTTGCAGCCTACAACAGCCCTCCACCTCATCCACTACTCCACCAATCTTGGTGTCATCAGCAAATTTACTGATCCACCCTTCAGCCCCCTCCTCTAAGTCATTAATAAAAATCACAAAGAGCAGAGGACCAAGCACTGATCCCTGCAGCACACCGCTAGCAACCTGCCTCCAATCCGAAAATTTTCCATCGACCACCACCCTCTGTCTTCGGTCAGACAGCCAGTTACCTATCCAATCGGCCAACTTTCCCGCTATCCCACACCTCCTCACTTTCATCATAAGCCGACCATGGGGGACCTTATCAAACGCCTTACTAAAATCCATGTATATGACATCAACTGCCCTACCTTCATCAACACACTTAGTTACCTCCTCAAAAAATTCTATCAAATTTGTGAGGCACGACTTGCCCTTCACGAATCCGTGCTGACTATCTCGGATTAATCCGCATCTTTCTAAATGGTCGTAAATCCCATCCCTAAGGACCCTTTCCATCAATTTACCAACCACCGAAGTAAGACTAACCGGTCTATAATTACCAGGGTCATTTCTATTCCCTTTCTTAAACAGAGGAACAACATTCGCCATTCTCCAGTCCTCTGGCACCATCCCCGTGGACAGCGAGGACCCAAAGATCAACGCCAAAGGCTCTGCAATCTCATCCCTTGCCTCCCACAGAATCCTAGGATACATTTCATCAGGCCCAGGGGACTTATCGACCTTCAGTTTATTCAAAACTGCCAAGACATCCTCCCTCCGAACATCTATTTCCTCCAGCCTATTAGCCTGTAACACCTTCTCTTCCTCAAAAACATGGCCCCTCTCCTTGGTGAACACTGAAGAAAAGTATTCATTCATCACCTCGCCTATCTCTACTGACTCCATACACAAGTTCCCACTACTGTCCTTGACCGGCCCTAACCTCACCCTGGTCATTCTTTTATTCCTCACATAAGAGTAAAAAGCCTTGGGGTTTTCCTTGATCCGACCCGCCAAGGACTTCTCATGTCCCCTCCTAGCTCTCCTAAGCCCCTTTTTCAGCTCATTCCTTGCTAACTTGTAACCCTCAATCGAGCCATCTGAACCTTGTTTCCTCATCCCTACATAAGCTTCCCTCTTCCTTTTCACAAGACATTCCACCTCTTTTGTGAACCATGGTTCCCTCACTCGGCCATTTCCTCCCTGCCTGACAGGAACATACCTATCAAGGACATCCAGTATTTGTTCCTTGAAAAAGTTCCACTTTTCATTAGTTCCTTTCTCTGACAGTTTCTGTTCCCAACTTATGCCCCCTAATTCTTGCCTAATCGCATCATAATTACCCCTCCCCCAATTGTAAACCTTGCCCTGCCGTACGGCCCTATCCCTCTCCATTGCAATAACAAAAGACACCGAATTGTGGTCACTATCTCCAAATTGCTCTCCCACAACCAAATCTAACACTTGGCCCGGTTCATTTCCCAGTACCAAATCCAATGTGGCCTCACCTCTAGTCGGCCCATCCACATATTGTGTCAGGAAACCCTCCCGCACACACTGCACAAAAACTGCCCCATCCAAACTATTTGACCTACAAAGGTTCCAATCAATATTTGGAAAGTTAAAGTCCCCCATGACAACTACCCTGTGACCCCCACACATATCCATAATCTGCTTAGCAATTTCTTCCTCCACATCTCTATTACTATTTGGGGGCCTATAGTAAACTCCTAGCAACGTGACCGCTCCTTTCCTATTTCTAACTTCAGCCCATATTACCTCAGTGTGCAGATCCCCCACGAAGTGCCTTTCCGCAGCCGTTAAACTATCCTTGATTAACAATGCCACTCCTCCACCTCTTTTACCAGCTTCCCTACACTTAGTGAAACATCTATACCCCGGAACGTCCAACAACCATTCCTGTCCTTGTTCTACCCACGTCTCCGTAATGGCCACAACATCGTAGTCCCAAGTACCAATCCACGCCCCAAGTTCATCTACCTTGTTCCGGATGCTCCTTGCATTGAAGTAGACACACTTCAACCCACCTTCCTGTCTACCAGTACCCACCCTTGACCCTGATACCTTCCCCAATACCTCACCACCTTCACTGACTTCTGGACTACAACTCCCTTTCCCACTCCCCTGACAAATTAGTTTAAACCCCCCGGAAGAGCCGTAACAAATTTCCCTCCGAGGATATTGGTGCCCCTCTGGTTCAGGTGCACCCTGTCCTGTTTGTACAGGTCCCACCTTCCCCAGAACGTGTTCCAATTATCCACGTATCTGAAACCCTCCCTCCTACACCATCCCTGCAACCACATATTTAACTGCACTCTCTCCCTGTTCCTCAACTCGCTATCACGTGGTACCGGCAACGTACCAGAGATGACCACATGTTTCGTCTTGGCTCTCAGCTTCCAGCCCAGCTCCAGAAATTCCTGCTTTAAATCCCCGTCCCTTCTCTTACCTATGTCATTGGTACCAATGTGCACCACGACTTGTGACTGTTTCCCCTCCCCCTTCAGAATCTGGAAAACACGGTCTGAGACATCACGGACCTTGGCATCCGGTAGGCAACATACCATCCGTGAGTCTCTTTTGCTGCCACAGAACCTCCTATCTATCCCTCTAACTAACGAGTCCCCAATAACTATCGCCCTCCCGCTCTCCCCCTTTCCCTCCCGAGCCACAGAGACGGACACAGTGCTGGAGATCCTCTCACTGCGGCTCCCCACTGGTATGTCATCCCCCTCAACCGTATCCAAAGCGGAATACTTGTTGCTAAGGGGAACGACCACCGGGGATCCCTGCACGGACTGCTTCCTCTCAGCCCCTCTCACCGTCACCCATCTGTTTTCAATCCTCGGAGTAACTGTATTCCTAAAGCTTGTGTCTATGGCCATCTCTGCGTCCCTGATGATCCTAAGTTCATCCAACTCCAGCTCCAGTTCCCTAACACGGTTTTGGAGGAGCTGCAGATGGGTGCACTTCCCACAGGTGTAATCAGTAGGGACACTGTCGTCGTCCCTCACCTCAAACATAGTGCAAGAGGAACATTGCACTGCCTGCACACCCATCCCCTCTAGATACCTTGCCAGTACCAGGTAGAAAGTGCAAAGATGAATTCAACTCACCCCTACTCGCCCTTTCAGCCTAAGCCCTGTGAGCCAAAGTCTTATAGCTCACACTCTGCTTCCCACACACTCCACTGCCCGCTCCCAACGCTGCCCGCTGATCCACGTGATCCTCTGCTGCTCTTCAACCAACTCTTATCAGCATCTCTTCCATTTTTATTCCCTCATGTGTTTATCTAAATTCCCTTAAATGTGTGTATGTTATTGGCTTCAACTACTATTCAACTACTAATACAACTATTGGCTTTTTGTGATAGCACATTCCACATTCCTGCCCCTCTTCCGGTAATAAAGTTTTTCTTGAATTCTCGATTGGACTTATTAGTGACAATGTCATAAATATGGCCCTTGGTTTTTGAATATGCCACAACTGAAAACGTTTTTAGTGGGCGGGATTTTAAGGCCTCGCTCATCCCGAAACTGTAAAATCCTGCCGGAGGTCAATGGACCTTCCCATTGTCCACCCCTCGTCTGCACCGATTCCCGAGGTGGGTAGGGCGGTAAAATTCCGTCCACTATGTCTAACCTATCAAATCCCTTCATCGTTTTAAAAATCTCTATCAGATCGCCTCGCAACCTTCTTTCCCAAAAAAAAGAGGCTAACCTATTCAGTCTTTCCTGATTGTAACCACTCACAACTGTTATCCTCTTGCAAATCTATTTTTTGGCACTTTACCCATGCCTCTAGGGAGAGCAGAACTGTTCACAGTACTCCAAGTGTGGTCTCACAACAGGTTTTATACAAGTTTACCATGGTCATAATTTTACAGTTGTTTCCAAACAGCAGGATATTATGGTCCCACTGATGTAAATAGCAGTTTAAATGGCCTGTTGCATTGGACAGTGGAGAGCCATAGGGCAGGATATTCTGTGAAACCTGCCGCATGTTTCCCATTGAATGCACTTCTCGTCGCTGGAAAATCCATGGCAGGGATGCGTCCTTGACAGGATTGGATGATCCCACTGCGTGAATGGTTGGAAGATTCCAGCCATACTATAGCTGGAATTTTCTGGCCATTCACGCTGACAGAATTTTTCCATCTCACTGCAATGAATGGAGATTTGGTTTGTCACCAAATTCTCTGATTTCACTGCAGTGGGAATGTGGCGTGAATGGCCAATAAGATTGCACCCCCTGTATTGAAATTTATTTGCCAGTTAAACACTTAGGCTTCTGATTTATTAACCTCTTTCTTTGTATTAACTAAACCCCTCACCACCATCCATACCTCACTAATCTGCCTATTTTGATACTGTCTGCAAATTTTCTTAGTTTTTTCTTAGTGTCTTAGTTTTTCATCATTTTTCTCCCAGTTTACCTTTTTAGCCTTACCCTTATTTCTTCATAAGTTGCTTTTTAATGACCTATCACCTAAGTTTTTGTCCTACTTATGTCACTCTCAATCCAAATACTGAAACTTCTTATGATATTGTGATCACGACTGCAAAGATTTTCTCCTTCTCTTACTTTTTCTAGCTGTTTTAGTCCATTACAAATATGTTAGAAAGTAATAGCCTAAAGTAAATATTGTTCATTAGTGGGTGAGACTGGAGAATTACTAATGGGCAAAGACTTTCAACAAGTGTTTTATATCTGTCTTCACATTAGAAAAAACAAAAAGCATTCCAAGAAGAGCAGAAAATCAAGGGGCAAAAGGGAGGTAGGAACAAAAACAATAACAATCACTAGAGAAAAACATGATCGGAAAACTAATGGAACTAAAACCTGGCACATCTCCTGGATCTGGTGGTCTGCATCCTAAGATCTTAAGTGAATGCAGAGATAATGGGTGGAATTCTCCCAAAAAAATTCTAAGTGTTTAATTTGCGGTAAAACTGGAGTAATTCACACTGATCCTTTTCAGTGGGAGTTCAGACTAGAATCTCC
The DNA here is from genome assembly GCF_964213995.1 of Mustelus asterias. NCBI lineage: Eukaryota > Metazoa > Chordata > Chondrichthyes > Carcharhiniformes > Triakidae > Mustelus > Mustelus asterias. The sequence continues at coordinate 92,391,674 of NC_135804.1, forward strand.
CACACTGTGCAAAGCAGGGGCCACCAGCGCGAATATCATTAGATTTCAGGGGGCAGGGCCTATTCACACTGGAGAGGCTGAAACCAGCGGACATCTTGCACATGCACAGTGACACTGAAGCATCAGCTTCTGGTTTGCTGGCCAACTCGATCGCTGGCCCGACCGAGGCCCCCTGACCATTCACGGGCGAGCCCCGAACCCGCCTCCCCCTATCCCGGAGCACCCCGATCTCCCGTGAATCGGCTGATGCACGATTCTCCCAGCCCACTGCGCTAAAAAATTAGCTCAGCGGGATGGGAGAATTGGCCCCAGTAAGTGCATTGGTTTTAGTCTTCCAAAGCTCTTTAGATTTTGGAAAGGTCCAGTGGGTTTAAAAACTGCAACAGTAACACCGTCCCTTCCAAGAGGAAAACAGATAGTGAAACTTGGAAATAAATGGTACTGTCTGAACTGGCCTTGTATATCTGAGCATGGAGCTGCAATAATATTGGTGCCAGTGATACTGGTTTCTAAAATTTTGAACAAATTTTCCCTTAAACTCTTGGCCAGTTAGCTTAACATCTGGCATTGGGAAAATGCTAGAATTCATTATTAAGCAGGATATTTATAAAAATCACAATTCTATGATTCGATAATTCAAAGTCAACACTGATTACTGAAAGGGAAATCATGCTTGACAAATTTACAAGAGTTCTTTGATGATGTAATAAAGCAGGGTTGATAAACAGAAAGCTAGATGTAGCATATTTTGATTTCCAAAAGGCATTTGATAAAGGATTACATATTACACGTCATCAGATGTCATAGTATTGGGGGTGGTTTCTCAGTGTGAACAGAGGGTGGATAATAAAGAGGAAACAGAAAGCTGGGATAAATAGGTCATTTTCAGGTTGGCAAACCAAGTACATAACTATTGCTGAACACCCTCATCAGCCTTGAAAAATTAATTTTAATTTGTGAAACATCAAATTTCTCCATAATGATAAATTTCACATGTTTCGTTATTTTAGCCTCTATTTTAATGTAGCCATAATCACTTACTTCATTATCTGAAACGGTAAATTAAAAGTAAAAGATGTTCAGTATTTCTAACTTTCTTGTTTGCTGTCTGTGACTGTGCCAAAGTGATTGGCTGCTTAGCTGCCTGCTGATATCACAGTGGCTGATGGATGGAGACTCGTTTGACTTGGCGCCAGATTTAAACTGCTGTCAGTTTAACTGCTGCACTGTGAGCAGATTTCTTCGAGAACTGAGGGCCTTTGCTTCACTGCCGACAACAAAATCTAGTCCAAAATCTATTGGCCATGAAGTAATACATAAACACACAAGTTTTTTTCCCATCAGTGTGGCTGAGAACTGACTACTCCCACTGCAACCCAACATCAACTATAACATCAACTACAGTTGACTCTCAAAGTCCCTACATGCATCAAAATCAAACAAGTGATTTCGAAGATCTTAAGATAATTACAGGTCAGGAAGGCCATTCAACCTATCTTCAGAAATCCATCCAAAAAGTCCCTATTGTTCCCAATTGAATTGGAATGTATAGCATGTTGGGCCAAACTCAACTGATGATCCAAATAGATTGTAAAATGGCATGAACAATGCATAAACTGTGTTGAACAATAAACAAATGTATGTATTCAGTGTGGGCAGGATATCAATTTGCTGAAATCTTTTTCTGAACAAGAAATTCTCAAACTCACATTAGCTGCTCAACTGGCCTTAGCATAACTTTTGATCTACTAGTCAAATGTCACTGTTTCAAGGCATGAAAGGGAAGTGAGGTACAGGATGGAATCGAATCCAAGGAAAAACTTAGGTGTGCTAAAGGCTAAATTCCAGAATGCAACATGTTCCATGAATGTAGCATTGCATTGTGTTCAAACAGTAATAGTCTAACATTCAGACTGGTAATGACTTCTTCCTAAGTTCCAGAAATCAAGGATTTTCTGGTCACGCTCACCCCAAAACTGGAAAATCCCATCTGAGGTCAACCTTTGCATGGTCGTCCACCTGCCCCCCCCCCCCCCCCCCCCAACGACCCGTTACGATTCCCGTGGCGGGCGGGATGGCAAAGTTACCCCCCAATAGTCAGTATTTTTATAAAAGCAAAATACTACAGATGATGGAGTGTTTATTTTCCTCTTGGAAGTGATGGTGTTACTGGTGCAGTTTTTCAACCCATTGGACCTTTCCAAAATCTAGGGAACACTGAGAAATCATCCCCAGTACCATGAGCTCTTCTGTTGTGTAATATGTAATCCTTTATCAAATGCCTTTTGGAAATCGAAATATGCTACATCTAGGTTTCCGTTTATCGACCCTGCTTTGTTACATCATCAAATAAAAACAGCAAGCGCTGGGAAAACTCAGCAGGTCTGGAAGCATCTGTGGAGAGAGAAACAGAGTTTACATTTCAAGTTCAATATGACTTTCCTTCAGAACTCAGTCAGTGGGATTTTCTGGCCTTGAAACCAGCGGGCATCATTGTGGGTGGGATGGAGTGGCCCTCCAGATTTTTCCATCTTGCTCACAATAATGTCCACCAGTATTCATCTGGAAAATCACAGCCACGATTTTTACATTTTCCTTCAATATTGGATTTCCAATATACTTCAATTACATTGTTGAAGGAATAGTTGTGCAAAGGTAACCCCAGATTTCATGAATCCCACCCCAATCAGTCCTCAATGCTGGAGGTAGTTCACAACATGCCATAACCCATTTTAAATATGCTGTGTTTCGTAAACTGTTCTGTATTCAACAGATTCTGTTTCAGAATATATTACATTCCACTGGTGGTCTTGTCTTTCTCAATTCCTGCACTATGGAGGTTACAGTATATGAAAGGGGACCGAAATCAGGAATAAGTGGATGAGCTGAGCCCATGTTTTCTGCATGAAAAAAAACTTTCCATATTTTGCTTCTCTCCACTAATCTAATATTGAGCTTATATGTACAAGAAAATAGGCATTCATAGGAAAATACATTATTTTCTAATGAAGTTCCAGTTTGGAATTTGTCTTCTCAACTATTGTTGCTTTTTGAGAGGAAGATTGTGTGGAATGTTTAGCCAGTCTCAAACTTTCATTATTTTCAACATTAGTGACCAGAATAAGTCTGCACTGGTGCAAAACTCTAAGGACCACAACAAATAGTTTTGGTGTGTAAAACTATCAGAAATCAATCGTCAATAAACAGGGAAGTCAGTGCAGTTTTGAGTGCTAATATTGTAGCTGGGGTTCAAAATTTGTTGAATAAAAGGCAAAAATTTCTATGATTTAACAGAGAACCAAGAGACTGATGTCTAATCTCATTGAAAGTTTCCTGCCTCCTCTGTATGCTTATCAGGGGATTATTAATTCTGGATAGGTAAAAGCTTCGAGCGCGTAAAGCTCAGGCTGGAGGTAAAGTCTGAACTTGGAAGATTAGAGGGAATCTTGAGAGTTTCACTGCAACTCTTGGTTTATCCTATCCTGCAAGTGTTGTGACTGGGGATTTGTGTGCGGACTGGAGTTTGAGTTACATATCTGATTTTAAAAGGACATTCATATTAATGCAGTGTTCAGTTAATGAACAGTGTTCTAGAGGGAATTTTAATTGTATGACAATAGGAAGGTTAACGCTGACAGTATTTGCGGGGATACAAGCACTGTATTGCTCTCTTTATTTGCACAAGTGGGTAATTTTAACCTCAAAAATAATTTGATTTGGTTCAAGTTAGAGATCAAAATGTTGAATATTTGAAACAAGAACCCAACACATCATTAAATCAGCCACTAAAATAAAAACAAAATATGACGGTTGCTGGAGATCCAAAATAAAAACAGAGAGTGATGGGAAAAATCAGTAGGTCTGCCAGCGTCCATGGACTGGAAGATCCCACTGGCTGGACTGGCCGGAAATTTCCAGCCACTGTCCTTACAATGCCACTTAAGGACCAAGGGGTGCAGAACGGTGGCACAGTGGTTAGCACTGCTGCCTCACTGAGCCAGGGACCTGGGTCCAATTCCTGGTTTGGGTCACTGTGTGGAGTCTGCACATTCTCCTCATGTTTGCATGGGTTTCCTCCATGTTCTCCGGTTTCCTCTCACAATCCAAAGATGTGCAGGTTAGGTTGATTGGCCATGATAAATTGCCCTTCAGTGTCAGAGGGATTAGGAGGGTAAATATGTGGGGTTTCGGGGATAGGGCCTGGGTGGGATTGTTGTTGGTGCCGACGTGATGGGCTGAATGGTCTCCTTCTGTACGGTAGATTCTATGATTCTATGAATTGCTTCCCCACACCCCAGCAAACCTACACGGTGAACCACACCCATCCCACCTCCATGATCTCCCCCAGTCCCCTGAATCTCCTAACCCCGAACCCTCCCCGTATCAGCATCATTAGTCCAAGCTTGTTGTTGATGCAGACATAAACTTGCACTTATCTTAGTACTTCTGTTTTTATTCCTTTTGTTTTACTGTCATCCTTTTTTTCTCTTGGCAATTTATTTCCTACTCCTCCTCATTAAAGGAAATAGCTCCTCATTGATATTTAGATGACAAGGGACCATTTTGTATGTGTGAGCCTGTCCAGGACATTAGCATTTAACTTTACTGTGGAGGACATCATTGCTCAGCCTGGCCTTATTTCCATCTGCTATACACATGCATATCCACATTTCATTGAGGGCAAGGGCGTGTGAGGTTAGGGGGTGGAGGCGGGAATGAATCATGCATTAGCAAGCAGGATGGGATCCTTCCCTATCCCTAACTCATTACACTGAGGTCAATTATAGCACCCCTCTTTTGGATAAGACAAAATGTAATGCAAGAGTAAAAATGCATTGAGGGAGGTCACAGGGAGAAGGGCTGGATCATATACTGAGGGAAGTCTCCCCACACCACAGTATAAATGTCAGGGGTGAAATCATCTCCACTTACTAGGCAGACTCTTACCCCACTTCTTGAGTTCAGCTCTTTTGTCCATGTTTGGACTAAAGCAGTGATGAGATTAGGAACTGAGTGGCCTTGACAGAACACAAATTGAGTGTCAGTGAGCAAGTTATTGCTGAGTAAGAGCTACTTGATAGCACTGTCGATGACAAACTCCTTCATTGTGCTGAGGATTAAGAGTAGACTGATTGGGCAGCAATTGGCCGGGTTGTATTTGTCCTGTTTATTGTGGACAGGGCATACCTGGGCAATTTTCCACATCGTCAGGTAGATGCCACTGTTGTAGCTGGACTGGAACAGCTTGGCTAGAGGTATGGTTAGTACTGGAACACACAGTGGACTAGCCTTTGCAGTATCCAGTGCCTTCAGTACTTCTTGATATCACATGGAGTGAATCAAATTGGCTGAAGACTGGCATTTGTGATGATGGGTCCCTCAGAAGGGGACCAAAATGGATCAACCACTCAGCACTTCTGGCTGAAAATTGCTTCAAATGCTTCAGCCTGTATTTTGCACTGATGTATGGGCTCCTCCATCAATAAGTTGGGAACTTGTGGAGCCTCATCCTCCGATGAGTCGATAGGTTTTCCACCACCATTCATGCCTGGATGTGATTGGACTGCAGAGTATAGATCTGATCCATTGGTTGTGGGATTGCTAAGCTTTGTCTATCACATGCTGCTTCCACTGTTTCACATGCAAGTGCCAAATGGGGGAGATGGCGATGTAGTGGTAATATCCCTGGACTAATAAACCAGAGACCCAGGCTGTTGCTCTGGGAACACAGATGCAAATCCCATCATGGCAACTGGTGGTATTTGAATTCAATTCATAAATCTGAAATTGTTGTAGCAGCAAGAGTGCCATAAAACTATCATTGATTGCTGAAAAATTGTAAGGTGCTTTAGGGGAAAGGAGTCTGCCATTCTTACCTGATCTGGTCTACAGGTTACTCCAGACTCACAGTAACTCATAATTGCCCCCTGAAATAGCCTCGAAAGCCAATCAGTTAAAGGGAAATTGGGAATGAACAAGGTATGCTGGCCTTATCAGTGACACCCACATCCCAGGAAAGAATTTTTTTAAAAATAGTCATATGTTGTAGCTTCACCAGTTGACACCTCATTTTTAGGTGTGCCTGATGCTGCTCCAGCCTTGTCCTCCTGGACTCTTCATTGAATTCAATGAATTAAATAAATCTGGTCTATAAACTAGTATCAGTAATGGTGTCCATGAAATGGCCAGATTATTGTAAAAACTCATCTGGTATCTTTCAGGGAAGAAAATTTACTTCCCTTTCATGGTTTGTCCTGATACCTGGAAAGTTGGATGAGCAGTTGACATATAATCTATGTGGCACGGTGGCACGATGGTTTGCACTGCTGCCTCACAGCGCCAGGGATCCAGGTTCAATTCTGGCCTCGGTTCACTGTCTGTGTGGACTTTGCACGTTCTCTCCGTGTCTACATGGGCTTCCTCTGGGTGCTCTGGTTTCCTCGCACAGTCCAAAAATGCACAGGTCAGGGCCATTGGCCATGCTAAATTTCCTGTTAGTGTCAGGGGGACTAGCAAGGTAAATACGTAGGATTTAGGGGATAAGGCCTGGGTGGGATTGTTGATAGTGCAAGCTCAATGGACCAAATGGCCTTCTTCTGCTCTGTAGGGATTCTGTGATTCTATGAATAGCATTTAGGGATGTGGAACAAGTGCTGGAAAATGGGATTAGTCGTGGTTATTGTCGGTGCAGACTCAATGGGCTGAAGGACCTTTTCTGCACTGTATGACTCTCTGACTCTATATTTCATCCAGCCCTACAGCAATGAATCACATTGACTTTCTGAAATAACTGTGCAACTTGTAGTCAAGAATGTAACACCACCTTTTCAAGGACAATTGAGGATGGAAAATAAATACTGGCCTTCTCTAGCAGCTCCCAAATTCAGTCAATCAATAAAAAAAGCACTTTAATGCAGCCCACGATGAGAAATAGGATGAACTATCTGCACATTGTCATTGTTTAAAATTCAGAAAATGCAAAGTGAAACATATAAATTCTTGAAATTTTGCATTTTTCCAAATGCTTGCCTATTAATTCTTTACAATAAGATTACAATAAGATTAATAGAATAAGATTAATTTTCTATTCCGTCACTGGGTATAAAAAGTAGCCAGAGAAGTACATGGGTTACATAAGTCGAGTGCGAAAAATAACTGTACGTTTTTAACAATTTCTGTATTTTGTTGGCAGGATGAATTCTGCTGTCTTCAAATACCCCATCCTTCTTGCGCATGAAGAAAGGGTGAAATTATGAACTAGAAAGTGGTTCATACTGCGTTTTGTGGGCATGTGCCCATTGTGGTGGAGATAAGCAGCAAGCAATTTGGTGCTACCTCCTCATTTACATTAGAACATTAAGGGCTGGAGTAAGCTATTTGGCCCTTCAAGTCAGTTCGACCATACAACAAGATTGTGGCTGATCTTAATAAAAAAGTTTATTTATTAGTCACAAGTAAGGCTTACATTAACACTGCAATGATGTTACTGTGAAATCCCCCTAGTCGCCACACTCCAGTGCCTGTTCGAGTCAATGCACCTAACTAGGACGTCTTTCAGTCTGTGGGAGAAAACCAGAGCACCCGGAGGAAACCCACACAGGCACGGGGAGAACATGCAAATTCCACATAGACAGTGACCCAAGTCAGGAATTGATCCTGGGACCCTGGTGTTGTGAGGCAGCAGTGCTAACCACAGTGCCACCATACCGCCCATACCGCTTCGACCTCGACTGTACCTTCCTGCATTATCTCTGTTTACCTTAATTCCATTACAGCATTATAAGCTATGGGCAGAATTTAATGCCTCCCATGAGATGAGTTTGATGGCAGGGCAGGGGGACATTTAATTGGGTTGGATGGTGGCAGGTAGGGACCCCACTGCTTTCCTGCCCGAAGAAGTCTGGGGCAAGAGGCTGGTGAACAGCTTTCCAGCCCTGCCTCCAATTGGGACCCTTAATTGGGAAATTAATGCCTCATCCAGTGGCAAGCAGGAGACAGTTTTTTAAATTAATTCATGGGACATGGGCATCGCTGGCTGGATAGCATTTATTGCCCATCCCTATTTACCCTTGAGAAGGGGCGGTGAGCTGCCTTCTTGAAACACTGATTCAACAGAAGTCATTTCAGCGGGCAGTTGAAAGTCAACCACATTGCTGTGGCTCTGGAGTCACATGGAGGCCAGACCGGGTAAGGACAGCAGATTTCCTTCCCGAAAGGACATTAGTAAACCAGCTGGGCTTTTCTGGCAATCAGCAATGTTTTCCTGGTCATCAGTAGATTCTTAATTCCATACTTTTTTTATTGAATTCAAATTTCACCATCTACCATGGCGGGATTCGAACCCGTGTCCCCACAACATTAGCTGAGTTTCTGGATTAATAGTTCTCGTGATAATATCACTAGGCCATCACCTCCCCCTCCACCCTTCCATTTATAATGTGGAAAACCCAAAAAGTAAACCCTGTCACTGTTACTTGTAGCTTTCCCTCTTTCAAAAGTGCTCAGTGCCTAATTGAGGCATGCAACATCAGGAAGAGGGAGTGGGCTGCTAAGAACAACCCATGCCATTATTGCTGAATCCCCTCCCCTCCCCTCCCAGCAACCCCTACCCACCTATGGTCTGTGGTCCCTCACTGGTCCTGGGCCTTGAATGGGAGAAGTACCTGCAGCAGCCACCAGCATTTCAGAGCAATGTATTTAATTTCCTGAAAGGAGGCATTGCAAGGCTCTCGCTCCCCGCCCCCCCCCCCCCCCCCCCCCGCCACTCCAGCCTGTGGGTGAGATTCCTGTTACCCCCATTAAATATCACCCTATGGCCTGAATATACTCAACAATTCAGCATCCACAGCTCTTTGGGGTACAGAGTTCCAAAGATTCACAACACTTTGGGCCCGATTTTACCATTTTCATTCTAAGTGCTGAATCTGGGCGTAATGCAGGTCCAATTTGAAGATCTGCTTTCAGGCGCCCCCATACGCACTCAGCCATCTCCAGTCCCATTCGTGTTGTGGGCGGGGCTTAGCACGGCCGAAACGATCGGAGCTCTGAACTGCGCATGCGCAGTTAGAAAAAATTTGAAAAAGCGCCTCCGTGTCAGATCGCTCCCGAGCCGCAGAAAGTGGAGAAAGTGGCCCAGGAACGACAAGCGGGAGCGATGGTGCACACACACATCACTGTCCCCCTTATCCACCCCACCCCACTACCCACACACATCACTGTCCCCCTTATCCACCCCACCCCACTACCCACACACATCACTGTCCCCCTTATCCACCCCACCCCACTACCCACACACATCACTGTCCCCCTTATCCACTCCCCACTACCCACACACATCACTGTCCCCCTTATCCACGCTCCCCCACTACCCACACACATCACTGTCCCCCTTATCCATGCTCCCCCACTACCCACACACATCACTGTCCCCCTTATCCACTCTCCCCCACTACCCACACACATCACTGTCCCCCTTATCCACGCTCCCCCACTACCCACACACATCACTGTCCCCCTTATCCACGCTCCCCCACTACCCACACACATCACTGTCCCCCTATCCACCCCCCACTACCCACACACATCACTGTCCCCCTATCCACCCCCCACTACTCACACACATCACTGTCCCCCTTATCCACACCCCCCACCCACACACATCACTGTCCCCCTATCCACCCCCCACTACCCACACACATCACTGTCCCCCTTATACACACCCCCACTACCCATACACATCACTGTCCCCTTATCTACCCCCCCACTACCCACACACATCACTGTCCCCCTCATCCACCCCCCCACTACCCACACACATCACTGTCCCCCTTATCCACCGCCCCAGCACCCACACACATTGCTGTCCCCCTTATCCACCTCCCCGCTACCCAGACCGTACGCCACCCCTGTCCCCCTCCCCTCCCCACTGATCACCCACAGAGTGGCAGCGGACCCCCCTGCTCCCAACCAAAGATCCATCTGCCCCCCCACCACCAGAGATCCATCTGCTCCCGCCACGAGAGATCCATCTGCCCCCCCCCACCAGAGATCTATCTGCCCCCCCCACCAGTGAGCGATCAGGCCTCTCCCCCCCCCCCGCCCCACCGAGATACATCTTACCCGCCTCCCTCCTCCCTCCCCAGACAACGATCTGGCCTCACTCCCCCCTCCCCACTGCAGAGAATGGTCTGGCCTCACCCACCACCCCCCCCACCATACAACGATCTGGCCTCACTCACCCCCCCCCCCCCCGACAACGAACTGGCCTCACCCCCCCCCCCCACCCCCCACCCAGAGAATGGTCTGGCCTCACTCCCCCTCCCCTCCAGAGGAACATCTGATCTGCCTCCTCCTCCCTCCCCACCAGACAATGTTCAGCCTTCCCCCACCCCCCCATCACCAGACAACAGTCGGCCCTCTCGCCCCCCCCCCCGCCACAGAGATACATCTGACCCGCCTCCTCCTCCTACCCTCCCCCAACCAGACAATGATCTGACCTCACTCCCCTCCTTCCCCCACAACCAGAGAATGATCTGCCCTGCCTCCCTCCTCCCCCCCACCAGAGAGCTGTTGGAAACACTGAACGCGGTCTTCAGAAGCTGGAGCGTCCGTTTCAGACTTTTATTTAGCAGGTCCACTAGGGCGCGGTTCCGGATTGGCAAACGCAGTGGTAAAGGGGGAAATGCTGATAAAGTTGGGCAGGCAGTTCATTAATTCAATTTAAATGCATGCAAATGCATTGAAATCGCCGTTACACCCGAATCGAATCGCCGCCATTCCCGAGTTTCGGTAAAGTGGCAGTCTGCGCGGATGCGGGTGCGGATTGTGTTACTGGCCTCACACCCGACTTTAACACGTTTTCGCGCCCGAAAATGGGCGCAATGCAATGGTAAAATCGGGCCTTTTGAGTGAAGAAATTTCCCCTTAGTTCAGTCTGATAAGGTCAGTCCCTTATTCTGAGATTGTGACACTGTGTTCAAGATTCCTCAGCCAGGGGAAACATTGGATGGGATTTCTTGGCCAAGTACACTCCAAGACTGGAAATTCCTGCCCGAGGTCAGCAGTCCGTCAAATTTTCTGTCTCGCCGCTATGATTCCTGCAGTGGGCGGGATGGGAAAATAATCTCAGAATCTACATGGTCATGCCCTTCATAGTTTATACGTTACAATTAGACAACTTCTCAATCTTCTAAACCCCAGGGAATGTCAACCCAGACTGCTCATCTCCCCTCGTAGGGCAATCCCTTTACTCCAGGAATTAGTCAAGAGAAACATTTCTGCACTGCCTCTAAGGCAAACACGTCACAGTCTATCACCATTCAAAAATATATTCTGCTTTTCATTGTTTCTTACAAAGGTGGACAACTTCACACTTCTTCAAATTGTATTCTACCTGCCATGATCATGCCCACTCACTTCCAGCCTCCTTATATCTTCCTCCATGCTAACTATCCCACCTAACTTCGTATCATCAGCAAATTTGAATTGATTACACTCAGTCTCCTGATCTAACCAATTTATAAATATATATAGATTATAAATAGAGGCCCAATTACTGATTCTTGGAGAACTCCACTCGTTATAACCTGCCAACCTGAAAATATCTTGTTTATTCCTACTCCCTACTTTCTGAGGATTAACCGGTCCTCAATCCATGCTAATAAATTATCTCCAGTCCCATGAGGCCTAATTAGCTGTAATACTCTTGTGTGGCATTTCATCAAATGCTTTTATTAAAATTCAAATACACTACATCCGCTGGCTCAACTTTATCCATTTTAATAGTTACGCTCTCAAAGAATGTGGCAGGCACACCTCCCAAACAGTGTTGCACATTCACAGATGTCTGTTCTCTCTGTTGCAAGACAAAGGGAAACAATAGAAGGAAACCGTGCAGAACAGGAACAATGATGCTTACACCTCTGCAGCCCAATGGAGGAGACAGTTCTCTACATCATGGCCAACTGAAACAAAGCCTGTGGCATTTGACATTGCTGAGAACATAGGTGATGATGGCATATCCATTCTCAACTCCAAGATTACCCTCATCCTGGTATCCAGTATGATGAGAAAGCTGCAAGAAGTGTGACCATGGGCTTCATGCTACTGCCCTGACTCACTTCCATAACTACAAATGTCCCTCTTTTGTTGTCCTACTTTTAAACATCCAGGCACCGCTGCATGCCCGATTATCGCAGCCCTCGGAGGAGGGGGAGGAGAGACAGCAACTTTGCAGCACTTGTGAAACATTTTCATCATTTGACCTGACACTCACAGCCACCAGGTCAGACATTGGCACAACATGTACTTTGGCAGGTGCCATCAGCTTGTGGAAAGTCCACAGTAAGGGTCAGGAAAAAGAATAGTTTGTCTGCCAACTCACCAAAGACTCATAGATGAATTCTGCTGCAGAGGACTCAGATGAGGAACATAGTAACTAGAAGAAGCCATTTCACCCCTTGCACCTCTCTCACCTTTCAATGAGACTATGGTTGATCAGTACCCTAATTCTATATGACTCTTTACATCATTGGTTAAAATCTCTACTGATCTTTTGTGTGTGAAGGTCTTTCCTCATTTCACTCCTCCAATTGCTCGGCTCTGTCCTAGTCACATATTCCCCATATTGTTCAAGAGTTGCATGCACAAGACAGTCCTCAGTTTGCAAGAGATGTTGGGGTGAGTGCAACACTGCCATAGTGCTGCGGCACACCACTCTAATTGTGGCAGACTGGTTCCTGCCTTCCATCTCCATGTTCAGCGGATCTACATGGAAAGTATCGTATTGTTGGACCCATGGACCCTCCTCTGTACTCATCTTGAACCAGTAATGTGTCTGGGGTTGGGGAGTTCAGGGGTCTCCTTCCCCCTGGTGCCACACATCGAAAAAGGGGCTGTGGAATGGGCAGTGGGGAAAGAGGTTGGATGGTGGGGAAGGAATGGGGGGTGGGCAAAGGCTCACAATGTACAATGCCAGGCAGAAGGGCAAGGAAGTCAATGAGGAAGATGAACAATGGAAGGCAGAGGGAAGCTGGACCCTGACAAGGCTACATGAAAAGCTCACAAACAAGGGAGGTCAAAGAGGTACCAGATCATCCCCTGGAAGGGGATGATGAAGACTCCAGATGTAGTGGGTAGAGGTCCAAGTGGGGCACGGCCAGGTGATGGGCTCGGGGACAGGGTTGTTGAGTCGAGGAACAGACTTTTTTTTGAGACTACTTGCCTTTTGCTCCTGGGATCCAGACCCCTGTACGGTCTGATGAAGGCAGGGGGTTGGAGAAAGCGAAATCAGTGTGCTGGACTGGTGTTTAAATATGGCACTATGACTTTCAAACCCACCAGCTGATGGCAGATGGATGAATCAGTTGTCAGCCTGCCAGGTGACTCAGAGGGGAATGCATAATTAATGAGTGTTCAATCTGGCATGATAGCCAATCTGGCCAGTAGGGAAGGTGCAGCTGGAGTTACCCACCACTGCACTTAGGGGGCAATTCTCCCATAAAAATCCTAAGTGTCGAATTTGTGTAAAAACTGGAGTAAGTCCCGCTGGTTTTCTGAGCGGGATTTTCAAAATGAATCTCCCACACTCTGTGCATTGTAGAGTGCACAAGCGCGAATCTCATGGAAAATCAGGAGGCGGGGCCTATTCCCATCAGAGAGGCTGGCAGTACAGCGCTGAGTGAGCCACTGCGCATCAGTCAGAGTGCGGATCATAGAAATCGATGTGGAGCTGACAGCATTGGAAATCTGGTTGCCGGAGACTCATGGAGGCTGTGGCGCCCAGCGGGGAGTCCGCAATACGGCCTCCACTTGAGTCTCCTGGCCCACTGCGCTACAAAAGCAGCACAGTGGGCTGGGAGAATCAGCCCCTTAGTCTCAAAATAGGAGGATTTTGCCCTTAATCTACTCTGTCCGTTCCCCTTAATATTTTGAAATCTTCAACTCACCTTTTAACCTTCCAATTTCCAGTGAATACAACCTCAGTTAGTGCAATCACACCTCACAATTTAGGCCTTAGTGTGCAACGATCATTCTGGTAAATGCATCACCTAAAGGTATTCAAAATAATAGTGAATAGCTTAGGCCGCAACACACCACAAGCCACAAACTATCCTTTCCCCCAACCAGTCAATTAGAGTATCTGTCCATTATTCATTTTCCCTCCTTCCAATCAGACAATTTCTAAAACAGGTCAATAATTTGCTGTCAATTAGAGGAGCTAAACAGGCTCTTATGAAGGACTTGATCAATTGGCTTCTGGGAGTCTTTAAAAGTAACAACAATAGACATTCTATCAAAGACGCTGGTCAAATACATATTGGTTTTCTTTTATCAGCTGAAAATGTTCAAGATATTCAGTTACCCTATGTCTAATTACAGACACTAGTAATTCCCAACAACAGATGATAGACTAACTTGTGTACAATTCCCTGCTTTCCCCCTTTTATCTTTCTTAAAAGCACAGTGACCTGTACAACGTTGTACCCTCAAAGATTGGCTCGCAAATTGAGCAAATTTTACAATGTTATTTGATTTGATTTGATTTTGATTTGATTTATTATTGTCACATGTATTAACATACAGTGAAAAGTGTTGTTTCTTGCGCACTATACAGACAAAACATACCATTCATAGAGAAGGAAAGGAGAGAGTGCATAATGTAGTGTTACAGTCATAACTAGGGTGTAGAGAAAAATCAACTTAATGCAAGGTAAGTCCATTCAAACGTCTGACAGCAGGGAAGAAACTATTCTTGAGTCAGTTGGTACGTGACCTCAGACTTTTGTATCTTTTTCCCGATGGAAGAAGGTGGAAGAGAGAATGTCCGGGGTGTGTGGGGTCCTTAATTATGCTGGCTGCTTTGCCGAGGCAGCGGGAAGTGTAGACAGAGTCAATGGATGGGAGGCTGGTTTGCGTGATGGATTGGGCTACATTCACGACCTTTTGTAGTTCCTTGCGGTCTTGGGCAGAGCAGGAGCCATACCAAGCTGTGATACAACCAGAAAGAATGCTTTCTATGGTGTATCTGTAAATGTTGGTGAGAGTCGTAGCTGACATGCCAAATTTCCTTAGTCTTCTGAGAAAGTAGAGGCGTTGGTGGGCTTTCTTAACCAAAGTGTCAGCATGGGGGGACGAGGACAGGGGCTGTTGGCGATCTTGACACCTAAACACTTGAAGCTCTCGACCCTTTCTACTTCGTCCCCACAGGGACATGTTCTCCTTTACGCTTCCTGAAGTTGATGACAATCTCCTTCATTTTGTTGACATTGAGGGAGAGATTATTGTTGCTGCATCAGTTCACCAGATTCTCTATCTCATTCCTGTATTCTGTCTCATCATTGTTTGAGATCCGACCCACTATGGTGGTGTCGTCAACAAACTTGAAAATCGAATTGGAGGGGAATTTGGCCGCACAGTCATAGGTGTATAAGGAGTATAGTAGGGGGCTGAGAACACAGCCTTGTGGGGCACCAGTGTTGAAGATGATCGTGGAGGAGGTATTGTTGTCTATCCTTACTGATTGTGGTCTGTGAGTTAGGAAGTTCAGGATCCATTCACAGAGGTAGGTGCCGAGGCCCAGGCCATGGAGTTTGGAGATGGGTTTTGTGGGAATAATAGTGCTGAAGGCTGAGCTGCAGTCAATAAATAGGAGTCTCACATAGGTGTCCTTGTTATCTAGGTGTTCCAGGGTTGAGTGCAGGGCCAGGGAAATGGTGTCTGCTGTGGACCTGTTGCGGCAATAGGCAAACTGTAGTGGATCCAGGTAGTCCGGGAGGCTGGAATTGAATTGTGCCTTGACTGCACGGTAGGGATTCTATGATACTATGGCAGTCACCTGAGGACAGAATTGAACACAGAACCCTGACGATGTGAGGCAGCAGTGCTAATTATTTTGCTACCGTGCCACCTTTACTGATATTATTAAGTTTACATTAATTTTGGTGAGTCACTGTCCCTGATTTTGATATTAGTTTCTTTGGGTTTTTTAAAAGTTAATCTGGCTTCTTCTCCTATAGTAAATGCTGACAAACTGCTGAAGCTTCCCTAAGGATGTGAAAAACTGGAGCTGGAACCACTTCAGGGATTTGAAGCCCCCTCTGTGGGAAGCAGTTAATCATTGGAATTATCACAGAGGCTCCTCCTTCATTGGCATGGAGACAGATTCCTTATCTAATTAAAAGTGGCAGGAGGTCTCTCAAAACTAGAGACCTACCAGCTTGAAAACTGAAGGACTAATCAGAGGCCTACCTGCTTGAAAGACACAGTAGGTTGTGATGGACGGTAGGTGCTTCAACATGGAGGAGCCATCTCAACATTTTAAAAAACAGTTCCAGCAATCAGGTCACCAATTTGGAGGGAGCCCCTCCTCATGGTGGCATGTGGCTGCTCTTGCACCCAGGTAGGCAGGGAAAACCTTTGGTCTGCTGGAGCACCTCACCCCAGCCTGCTGCAAAGTGCACACCATCTGAAACCTAAATTCGTCCCTATCAGTTTGGGAAACTGGAGGCTGACAGAAAAATTCCAGTCAGTCTCCTAATTAGCATTCTGCCTCATGCATATTCTTGTGTCCTGAGTGCCTCCATTCCCACCTCCAGCAGGTCCCGACATTCCAATGCAACTTGAGTACCAACTCTTGGCTGACCATTGAAAAAAATATTCTTGCAAGTGTCACGTTGATCCTGACCCATTTCTTTTCCTTAAAATAGTAATAAAAATGTTTTGTGTTGATTTTGATTTGTCCCTCAAGTGTTTTTTCATGTTTTATTTTTGTATCTTTTATCTCTTTTGTGACCCTTTGCTGTTTTTTGTATCATGCAAATTTGTGAGGATTGTGCTTTTTTAAACATTTTTGTATGCTTTATTCTTTTCATTTTATATTTTCTCTTCCCTCTTTAGTTATCCGTGGCACAGTGATTTTCCCCCCTCAGGGGTATAAACTGGTTCTGTATCACATTAAATTATTTTTTTGAGCACCACACACTGACCTTCTGTCATTTTACCCATTAACATTCTTGCCCAGTTTACAGTGGGCCATATTTATCTTATCCCGTTCAGTCAATCTTATCTAAATTTAAGGTATTAGTAGCTGTTTAATGTTTCTCTATTTCAAACATTGTGTTAAATGTGATCATATTATGATCACTATAAGATAAATCCTGCTCCTTTAGGCTGTTAACTAAATCTACCACACTCCTAAATTTTATATAGTACACCCCCTTGGTGGTTAGAGGACATACTACTGCAGAAACCTATCCCGGATATGCTTCTAGAAATTCCAGTCTTTCTGATTTATCAAGGAAAGACTTTCATTTATATAACTCCTTTCATGGCCACTGGATCACAAAGCTCTTTACAGTCAGTGAAATAACTTTGAGGTGTAGTCACTGTAGTAATGTAGGATATGTGATAGTCAACATCCGCTCAGCAAACTGCCACAAACAAAGTTGTGACAGACCCCAGGTGAGGCTCCCCAAATTTGTTAATCCGGGAGAGATCCCTCAATTTGTTCCCATCAAGCTGTTTTACCCCAGGTGAGAAGTGATGAACTGGCTCCCATTTCCTTATTCCACACCCTCTGTTGCTCACAACAAGATTAATCTAAAAAGAATCTCTCCCTCTGGGGTTCCCTTTTCCCAGTCCCAATACTTATATTTGAAAAGGAGTTAATTTAGCCAGGCTTTCAGTGGTTAGCATTGCTGCCTTCACAGCGCCAGGGACCTGGGTTCGATTCCCGGCTTGGGTCACTGTCTGTGTGGAGTTTGCACATTCTCCCTGTGTCTGCGTGGGCTTCCTCTGGATGCTCTGATTTCCTCCCACTGTCCAAAGGTGTGCAGGTTAGGTGAATTGGCCATGCTAAATTCTCCCTCAGTGTACCCAAACAGGCGCCGGTGTGTGGCGACCAGGGGATTTTCATAGTAACTTCATTGCAGTGTGAAACTTTAAAGATGGAGTGAGTTTATTAATGGCTAAAAGCAAGAAAATTATAAGACACATGTATATATATTGATACAGATTAGAATTGCGAATTGAGTCCAAAGTAAGTAAGTTTAAAAAGGATACAAAATAGCCCTTGATTCATGAGGAGTGGATGATTGAGAATTGCAGTCAATGTGCTTTGAGATTCCAGTAGCGCTGGCTTCAGCAGGTGAATAGTTGGTTTTGTGATTCCTTTGTTCTACAGTCTGGTGGAGAAGCTTCCCTGTTTCCATTTCAGTTTTGGTCTTTGCTACCCTTAGCATACTTCAGCAATCAGAGAGAGAGATAGAGATGTATCTTCAAAAAGCTTTTGCAGGGCGTTGCTGCTGTTGGCTGTTCCGACACCTCAGCACTGGTGTACACACACACACACACACAAACGCGCGCTTGTGGGGCAGCTGACTTTTATCCCACTCTTTGTATATTGTGGATGGCAAAATCCGCAAATCTGTCTGGACATTACACATAAATATCTCTTGATGAGATGATACTCATTTAAGAAAGCCCACCAATGCCTCTACTTTCTCAGGAGTCTAAGGACGTTTGGCATATCCGCTACAACTCTCACCAACTTCTACAGATGCACTATAGAAAACATTCTTTCTGGTTGTATCACAGCTTGGTATGGATCCGGCTCTGTCCAAGACCGTAATAAACTACAAAGGTTCATGAACGAAGCCCAGTCCATCACTCAAACCAGCCTCTCATCCATTGACACTGTCTATACTTCCCGCTGCCTCGGAAAAGCAGCCAGCATAATCAAGGACCCCATGAACCCCGGACATATTCTCTTCCACCTTCTTCATAAGAACTTGAGAACTAGGAGCAGGAGTAGGCCATCTGGCCCCTCGAACCTGCTCCGCCATTCAATAGGATCATGGCTGATCTTTTCGTCGACTCAGCTCCACTTACCCGCCTCCATCGAGAAAAAGATACAGAAGTCTGAGATCACGTACCAACCGATTCACAAACAGTTTCTTCCCTGCTGCCATCAGACTTTTGAATGGATCTACCTCATATTAAGCTGATCTTTCTCTACACCCTAATTGTGACTGTAACACTACACTCCTTTCCTTCTCTATGCACGGGTATGCTTTGTCTGTATAGTGTGCAAGAAACAATACTTTTCACTGTATGCTAACACATGTGACAATAATAAATCAAATCAAATCAAATAATTTCCATTTATTTCCCATTGTCTCCATCGGAGATGGCAATTAGTTTGTGTATGCTTTAGAAGTATCTTTGTCTGGAAACAGGCTGGGGTTCTATTGTCTCTCAAACTATCACCCTCCAGCTATTCAGATAGTGACTGAGTTTAAATCCTCAGCAACCTTTGGCTTGTATGTCCATTTTTTAAAAAACTCACAGGTCCTAACTAAAGTTCAATATTTTCAGGTGTAATTTGGTGTTCACATAATAATAATAATAGCAATGTGATAATGACTGGATAATCTGCTATTGTGATGTTGATTGAAGAATAAATATTGACCAGGATACCAGCGATAACACCCCTGCTCTTCTTCAACAAAATGCCATGGGATCTTTTACACTTGCCCAACCAGGCAGATGGGGCTTATGTTTAATGTCTCACGTTTGCACCTCCGACAGTGCAGTTTTCACTACTGTTTTGGAGCTTTCAGTCTCATTTTTTGTGCGCAAATCCAGAAGTGGGATCTAAACCCAGAACCTTGTGATTCAGAGGTGAGAGTATGACCAACTGAGCCACAGCTGGCACAATAAACTGGAAGTTAAAATCCCCCATTAAAACCACACCGTCGTTGATATTTGCTTGTCTGATTTCAGCACGTACACACTTCACAGCTGCTATCAGGGGACCTATACACAATTCCCAAGACTGTCTTAAATTATTTTTCAATTTAATTCTTCCCATAACATCTCCACTGCTTGCTTTTGTCTTGTTTAATCCTTTATTCTAATCATTGCAGTGATTTCATCCCTAATCACGAAGGCTACTCCACGCACACTTAATATTTTTTTCTATCCTGTAGACCTTGTAATCTGGCATATTTAGTTTTAGGCTGTCTTGCAGTCATGTCTCAATAATGGTGACCATGTTATTTCTTCCAAGTTGAATTTGCATTCAACGGCTCAGTCAGCATAACTTAAATCCATGCATTCATACAAAGAATTCTTATTTGTGGCACACATCCAAACCTGTTTTATTTATGTTTCTGATTTGTCTCCTGGTTTAATCACTCTACGTCATTTATATTTCCCTTTATCTGTAATACCCACAGCACAATTTCTGACTGATACCTTACTCTCTCCCCTTTCACTTGTTTATCACAGCTGGTGGGTTTGAAGTTAGGGGAGTTTGCAAAATCTAGCAAGTGGACTTCCTGTCACCTACCTGCCTTCCTCAATCAATTTATGATTTTATGGGGTACAGGGGAAGCATTGGATTACCCACCTACTCTTGAGACCTGTTGAGGTCCTTAAGTGACCACCGCTGGTATGATTACCCACAGCAAGGGATGATTAACACCATGAGGGAGGCTTGGTAGCTTTAGCTAGACAGGCTGGGGTGGAAGTTTTAGTGAGGAACTGAAGGTAATCAGCATTAGTAGAGAAATGGTTTGGGGGAAATTGATGGGATTGAAGGTGGTTAAATCTCCAGGTCCTGATAATCTTCATCCCTGAGTATTTAAGGAAGTGACCCTGGAAATAGTCGATCCACTGGTGGCCATTTTCCAAAATTCTTTGGACTCTAGACTGATTCCTACAGACTGGAGGGTCGCTAATGTAAGCCCACTTTTCAAAAAGTGAAGTAGTGAGAAAACAGAACTTTAGGCCAGTGAGCCTAACATCAGTACTGGAGAAGTTGTTAGAGTCTATTATCAAGGATTTCATAACTCAGCATTTGGAAGGCAGTGGTATTATCAGACAAAGGCAGCATGGACTTACAAAGGGGAAATCATGCTTGACGAATTTATTTATTTTTGCGGATGTAACTAGGAGAGTGGACTGAGGAGAACCAGTGCTGCTCATCATCTAGCTGGTTAATAAGGACTGTCCTTCATGATGACAAAGTTGTGCAGCATGTAGCAGGCCACCACTATTCTTGATCCTGCTGCCTACTGCAAGGTTTTTCCAGAATTTTGAATGGAACTGAACATTGCGCAGTCATCAGTGCACTTTGCAAATTCTGACCTTATAATGGAAAGAAGATCATTGATGAAGCAGCTGAAGATGGTCAGGACGAAGGCAATAAGCTGAGGAACAGCTGAGATGACTGGCCACCAACAACCACAGCCATTTTCTTTGTGCCAGGTATAATTCCAATAAGGTGATGAAGTGCAAATGGTCGAGAGCTTCAAGTTTCTAGGTGTCCAGTTCACCAACAACATGTCCTGGTCCCTCCACACTGACGCTATAGTTAAGAAAGCCCACCAACGACTCTACTTTCTCAGAAGACGAAGGAAATTCAGCATGTCCATTTCAACTCTTACCAACTTTTACAGATGCACCATAGAAAGCATCCTTTCTGATTGTATCACAGCTTAGTATGGCTCTTCCTCTGTCCAAGACCGCAAGCAATTACAAAGAGCTGTGAACGAAGCCCAGTTCATCACACAAACCAGTCTCCCATCCATTGACTCTGTCTACACTTCTTGCTGCCTTGGCAAAGCAGCCAGCATAATCGAGGACACCACGCACCCCGAACATACTATCCTCCATCTTCTCCCGTCGGGAAAAAGATACAAAAGTCTGAGGTCACGTACCAACCGACTCAAGAACAGTTCTTCCCTGCTGACATGAGACTTTTGAATGAACCTACCTTGTATTAAGTTGATCTTTCTCAACACCCTAGCTATGACTGTCACACTACATTCTGCATCCTCTCCTTTCTTTCTCTATGAACGGTATGCTTTGTCTGTAAAGCACGCAAGAAACAATATTCTTCACTGTATACTAATACACGTGACAATAATAAATCAAATCAAATCAGTGGCGAGCTTTCCCCCTGACTACTATACATGGTTGGAGGGAACGTGAGTTGTGGGACTGTGGGTGAGTGGGAAATTGTGATTATTGTTACTAGTATCACTTTTGGATGAGTGCTTCATGGACAATCCACACAGAAAGAGTGACTCTAGGTTGCCTCCTGCCTTCCTCTTCCTTCTTTCAACTCCTCCGCTGCTCATCATCTAACTGGTAATAATACTGTCCCTCATGATGACAAAGTTGTGCAGCATGTAGCAGGCCACCACTATTCTTGATCCTGCTGTATACTGCAAGGTTTTTCCAGAGCTGTCTAGGCAGCCAAAGCATTGTTTCAGCACACTGATGGTCTGCTTCAGGTGACAACATGGCTTTCATTGTATTCATGCTGGGCAACTGTGCATGGACTGCATACAGGAGTCATCACCATGTCAGCAGCAGCTAGACCTTGTCACCCTGTAGCTAGCCTTTGATTTGTTGTGGCAGCTGAAATGTAGTTGGCATAGCAGATTGGCATAGTGCTACAGAATAAAGGTTTTGTGGCCTCTGCCAGGAATCCAGACATACAGATGAATGATCCACTGTGTATGGCTGCATACCAGCTGACCATTGAGAAACAGAATCCCTTTTGTGCCCAGTATAGATCCCAGTAGACACACTGCAATCGCAAAGTGACATGCATACAGTCGGTGGAAACCTGCCCACAAGTAATCCTACAATCCTCCCAAAGCCACATCCTCGCTCTGCCTGCTGCTCTTTGGCAGAATGGAGTGAAATGTAATTTGTTCTCGACAGTCTCAGTGACCTGCCTTATGCAACAATGGACAGCAAATTATGAGATGCAGCCAATATCTCCAGCTACAGCTGGACGGAGCCAGACACACAAAAACTGATTATCATAGTCACCTTCCCTTGTCCTGCTCTGAGGTTGCAGTTATGGCTGCAGTACTTGGCAAAGTTCAATCTGGATGTCCATACTGAAGCAGAGACATCCCATTGATTGTTCCTCATTGAGGTTCAAGACATCATCGCTGAAATTTGTGTAAAGCTGTTGAGAGATTTAAATTAATATTGAGAAGATTAAGAAGAAGAATTTCTGCCTGCGCACTATGAGTGCAAAAGCCATTTGCTGACAGTCTGGCTCCTTCTCTTCCCTGTTCCAGCAGCTTGTCCTATTCTGTGTGGTCTCTGTTCTTTCATGCTGAACATGAAGAGAAATGCCTACGACTCCATGTCTGGAAGCAACTGGTTTGCCCAGAAACCTTGAAGTCAGTGTAAACACCTTCAGCATTTGCACAGTCCCCTGTAGACCTTTGCAGCTTTAAACAACTATAAAAAAGTACTCGACACGTGTAGAATCATAACAACAGTCAGAAGGAATCAGTCAGCAAATAATCTGTAAATCATTAATGATTCTTTGGATAGTTCTAGTAAGGTGAGGGTATCCTTCCTGGATGTGTGTTCAGCTGAGGAAGATGAAGAGAGGATTTTAGCTGGAGTGTTGAGCTTCAAAATGGTTGTGCTGGTGTTAAATGCGCATTGCATGGTGATTGACATCATGATCTGCCCTCTCTGCATTTATATCATAACACAATAAAAAATCCTAAGTGCTACACAGGGGAAAAACAACACAAAGTATGATTCCGAGCCACATAAAGAGATATTAGGATTGATGACCATAACTTGGTCATTTAGGTGGGTTTTAAGGTGTGCTTTAAAGGAAGAAAATAAGATAGAGAAGTAGAGAGAGGGTTGTAGGGAGGCAATTCCAAAGCTGGGGCAAGACAACTGAAGATGCAATCACCAAAAGTAAAGCGATTAAAATTGGGGGTGTACAAATTGACAGGGAGAAGAATAGAATCCATAACTAGAGAATGAGGTTTGGAATGGCACCCAGAAAGATTGGATTCAGTCTTCTAGTATTTAATTGGAGGTCATTTCTGCTCATTCAGTATTGGATGGTCGATAAACAGTATGATTGTTCAGCAACAATAGATGTGTTCAGAGAGGTAATGGTGGGTGTTGTCAGACGAGGGTTGTGAGACTTTGGAGTTGTCTTTCTCAAAGGTGGTGGAGGGAGAGTTCTTGAATATGCTTAAGGTAGAGGTAGATAGATTTGTGATAAGCAAGGGGGTGAAAGATTATCAGGAGTAGGCAGGTTACATGTGAAAACTAAAACTCTAGCTCGAATTTTTGCAGGGGCAGAGAGTGTCTCAGGGTTAGGCAAAATGGTGCAGGGACACTGATTCTGGAAATTCCCCCAACCCAGATGCACCTTCTACCAGTTTTACTGGGGCTGTTGTGGAATGAGGGCGGGTTGTAGGTTGTATATCTGTGGTTCACAGAGGCAGATGCACGTGTAAAAGCGCCATTTTCATAATCTAGTTTTCTGAAGTACAACATGTGGGCTTTACACTTTTCAGGAGAAGGAGTAAACTTACTAGAATTCTTTGTGGAGTATTATTTTGGAGAGGTAAGGAATCCTATGGATAGGTCCAAAAATCCATTTGGGGGAGGTCAAATATTTCATTCTCTCTGTTAACATAAGCCACAGGGTTATCATTATATGAATTGTGCAGCATGCCTGACTTCACAACATACAAACATATGATTTAGTAGCAGGATCAGGCCATTCGGCCACTTGAGTCTCCTCCATTATTCGTGCCTGATTTGATTTTAACCTCAATTTCTTATTCCTGCCTACTCCTGATAACCTTTCACCCCCTTGCTTATCATAAATCTATTTACCTCTACCTTAAGCATATTCAAGAACTCTCCGTCCACCACCTTTGAGAAAGAGAATTCCAAAGTCTCACAACCCTCAGTGTGAATTTTTTCCTTATCTCTGTCCTAAATGGGCAACCCCTTATTTTGAAACAGTAATCCCTATTTCTAGATTCTCCCATGAGAGGAAACATCCTTTCTGCAACCACCCTATCATGTTCTCTCAGGATCTTATATATTTCAATCAAGTCACCTCTTACTCCTCTAAACTCCAGCAGATACAAGCCAAGTCTGTCCAACCTTTCCTCATTTGGCATCCCACCCGTTCCACATATTCATCTAATAAATCTACTCTGGAGCACTTTTGATGCGTTTATGTCTTTCCTTAAATAAGGAGACCAATACTGTACACAGTAGTCCAGATGTGGTCTCAACACTGCCCTGTATAACTGAAGCATTTCTGTCCTTCCTTAAACACAGTGACCAGTACTGTACACAGTACTCCAGATGTGGTCTCACTCGTGTGCTTTATAACAGAAGCATAGCCTTTCTACTTTTGTATTCAATTCCCCTTACAATCAATAATAATTCTCCAGTAGATTTGCTAATTACTTGCTGCAACTGGTGCTAACCTTTCTTGATTTGTGAACTAGGATACCCAGATCCTACTTCATCTCAGAGCTCTGCAATCTATTACCATTTAGATAATATGCATTTTTTTATTCATCCTGCCAAAATGGACAACCTCACATTTTCCCACATTATACTCCATTTGGCAGATCTTTGGCCACTCACTTAACCCATCTATATCCTTTTTGTAACCTCCTTATGTCTCCTTCACAATTTACTTTCCTACCTCTCTTTGAGTCATCAACAAAGTTAGTCACACCATTGGTCCTTTTATCCAAACCATTTATATAAATTGTAAAGAGCTGAGGCTCCAGCACTGATCCCTACTCGTCAAATCAGAAATGACCCATTTATTCCTATTCTCTGTTTCCTGTTTGCTAGTCAATTTCGATCCATATCAAAATGTCACCCCTATACCATGAGCTTTTATTTTATGCAATATTCTTTAATTTTCTGCAATAATCTTTAATGAGCCTCTTATCAAATGTCTCCTGAAAACCTAAGTCCAGTACGTCCACCAGTTCCCCTTTATCCACAGCACCTGTTACTTCTTCAAAAGACACCAGTGACTTCATCATTTGTACAATTTCCACCAGGACCGTGATCAAGAACAAGAATTGTGTGTGTTTTCTTTACCTTATCTCTCCAGACTCAGGGTGCAGAGGCAAGTTGTAGGAGTTGCCATCCTTGTTGAAGTAACGATCTCAGCTGTTATTACTACATTCGTCTTTAATCACTGGGCCACTAAAGAAACCACTGTGTCTTTTTCCCCCGGTAGTAAATCTCTAGTTGAGGCCAAAGCATTGTGTGATTTCAAGAAGTAAGATATACCCCTTGGGGCTAAAGGGATATAGGGGGAAGGTGGGATCAGGATATTGAATTTAATGATCAACCATGATCAAAATGAATGGGAGAGCAGTCTCAAAGGGCCTACTCTTGTTTCTATTTTCTACGTTTAAATAAAGTTAAAATTTATTTATTGGTCACAATTAACACTGCAATTACTATGAAATTCCCACCACACTCCAGCACCTGTTCAGGTCATTGCACCTAACCAGCATGTCTTTCAGACATGCTGGGAGGAAACCAGAGCACCCAGAGGAAACCCACACAGACATGGGAAGATCAAGCAAACTCCACACAGACAGTGACCCAAGCCAGGAATTGAACCCAGGTCCTGTGGTGAACCATCGTTGGTTCCCACTGTGGGGTTGTTCTAATGTTGTTGTTGGGCTAGGGTGTTCACACTGTGGGATTGTTCTAATGTTGTTGTTGGGCTAGGGTGGGATTAATACACCTGTGGTTGTTACTGTTGTGGCACATCCCAGTCGGGCTCCGCCTCCTGGGTGAGGCATAAGACCCCCTGCTCGGGCGGGACCTCGTCAGTCTGGGGTGGTGTACTTACGTTCTAGTAGTTCCTTTGTTAGGCAATAAAAGCCTTCAGTTACCGAAGCCTCGTGTCTTGAGTTCAATTGTCGTGCATCAATTTTATTGCCTAACACTAAGCTCTCGACGGAAAGGAGAGTATGGAACAAATCTTAAAGCCAGAGCGTCTGACGCTGGATCCACGTGCGGTGGGCGCCTCTAACACCTTCGACCACTGGCTGAAGTGTTTTGAGGACTACCTGGCAGCCTCCGCAGCGGTCATCACAGATGACGACAGACTCCGGGTCCTCCATGCGAGGGTAAGCGACACTGTCTACCTCGCGATCCGTGCGGCCACCACTTACCCGAGGGCCCTCGAGCTTTTAAAAAAGCGCTACACAAAACCTCCCAATGAGATCCACGCTCGTTACCTCCTCGCTACACGACGTCGGCAGTCGGGCGAAACCATGGAGGACTACGCCAATGAGCTCTTGCAGCTAGCCAGGGGCTGCGACTGCAAAGCTGTGTTGGCTGAGCAGTATATGTATGACCTCGCCCGAGATGCGTTTGTGGCAGGGGTAGGGTCTTCGTACATCCGTCTCAAGCTGCTAGAAAAGGGGAATCTCAACCTGACCCAAGCTATGGAAATGGCTGAAATGCTTGAGGCGGCTTCGAAGAGCTTGGTCCTGTATCCGGAGGACCACGTGGAGACAACGTGGCAGGAGCAGTCACAAATCCCTCCTCGCCCCACGGGCTCGAAGTGCAGTGTTATGGTGTGCTCCCATGTAGACCCGGCGACGGCGGCAGCCCCATGCGGCCCGCGGTGCTACTTCTGCGGAGGAGCCAAGCATCCACGACAAAAGTGTCCTGCTAAAGCGGTGGTCTGTAATCAATGCGGTAAAAAGGGGCACTACGCGAAGGTGTGCAGCTCAAAGCCCAAGAACGGCAGTGCAGCCTGTGACCCTTCAGAACGGGGATCATCACCATCGACGTCGAAGTACCCACGGGGTTCGTCCACGTGCGAGTCCAGGACGACGCCATTGTGGTTGACGGAGTCGGAGGAGGATGACCACCGGGAGTCGCTACGCTTGGCGCCCTCAACCATGTGCGATTCATGGGGGCGGCCATTTTGGTCGACGACGACCAGGAGCAACCAGCAGGGGTCCTCAGCATCGACCTCAGCTGCCTGCAGTGACGTTCAAGGGCCAACGGTGGCGTCGATCACCCTGAACCAGGCTAAGCACCACAGGCTTGACTGTTCAATGATGGACATAAAAGTAAATGGTCGTGCAATTTATTGTCTGTTTGACAGCGGGAGCACTGAGAGCTTTATTCACTCTGACACTGTAAAGAGGTGTGGACTCCAGGTTCAACCTGCCAAACAGACAATCTCTATGGCATCACGGTCCCGGTCTGTCCCTGTTCAAGGACGTTGTGTGGTAACTCTGAAAGTGCAGGGCACAATTTACGAGCGATACAGGCTCCTTGTGTTGCCGCATCTTTGCGCACCAATTCTCCTCGGACTAAACTTTATGGTCCACATGAAGAGTGTGATCCTACAGTACGGTGGGCCACTCCCTTCGCTGACAGTAGGGGAACAGCTGCAGTCTCCAAATTGTCCAAAGCGCCCCGCATGCAATCTTTCTACATTAAAGATCACCACACCCTCTTTATTCAAGAATCTGGTACCAGGCTGCAAGCCCATCGCTACTAAAAGTAGGCATTACAGCGCTGAAGATCGGATCTTCATCAGATCTGAGGTTCAGCGGCTCCTCAAAGAAGGGATCATACAGCCCAGTGTTAGTCCGTGGAGAGCACAGGTCGTGGTGGTAAAGAGCGGGAACAAACCCCGGATGGTCATTGATTACAGTCAGGCCATTAATCGATATACGCAGCTGGATGCGTATCCTCTCCCGCGCATATCTGATATGGTCAATCAGATTGCGCAGTACCGGGTGTTCTCCACCATAGACCTTAAGTCCGCCTACCACCAACTCCCCATCCGCCCAGAGGACCGACACTACACGGCTTTTGAGGCGGATGGTCGTCTGTATCAGTTTCTTAGGGTTCCATTTGGTGTCACCAATGGGGTCTCGGTCTTCCAGTGTGCTATGGACCGAATGGTGGACCAGAATGGGCTGCGGGCTACCTTCCCGTACCTGGATAATGTCACCATCTGCGGCCGTGATCAGCAGGACCATGACACAAATCTCCAGAACTTTTTGCGCACTGCATCTCGCCTGAATTTGACCTACAACAGGGAGAAGTGTGTATTCCGTACGCGCCGGTTAGCCCCCCTGGGATACATAGTGGAAAACGGGGTCATTGGCCCTGATCCCGACCGTATGCGCCCCCTTGCTGAACTTCCTTTGCCCGCTAGCGCAAAAGCACTGAGGAGATGCTTAGGCTTCATCTCCTATTATGCGCAGTGGGTCCCCAACTACGTGGACAAAGCCCGTCCGCTTATTAAGTCCACGACTTTTCCACTCACGCCAGAGGCCCAATTGGCCTTCAAGGCATTGAAACACGACATTGCGAAAGCCACGATGCACGCGGTAGACGAATCCATCCCTTTTCAGGTGGAAAGCGATGCATCTGATTTCGCCCTGGCCGCCACACTAAACCAGGCAGGCAGGCCCGTCGCGTTTTTTTCCCGCACCCTCCAAGGTCCCGAAATTCGGCATTCAGCGGTGGAAAAGGAGGCCCAGGCCATTGTGGAGGCCGTCAGACACTGGCGCCATTACCTGGCGGGGAAGCGGTTCACCCTGATCACGGACCAGTGGTCCGTGGCGTTCATGTTCAATAACACGCAGAGGGGCAAGATCAAGAATGACAAGATCTTGCGGTGGAGAATTGAGCTCTCCACCTATAACTACGATATCATGTATCGTCCAGGGAAACTCAATGAGCCCTCGGATGCCCTCTCACGCGGAACATGCGCTACTATGCAGGAGGATCGCTTGAACGCCCTCCATAATGACCTGTGCCATCCTGGGGTCACTCGGCTCTACCACTTTATCAAAGTCCGCAACCTGCCTTACTCGGTGGAGGACGTCAGGTCGGTGACAAGGAGCTGTTGGATTTGCGCGGAATGCAAACCGCACTTTTACCGACCTGACCGGGCACATTTGGTCAAGGCCACTCGCCCCTTCGAGAGGCTGAGTGTGGATTTTAAGGGCCCCCTTCCCTCAACAGATCGGAACGTGTACTTTCTGAACATAATAGATGAGTACTCCCGGTTCCCGTTTGTTGTCCCCTGCACGGACACGTCGACTGCCACAGTGATCAAGGCATTCCGTGATCTTTTTACCCTGTTCGGGTACCCCAGCTATATACATAGCGACAGGGGCTCGTCGTTCATGAGTAATGACTTGAGGCAATTCCTGCTCTCATACGGGATTGCCTCTAGTAGGACCACGAGTTACAACCCTAGGGGCAATGGACAGGTGGAAAGAGAGAATGCTACAGTCTGGAAGGCTGTCCTATTGGCGCTGAAGTCCAAAGGCCTTCCAGTCTCCCATTGGCAGGAGGTCCTCCCAAATGCGCTTCACTCCATTCGCTCCCTCCTGTGTACGGCAACCAATGCTACTCCCCACGAGAGGATGTTCTCATTCCCTCGGAAGTCGTCCTCGGGGATATCTTTACCAGCCTGGTTGACGTACCCAGGACCCGTCCTTCTGCGGCGACATGTAAGGGCCCGCAAGTCCGACCCCTTGGTCGAACAGGTCCACCTCCTCCACGCCAACCCTCAGTATGCCTATGTGGCATATCCTGACGGGCGAGAGGACACAGTCTCGATCCGAGACCTGGCGCCCGCAGGGGACGTAGCAACTCCTGTCGCTCCCATACCCCCAGTGACGAATCCCTTATCCCTTATTTCTTCCCCGGACGTGGCGCGGTCAGCACCGGGACCAGTGCTTAACAGTTATACTCCACTGTACAGCTTGCCTGAGACCCGGAGATCGGCGCCATCGCAGAATGTACCGGGATCCCCTGCACTACCGCTTCATCAGGGTCAACCGGCCTGTGAGTCCGCGAGAGGACAGCCGGACGCTGTTTTGGAGAGAACGCCACCGCAAGCACCTACTCCGGTGTCACCGCCGGTATTGAGGAGGTCACAACGACGGTGCGGTCCTCCAGACTGTCTGGACTTATAATCTGTTGACTTTTTTTTAGTCTGTTTTCGCACCCCGCCGGCCTTTGTTCTCAAAGGAGGGGTGAATGTGGTGAACCATCGTTGGTTCCCACTGTGGGGTTGTTCTAATGTTGTTGTTGGGCTAGGGTGTTCACACTGTGGGATTGTTCTAATGTTGTTGTTGGGCTAGGGTGGGATTAATACACCTGTGGTTGTTACTGTTGTGGCATATCCCAGTCGGGCTCTGCCTCCTGGGAGAGTTATAAGACCCCCTGCTCGGGCGGGACCTCGTCAGTCTCGGGTGGTGTACTTACGTTCTATTAGTTCCATTGTTAGGCAATAAAAGCCTTCAGTCACCGAAGCCTTGTGTCTTGAGTTCAATTGACGTGCATCAGGTCCCTCACACGGGAAGGCAGCAGTGCTAACCACTGTGCCGTCATCTCATGCCTGCTAACTGGATGATACTGCCCACAGTTAGCAAACCAGTCAACTATCAGCTTTTTAAACCAATAGTAGATGTGACAGATCATCAGGTTTTCACAAAAAAATGTCAGTGTTCTCAATGTTATTACAGAATGATCAGATTAGTTGGCATGCAGAACAATTTCTTTCTTGATTTTTCTCTAATACTCAGATATATTTCCAGAAAAGTGTTAAAATTATGGAGCTGTTTCCAAGATTTTTAGCTAGTGTTCTATACCGATGGAAGCGAGATTTGACAGATAAATGACTGAAATATAGCAACTTTAAACTTTAAAATGAAACATAACTGAGCAGGGCGCTTAGAGGTATTTTCTTCAAGGTGGGTTGCAGTCAGTCTTTTATTTTGTTTACATTAAAGCATATTTTTCTGTTGCTTCATTTGTAAAATTGTCAGAATTTGGAAAAAAAATGTATCTGTACAGAATTGCAGGAAGTGTAACAATAGTACCCCCTTGTGATCGGAACTGGATGTTGTGTCTTTTGCATGTGTCATTGCGTGCTTTCTGAAGGTGAATTGAAAAACATTTGAGTGAGACTACAGATGGTTAAAATTATTTTAGAGAGGAAGTGAGCATACAGGCTAACAGTTGTAAGCAAACCTTGCATCCCTCCACTTTATGGACTCACTTGTTTTTGGCACTATTTTCCTTTCTCGGCAACTTCTAAATGGAGAAGTTGATCTCCAGCATCTTAACATTCAGGTCTACGCCCAGGTCTTCACCTCAAAAGTAACTGAATTACATCCAAATAACAAAGTGTGACATTTGCTACCACGGAGAATGAACCCGCTGGGTGGAAAGCACAGCAGTTGAGACAGACATAGTTCTATAAGATCTGTGTGGAAAGTATCAGGTGTCTTATTGAGGCATTTCTGCTGTCTTACTCGGCAAAGAGGATCTCTACAAAATGATCCTGTGCATGTGTCCCACATAATTGGAGTTTGCTGTGGGCTACTGTACTATGCTGTCCAAAAGACTTGGACATAAAAATTTCTACAGAGGTAACTCGCGGTTTAGGTGGCCAAGTAACCTTCAGCACACTCAAGAGGACTGAGTGTGCTGAAACTGCAGGGCCCATTTTAATGTGACACATTTCATTGGCCGGAAGGGACGCATGGTGAAGCTATTGACTGCCCAATGATAGCTATCAGAGATTGAATCATTTTGATAGCCACAGTGTTAGTTAGGAAACAAAGTTATGCTTTGCAATGGTTAGAAGCATTTAGTTGCATTTCTGGCAACCTATTTGTGGTGAACCATCGTTGGTTCACCACTGGGGTTGTTATTGTATTACTGTTGGGCTAGGGTGTTGTTGTTATGGGGGTTGTACTATGTTGTTGGGATAGGGTGTTTACCTGTCCTGGGTGTTATCATGGCACACTCCAGTGGGGTCCCGCCTCCGGTGGCAGGGTATAAGACCCCCTGCTCCGGCAGGACCCCTTCAGTCTGAACGGGTGAATTTGTGTTAGTAGTTTCATTGTTAATGTATTAAAGCCTTCAGTTCTAAAGCCTTGTTTCCGGGTGCTCATTGAGGTGCATCAATTTAATACATTAACTGAGAATATGGAACAGATCCTAAAACCGGATCGTCTGACACTGGACCCACATGCGGTCGGTGCAGCTAACACGTTCGAACATTGGTGGAAGTGCTTCGAGGACTACCTGGCAGCCTCGGTAGCTATCACTACAGACAGTGATAGACTCCAGGTCCTCCACGCAAGGGTAAGCGACACGATTTACCTAGCCATTCGTGCAGCTTCCACTTACCAGGGTGCCGTCGAGCTCCTAAAGAATAGGTACATTACGCCACCCAACGAGATTCACGCTCGTTATCTCCTCGCTACACGACGTCGGCAGTCGGGCGAGACCATAGAAGACTACGCCAATGAACTCCTGCAGCTTGCCAGGGGTTGTGACTGTAAGGATGTCTCCGCCGAGCAGTACATGCAAGACCTCGCCCGAGACGCGTTCGTAGCAGGGGTAGGGTCCTCGTACATCAGACTTAAATTATTAGAAAAGGGGAAACTCAACTTGACCCAGGCAATGGGGATGGCCGTGAGGTTGGAGGCGGCGTCGAAGAGCTTGGCGCTGTACCCCGAGGACCACGTGCAGTCAACGTGGTTGGAGCAAGCTCTGCTCCCTCCTCGCCCCGCGAACCCGCGCTCCCAGATCGATTCGACGACGGCGGCAGCTCCAGGTGGCCAGCGATGCTATTTTTGCGGTGGGGCCAAGCATCCACGGCAACAGTGTCCGGCAAGAATGGCAATCTGCAGCCAGTGCGGTAAAAAAGGCCACTACGGCAAAGTCTGCAGGTCCAAACCTAAAAACGGCAGTGCAGCTTGTAACCCTCCAGAACGGAGACCATCTCTTTCGGCGCTGCAGTACCCACAAGGTCCGACCACGTGCGATCTCAGGACGGCGCCATCGTGGCAGACAGAGGAGGAGGAAGACCACCAGGAGTCGCTGCGCTTGGAGCCCTCGGCCACATGCGATTCATGGGGGCGGCCATCATGGTCCACGACGACTAGGAGCGACCAGCAGGGGTCCTCAGCATCCACATCGGCAGCATGCAGCAGCGACCAGCAGGGGTCCTCAGCATCCACATCGGCAGCATGCAGTGACACCCAGGGGCCAACGGTGGCGTCGATCTCTCTGGATCAGACCAGGCATTACAGACTGGAACATTCCATGATGGAGGTAAAGGTTAGTGGCAGAACTGTAAATTGTCTGTTTGACAGTGGGAGCACCGAAAGTTTCATACACCCTGAAACTGCTAAAAGGTGTGGACTCCGGGTTCTCCCTGCCAAACAGACAATTTCCATGGCATCACAGTCCCGGTCTGTACCGATCCAAGGACAATGTATGGTAACTCTTGAGGTACAGGGCACAGTTTACGAGCAATACAGGCTCCTTGTGCTACCTCACCTTTGCGCGCCAATTCTCCTCGGACTAAACTTTATAGCCCACATGAGGAGTGTGATCCTACAGTACGGTGGGCCACTCCCTTCACTGGCAGTAGGGAACCAGCCGCAGCCTCCAAATTGCCCAAAGCGCCCCGCGTGCAATCTATCCACCCTGAAGATCACGACACCATCCCTTTTTAAAAATCTGGTACCTGGCTGCAAGCCCATCGCTACTAAAAGTAGGCGTTACAGCGCTGAGGACCGGATCTTTATTAGATCTGAGGTTCAGCGGCTCCTCAAGGAAGGGATCATACAGGCCAGTGCTAGTCCGTGGAGAGCGCAGGTCGTGGTAGTCAAAAGCGGGAACAAACCTCGGATGGTCATCGACTATAGTCAGACCATTAATAGATACACGCAGCTGGATGCGTATCCTCTCCCGCGCATTTCTGATATGGTCAATCAGATTGCGCAGTACCGAGTGTTTTCTACCATAGACCTTAAGTCCGCCTACCATCAACTCCCCATCCGCCCAGAGGACCGACAATATACGGCTTTTGAGGCGGATGGTCGTCTATACCAATTCCTCAGGGTTCCATTTGGTGTCACCAATGGGGTCTCGGTCTTCCAGCGTGCTATGGACCGAATGGTGGACCAGAACGGGTTGCGGGCTACCTTCCCGTACCTGGATAACGTCACCATCTGCGGCCATGACCAGCAGGACCACGACACGAATCTCCAACACTTTCTACGCACTGCATCTCGCCTGAATCTGACCCATAACAGGGAGAAGTGCGTATTCCGTACGCATAGGTTAGCCATCCTCGGATACGTGGTGGAAAACGGGGTCATTGGCCCTGATCCAGACCGTATGCGCCCACTCACTGAACTTCCCTTGCCCGCTAGCACGAAAGCACTGAGGAGATGCCTCGGGTTCTTTTCGTATTATGCACAGTGGGTCCCCAACTACGCGGACAAAGCTCGTCCGCTCATTAAGTCCACAACCTTCCCACTTACGCCGGAGGCCCAATTGGCCTTCAAGGTTTTGAAAAGCGACATCTCGAAAGCCACGATGCACGCGGTGGATGAATCCATCCCTTTCCAGGTGGAGAGTGATGCATCGGACTTCGCCCTAGCCGCCACACTAAACCAGGCAGGCAGGCCCGTCGCGTTTTTTTCCCGCACCCTTCAAGGCCCAGAGATTCGGCACTCAGCGGTGGAAAAGGAGGCTCAGGCCATTGTGGAGGCAGTCAGACACTGGCGCCATTACCTGGCAGGTAAGCGGTTCACCCTGATCACGGATCAACGATCCGTGGCGTTTATGTTCAGTAACACGCAGAGGGGCAAGATCAAGAACGATAAGATCTTGCGGTGGAGAATTGAGCTCTCCACCTATAATTACGATATTATGTATCGTCCAGGGAAGCTCAATGAGCCCTCGGATGCCCTCTCGCGCGGAACATGCGCCATCATGCAGGAGGACCGCTTGAAGGCTCTCCACAATGATCTGTGTCATCCTGGAGTCACCAGACTCTACCACTTCATAAAAGCCCGCAACCTACCCTACTCGGTGGAGGAGGTCAGGTCAGTTACTAGAAGTTGTCGGATTTGCGCAGAATGCAAACCACACTTTTATCGACCAGACCGGGCACATTTGGTCAAGGCCACTCGCCCTTTTGAGAGGCTGAGTGTAGATTTTAAGGGCCCCCTTCCCTCAACGGATCGGAATGTCTATTTTCTTAACATAATAGACGAATTTTCCCGGTTTCCGTTTGTTTTCCCCTGTGCGGACACGTCGACTGCCACCGTCATCAAGGCATTCAGTGAGCTTTTTACCCTGTTCGGGTACCCCTGCTATATTCATAGCGACAGGGGCTCGTCGTTCATGAGCAACGACTTGAGGCAATTCCTGCTCTCATTCGGGATTGCCTCTAGTAGAACCACGAGCTACAACCCTAGGGGTAACGGACAGGTGGAAAGGGAGAATGCTACAGTCTGGAAGGCTGTCCTACTGGCACTGAAATCCAAGGGCCTTCCAGTCTCCCGGTGGCAGGAGGTCCTTCCAACTGCGCTCCATTCTATCCGCTCCCTCCTGTGTACGGCAACCAATGCTACTCCCCACGAGAGGATGTTCTCATTCCCTCGGAAGTCGTCCTCGGGGACCTCATTGCCAGCCTGGTTGACGTACCCAGGACCCGTCCTTCTGCGGCGCCATGTGAGGGCTCGCAAGTCCGACCCCTTGGTCGAACCGGTCCAACTCCTCCACGCCAACCCTCAGTATGCCTATGTGGCATATCCTGACGGGCGAGAGGACACTGTATCCATTAGAGACCTGGCGCCCGCAGGGGACGTAGCAACTCCTGTCGCTCCTATTCCCCCAGTCACAGATCCACTACTCCTCATTACTTCCCCAGACGTGGCGCGGTCAGCACCGGGACCAGTGCATAACACTTTTACTCCCATGTACAGCTTGCCTGAGACTCGGAGATCGGCGCCACCATCATCACCACCACCACCACCACCAAACGTTCCAGGATCCCCTACACCATCGCCTCATCAGGGCCGGCCGGCCCGGGAGTCTTTGAGGGGACAGCCAGATGTTGTTTTGAGAGAGCCACCGCAAGCACCTGCTCCGGTTTCGCAACCGGTGTTGAGAAGATCGCAGCGTCGGTGTGGTCCTCCAGACCGTCTGGACTTGTGAATCCTGTTATTTTTTTTGTCATTGTCTGTTTTCATCCACCCCGCCACCTTTGGTTCCTAAAGGAGGGGTGAATGTGGTGAACCATCGTTGGTTCACCACTGGGGTTGTTATTGTATTACTGTTGGGCTAGGGTGTTGTTGTTATGGGGGTTGTACTATGTTGTTGGGATAGGGTGTTTACCTGTCCTGGGTGTTATCATGGCACACTCCAGTGGGGTCCCGCCTCCGGTGGCAGGGTATAAGATCCCCTGCTCCGGCAGGACCCCTTCAGTCTGAACGGGTGAATTTGTGTTAGTAGTTTCATTGTTAATGTATTAAAGCCTTCAGTTCTAAAGCCTTGTTTCCGGGTGCTCATTGAGGTGCATCACTATTCACACACGGAAAGGCAATGCTTTCAAGATAGCTGGAGAGCTACATGATTTGAATGAACTTAAACAATAGTTGAATTATCATTGTTCACAATGTAAGTCCGCAACAAGCAAGAGTGCTATAACTTGGTATAGCAATATCTTAGGCACAGGAAAGAAGAAGGTGAAATCAAATAGCAAAAGAAAATTATATGGTTTTATTTAGCACAATTAGATGAAACACAAAGAAAAGTATAGGTTTGCGCAATGAGACAATGTAACTCAAGCCTCTGTCCTCCAAAATTGGGAAGGAGGATAATTAGCGTATGATAATGGATGTTCCACTGTAAAATAATTACGTATTGCTGATTGGCAGATAGCTGGTGGTTACAATCACGCTGTCCGTAATCTTACTGTTAACAATGCCAATTAAGGCAAACAACTCATTTAAATATTTCAATTCCTATAGCACATTAAAATGCAAAGCAAAAACAGAATTGACAATGCATCATCCTGAATATAATAAAATCAGGTTTACATAGCTGTTGGAAACTGCACTCACTTAATCAAAACTTCAGGTAGCAGCTACCTTTGACCTCTACAGAACTGCTGGCACAACCATGCACATTATTATTTTATAAGTTTCCAATCCTTTACTATGCAACATGATGCTGTAAAGAATAACCCTTATAAAAAAACGAGCAGTAAATTAACTGCATTTTATATTTGTACCCAATGAATAATACATAAAATCTTCTGCTGTACAAATTATTCTCATACCTGCAGTAATATTACAATGGAGTGTGATAACCATCTCTGAATATAATTTGTATAACACACTGACATAATACATTGTATTATATTCACCGATAATAATTGCAAGAGACAAGGTTCATATCAGTAGGGTCTTGCTCAATTTTCTAAGTTAGCATTTAACATTAACTTTAAAAGCATCATTAATAGCTAATAATGTCATTATAAATAGTTAGCATTGTTTTTCTTTTAAGTTTAATTGTAACATTTAATAACTAATATTTCAGTGTTGCTGTTTAAACAGCGAGAAGAAATTTATTAACAATTGGGCTCATTTTAACTGCTCTGCCCAGTGCAAATATGGCAATAATAGTCTGTAAATAGCAGTTACCACCTTGTTCACACTAATCCCCTGGCTGCTGCCAAATTGGGTAGCTCCTGAGAAGGGTGGCATGAGCATCAAGTACAAGTTCATTTTTATGAGCAAGTAAGGGTACTGTGATATACACGGGAACCTGATTATAAATTTGACATACAAGTAGTTGTGTTATTTGCTGTTTATATTCCTCCCATTTGTACTGGGACTGAGTAACCTACAGTGGCTCCTGGAGGCTAATCAAAAAATGATGTGATATTATTAAATTTTCCTTTTCAAGTTTAGGCGCAGTAGGTGGCGATGTTGGGGGAGAGCACTGAACTCGTTGTAGGGAAGAGGATCTTTGGCCTGCTGAGAGATGGAACCAGTTTCTATGAGGTGAGGGAGAAAGTCTAACACTTGCAAGGGACAGTGTGGCTGAGTGACTGGCTGTACTCCTGAGTCTGAGAGGCCTAATAGAGAAAGAAGAGAGCAGGACTGCAGCCAGGAGCTTCAGCAGCAGTTCAAGACTGGTGAGCTGCTATGGTGAAGGGCCGAGGCCTTAAAATTGAGCAGGAATCTGGAGCTTCAACTGTGAAAATTCTCTATCAATTGTTTGTTTCTTGAAGTTAAGCTTTTCCTTGAGAGTTTATACATCTGTGATGCTGTTGGAATAAACAAACCTTGTCAAATAACCTTTGTTCAGTCCATTTGCTTCAATTGCACATTACACAAGGAACCTTTCTGCTGCTATAAATTATTCTTCAGCCTCGTTCTAGTCCAGTGTACCAGCCAGTTTCCTGAAATCCCCAACTTGAGAGCAGTATTGAAACAAATATGGAATTTCAGGGTCAGAATACCTTACGATAATATCAACACTTGATTTTCTCACATAATGAAATCCAATCCAGATATTATTTGTGCATAGATTATTCTAAAAATGGAAACCTTCTCAAATAACAAGTCCATGTTTAGGAGCACATTAATATTTTAATAATTGCTGTGTAATGCATTATTTTAAGCAACCAGTGGATTGATAATATCAATGATTATAAACTGAATATGTAAAAATGAAATCAGGGTAGTAATTTTAATCGAATACTGAGTGGAAATTGTCACTCCAAACATAAAGCACAGTGTTGACACTGGTTCACCCATTTATTTTTCCTTATAGGTTTAAGCAGTGTGAACATTTTTTGTGCGAATTCCAGCAATTAAGACCCTTTTTGGGTGAGTGCATCCAATTAAGCATCAGCCAGCCTTTATTTGTATGTGTGTACAAGTAGCACTCAGCAGAACTACACATAATACATAATGAGGCATGTCCAGCAAGAGGACAGCAATATTGGGCTGGGTTTAGTGGAGTCCATCACACACTGATCTCTGCAGTTGTAATGTCAATTACAGGTCATTTTGAATTTTGTCTTAATTATACAGGTAACGATGGTGGGACATGAAATAAATTGGGATTTTGTGGTCCCTTTGGGGCGGGGCCTATCGTGGGCGAGTTGGCGGTCCAG
Organism: Mustelus asterias; assembly: GCF_964213995.1. Classification (NCBI taxonomy): domain Eukaryota; kingdom Metazoa; phylum Chordata; class Chondrichthyes; order Carcharhiniformes; family Triakidae; genus Mustelus; species Mustelus asterias. The sequence continues at coordinate 92,431,527 of NC_135804.1, forward strand.
CATCCATTCTCACTGTATCTGCATGGGTTTCCTCCGGGTGCTCTGGTTTTCTCCAACAGTCCAAAGATGAGCAGGTTAGGTTGATTGGCCACACTAAATAACCCCTTAGTGTTGGGGGGATCAGCAGGGTTACGGGGAAAAGGCCTGGCTGGGATTGTTGTCAGTGCAGGCTCGATGGACCAAATGGCCCCCTTCTGTAGAGATTCTGTGATTGACATTTGGTGGGAGTGGACGATTCCAGCAGTGGGCAGGCCGAGAATCATGGCTGGAATGTGGCCACACAATGCAGCGAGTCCATTAACTTCGGGACAGTAAAATCCCACTGGCATAAAAATTATACCCTTAGTCCGAAATTAAACCATTAGATTCTATATGACCTCATAAAATAAAGTCAGTAACTGAGCCAAAATAGCTTAAGTTCCAGTAAAGTAACCTGGGATTGCCAAGGATGCTCAAACTTCTCTAAAGTAGTTGGTGCATTTAATGCAGTTTAAGCAGTTCCTCCCCTAAGCAACACAGGCGACACCAAGTGTTTTTATCATATTTTTAACAGAGTATAATGTCCCAGGAGCTGTCGGAGTGATATCAAATAAGACAGAGATGTTAGGGGATCCAGCAACAGAGACAAAACCGAATGCCCTCTGTGTCTGCCAGGCCATGTCTGGCATTAATAGAATGTGCTTTCCAGTTCTGTCAAAGGGAGCATCCATGACGAGCGAGATGCAGTGATGTGCATTTTGAAATGCCACTCAGAACTGCAGCTGATCCTTGGAAGGGGCCAGGAGTGAAGAAGTTCAGGACCACAGCAACTTGGATGGCCACTTGCAGGATGTGGTAACCAGTGGTGCTGGAACTTCAGCAAGAAGGATATGGATATCTGTGACCATCTGCCAACAGATTTGCAGTCTTCTATGGCCCTGCTTCGTGGTCATCTCCTGGTAACTCTTTTCGCAGCATTCGATGCAGTGTTAAAGGTTTGACTCCATTACCTTGTTGCTCTTCTTTCCTCTCCTTTGCCGGTCCGCCACCCCAGCTCCCCCCCCCCCTCTCCATCATCCCCCAAACCTTGCCCCCTCCCCCCCCCCACGATGCCCAGAGTGTTGCTCCTCATTGCCATTAGTTCTAAACTCTGCCAAGACTATCCCCTTACCAAATGGAGCCTTCTTTCTGTGCAGATGGCTGCCTAACTTTACTTGGCAGCCTTGTTCCCTGCTCTTTGACCCCTGTCATGATGGGCAAGTGCTGACCAAATTCATAGCCCAGGTGCTGAGTGCTCACTCTCCCTACCACCTCCACAGCACCAATGGCACCACCTTACAAAGTGCCCAGCCCCCTTCTTCCCTGTTGACCCTCTTATTAAGCCAGGGTGATGCCCTGGGAAAGCCATGACTGGGTACACTCTTCCATTGATCAGTACAGTAACTGACATCTTGCAAAACCCATGAACCCTATTAAGTATTCCACCCTCCTCCTTCAACAATATCCAATCAACTATTCAGTAAGTTGGCCTCAGGGGGGAGGAGAGCAAAGTTTCTGTCCCTATTTCCCTCACCCACCCGAGTGACTATTGTCAGCATCAGGATCTGACAATCAGATATTGTGCCTTTGGATTCAAGGCATACATTCTTTATCTTCACCCAGTTTCCTTCAAGACTGAAGAAAACAACAATGCTTGCTTTTATACAGCACCTTTTACCATCTCAGGACATCCGAAAGCACTTTACAACCAATTAAGTGCTTTTGAAGTGTAATCACCCTTGTAATGGAGAAAACATTTGAATATGAGCACAGCTGTTGAGAGTTTTAGGCTGCCAAAAGTTCTGGTCCATGGAACTTTCGTGATCACTGCTAACCCAATATTATTCAACTATTATTTTAGCCTAATTTTCATTTTACTTAAAACTGTGACAGAAAGGAAATGCCATATTTATCAGATAGAATTCTCCAGCATTCCTGCCAACGGGATCTTCTGACACTGCTGAAGTCAGCCCCCGCCGCAGGTTTCCCCAACAGCGACTCTCACTAACTTTTACAGATGTACCATAGAAAGCATTCTTTCTGGTTACATCACAACTTGTTTTGGCTCCTGCTTTGCCTAAAACCGCAAGAAACGACAAAAGGTTATGAATGTAGTCCAATCCATCACCCAAACCAGCCTCCCATCCATTGACTCTGTCTACACTTCCCACTGCCTCGGCAAAGCAGCCAAGATAAGTAAGAACCCCACGCACCCCGGACATTCTCTCTTCCACCTTCTTCCGTCGAGGAAAAGATACAAAAGTCTGAGGTCACGTACCAACTGACCCAAGAACAGCTTCTTCCCTGCTGCCATCAGACTTTTGAACTGACCTACCTCGCACTAAGTTGATCTTTCTCTACACCCTAGCTATGGCTGTAACACTACATTCTGCACTCTCTCATTTCCTTCTCTATGAATGGTATGCTTTGTCTGTATAGCGCACAAGAAACAATACTTTTCACTGTATACTAATACATGTGACAATAATAAATCAAATCAGCGGCATGGGCAAGAAATGTAAATATCCATTGGCTTTGGTGGGACTGGAAGATCCCATCGGTGGCTGATGTGGGAATACCTGCCTTAGGAGAATTTTGCCCACGAAGTTCAATGATAATAAGACCAATTTTGGTTTCTGACAGCCTTTCTTGATCTCTCAGTTGCTGTGGGCTGCATAGTGTTCTATTTAGCCTCGAGAGTAGATTGAAATTTTTTTCATGAAATTTCAGCTTTTTTGCATGTAAAATAGGATTGTAAATAAGTAAAGGTTACAAAATAGATTGTACATTTCGATATCAGAGGATCTTGGTTGCCTTTGTTCCTGGGGAACATGATTTATGTATAATTTCAAGAGGCAATTCCTGGGTTTGGGGAGATGCACCTGCTCCTCCTGGCCCACAAGTCAGGGCTGGAAAAACACTTGCCCGTCTTCTCCTCTCTTAAGTTGCCAGGTTCATCGTGTATGGCTGGGGAAACTCAATCATCCAACATTAAAACTGAAACAGAGATAAATATTTGGGAGGACTCCTCAGATGGTTAGAAATGGTGGGTTGATGGGTAAGACCCAGATATGAAGGTCCCCCCTCCATTTCTGAACAAAAGCATTTTCACCAACAGGGCGAAGCCGACAGGACATGATCCACACAGGCACCAATAACAAAACTGACGGTTCATTAAAATGATTTGAGAGTTTAAACCAACGTAATTTTCTCTTCTTCGGGTGTCTTAGCCTGCAGTGTGGGAGTTACAACTGTAAACATTTCTGAAGGCCTCATAAAAAGCGTTTATCCCTTGTTCAGCTCTGCAAAGTTAAATTTTGAACACGTGTGTGACTTTAGAGATAGAGATTGGTGCCAGAAGAATGCGATGAGGGATGGTTATGAAAGCGGAAGGGCATATCTGTGTGACTGCTCAGGATTTTCCTTGCATCAGGCAATGAAATGGGAGACAAGGGAACAGCCAACAGCCTGAACAACTGGGTCAGATATAGTATTGGACAATCTAATTGAGACAGCAGCCAGCAGCTTGAGCAGTCAGGCAAGGGCAAGCCTGGACTCATCCTGGAAGCTAGGACTGGAGATGCTCGACCCTCACCAAATAAGGACATAGTTTGTGTGTTGGCCAATATCTGCTAGACTCATCGGCACCTTGGTTACCATATATGGAAAGGGCTACATATAATTCCATGCACCTGAGGATGGCGAACCTTCCAGAAGGGCGCAAAGAGAATGATAAGTAGTTACACTTGGAGGCCACCCCTAGCAAAATCTCAACCACCTAGCAATGACACTTTGATGACAGAAAAAGGTGTGTGAGACCAACTGTCATGAAGAAGATCCTGAATTCTGAGGCAACCATTGGAATCAGCAGAGCTCAGTGAAGACAAAGAGTCGTACCTGACGGAGCAGCCTGGCAAGGTTCAACTGCACAGGTAACATCAGAGTATCAGATAGTGCAATGTGTTAATAAGTTTTATTAAGAATTGCGAGTTGTTTTCTTTAATGGAGTTTTGATAATAAGGTTTTCTTAATATAATTGGGTTGAACCACGAATCGACTCTTAAACTTTGCTCGTCCCATGAGTAAGAGCACCTGGGTAAACGAGTTTTAGTATAAACTGGTCAAAGTGTCTAGCATTATAGACAACAGTGTGTAGCGGAAGAAAGAAGTTGAAGAAAATGTGAGTGGCATCTTCCCACAAAGTTCAATGATAATAAGACCAATTTGGTTTCTGACAGCCTTTCCTGATCTCTCAGTTGCTATGGGCTGGCCCAGTGTTCTATTTAGCCCAGATAGGGTGATAGAGGATGGGCAGCAGCAATGTTAGATCAGAGCCCAGAGACCCCGGCCAGGATTTGGCACAGAGCATAGCAGGAAGGTGCAGGAGAAAGTACCCCGAGAAAAGGGTGTACTTTCTCTGAAGAAGTTACCTTGACATGCAGGTAGTGCAAGCAAAGGCTTGGAATTTTAACAGAAATTTGTTGTCATGGTGGCGGAAGATCTTGTGTTGCAATCAACACCTGTTGTATTCAAGGCTACTGTGGCCCTCAATTTCTAAGATCCTGGCTCCTTCCAGGGGTCTGCCATAGACCTCTGTGACAACTCTCAGTCAGTCGCCCACTGGCGCATCACTCTGCTCTGATGGGGGAACACATCAACTTCCTGACAGACACGGTGGCGCAGTGGTTAGCACTGCTGCCTCACAGCACCAGAGACCCAGGTTTGATTCCTGGCTTGGGTCACTGTTTGTGCGGAATTTGCACATTCTCCCCGTGTCTGACTGGGTTTCCTCCGGTTGCTCCAGTTTCCTCCCACAGTCTGAAAGACATGCGGTAGGGTGCATTGGCCATGTTAAATTCTCCCTCAATGTACCCAAACAGGCACCTGAGTGTGGCGACTAGGGATTTTTCACAGGAACTTCATTGTAATGTTAATATAAGCCGACTTGTGACACTAATAAATAAAAAAAGTGGCATCATAGACGCAGAGGGTAATGGACTTCACCTCATAACTAGTTTCAAACAAATTAAAGAACAAAGAACAAAGAACAATACAGCACAGGAACAGGCCCTTCGGCCCTCCAAGCCCGCGCCGCTCCCCGGTCCAGGATTGAATCCTGAATCCAGGATCCCCGCCCAATTTTCCAGCCTATCTACATACCAATATCCTATCCACCGAGCTGTCCCTCACAGCTACGATGCTTTGTTCATTACAACCTATTAACTCACCCCCACCCCCCCATTCCAGACCATGTGATCTCCAGGGAGAGGCGAAAACCCAGAGTGAAAAACCCCAGGGCCAATATGGGGAAAAAAAATCTGGGAAATTCCTCTCCGACCCCCTGAGGCGATCGAAACGAGTCCAGGAGATCACAATGGCCCTGATTGGAAAATGCTTCCCAACCCTAGTCATTTCCACTTCCACGAACACCATATGAATTCCCTGCCCCCGAGACAGGTTCCCAACTATCCGCAGTCTCGCTCTGTACTGGCACCAGCAAGATGATCATAGAATGAAACCTTGAAACGAGAAACAAGGAACAATTAGCCCGCGCCGCTCCCTGTTCCAGACTAGACCACTCTTTTGTATCCCTCCATTCCCACTCCGTTCATATAGCTGTCTAGATAAGTCTTAAACGTTCCCAGTGTGTCCGCCTCCACCACCTTGCCCGGCAACACATTCCAGGCCCCCACGACCCTCTGTGTGAAATATGTCCTTCTGATATCTGTGTTAAACCTCCCCCCCTTCACCTTGAACCTATGACCCCTCGTGAACGTCACCACCGACCCGGGGAAAAGCTTCCCACCATTCACCCTATCTATGCCTTTCATAATTTTATACACCTCTATTAAGTCTCCCCTCATCCTCCGTCTTTCCAAGGAGAACAACCCCAGTTTCCCCAATCTCTCCTCATAACCAAGCCCCTCCATACCAGGCAACATCCTGGTAAACCTCCTCTGTACTCTCTCCAAAGCCTCCACGTCCTTCTGGTAGTGTGGCGACCAGAACTGGACGCAGTATTCCAAATGCGGCCGAACCAACGTTCTATACATCTGCAACATCAGACCCCAACTCTTATACTCTATGCCCCGTCCTATAAAGGCAAGCATGCCATATGCCTTCTTCACCACCTTCTCCACCTGTGACGTCACCTTCAAAGATCTGTGGACTTGCACACCCAGGTCCCTCTGCGTCTCTACACCCTTTATGGTTCTTCCATTTATCGTGTAGCTCCTCCCTACATTATTCCCACCAAAATGCATCACTTCGCATTTATCAGGATTGAACTCCATCTGCCATTTCCTTGCCCAAATTTCCAGCCTATCTATATCCTTCTGTAGCCTCTGACAATGTTCCTCACTATCTGCAAGTCCTGCCAGTTTTGTGTCGTCCACAAACTTACTGATCACCCCAGTTACTCCTTCTTCCAGATCATTTATATAAATCACAAACAGCAGAGGTGTTTGCATGAGAAGTGATCGATTTTACCCAAGTTATTATAAGGGCAGTAATGCAGCAGTGGAAAATATTACACATCCATTGCAGAAAGTACATAATGTATTGACAATGTGAATAGAAGTAGCTATGAACATCGCGACATTCCTCCCACAGTCCGAAAGAAGTGTTGGTTAGGTGGATTGGCCATGCTAAATTGCCCCTTAGTGTCAGGGGGATTAGTGGGGTAAATACATGGGGTTATGGGGATAGGGCCTGGGTGGGATTGTGGTTGGTGCAGACTTGATGGGCCGAATGGCCTCCTTTTGCACTGTAGGGATTCTATGATTCTATGATATTATATGACAACACTGTGAACCCATTGTGATCAAGGTGACATGACATCCTGTGCTCGTAAACACTTATATATGGCATTACCTCTGTAGAGGAGGAGGGCAGGCTTCTCACCTCCATCTCACTTAGGCATTGAGAAGCATTGCCTCATCGTGCAGGGACCCACTGGGGACATACATGAGGCTGCAGGTTCTGCATTTGAGCAGGGGCAGTCATGTACTGCAGTTGAGGGCCCTGGCAGAGAGGCTGGGGAAGCAATAGAAGATGAGGATGCTGAGATGTTCTCGGAACCCTCATTCTCCTCTCCAACCTCCACAGCCCTGGATTGGCAATCACGCAGCTTAGATGAGGCTGGCTGCTGGAGCACAGCAGGCGTCCCTTCCAACCTTTGTGCCAACAGCATGAGTGTGCTGTTGTGGGCACACAGCTCCTTCCGCATTCTATGAGATCAGTAGCTTTGAGCTACTGAGTGAGCCTTGAACCCTTAGCAGGACATGATGCTGCACTTGCATGCAATTGCTTGCATATGCCTCCATGACATTGACTATTCACTCATGAGTGGAGCTCATGTGACTGAGCCCGGATACAAGGTTGAGCTCACCACCCTGATAGATTATTCCACTCTAAGTACATGAGCTCTTATGGCCTCAGGGAACTCTGCCAGATGTCTGCACATCTGCTACTCCAAGTATTGTGCCTCATAAGGTGAATCCTGAGGCCCTACCTCAATGCTGACAGAACATTAACATTACTGTCCTCCCTTCTCCTTGAGAGATTGTGCATAGCTGTCTTTGACTCAAACACATCCTCCTGTCCAGCTCTGACAGAGGATCATCCAAACTCAAAACATTGGCTCTATTCTCTCTCCACAGATACTGTCAGACCTGCTGAGATTTTCCAACATTTTCTCTTCCTGTTTCAGATACCAGCATTGCAGTGTTTTGCTTTTACCTCCTCCTGTTCTCAGGTGAGATGCCCTCCACCATATGTTACTGGAGGATATAGTGCATATTTAGAGTCAATTTTCTATTATCTGTGTTGGCAGAGTGTGAACTGTTCAGATGTGATGGTGCTTTCTTGGATACCTCTACCTCCTCCTGATGCCTGAGTATTGAATGGGCGGGTACCGATGGAATCTGTGTGAGACAAACCAAGAGGTAATTAAAATAAGCCATGGACATTTTCAGAATGAATAGGTGCAAATCCAGGCCAGTACCTTCAACCATTTTAGCATAATCCTTCTCATGCAAACCACTTTTCACATTCTTGCTTAAACTAACTTCCCAATCTATTTAGTGTACCAACAGCATCATCTCCACCATAGGCATTATGATTGAAAGGGCTTCCAATAACTTTGGCACCAGCAATGGACAATTCACCACCTCCAACAATGAGCTCAGGGGGCACCCTCCCAATCTCCAAGACTGTCTGCTCAACTGTGTAAATTTGGAGTTATGGGGATAGGGCCTGGGTAGAATGTTCTGTTGGAGAGTCGGTGCAGATTTGATGAGCCAAATATCCTCCTCCTGCACTGTAGGGATTCTATGATTTCAAGACAAACTAATTGTAAAGCAGACAAAGGCTTTGCCACTATTCTGTGAATCTGTGTCATTATTAAATGTAAATGAGTTCTCATTGTGTTGGTGCCAGGCTTGAAAAAAGGTGTGAAAAGCTAGTCATTATTGGGAAGTAGAAACTTACCTTAAATTCAATAGTTGCAGGATGCAATCAACAGCTAGAAAGCTGTAGTCCATTGCTGAAGGTCCTTATCAGATTTAGCTCACTTTCGCTAAAATGCCCATGATATTAAAATTAAATTTTGACAAATTGTCAGTGATTTTCAAAACCAAAACAGAAAATGCGGGAAAATCTCAGCGGGTCGGGCAGCATCTGTAAGGAGAGAAAAGAGCTGATGTTTCGAGTCCAGATGACCCTTTGTCAAAGCTAAAAGGCACAGAAAGTGGGAGATATTTATACTGTAGGGTGAGGGAATCAAAGATGAATCATAGCCACAAAAATAAGGGGAAAGACTGCTAATGGCAGTTCATAGAGAGAATAGAAGGTGTGAATGGCCAAACAACAGAGAAGCTGAAATTAGAGGGTAAAGTGTGACAGATGAATATCTGGCAGCCGGGAAGAGGGAGGGGGGAGGGGGGTGGGGGGGGGGGTATTGGGAGAGAGGTAAAATTGGGAAAAAGACTGGAAAGGGCAAGCAAAGGGAGAGCAAAGGTAAGGAAAGAGAGGATAAAATAAGAGGAAAGGGGGATAAAATAGGGGGAAAGAGTTGGGGGGGGAAGAAAAATAAAGAAAGATAATAAAGAAATAAAAGGTAGAGAACAGTTAAAAATTAAATAAAATGAAAACAAAGGGGTTGAGGTGGGGTGGAGCTAATCATCTGAAATTGTTGAATTTGATATTGTGACCGGAAGGTTGTAAAGTGCCTAGCCGGAAAATAAGGTGCTTTTCCTCCAGTTTGCATTGAGGTTCACTGGAACATTGCAGCAGGCCAAAGACAAACATATGGGCATGGGAGCAGGATCGTGTGCTAAAATGGTAAGCAACGGGAAGATCAGGGTCTTGATTGCGCACAAACCAAAGGTGCTCAGTGAAGCAATCATCCAGTCTATGTTTGGCCTCTCCGATATGGAGGAGACCACATTGGGAGCAGTGAATGCAATAGACCAAATTGAAAGAGGTGCAAGCGAAATGCTGCTTAACCTGGAAAGAATATTTTGGACCTTGGATGGTAAGCATGGAAGAGGTAAAGAGGCAAGTGCATGGGAAGGTGATGGGAGAGGTGTTAGGTATAGCAGAGGAGTGGACTAGGTTATCCCAGAGGGAATGCTCTCTGCGGAATGCTGACAGAGGGAATGAAGAGAAGGTGTGTTTGGTGGTGGCATCATGCTGGAGTTGTCGAAAATGGCGGAGGATTATGCTTTGCATGCGGAGGCTGGTGGATGAAATGTGAGAACAAGGAGCACTCTATCCTTGTTCGGGGAGGGAGGGGAAGGGGTGAGGGTGGTGGCATGGGAGATAGGCCGCAAGCTGTTGAGGGCCCTGTTGACAACTGTAGGTGGCAAACCACGGTTGAGGAAGAAGGAGCATATATTAGAAGCACCACTTTGGAAAGTGGCATCATCGGAACAAATGCGACAGAGGCGAAGGAGCTGAGAGGAAGGAATGGAGTCTTTACAGAAAGTAGGGTGTGAAGAGCTGTAGTCCAGATAGCTGTGGGAGTCAGTGGGCTTGTAATGGATATTGGTAGATAGTCTGTTGCCGGAAATGGAGACAGAAAGGTCAAGGGAGGGAAAGGAAGTGTCTGAGATGGACCAGGTGAAGATGATGGAGGGGTGGAAACTGGAAACAACGTTGATTAATTTTTCCAGGTCTGGACGAGAGCATGAAGCGGCACCAAAATAGTCATCGATGTACCAGTAAAGGAGCTTTGGGAGGGGACCCGGGTAGGCCTGGAACAAGGAATGTTCCACATACCCCATGAAAAGACAAGCGTAGCTTGGACCCATGTGGGTACCTATTGCTACACTTTTGATTTGGAGAAAGTGGGATGAGTTAAAGGGGAAGTTGTTGAGTGCTAGAACGAGTTCAGCCAGGCGGAAGAGAGTGCTGGTGGATGGGAATTGTTCAGGGTTCCTTTCAAGAAAGAAGTGAAGAGCTCTCAGGCTGGTGTGGGATGGAGGTGTAGAGAGATTGCACATCCATTGTGAATAGGAGGCGGTTGGGGCTTGCGAACTGGAAGCTGCTAATATGACGCAAGGCATCAGAGGAATCCCGGATGTAGGTGGGGGGGGGGGGGGGCGGAAGGGGAGGAGTGAGGATGGAGTCAAGATAAGTGGAAATAAATTCAGTGGGGCAGGAGCATGCTGACACAATAGACCAACCAGGACAGTCCTTTTTGTGGATTTTCAGTGATTTTCACTCCTCCAAACTAACAATCCTAGTGATAACCATGAATCTGGTCAGCCTCCCTAGATATAGACCTGGATGCTTCCCGCAGCCACACATGATAAAATTTGGCATGGCTTTTCTCATTGTCCTTCCAGTTCCCATCAAACATAAAAGAATGTGAATAAAATCAGAACTTCAAACCTACTTTTCCTCAACAAAAAAACAGAAAATGCTGGAAAATCTCAGCAGATCTGACTGCATCTGTGGGGAGAGAATAGAGCCAATGTTTCGAGTCTGGATGACCCTTCGTCAGAACTCATCTTACAGATGCTGCAGACCTGCTGAGATTTTCCAGCATTTTCTGTTTTTGTTTCAGATTTTAGCATCCGCGGTATTTTGCTTTTATCCTACTTTTCCCTCAAACCTAAATTAGAACATTTAATTTTAAATAAAATGAAGCATTCCCGTCAGCCTTTTGTGTTGTTTGCCTCGTTAAATAAATTAATCTAAAAACCTTGACTAACACAACACAAACTTTCACTGTAACACTACATTCTGCCCTCTCTCATTTCCTTCTCTATGAATGATATGTTTTGTCTGTATAGTGCGCAAGAAACAATACTTTTCACTGAATGTTAATATATGTGACAATAATAAATCAAATCAAATCAAATGAGGGCTTCTGGTACTGGACCATATTTATTTGTTCAGTTCCAGCACAAACCTGGCCCTTAAAACAATCCCTGTCACTAATTATTTCTGTGTTTAAAAAATGTAGAAAGAATTGTATTTTAAAAAACGTTTCAAACTGCCAGTCTATACTGCAGCAGGGGGTACTCGGGTGACTGGCTGATGAATTGCAATAGGATTCGTTCAAGAACCACATGCCTGTAAATAACAAGAATATTGCTCTCTCAGTTTTAAGGTTTTCTTTTAAGAAAAATTCTTGATATCAATGGTTACAAATGAGCTTATTTTCTCCAACAGAAACAGAAAATACTGGAAAATCTCAGCAGGTCTGACAGCATCGGTGGAGAGATAATAGAGACCATGTTTTGAGTTTGGGCGACCCTTATTTTAAGCTTATTTTCCCATTTGCCTGATTTATATTTTCTATTGATCTTTTTTTAAATCACCAGCACACCTGAATAAACACAGCTCTCAGTCTGTGCAAATCTCTGATTAACCTGGGTGCTGTCCATGAGTGCTGCTCAATGTTTCCGTGCTGATCTAGCAGAGCTTCTCCTGTCACATGAAACATTTTTGGGATTTAAGTCTGGCCTAGTGCCGGAGAAGCAGAATTGCTGCTGGCTGGACCACTCCTGACACTAAAATCTGCAGCTTTAAATATTTATGCAAAGTGCGGCATGGCGCAGTGTCTGGTCAAACCGCATAGGAGAGTTAAACAGGAGACTGGGCACAGTGGCAGAGACCTTGGGGACAATCTTACTGGGCAGGAGGGGACTTGAGATAAGCCACAATCTTCCGCGGTAACTGGGGGGTGCTGTGTTTCGGCCATGGAGGCAATCTAAAAGCAGCAGAGGCTGTGTGACAGAGAGAGCTGCGCACGTGCAATAGCACCCTCTGTTGCTACCAGCCAGCTTCCAGGTGATCTAAGACCCAGCCACTTCCCCTACAGGCGAGAAATGGATTTTGAGGTGTTTTTCTGCTCTAAGTGCATGAGGTAGCAGATTTGGACTTGCCAAAAAAACAGATCAGAAACTTTCCTGTTTTCATGCTCGTTCTGGATTTATAATTTCTTCACAAGATTTCCCCCTTAACCCAAGAGCAGTTTAGTCTCCCGCCATTCTCCACATCTGCCGAGGCCATGGGCTGAGTTAACAAAATCCTGCCTGCCTGTGACTGCAGAAAAGACACCGGTGGAGAAAAGAAGCTCATTTGTAAGCATTGATCTCAAGAATTTTTCTTAAAGAAAACCTTTTAAACTGAGAGAGCAATGAATGTCCTTGTTATTTACAGGCGTGTGGTTCTTGAAGAATCCTATTGCAATTCATCAGCCAGTCACCCGAGTACCCCCTGCTGCGGTAGAGACTGGCAGTTTGAAATGTTTTTTAAAATACAATTCTTTCTACATTTTGATTTAACACAGAAATAATTAATCTGTGTCATTATTACATGTAAATGAGTTCTCATTGTGTTGGTGCCAGGAATGAGAAAAGGTGTGAAAAGCTAGTCATTACTGGGCAAGTAGAAACTTACCTCAAATTCAGTAGTTGCAGGACAACAAGCCACAGCTAGAAAGCTGTAGTCCATTGCTGAAGGTCCTTATCAGATTTAGCTCATTTTCGCTAAAATGCCTGTGATATCAAAATTAAAATTACATTTTGACACACCTGGCAGCCCCTTACCACCACTTCCTGCCTCTGGGTCTGCCACACTCCTGTTACTTCCTCTCTCTCCCCCCAGCCCCCCGCCCCTTCTCTTCATCACCACACTCCCACTCTGTGTCCGCCACACTCTGGCTACCTCCTCTCTCCCTGCCCCCGCTCTCCTCAGGCCACACTCCTAGGTCCCAGCACTGGATATTTTCTTGATTCTTCTTGGGCTCCTGTGGTGCCCACTGTTGAAAACCTACTCCAGGATGCAAGCTTCCCATGGCACACTGTGGTTGGGAACTACTGTTTTAATCATTGCAATGACAGGAGCTGCAGAAGACAGAAGAGGAAGTTCAGGAAGATGCCCAAGCCTAAATCCCAGGACTTTTGAAATTTCTTCCCATAGCCCTTCAACATTATTTCTTTATTTCCTCCAGTGCTGTTTAACAAAAAATGTCTGAAGCTTAATGTGAAAAGATAGTGCTTTTAAATTATGACTTCTTTCAATATGCTGCTTCCTTCTTTGAAACGGCCACAAAATCTGATATTAGCCATTGTGACAAGGTTTTCTCCCTTTTGTAAACAGTAGTCCATGATCAGTCCACGATCCCAACATCTTCTTGTAATCTGTACCAAACCATTTTATACCACACCAAGCCACACCATACCAAATGCATTTTCACTCTTCAATTCCTAGCCTCTCTCAACACTTATGATCCCTGAACTCAGCACGGCATGATGGCACAATGGTTAGCACTGCTGCCTTCACAGCGCCAGGGACCGGGTTCAATTCCAGCCTCGGGTGACTGTCTGTGTGGAGTTTGTATGTTTTCACTGTGTCTGCATGTGTTTCCTCTGGGTGCTCCGGTTTCCTCCCACAGTCCAAAGATATGCAGGTTAGATTGATTGGCTATGATAAAATGCCCATTAGTGTCAGGGGGATTAGTAGGGCAAATACATGGGGTTGCGGGGATAGGACCTGGGTGGGACTGTTGTCCATGCAGGCTTGATGGGCCAAATGGCTTCCTTCTGCCCTGTAGGGATTCTATGATTGGATGATTTTAATTGCCCCATTTATGACCAGCTGGATGGGGAAATCACCTCACACTCCACTCCAGTTACAATTCTTTCACAAAATGATGTCTTCTACAGGCAATCCCCTTCCTCAATGATGAGAGCCCTCACTACGGCTGATGTACTGGCACTCAATCATCCTGCTGCACCACCTATTACCACAATTTGGTAAGCCTCACTACTTATTGGCCGCTCTCCTCACCTTCTGCTGCCATGTTCACCATTTCTTGTCTTTAATCATTGCATCAGCCAATCTCTCTGTTGTGGGAAAATTACCACCGGAGTCAGACTGGAGGTTCAACAATACAGCTTTATTTCGGACACGAAGCTTCGAGGGAGAAAGCACTGGTACTCTGCAGTACTTTGGCAGCTACCTTCTCAATAATACAATAGGAGTTGAGCGTTTTTATACTTTTCATACAATAGGTAGTCCAGACATTAGCCATTTAACACATCGTTATAGTTGAGTAGGCAGATCATGATGATCGATAGCTAACACATCGTTACAGTCAGACAGATACAGACATGGGCATTTATCATCGCATTGTTTCATAGAATGGATACATTTCCTCTATCAATGACTATACATACGGCCTATACATACAGAGATTGGTTTTGCTGCATTTATGTATTTCTGTTCTCATCTATGGCTAATCTCTTTATCAGACCTTATTGTCCTGGGTCTGTCCTTATCTTTAAAGTGCCTCAAGCTCTTACTGGCTTCCTGCTGTATTTGTTTCCTGCATGTTTAACTTTAAATAACTGTCTGTGCTGCATGGTTTAATTTTAAGTAGCTGTCTGTGCTAAAAGTCAGTGCCTGCTTAATGTCTCTTTCCAGGTAACCATTTTATGTGCCAGGCAACCATTTTGTGTGTCAGGTACCCATCTTTGTGATTTTTCCCACTACAGTCCTCTCTTTTGGTCAGAATTATTATTATTTTAATAATCTCTAGACCAACAGTTACATATTCACATACAGAGGTTGATTTTCTTCTTTCCTTCTTCATTTCTTCTCGTGTCTTCAGTGGTCTTCATCATGGGTTCTTCCTCGATGGTTACACTGGCTCCTGGCACAATTCGTGTTACCATCATTTTACAACAGACATTAAGGCATCCAACAATCAGACAACAGACAATTACAATTGAAATGAGTACGATCAATCCATGTAATAAATAAGACCCCCAGGACCCCCCCTACTAGCCATTCCAGCCAGTTACTTCCTTTCTTGGGTCCCTGTCTGAAGTTATCAAGTTGTTCTCTGATGCTATTGATGGCTTGTGTAATGTTATAGGACTCGTCCGTGACATGGGTTATGCATTTTTTGCCGATAATTGTACATACTCACCCTTGTTGTGCTAACTGGTAGTCCACTGCGTATTGTGTCTGCTGTGCATATAATCTCAGTTCAGCCATTTCTTGGTTAACAGCCTCCAGTGCTTTTGAAGTGCTGTTTCCCAGGACTGTTAGTCCACAAACAATATGATTCCTATTCTTTCCACTAATCACTCCTGCTGCTCCCGCCGCCACCCCACCCCGCCCCTCTCCCAGAGATAGGGCTCCAAGGAACCCGTATCCCAGGGATGATCCCATTGTGCCCGGGCTTCCCAATCAGCGCAGAATTCTTTGCTGAACATGGAACAGTCAGTGGTCCTATTGTTCCTACTGCAAAACGGTTTGGGAGGTTTGGTGTTTCTGTCGTGTAAGTACCATTGAAGAGGAACACATATCCCTTCCTAGCCCGATTATGAGTTTGTTTATATTGCCAATTGTTCGGTTTACTTGACTCCCCGTTTGATCCCACCACCTGGTAAGTATCAAATGGTTATGTCCATTTGGCTGAGCTTTCGTGAGTTCCATTGCATTGTCCACAAATGAGCTGTCTTCCTGCGGTTATATTGACTTCCCAAATGGATTAAGATACAACTGTGCATTAGTCCCTAATGCACCACAAATACTAATTAAATCTGATCCAGGTTGGAGTCCAGACATAGTAATGCAGAAATCAGTAGAAGCTTGGATAAGAGTTCAGTTCATTTCTGTTCATCACAAGTGCAAGTAAACTGTCCCTTATTAACCCGACAATGTTGACGGACACATGACTGTACGCAGGAATCATTCTTGGGGACCAAGGCATAGGCACATCCCCATCCCTGCCCTGTAAAACAAAGTGGATAGCTTGCAGTATCTGAACAAGCTCTTCCTCCCACCTGTTGGAGCCCCCTGCACACAGGATCTGTGGGATTTACAAGTTCCACATATCTCCCCTGTATACCTCTTTTATATTTGCCAATTTGTCCCTTACAGGGTGTATCTGATGTATCTACAGAATATAAGTCATGAGGGGTCCACCCAGGGGTGGCTACAAATAGGGCTTCTACCGATTGTGCTAACAGGTAACATACAGTTCGATTCCCGTGTAAATGTATGTGAGCTTTGTAAAACAAGTTATCCTCCAATCCAGTCCAGTTTACAGTCACAACAACGCAAAGTAGTATAGTTACATACGTGATTGCATACATATTCGCAACGAGCAAATATCAATTCTAATACTATGATTTATATAATCTCCAAAAGTTATACTAGCTATCAACCCGAATGCGCCAGTTGTTCTTGCTTGCAGTCTTTGCCGGTGTTGAGGAAAGCAGTCCTGTTAATTCACTCGTTCGTTCATTCATTCATGCATTTCTTTGTGTAATTTCAGCTGGGTCCAATGTTTCCATATACCTTTCCCTCTTATGTCTATACAGGCACAGGTGTCTCCACTAATTATAACTTCATATTGCCCATTGCATTTTGGTGCAAACCCTGGTTTGTCAGGTAATGCTTTTACTAGGACGCGACTTCTCGCTGTTGGGACGTCAGGGAGCATTTCAAGCTCTCTCTCTGCGTCTCTTTGTTCCTGATTGTCTTTTACCAATTTGCGCATCCCTTTTAGTTGGGTGCTTAGTTCCAAAACATATCTCCTGATTTTATCTTTTAGTGGACCTACATCGGTCCCACCTGTTATGATGCTTTCTGGTAATTGCATCGCCCGTCCTGTCATTAGTTCATAAGGGGTTAATCCGGTTGTCCGGTTTGTGGTAGCTCTTAGTCTCATTAGTATAGTGGGCAATACCTCCGTCCACATTTTTCCCGATGTTTGTATGGCTTTAGCTAGTGCATTCTTAAGTGTTCTATTCATACGTTCCACCATTCCAGAACTCTGTGGATGGTAAGGGATGTGAAATTTTTGTTTTGTACCCATCAATTGGCATATTGTTTTTACCACCTTTCCAGTGAAGTGCATCCCTTGGTCCGAATCGATTTGTAGGGTTACTCCACATCTAGGGATTACCTCTTCTGCCAATATCCTAGCCACCGTGGTAGCAGTACAATTTGTAGTAGGGAACGCTTCTACCCACCTGGTGAACTGGTCTATAATAACCAGACAATAGGTTTTGCCATGGGATTGTGGTAGTGGCCCTGGAAAATCTATTTGCAGATGTTCCCAGGGTCCCTTTGGTCTCAGCTGGTGTCCCATTTTAATTTTGATGGGTCTACCAGGGTTGTGTTGCGCGCACGTCACGTATCGGTGACAGTGTCGGGCTATGTCTCTTCCCATGCCTTTCCACCACCATTCCTTTCCTATACTAGTTATCATGGCCTCTCTTCCCGCATGCGAGAGTCCATGGTGTAGTTCCAATAGGGTGTTTTGTGTGCACTCTGGTGCTATTACCTTATCTTCCCGTCTCCAAATGTTATCAGTCCCTTTGACTGCTCCCTGTGCTTCCCATTTCTCCTTTTCCTCTTTCGGGGTATCCTCATGTAAGTCCTGAATATCTATTTCGTCTCCTGTCTGTTCTGTTGCTGCTATTGGCAGCTCGCCAATTGTCTCCTGTCCTAAGGCTAACTGTGCCGCCCTATCTGCGGCTTGGTTCCCTTTGAAATTTAACCAGTCCGGGTTATCTCTTCCTGGTTCTTTCTGGTGCGCTTTAATTTTGATTACTGCGGCTTCTCGAGGTTTCTCGCTAGCTCTCAACAATGCCTCAATTCTTTGTTGGTGCTTGATAAGGGTTCCTCCCGTAGTTATGAACCCTCTTCTTCCCCATACTGTCATGTAATCATGTATGACTCCGAACGCATAGCAACTATCTGTATAGATGTTCACCATTTTACCTTCAGATAACTCTAGTGCCTGTGTGAGTGCCGCTAGTTCTGCCACTTGCATGGATAGACCTCCATCAATCCTTCCTGACCTTACTGTTTCTAATTTGTCATTTACTACTGCCCACCCTCTCCGGGCTGATCCTTCCACATATTTGCGTGATCCATCTACAAAGAGGGTCTCCTCAGCTATTATTAAAGGTATATCCTTTATCCTACCCTCTTCTACATCCATATCTATATCCCCACAACTGTGTGGCTCTCCTGTGTCTAAAATCCCTTCTGCTGGGTTATTCCCTGTGTCCCTTATTATTATCATGGACTTGCTTGGAAGTAGGAGGACAGCTTCCCACTTAGCCCTTCTCATGTTTGAGACTGACCTTAGCTTTCCCGTGTTCAACATTTCCACCAAGGTGTGTTTGGTGTGAATGATTATATTCCCTGTCATGATTACTGGCTCGCTAACCTTTACGGCCCAGGCGGCACAATCCAAGGCGGGACTTGTAAGTTTCCCTATTCTCGTTTTCCGACCGTCCTGTCTTGGCCAGATCAATTCTCCCTTTGCACAGTCTATCAGAATCTCATATTCTTTCATCAAATCATTTCCCATTATTGTAATCTCGTTATTCTTGCACACATAAAACCTCATTGGTATATACAGATTATTTATCTCTACTAACGTGGTCTCGCTCAGGCAGGTGAGTGTTTTGTTCCCTCCTATCCCGGTCAGGTAAATCATTTTATTTGTAGTGGGTAAGGGTAGGTCAGTGACAGATATGGATGCTCCTGTGTCCACTAGCATCTCACATTGCCTGCCCCCTACTAGTGCTGGCACATAAATCCTTCCCTCCTTCTTACCCTTGTGAATGGGCTGCAGACCATCAATCTTGCTGACCCCGGAGGTTCTGTGGTTCCTCCGGTTCTGCTGTGATCATGGATCGGGTCGGGGGGTCTCCCATGTTTATCCCAACACACTGCTTCTGTGTGTCCATATTTATTACAGTGGCTGCAATGTTTCTCACTGTTCCCAAATCTATTCCCTTTTCGTGGGGCCCCGCAATCCCTCGCAAAGTGCCCTTGCCGGCCACAATTGTGGCAAGTCAGTTTAGACTTAGTCCCGTTCCCATTACTTTAAGCTGCTACTCTTTCTAGCCTTGTTCTTGTCTGGGATTTCTCTTCTCTTCTCCCACCGCTAGTCCACTCTACCAACTCATCGTAATCTTGGGACATAATCACTCCCATTTTTAGGATGGTTTGGTGAGCACTAGAGAGTTCATCCTTAAAAGCCTGGATGAACGCTCAATCCCCACGACCTGGATTTCCTTGTCCTGAGCACTCTTGATATACCTGGAACAACTGTTCCCCGTATTCAGAAGCTCCTTCTCCTTTTAGCTGTTTTGTTGTGGTAATTCTGCTCCAGTTAGTAGGAGCATTCCCTAACACTCTCTGAATTTCTGCCTTAAACTGGGTGAAGGGTGCCTGTTGGGCATCTATTTCTGATGTTAGGGCGACTACATGTGTCCATCATCCCCCACTATAATCCTGTGCTGGAGGAGCGGCGGGTGCACCCGCTACCTGCCTCCACTTATCTGCTGGACAGGCTGCCCTGACCAGCTGGTGTACGTCTCTCAGGTGTAATTGGTGTCCTACCCATATTGTGTCTAATTCTTCCCAGAATTTAGTGTTTGCACTTCTAGGTTGTAATTTACCCAGGGAAGCCATTATCTGCTGCCTCTCACCTGGGGTGAAGGATTTATAATTTGCTTTTGGCTGCGCATCTGTTCCCCCCCGGGTTACTGGCGCTAAGTTGTGTTCTAGCGCTTCCCACTCCTCTGCAGGAGTGGTTGGTCCCTGTTGTGTGGACTCATGAGGAGGTAGAGGAACAGTTTCCCCTCTCCATTGCTTCTCTTCTAATACTTGGTTTTGTTTCTCCAGTTCCCTTACTCTGGATTCTAATTCTCTAATCTTTTCTTTATCTTCACTCCACTTTTTAGTAGAGGCGACTACTTGCTCAATTAGTCCAGCTAACTGATGTATTAACAATACTCCTATCTTCGTGGTCTTGTTTCTCTTTTCTCCATCTATCCACTTTCTCTGCTGCTCTAAGGTCTGGGAAGTATCCTCTTTATTAACGCTTGCCTGTCTGTCATGTACACTTCAATGAGAGAACCTGCAGACCCCCTCTTAACTTCATTATCTGCCATTTTGCAGACTTCACTACCCCCAGTCACTATTGCCACCTTGGCAACGTGGTTTAGGCACCGTACGGCCACGATTACTCCTTAGTAAAGTGTGCTCTCTACCGTAGGGACTTCACTACCCCCCGGCCACTTTTACTACTCTAGCACCGTGTTTCACTACTGTCTCAGGGTTTCAATTTATACTCACGGCTTCCACTATTACCACCTCGGCAATGAGTTTCTCCACCGGAGTCCGGCTCTAGGTCAGAGTGGATCAAGCTCCTTTTCCGCCCCGCTTTTACAACATTGACAGTCCAGTACCCAACTTTACAAACTTTCATGCAATCAGGTGGCAGCTCTGCGTTTGTTCGCCACTGCAGAGTTTGATGTTAACCGATCTCTGCCACTTGTGCTTCACAATCCTAAGTCCCCTTGGTGCCTCTATGCCCACTTCAATTCCTGACCTTCGCGTGGGGGATTTCCCCTCTTAACAACCGGTCTAAGGCTGGGTGTTTGAGACAGGCACTGGCTTGTCCTCTTGTCGGTCAGTACAAGTAACAGTTACTTATCACTATCAACAGTTAGTACTTATCACTGTATCATATACACTCATATACCCCTTAAGTTTAACCCCTTTCAAACTGTATTCTTGACCTTGTCTGACTCTCACAGATTCAGTGATCTCTACCCCGGCTTTCTGATCGTGGCCAATCGATCGAAACTTACCAGTAATAGGATCCGAGCTGACTACACCAATTGTTGTGGGAAAATTACCACCGGAGTCAGACTGGAGGTTCAACAATACAGCTTTATTTCGGACACGAAGCTTCGAGGGAGAAAGCACTGGCACTCCGCAGTACTTTGGCAGCTACCTTCTCAATAATACAGTAGGAGTTGAGCATTTTTATACTTTTCATACAATAGGTAGTCCGGACATTAGCCTTTTAACACATCGTTATAGTTGAGTAGGCAGATCATGATGATCGATAGTTAATACACCGTTACAGTCAGACAGATACAGACATGGGCATTTATCATCGCTTTGTTTCATAGAATGGATACATTTCCTCTATCAATGACTATCAATGACTAGTTTCGGTCTATACATACAGTGATTGGTTTTGCTGCATTTATGTATTTCTGTTCTCATCTATGGCTAATCTCTTTATCAGACCTTATTGTCCTGGGTCTGTCCTTATCTTTAAAGTGCCTCAAGCTCTTACTGGCTCCCTGCTGTATTTGTTTCTTGCATGTTTAACTTTAAATAACTGTCTGTGCTGCATGTTTTAATTTTAAGTAGCTGTCTGTGCTAAAAGTCAGTGCCTGCTTAATGTCTCTTTCCAGGTAACCATTTTATGTGCCAGGCAACCATTTTGTGTGTCAGGTACCCATCTTTGTGATTTTTCCCACTACACTCTCCCAATGCAAAAATGGTTGTATTTAATGATAATCATAGCGAAGCATATCAAACTGGTTGAGGACTGCCGAGAATCACTGGGCAGAGGCCAGAACTCCAATTGCAGTACTGGAGCAAATGGTCCTCTGGATTTTCTGGGCCTTCTTTTCCAAGTTTCTGGATTAAGTTTAAAACCAACCAACCAACTAACGCTGTTGCTTTTAAATACTTAATGGTAATGTAAATGCTTTTGCAAGTTTATGCAATGTTCATCAAGTATGACAAAAAGAAATGTAAAATAATAGATTGTTCAATGCATCGCCTTACAAATGTGTTTCTACAGATGGCCTGAGAATTACTGAGCCATGTAGCTGGTGTCAGGAAAAGAAACATTAGCAGACATTAAAATGTGTGATATTCATTTATACATTATGCATTTTCTATTCATTATGCATGAAAAACAACCCTTAGGCTGCTCAACATATAATGAAATTTGATACTCATTTTTCTTTCTTACTGTTGAGGACTTATTAATATTTTTTTCAATATTACTCAGAGCAGTAAATAAACTCATACCTGCAAGAATCAACGTGAAATAAAGCATTATTCTTAATGTTGTCAACCTCTGTTTTCTCTCTCCATTTCATCAAAAGGTTGACTGAATGAATGCAAATGTTAGACATGCTAACAGATTTCCCCTGGCATTGCTCATGATGAGTCAGAGGATACAGTGTTTTGTAACAACAAAAAGTGTAGGATTTGGCATCAGAACCACTGATTTACAGAGACTGAAAAAGGCAAATTCTATTTTATGACAAGGCTTTTGAGACTTTAATTTCAGCTGTGATTGAATTTCATAACACTGCCCATCATTTTATGAACATCTTAAATGAGCAGTCTCACACATATATATTCCTTTGCACCTGCATTTGAGTTTGATTTTCGACCACCCTTGCAAGCCAGATGACAGGCTGCAAGTGGGGTCATGTCTGTAGCCTCTTTAAGTTGGGAGATTTTGGTTCTGGCCTTTGAAGGGCTGGCACAGTAAGAGGCTGGAAGGCCTTCACAAGAATCATGGAATCCCCTCGAGTGCAGAAGAGGCCATTTGGCCCTTTGTGCCTGCTGTGACTCTCTGAAAGAGTATCTTACCCAGGCCCTCTCCCCCGCCCTATCCATGTAACCTTACGCATTTACCATGGCCAATCCATCTAACCAATACATCTTTGGACTGGGGGAGAAAGCAGGAGAACCCGGAGGAAACCCATGCAGAGACGGGGAGAACATGCAAACTCCACACAGACAGTCACCCGAGGCTGGAATTGAACTGGGTGCCTGGTGCTGTGAGGCAGGAGTGCTAACCATTGTGTCACTGTGCCACAAGGTCCAGATGCAACCTCACTGGGCACAGCTTGTGCCCCTGAAACTACTTTTAAAGGAATTCTAGAATTGGCTTCCTTGCTGGGGGCTGACTGGAGCCATAACCCTGTTGAGGAAAGGGAGCAAAGACAACCTTCCTCTCCACAAGAAAGCGGCTGCCAGTTTCCAGGCAAATGGGACTGGCAGCACTAAAGTTACATCTAAAGTGGATAACTGCCCCATGCAAGTGAGAAATTCTTCCAGTTACCCTGCAACTAAAGTGAGGTGGGTGTTAATATTAAAGGTGCTGACAGGTATAATCCCTATACATGCAGTAAGAACATAGCCATCCAGGGTAGCAGTACTGGAGGGAAGGTATGGACTTCAGCTGGACTAGTGATACTCTGGGGTTTGAGCAGTACTGAGGAATAGCTTTGTCAGAACAGAGATGGTGATGCTATTGGTGTTTGACAGTAGAGTAAAATTCTTCAAGCTGACATATTCAGATTGAAATAAAATTATTTTAAAAATTATTTCATACGCTGCGAGTATCGTTGGTTGGGCCAGTATTTATTGCTTATTCTTAATTGCTCTTGAGAAGATGGGGGAAGTTGCCTTCTTGAACGACTGGTGTCCATGGAGTGTGGGTACATGCATGGTGCTGTTAGGGATGAAGTTCCAGGATTTTGATCCAGTGACAGTGAAGGAATAGCGAAATATTTCCAAGTCAGGATGGTAAGTAGCTTGGAAGGGAACTTTCAGGTTGTGATGTTCCTAGGTGGCTGTTGCCCCTGTCCTTCTAGATGCGAGCGGTTGTGAGTTTGGAAACTGCTGCCTAAGGGGCTTTGATGAGTTTTTGCACTGCGCCTTGTAGATAGTACACACTGCTGCAACTGTGTGTCGGAGTGAATGTTTGTGGATGGGGTAACAAACAGGCAGTTTTGTCTTGCAAGGTGTCAAGCTTCTTGAGTGTTGCTGGAGCTGCACTGTATCAGGTAAGTAGAGAGTACTCCATCACACTCCTGATAGAGGGTGGACAGGCTTTGGGGAGTCAGGAGGTCAGTTACTCACCATAGGATTCGTAGCCTTTGACCTGCTTTTGTAGCCACAGAAGGTATATGGCTCATCTAGTTCACTTTCTGATCAATGGTAACCCCACGGTGTTGATAGTGAGGGATTCAGCAATGGTAATGCATTGAATATTAAGAATCAATGGTCAGGTCTATCTTGTTGAAGATGGTCATTGCCTGGTCCTGGTGTGGCGTACATGTTACCTGCCATTTGTCAGCCCAAGACTGGATATTGCTCAGGGCTTGCCGCATTTGGACATAGGCTGCTTCAGTATGTGACGAGTCACAAAAGGTGCTGAATATTGTGCAGTCATCAGTGCACATCCCCACTTCTGTCCTTATGCTGAAAGGAAGGCATTGATGAAACAGCTTCAGCTGAAGATGGTTGCACCTAGGACACTACCCTGAGGAACTCCTGCAGTGATGTTCTGCACTGAGATGATTGAGCCTCAACAACCGCAACTATCTTCATTTGTGCTAGTTATGACTCCAACCAGCAGGGAGATTTTCCTCTGATTCATATTGACTCCAGTTTTGCTGGGGTTCCTTGATGCCAAACTCAGTCAAGTGCTGCCTTGATGTCAAGGGCAGTCACTCTCATCTCACCTCTTGACTTCAGCTCTTTTGCCCATATTTGAACTAAGGCTGCAATGAGGTCAGGAGCTGAGCGGCCCTGGCAGAACCCAAACTGAGCATCAGTGAGCAGGTTATTGCTAAGCAAGAGCCACTTGATAGCACTGTTGGTGACCCCATCCATCACTTGACTGATGATCAAGAGTAGACTGATGGGGCGGTAATTCTAATTAGTCGGGTTGGCTTTGACCTGCTTTTTGTCTGCAGGAGGCACCTAGGTAGTTTTCCATATTGTAGGGTAAATGCCAGTGTTTTAGCTGCACTGGAACAACTAGCACAAGTTTTAGAGCTCAGGTCTTCGGTACTACCGTAGAATATTCTTAGGGCCCTTAACCTTTGCAGTGTCCGGTGCCTTCAGCCATTTTTTGATATCATGTGGAGTGAATTGAATTGACTGAAGACTGGCATCTGTGGTGCTAGGGACCTCCAGAGGAGGCTGAATTGGATCATCCACTCGGCACTTCTGGCTGAAGATTGTTCTGAATGCTTCAGCCTTATCTTTTGCACTGATGTGCGGGGCTCCTTCATCATTGAAGATAGGGATATTTACATAGAAACATAGAAACATAGAAACCCTACAGTGCAGAAGGAGGCCATTCGGCCCATCGAGTCTGCACCGACCACAATCCCACCCAGGCCCTACCCCCACATATTTTACCCGCTAATCCCTCTAACCTACGCATCTCAGGACTCTAAGGGACAATTTTTTTTTTTAACCTGGCCAATCAACCTAACCCGCACATCTTTGGACTGTGGGAGGAAACCGGAGCACCCGGAGGAAACCCACGCAGACACGAGGAGAATGTGCAAACTCCACACAGACAGTGACCCGAGCCGGGAATCGAACCCGGGACCCTGGAGCTGTGAAGCAGCAGTGCTAACCACTGTGCTACCGTGCCGCCCCAAACTGTGGAATCTCCTCCTCCAGTGAGTTTTTAATTGTCCACCACCATTCATGACTGGATGTGGCCAGACTGCAAAGCTTAGAGCTGATCCGTTTGTTGTGGAATTGTTTAGCTCTGCCTATTACTTGCTGCAAATGCTGTTTGGTACATAAGCAGTCCTGGGTTGTAAGCTTCACCAGGTTGACACCTTATTTCAGGTATGCCTGTTACTGCTCCTGGCATGCCCTCCTCCTGCTTCACTGAACCAGAGTTGATGCTCTGAGTTGGTGGGAATGGTAAGATGGGGGATATATTGGGTTATGATGCTCCAGATTGTGACTGAGTACAATTCTTCTGCGGATGATGGCCTACAATGCCTCATGGTTGCCCAATCTTGAGTTGTGAGATCTGTTTGAAATCTATTCCATTTAGTGTGTCTTAGTGCTACACATCATGATAGATGAAATCAGGACTTTGTCTCCACCAGGACTGTGTGGTGTTCACTCCTACCAATATTGTCATGGACAGATGCATCTGTGGCAGGCAGGTTGCTGAGAATGAGGTTAAGTATGTTTTTCCCTTTAGTTGGTTCCCTCACCAGCTCCCACAGAGACAGTCAAGCAGCAGTCTACAGTTTAGCACTTGGGCAGCTCGGTCAGTAGTGATGCTACTGAGCCACTCTTGGTGATGGACATTGAAGTCCCCCACTCTTGCCACACTCATTGCTTCCTCCAAGTGATGTTCAATATGGAGGAGTGCTGATTCATCAACTTAGAATTATGGTTTTGGGGCCGGGTGGGTGGGGGGGAGGGGGGGGGTGGAGTTGTGTTAGGGTGCGTAATAGGTGGTAATCAGCAGGAGGTTTCCTTGCTCCTGTTTGACCTGGTGCTGTGAGACAGCCTGAGCTCCAGAGTTGATGCTCAGGACTCCCAAGGCAACCCCTTCCCTCCTATATGCAACTGTGCTGCCACCTCTGCTTGAATGGTGATTTGGAAGCCGACTGGAAAGGAACATACTTTATTGCAGAATGCAAAGTAAAACCACTACCATGGTGTACACATACTACACCCTGCCTAGGACTACAGTTCAGCAGGCCCAGTCCTGGACCTGCCTTATAAAAGGTTCAGATAATGAGTTGCAGCTGTGCAGGGCACTGCCTGATACCTGACAGTGGATACCAGGGGAATTCATGCTCAATGAACTCCACAGGGAGGTCAATCAGTGATTCCCCATGTAGAACCTGCTACAGGGAGGTAGGATCTTCTACAATATTGGGCATTGGTTCTATGTCAGAAGAGGGAAGGTGAATAAATATTTCAGAATTAATTACTTTAAACTGAAATTGGAAAATTGATGAATGCAACTGCCCAAGGAAGCATCCTCAGAGAAATCAGGAGGCATCTGACAGAGAAAGGGCTTAAAAGCTTTGAGAAATAGATTAGTGCACAGTATTATTCAACCTTTGGGATTGCCATATGGATGATGACTGTCTCCTTCATGCTGTATATTCCAACATGTTGTAGCTGGAATCCTCAGTCTCAGGATATTGCACTGGCTCAATTCCAAGTTTTAGGCCGATAGTATTAACCAAACAGAATTGATTATTTTCTTTAACATCGAGTAGTTTTTTAAAACTGATTTGTAAATTGCAAAATTATTATATTAGCACTTGAATTTTTGCAGGACAGTTCTTTTGTATAATCGTGCGAGAAGAGAAATAAATTTTGATGAAGGTTATCCATTTCATAGAATCATAGAATCCCGACAGTGCAGAAGGAGACCATTCGGCCCATCGGGTCTGCACTGACTGTCCGACTGAGCCTCTTACCCAGACCCTATCCCAGTAACCCCATGTATTTACCCCACTAATCCCCCTAACTTACACACCTTGGGACACTAAGGGGCAATTTAGCTTGGCTATTCCACCTAACCTGCACATCTTTGGACTGTGGGAGGAAACTGAAGCACCCGGGGAGAATGTGCAAACTCCACACAGACAGGCCGTAATTGAACCTGGGTCCCTGGCGCTGTGAGGAGATAACGTTTGTAAAAATATTAATGCACCCTCAATACTTAATGGATAGAATGCTGCCTGCTGTAGTACTCATCACAATTCTGACATGGGGATGAAAACAATGAAGAAACAACGAGATCTAAAATAAAAAAACATAATTCTGTTTTGTTCTTTGTCCAATTCTCGGAGGCCCTGTAGTGCAGTGGGGGGTGTCCCTATCTCTAAGCCAAAAGATTCAGATTCAAGTCCCGTACCAGGACTTGTTGCCCATGGAAGGACTATTCATTATATGGTTCACTGGGCTGATATTGAGCCCTGGAATCATCCCAAAAGGGAAAATAGTGTGAGTAAAGATATGTTTTTTAAAAAATCTATTTCAAGTCTCTCTGCTTATCAATACATTATTTTCTGCTGTTTGAAAAATTACTGAAAGAATTCATTGTGTTTTATACTAGCATATCATATAATGAATTAATTATATTGATATTAAGTGACCTCCCACAACAATGTTCATGACTATTCTAGCATCTGGAGTACGGTTTAGCTGCATTATGTAAACATTAGAAAACACTACCTTGTATTCCAGCCTAACCACAAATATGTTACAATATCCCACCTTCATAAAGATTATGGAGTCAACTATGTCCAGGAAGAGGATGTTTCAGCCCACTGCTAAGTTATTCCTGTGAGGTTGGAGGTATATATACGCACATCAAAATTACTTATTCAAAACATTATTTGGGCAGGTTACATGAACACCAGACCAAATTATTTTCTAAATAGTGAGAAGGTGGGGATTGTGGAGGTGCGGAGAGATGTAGGGGTCCATTGCACAGAAATTACTAAAAACTAGCAGGTAGGTACAATTTGGAATTTAACGCACATCAAAATTACTTATTCGAAACAAATTACTATTGTTGAAGCTTTTGTAAATTGATAGTTGCTTTTCAGTCATTGGCTTGTGTACTCAGGAGATAGAAAATGATCAAGGTTAGAAAAAACTATCAAAAATGGTAGGCTTGCTTTATCTACTTTTTCAAGTCAATTTTTTTTAAGGATCACTCAGTTGTAACTTGTTGCTGATTTATAGGGCCTGATTTTACCATCGCATTGCACCCATTTTCAGGCACGAAAACTTGGTAAATTCAGGCGTGAGGCGTGCAGTATCCATCTCCGCGTCAGTCCCCCCTTTATCAAGGCCCGAAAATGGCCGCGATCGGGTCCGTGCCTGAAATGGGCGCAACAGCCATTTAAATGCATTTGCATGCATTTAAATTGACTTAATGGGCAGCACGCCCAAGCTTACGGGCATTTCCCCCTTTACCACCGCGTTCACCCATCCGGAATCGGCGCGAAACAGACATGCTCCATATAAGTCCAATTTGAGCGCTCCATCAGTGAGGGTTAGTGAGGAGATAAGTGCCTGGCATCTAATGGCTCTCTGCTTGAGATCATTGGAGGGTGGGGGGGGGAAGGTGGGCCCATTGCCACTCTGCCAGAGATCAGCGGAGGAGAAGGGGGGTCCGCTGCCACTCTTCCTGAAATCAGTGGGGGGAAAGCGGGAGGAGAAGGGCCCATGATTGGTCTGGGTGGTGGAGGGGGTGGGGGGATACTGGGGTCAGTAATGTTGGGTGGGGTGGGAGCCAGGGAGGAGGGATTATCTGGTCCGGGAGGGATGTGACAGGGGAGCAACATTCTCTCTTTTTATTTCTGCGCATGCGCAGTTGGAGCCACCAATTGGAGCTGCAGGATTTCGGGCGTGTTAAGCCCCACCCATAGGCTTGTGCAGCACGATTCGGACTCACTGACATTTTACCAGGCAGAGTGCGTATGGGGGCACCTCAGAATGGGTCTAAAAGTCGGATCTGAGACACTCACAGTTTCAAGTAGGCCCAGAATCAAAATGGTAAAATAGGGCCCATAAAGTTGACATATTGCAGCCAATTAGATGCAAAGGTGACACATTTCTTACTAATTCTTTCATGGGATGTGGGTATCACTGGCCAGGCCAGCATTTATTGCCCATCCCTAATTGCCCTAGAGAAGGTGGTGGTGAGCCACCTTCTTTAACTGCTGCAATCTATATGTTGTAGGCACACCCACAGTGCTGTTAGAGAGAGACGTCCAGGGTTTTCATTCAGCAACAGTTAAGGAACTGCAGTATAGTTCTAGGTAGGATGGTGTGTGACTTGGAGTGGGATATGTAGTGCTGTTCCCATTAATCTGGTACCCTGGTTGTAGAGGTTATGGGTTTAGAAGCTGCTGTCGAAGGATAATAATCTGCATGCAGAATAATGTGGGAGAGAAGTATAGATGAATCACCTAGGAAGGTGATGTTATGCACCTTGCCAGCTGCTAAATTCAAACTTTCTGATAAAATGTATTCTGTAAGAAAACTGTTCACTGTCTTCTTAAATATCATTGGATAGAATCATAGAATCATAGGATCCCTACAGCGCAGAAGGAGGCCATTTGGCCCATCGTGTCTGCACCGACCATGATCCCACGCAAGCCCTGTAACCCCACATATTTACCCTGTTAATCCCCCTGACACTAGGGTCAATTTGCCATGGCCAATTAACCCAACCCATACTCAGTGGCCTGGGCCTCGGCACCTCCCTCTGCGACTGGATCCTGAACTTCCTAACTCACAAACCACAATTAGTAAAGATAGGCAACAACACCTCCTCCACGGTCATCCTTAACACCGGTGTCCCACAAGGTTGTGTTCTCAGCCCCCTACTGTACTCCTTATACACCTATGACTGTGCAGCCAAATTCCCCTCCAATTCGATTTTCAAGTTTGCTGATGACACCAACGAGTGGGTCGGATCTCAAACAATGACAAGACAGAGTACAGGAATGAAATAGAGAATCTGGTGAATTGGTGCGGCAACAATAATCTCTCCCTCAATGTCAACAAAACAAAGGAGATTGTCATCGACTTCAGGAAGTGAAAAGATGAACATGCCCCTACATCAACGGGGATGAAGTAGAAAGGGTTGAGAGCTTCAAGTGTTTAGGTGTTCAGATCACCAACC
The DNA here is from genome assembly GCF_964213995.1 of Mustelus asterias. Classification (NCBI taxonomy): domain Eukaryota; kingdom Metazoa; phylum Chordata; class Chondrichthyes; order Carcharhiniformes; family Triakidae; genus Mustelus; species Mustelus asterias. The sequence goes on from NC_135804.1 coordinate 92,462,368, forward strand.
AGGCCCTGTCCTGGTCCCCCCATGCTGACACTTTGGTTAAGAGAGCCCACCAACGCCTCTACTTTCTCAGAAGACTAAGGAAATTTGGCATCTTAGCTACGACTCTCACTAACTTTTACAGATGCACCATAGAAAGCATTCTTTCTGGTTGTGTCACAGCTTGGTATGGCTCCTGCTCTGCCCAAGACCGCAAGGAACTACAAAAGGTCGTGACTGTAGCCCAATCCATCACGCGAACCAGTCTCCCATCCATTAACTCTGTCTATACTTGCCACTGTCTCAGAAAAGCAGCCAGCATAATTAAGGACCCCACGCACCCCGGACATTCTCTCTTCCACCTTCTTCCTTCGGGAAAAATATACAAAAGTCTGAGGTCACGTACCAACTGACTCAAGAACAGCTTCTTCCTTGCTGCTGTCAGACTTTTGAATGGACTTACCTTGCATTAAGTTGATTTTTCTCTACACGCTAGCTATGATTGTAACACTACATTCTGCACTCTCTCGTTTCCTTCTCTATGAATGGTATATTTTGTCTGTACAGCGCGCAAGAAACAATAATACATGCGACAATAATAAATCAAATCAAAGCAAACCTTTGGACTGTGGGAGAAAACTGGAGCACCCGGAGGACCCCCACACAGACATGGGGAGAATGTGCAAACTCCACACAGACAGTGACCCAAAGCCAGAATTGAACCTGGGTCCCTGGTGCTGTGAAGCAGCAGTGCTAACCACAGTGCTACCGTGCCCCCCCAAATATGTTCACATTGTCAATAAAACATTTCTTTTTAAAGGAGCATTTTTATCACGACTGGTGGAACATTTTTATTTACCCCGTATCATCCACATTGTTCTAGATGGACATTCTAAGATTCCTTAAACAGATTCTCTACTTTCCATTCATTTTTTCTAAAAGAGCACTCAGTTATCTTCCTTCATTAAAAATCAATTTTTGTCCATGACCCCAATCCTCTAATTTTATCCTCTTCTGATGAAAAAGTTACTGACTTTTGTGAGTGTACAGTGGTACAGGTACAGGTATCTATAGCCCTCTGACAACTCAACTAAACCGACGTTCTTCTTGCATGAACATGAAGAATGGGAATCAGTTGCAATTCAGTTGAGCAACAGGTCCGGTCAACTGCTCATCCAACAATCATAGGGGTACAGTCCCTATCATGAAGGCATGCACCTTTAAAACAATGCAATCAGCCAAAATGCTTTAACCATTAACCATTTCCATTAACACCAACTTGCAAGTTGCTGCTTATAGAATCCTAAGTGCTTCATATATTTCTGGCAGATTGACGAAAGAAAAGAAAAGGCTGTTTTCCCTTTCCAATGTATTTGTGCCAAAAATGCAAATCATAAATAAAACACTTGTTGAATCATTGCTGTTCCATTCTCAATCAGATACTAGCAGAAATTGCACTACTTTTTCCAGTATTTTTGTTTTGATTGATGTTGCAGGAATCTTATCACTTGCGGCATGAAGGATATTAACCATTCCCTCTCTGGCAAATGTAATTGAAATCAGTTTCAATTTTCAACACTACCTTGCTGTTCCTGTCACCGGGTAGAGTGGATAGATCAAATTTTCATGAACATGTCCACTAGAAGAGTCGAGGACCAAGGCAATGGACTCAGACAAGTTTAAGTTTAGAATTTATTTATTAGTGTCACAAGTAGGCTTACATCAACACTGCAATGAAGTTGCTGTGAAAATCCCCTAGTCGCCACATTCCGGCGCCTGTTCGGGTACACTAAGGGAGAATTTAGATTGGCCAATGCATCCAACCAGCACATCTTGTGGACTGTGGGAGGAAACAGGAACACCTGGAGGAAACCCACACTGACACGGGGAGAATATGCAGACTCTGCACAGACAGTAACCCAGGCCAGGAATCGAACACGGGTCCTGGTGTTGTGAGGTAGCAGTGCAAACCACTGTGCCATCCTGCCACCCTAGGACTGTAAAGAAGGGGACTCTGACCTAATTATGGTTAGAGATGAATGGAGGGAAAGCTTAGGAGATAGTAGGCCAAAGGTATATACTTTGGGACGAGAGGCTCAGTAACATTAGATTATTTGGCCATTTATCTCACCACTGATTGTGAGAGCTTGCTATGCAGAAATTAGCTGCCACATTTCCTTACATAACAACAGCAGCTACACTTTAAACTATTTAATTAGCCATAACACATTTTGTGATACACTGAGGTCATGAAAGGTACTATATAAATGGAAACTCATTCTGTTACTAAGCTATAAAGAACATTGATCACATCATTAAATCTTCTTCCATCGAACATATAATTCTTTCCTACCAGATAGTTTATCCCTTGCTTCTTTTCAATATGCAGCTCCAATTTTTTAAAAATGGAATGATTTTAGTTTTTAAGTGTGAAAAGTTAGCAGGTTCATTATACATTGAGATATATTCAGACAAGTCCAGGCAATAAAAATAGAAAATAGGTTCTGATTTTGCATCAACTTTCTTCTGGGTATTTTTCCTCCAACTATAATTGCTGCTCAGTCTCTCCCTAGACCAAAATTTCAGTATTCACTTCTGCTTCCTTCATGTAATTTTTTAAAAATTCATTCATGGGACATGGGCATCGCTGGCTGGCCAGTATTTATTGCCATCCCTAGCTGCCCTTGAGAAGGTGGTGGTGAGCTGCCTTCTTGAATCGCTGCAGTTCATGTGCTGTGGGTTGACCCACAATGCCATTAGGGAGGGAATTCCAGGATTTTGACCCAGCGACTGCGAAGGAACGGTGATATATTTCCAAGTCAGGATGGTGAGTGGCTTGGAGGGGAACCTGCAGGTGGTGTATCTACTGCCCTTGTCCTTTGAGATGGAAGTGGTCATGGGTTTGGAAGGTGCTGCCTAAGGATCTTTGGTGAATTGCTGCAGTGCACCTTGTAGATAGTAAACACTGCTGCTACTGAGCGTTGGTGGTGGAGGGATTGAATGTTTGTTGATGTGGTGCTAATCAAGTGAGCTGCTTTGTCCTGGATGGTTTCACTCTAAGTTTATTTATCACAAGTAGGCTTACAGTGACATTACTGTGAAAATCCCCTAGTCACCACTCTCTGGCGCCTGTTTGGGTATACTGAGGGAGAGTTTAGCATGGCCAGTGCACCTAGCCAGCATATCTTTGAACTGTGGAAGGAAACCAGAGCACCCGGAGGAAGCCCACACAGACTGCATCCATCCAGGCAAGTGGGGAGTATTCCATCACACACCTGACTTGTGCTTTGTAGATGCTGGATAGGCTTTGGGGAGTCAGGAGGTGAGTTATTTGCAGCAGTATTCCTAACCTCTGACCTACTTTTGTAGCCATTATGTTTATGTGGCGAGTCCAGTTGAATTTTTGTTCAATGGTAACCCCAAGGATGTCGATAGTGGGGGATTCAGTGATGGTAACACCATTGAATGTCAAGGAGCAGTGGTTAGAGTGTGTCTCATTGGTCATTTCACCAATTCACCAAAGCAATTCACCAAAGCTCCTTAGTCATTGCCAGGCATTTGTGTGGTGTGAATGTTACTTGCCACTTATCAGCCCAAGCCTAGCCCTTGTCCAGATCTTGGTGCATTTAAGCATGAACTGTTTCAGTATCTGAGGAGTCACGGAAGGTGCTGAACATGGTGCAATCATCAGCAAACATCCCCACTTCTGACCTTATGACAGAGGGAAGGTCATTGATAAAGCAGCTGAAGATGGTTGGGCCTAGGACATGCCTAAGTTCTTATGAATTCCAGGCAATGTCATTTACTCTAAAATGTGTAACAAATGCACTCCATGCTGGAGTCTTCATTGATACTTGGCGCAACAATTCATTTGGCTTCTAATTGCAGTGAGCCTGTTTTATCTATTAGAAACCAAAGGAAATCCTTTCAAATGCAACATTGCTACTCAATAAAGTACAAGAAAATTCTGGACCAATGGTGATAGCTTCAGGAAGCATCTTAGAACTGGGAAGTCTCATGCTTAAAACTAAGGTTTGTTTTCACTTTGAGCCAACCTTCATTTTTATACAATTTCTGACTGTTATTCAAACATAGTTTGTGAAACCCATCACAATCAAAATGCTGCAAAATCAAACTTAAACAGTTACTGTTAAGCTCTCTATTGCCATGCAACGATCACTGTATCCATCATTAAATTTTCATTCCTTCCCCAACAATTTTGTAGTTCTCCTATCTTTACTAAAAATACTTCCTCCCAAGGATCGCTTGCTCTAAATATTTTTTGTCATCTCCTCCATCTCCATTTTCACCTGTTCTTGCTACTTTATCCATTCCACTTTTGTGCCATTCAATGCATTTCACCCATTGTGCCAACTAAGTTGTAGCTTTCGTATCATTATTCTTCTCCATTTTCAAGCTCAAATTCCTATTTTGACAGGATTACCTAAAGTGGACCCATAGCTGAAACCAAATTTCCTCGTATGTCCTCGTTTTCCGCATGCAGCCTAAAGCTACCTGTGTTGTCAACCGTTCTTTAACTGAATCGAGCAGTTCAAAAATGGTAAGCAATTGTATGCTGTGGCTACTCTTATCCCATCTGTTTGCAGTCAGATTCAAAGCAGTATGGAGGATCAGTGTTTCGACCCTCAGGGCAATTCTTCCGCGAGGAGTCAGGCTAGGGGTTGAATTTAATTTGTATTGTCAGTTTTTGACTGAGCCACTAGATGGAGCAGCATGAAGCCAATAATTATTCAATTTTCACAGCAGCTGGGTGGGGGCAAGCAGCATAAGAGCAATTTGAAAAAGTACTATGGATCTCACCCATGAATTACACTTCTTGCATGCCCAGTAATGAAGCATTAAGCATGTCCCTGGCCTTGAACTGTCATCATTTCCAAGATAAAGGGTGACATTAGGTAATAGGGGATTCGAGAAAACAGAAAGCAAGTAGATGCTGATGTACTCCTGCTTATACTCTACATTGTAGTTAAAAGCTCTTGAGCATTTCTTCTGACATGAGAAAAGATGAGTTAGAAAGGACTGCATAACAATTGTTCTGCCTTCAGCAATAATGCTAATAAATAACCTTGAAGACTCCATCATATGCTAACCATATGACAACAATATACACACTGAATAGTGTAGAGTTCAACCTTACACAACAGCAAGGTCCAAGGTTTAACGCCTAGTCTGGATAATTAATTGCTATCAGCAAAGATAGTAGCTACAGTTGATGGTGGAGTCACCTGGCGAAGCAAAGGGGTCGTGAAAACAATTATCTAGCACACTCACTCTTTACTGTTATTCAGTGTCCTGTGCTGGGTAATGCATTTGGTCGGGAATAATGGTAGAGCAGAGCTTTTTTATGATGCCAGGACACACACATTTCATGGTTGAATCGCTGGTGAACATTCACTGCTTAGACTTTAGATACGACCGACTTCTTGGCTGAAGTACAGCTGCCACCTAGATGGTTCTATCCATGCATGAGGCAGAGTTTTCAAGGGGAGAGGAGAGACAGAAGAAAAATGCAGCTCCACACTTACCTGGAATTCCTGCAGAAAATAATACTAACTTATGTACTAAGTACCACAGAAATTGTGCTTTTTCTTTTCATAATATCACACGAAGACAGTCTTCCTGTGGTAAAATCTACGGTTCATCTTTTACAGTAAAACCATAACTGAGAGGTTGTGAAAGGTGCCAGTTCATTCTTCACTCTTATGAATATACCATTCCACCTCAAATATCAACCAGAACAAACCTTTCGCAATATTTCTCATTCTTGCGTTCTTCCATAGATCATCAATTCATTTATTAGGACTGTTTGCACATATTTCATTTGTTATCCCTATCTCTCTGTTTACATTCAATTTTGGAAACAGTTTCATTCGCATTCTGCTTTTCTTTTGACAGCATTAGCTCCTCCTAAACTTTGTCAAAATACATCATGAGGCTCAACTTAGTGGCTCATTCATTAGACTCAAGACAGAACTCCAGCACTGCCACTCACTCTGGATTATTCTACGTCCTAAATGAAAAAAAAGTAGAATGTATATCAAATGAGCTACACATTCCACAACAGAAAGAGGAAGCATGTCTTTTGCAAGGTATCAACCATACTTTATTCTTCAGAGTATTAACCCCTTTTGCGAAGCAGTTGAAATAGGAAAAAGATTTCAACACCACATAGTTTCAGTGAGTAATTTATTTCCAACCACCAAGTCAAAGGTTCAATCCTAAAGTTGGCTACTATCAAAACTTGATGCAAATCAGTGACAAAAAGATTATATATGTTCGAATGAAACAGGGAAAATAATCATCATGGATATTACGGAGAAGACATTGGTGATGAAAAAACCCATTGGAGATTGTGTGAAAGAGCGAGAGCAAGAGTCAACAGAGCACTGAATAATACAAGGCATGCGTAGGAGTATAGTTCGTCACTTAGAGAAAGTTTCATACGTTGTCAGTTGAGCCATTAGATGGATAACCATGTATATGGGAGTGAGGTATTTATTAGTACCATTTTGAGAGTGGGGGGGGGGGGATGGTGACAGAACGTGGTAAACTAAGCATTCCTAGAATTAGGCTTCCTATCAATTAATGGCAGAATATTTTCCTTTTTGTGCATTCAGTTCCAAGAGCAGACCATTAAGTCATATGTGGAAAAGGGGAGGAAGAAATAGTGAAAATATGAATACAAAGGAGAAAATATTAATTTGAAAACTTGTCTCCAATACACAGGCATATGGATGCTGCATCTTCTCTTTATACTAACCCCTGATATAAAACAATCACTACCACTATATTCGAATTCATAGAACTCCGACCTTCCTCACATGTACCTTATATTGCAGTTAGCTGTAGGCACTTGTCAATGCATGTAAAATACCAATCCTTGCTTGTAACTGAGGAAATCAGCGATGCACTTAAGAGGCTAGAATAAAGTTTAAGCTGGAAATAACTATGGTGTCTGCCAAATAAGTCCAGTGGGAGAACTCCGTTACAGTGAAGTGGCAATTTAGAGACACTATTGACAAAAAAACCCCCACAAGTCTCCAATCTGTCAGCTTATTTCTAATCATAAGGAATCTTTTTGATTGCTCCCTTTCAGTTATATTCAGCCTTGCTGGCTGAGATTAAACACCTCTTACCTTCCTAGTTCACTGGCACTGTTACCCTGGCTATGTTCCAAACAGCATCACTTAGCAGAAACATAATGGCTAAATTAATATGCACTTAAACATATAGCTGAGAATGTATTATTCAAACTTACACAAATCACAAATTCAAAGTACATATCTGAAAAAATATAAGAAAAAGTTTGTCTTGCAGAATAAATTACCTTCTGTTCTCTGCATCCTAAAGTCTTCTGAAGGTCGTGAAAAGAGTTAAAGATTATTTTGTGTGGAGTGTTTCTCAAGTGATTCTGGTTATCAGACACAAGATTTGAAAAGCTGACCCACAGCAATGGACAGTACTGTGCTTGTGACAGTGACAGGCAAATGAAGGCTGATGTAAAATTGCTTCCTACCTGGTGCAAGCTGTTACTTCCTCTCTCATTAATCTGTAACCTTGTACGCTTTCTGCTTCTCAGTAAGTGAACATTCCGAGACCGACACAAATTACACTCAAGAGGCGAGGGGAAGGGGGAGTGACAAAAATAAATATGATGCTTGCTGGAATCTTCTTCAGACTACGTCTCTGTATTCAGCTCCTCACTTCCCAGGCAAACAGTTTTGAGCAAGTAAGAGAGTGTTTATCCTCCGCTCAGAGGATGCACATTTGTACGATAAACTGCATGTTCCCTGCAGTGTAGCAGGAAAGATGTGATGCGCATACTAAAACAGCTTGTATTGCACTGGGCTTGGCAAGCAAACTCCACCTCTATATCAGTATACCAGGCTCCTTCCTAAGGCAAGTTACACTCGGAAAGCATTTTTCCTTGCACACAAAAAAAAATTGGAAGCTACTTGCCTGTCCACTGGTTACCACCTACAGACAAGCAAATGTTAGGAGCAACAGCAGCAGAGACTTACAGACTTCTGTATAATTCAAATTGACTTTATTGAAATACACAGGTGATTAAAATTACCATTAACCCTTCATGTGCCTTCGAAATTTTGCAAAATGGTTTAACATCAAGGGATGTCCTTCAGTGAAATTGGTTCAGTTAGCAACGAGTTGAACTGGAAAAATACAGTCATTATAAGTCCCAGAGACTAACTAATATTAAGAAACAATTATTTTTATGCTCGCATATATTTTCCAACAAGTCACGTGAGGTTCAATCACTGACATTATGTTAATAATGATCAAGCCTGGCTACTCTGTGTAAATGTTCCCTGTGTTGAGAATCCTCATTGGCTTTTCACGCAAAGTAAAAAAAGTTTATTTTTTAGTCACAAGTAAGGCTTACGTTAACACTGCAATGAAGTTACTGTGAAATTCCCGTAGTCACCACAGTCCGGGCTGTTCGGGTCAATGCACCTAACCAAATTACACCCACATCAGTTTCTTTGTCACCTGTGGTATTGTCAGATACAAAAACCTTTCCAGGGTAGTTTGTTCTTTCTTTAATCTGTCTACATTATCTCGGATCCACTTTTCTTTTACTGTGTTAGCTGTGACTCAGTTGGTGGCACTGTCACCTCTGAATCAGAAGATTATGGGTTCAATTCCCACTTCGGAGACGTGAGCAAAAATATCTAAGCTGGCACTCCAGTGCAGAGTACCGCAATGTTACACATGCAGGTTATCAGATTACACCGAATATACAGCACAGAAGCAGGCTATTGAGCCCAGCTTGCCCACCGTGGCGTTTATGATACACTCAGGATCTTTCCTCATCTAAATCTATCACCTTAAACCTCTTTTCCCTTCACCGTCATATTTCACTTAAATGCACTCATATTATTCATTTCAACCACTCCCTGTGGTAGCAGGTCCCCCATTCTCACCACTCTTTGGGTAAAGAGATTTCTTCTGAATTCCCTGCTGAATTTCTTGGTGACTATCTTATATTGATGGCCTCTAGATATGCACTTCCCCACAAGTGAAACATTCTGTCTGTATCCACGCTATCAAAATCATTCAGAATTTTATTGGGGCACCCCCTTTTTTAAGAGAAAAGAGACACAGCCTACTCATCCTTTCCTGATATTCATACCCAACATTTCTAGTGTCATTCTTGTAAATCTTCTCTGCCCCTCTCCAGTACCTCTACATACCTTTTATTATAATAAGGTGAATTGTCTGCTGTAAGTTTCAAGTTGAAAGTTTATTCATTAGAGTGAGAATTAGGCTTACATTAACACTGCAATGAAGTTACTGTGAAAATCCCGTAGTCGCCATACTTTGGCGCCTGTTAGGGTGACACAGTGGCACAGTGGTTAGTGCTGCTGCCTCACAGCGCCAGGGACCCAGGTTCGATTCCTGGCTTGGGTCACTGTCTGTGTGGAGTTTGCACATTCTCCCCATGTCTGCGTGTGTTTCCTCTGGGTGCTCTGGTTTCCTTCCACAGTCCAAAGATGTGTGGGCTAGGTGGAATGGCCATGCTAAATTGCCCCTCAGTGTCAGGGGGACGAGCTAGTGTATGTATGGGGTATGAGATAGGTGGGATTGTGGTCGGTGCAGACTCGATGGGCTGAATGGCCTACTTCTGCACTGTATGAATCTATGATCTATGAATCTATAGGTACACTGAGGGAGAATTTAGCATGGCCAATGCACCTAACCAGCACATCTTTCAGACTGTGGGAGGGAATTGTCAAATTTCCTTTGACAAAGTCCCTCATGGCAGTTTGGACAGAAGGTGAAGTTGCACAGAATCAGAGGTGAGCTGGCAAGATGGATACAGAACTGGCTCGGTCATAGAAGAAGAGGGTAGCAATGGAAGGGTGCATTTATGAATGGAGGGCTGTGACAAGTGGCATTCCTCAGGGATCAGTGCTGGGACCTTTGCTGCTTGTAATATATATAAATGATTTGGAGGAAAATGTATCTGGTTTGATTAATAAATTTGTGGACCACACAAAGGTTGGTGGAATTGAAGATAGCAATGAGGAGCATCAGAGGATACAGCAGAATATAGATCGGTTGGAGACTTGGGTGGAGAGATGGCAGATGGAGTTTAATCCGGACAAATGTGAGGTAATGCATTTTGGAAGAACTAATACAGATGGAAAATATACAGTAAATGGCAGAACCCTGAAGAGTATTGATAGGCAGAGGGATCTGGATGTACAGGTACACAGGTCACTGAAAGTGGCAATGCAGGTGGAGAAGGTAGTCAAGAAGGCATACGACATGCTTACCTTCATTGGCCAGAGCATTGAGTTTAAAATTGGCAAGTCATGTTGCAGCTTATAGAACCTTAGTTAGACTGCACTTGGAATATTGTGTTCAATTCTGGCCGTCACACTACCAGAAAGTCGTGGAGGCTTTGGAGAGGGTACAGAAAACATTTACCAAGATGTTGCCTGGTATGGAGGGCATTAGCTATGAGGAGAGGTTGTAGTAACTTTGTTTGTTCTCTCTGGAATGACGGAGGTTGAGGGGCGACCTGATAGAAGTCTACAAGATTATGAGGGGCATGGATGGAATGGGTAGTCAGAATCTTTTTCCCAGGGAGGAAGAATCAACTACTAGGGGACATAAGTTTAAGACACGAGGGGCAAGGTTTAAAGGAGATGTACGAGGCAAGTTTTTTTACACAGAGGTTGGTGAGTGCCTGGAACTCGCTGCCAGGGGAGATAGTGGAAGCAGATACGATAATGACTTTTAAGGGGCGTCTTGACAATACATGAATAGGATGGGAATACAAAGAACAAAGAAAATTACAGCACAGGAACAGGCCCTTTGGCTCTCCAAGCTTGCACTAACTATGCTGCCCGACTGAACTAAAACCCCCTATCTATATCCCTTTAGGGTATGGTGGTATGGGCAGGATGGTCAGTGCAGGCTTGGAGGGCCGAATGTCCTGTTCCTGTGCTGTAATTTTCTTTGTTCTTTTTTCTTTGTTCTTTAAACCCGCGCAGACATAGAGAGAACGTGCAGACTCCGTGCAGACAGTGACCCAAGCCAGGAATCGAACCTAGGTCCCTGGCACTGTGAGGCAACCATTGTGCCACCATGCCACCCTAAATTTGTAAATAGAGGAAATCTCGAGAAGGGACACTGGCCTCTGAGGTGTTATTCCACCCCTCTCCAAGTCTTTATCCACTTGGTTTGAATTTTACTAATGAACCTGATTTCACCACTCTTTCAGGAAGTGCATTCCAGATTATAACAATCCACTGTGTAAAAATGTTTCATCTTCTGGTTCTTTTGTCAATAACCTTAAATCTATGTCCTCCCGCTACTGAACATTGGAAATTGTTTTAGTTTATTTACCTTGCCAAAACCACTCATGATTTTGCTGGACAGAAACATTGAAAAACTCTAGCAAATCTCCTCAAAACTTTTCTACTCTGGGTAGAGCAATCCCAGTTTCTCCAGTGTCTCCACGTGACTGAGATCCCTCAACGTTGGTCTCATTTCAGTAAATCTCTTCTGCACTTTATCCAAGGCTGAGGTGTTGACATCCTTCCTGAAGCACGATGTCCAGAATTAACCACAGTACTCCAGCTGAGATCTAACCATGTGTTTTATAAAGTTTTAACATATCTTCCTTGCTTTTGTACTCTATTAACAAAGTCAAGGATCACATTTATTTTAATGGCCTTCTCAACTTGTCCTACGATCTCCAAGTATTTTTGTACATGCACCCATGGGTCTGTCTGTTGCTGCAGCCCCCCATTTTAAAATTGTATCATTTAGGTTACAATGCATCTTTTGAACAAACATAAAGAAATTTCATTTCCATTTGTCACCCCATTTCATCAGTGTGTCTGTGTCTCTTTGAAGTCTGATACTTTCCTCCCCGTTGCTTACTATACTTTTGAGTTATGCTGCATCTTCAGACTTTGAAATTATGCCTAAGTTCATGCCATTAATATACATCAAAGGAACACTGGACCATGTATCAACCCCAGGGGGTCATAAGAACATTCAAAATAGGAACAGAAGTAGGTCATACGGTCTGTTGAGACTGCTCTGCCATTAAATAATATCATGGTTGAACTTTCACATCAACTCCACTTTCCCACCATATCCCTATATGCCATCATACTCACTGTGCTCAAAAATCTATCAAATTCTGTCTTGAATATATACAACTGAGCTACCACAGTCTTCAGGATAAGTAAAGAAATTTCTCCTTATCTCAGTTCTAAATGGCTGACAATTTGATGAGACTATCACTCCCAGTCTCTTTAATTTCCAGTAATGGGTCAGCAATTGTCAGCAACTACTCTGTTAAAACTAGCTAAGAATATAGTGCATTTCAATGAAACAACCTCTCATTTTTCTCATGACAATATAGGGCTATTTTATTAATGTGCTCATCATAGAACAGCTCTATGATCCCAAGAATCAATTGTGAACATTCGTTGCACCTCCTCTAAGACAAATACATCTTTCTCTAGGCAAAGAAATCAAAAACGCACACAGAACTCCAGTTGTGGTCTCACCAAAACCCTGTGTAATTGCAGCAAGTCTTCCTTATTTGTTATATTGCGACATTTTTGCGATAAAAGCTATCATAACATTTGTTTTTCTGATTGCTTGCTACACCTGCATGTTAACCTTTATTGATTTCTGTACAGGAATGCCCAAATCCCACTGAAATACCAATATTTACTCATCTCGCAACTTCCAACTATTCCATTCTTACTACAAAGTTAATAATTTCACACTTCCCCAAATATACTCCATCTGCTACCTTCTTTGTCAATCAGTTAGCCAGTCCACATCCTTTTATAGTCTTTTTGCACCCTCTTCGCACTTACTTTCCCATCTAGATTTGTAAAGTCAGCAAATGTGGATATTTTACATATGGTACTCTCATACAAATCTTTAACATAGATTGGAAACAGTTATGCAGCCCATGTGCTGATCCTTGCCATGCTCCATTAGTTACACTCAGCCATCTGAAAAATGACCCATCAATTCCTACTCTGTTTTCTCTGTGATAACTAATCATCATCCATATCTTTATATTATTCTCTTTTGCAAAAGCCCAAAACTTTTGTAACAACATTTGTTTGACACTTAGTTGAATTCCTTCCAAAATCCAAATATGCTACATCTACTTGCTCCCCTTGTCAATCCTAAAGTTCTAATAGATATTTCAAGCATGAGTTTTCTTTCATAAAATTGTGTTGTCTCTGCTTATTCATATTGTAATTTTTCAAGTGTCTTGCCACCACATCCATAATATATTCTAACATTTTCCTACTACAGATTCCAGGGTATCATTCTCCCTGTTTTTAAACAGTGGATTATGTTTTTCGCCTTCCAGTCCACAGGGGCTACTCTAGAGTCTAAAAAAATAAGGAAGATCAAAGCCAATGCATTCAGGTCTCTGTAGCCATCTCTTTTAAAACCCAGGGGTGGAGGTTCTTCTGATAACACAGATATCAGAAGGACATATTTTACACAGAGGGTGGTAGGGGCCTGGAATGCGCTGCCAGGCAAGGTGGTGGAGGCGGACACACTGGGAACGTTTAAGACTTATCTAGACAGCCATATGAACGGAGTGGGAATGGAGGGATACAACAGAATGGTCTAGTTTGGACCAGGGAGTGGCACGGGCTTGGAGGGCCGAGGGGCCTGTTCCTGTGCTGTATTGTTCTTTGTTGTAAGGTCCAGAAGTTTTATCAGTTTTTAATCCCATTAATGTTTTCAATATGTTTTCTTCACTAATACTAATTACTTTAAGTTCATCACTAACCTGGTCTGGCCTGCATGTAACTCCAGAGCCACAGCAATGTGGTTGTCTCTCAACTGCCCTCCAAGGGCAACTAGGGATGGGCAATAAATGCTGGCCAGCCAGCGCCATCCATGTCCCACAAATGAACAAAAAAAATGACACCTTAGTTTTTCATAATTTTGTGTAATCATTTAAACTATCTATTACTTCTATAACATCACTTGACTTTTCCCCAGCTTATCCATTGCAGAAACTTCATTCATGCCTTTGTTAGCTCCAGACTCAATTATTCCAATACACCCTTATCAGGTCACCCACACTGCAAGAATGCACCAAAGTTCTTGAGACTGCACCTTACAAATCTATGACCACTACCATCTAGAAGAACAAGGGCAGCCGACACATTGGAACACCACCACTTGGAAGTTCCCCTCCAGAACATGGACCATCCTGACTTGGAAATGTATCACTGTTCCTTCATTGTCACTGGGCCAAAATCATGGAACTCCCTCCCTCCCAGCACTGTGGGCATATTTATCTCAAATGGACTGCAGCAGTTCAAGAAGACAGATCACCACCACCTTCTCAAAGGCAATTAGGGATGGGTAATAATTGTTGGCCCAGACAGCAACGTCAATGTCCATTGAATGAAAAAAAAACACTTTATTTTTAGTTAAGCCTGGTGCTGTTTCTGGACTCTTCGTTGAATTTAAATTGATCTCCTGGCTTGGCGATAATGGTAGAATGGGGGATATGTAGGGCCATAAAGTTACAGATTGTGGATGAATACAATTCTGCTGCTACTGATGGCCCACAGTGCCTCATGGATGCCCAGTTTTGAGTTGCTAGATCTGCTTGAAATCTATCCCATTTAACATGTGGTAGTGGCATTGAACATGATGGAGGTATCCTCAATGTGAAACATGGACCACAAGCTTTGGAATTCCCCCCCTACACCTCTCCTCCTCTCTACTTTGCTTTTCTCCTTTAAGATGCTTCTTAAACTTATCTCTTTAACCAAGCTTTTGACCATCTGACCTAATATTTCCTTATGTGTCTTTGTTAAATAATACTTCTGTGAAGCATCTTAGGGGATTTCATTAGGTGGAAGGCATTATAAAAAATTAAATTGTTGTTGCACCTTATGTCTTCTAAAATTAATATTGTTGAATATGTTGATCATCTCTATCTTTTCTTTATTCCCTGTAATAAATTCTTCTATCCCTGTCTCGAAGGGATCCAGTTACTTTTCCAAATTTCTTCCTTTTTACATACTTTTAGCATGTCAACAAAACGAAGGAGATTGTCATCGACTTCAGGAAGCGTAAAAGAGAACATGCCTCTGTCTATGTCAATGGGGACGAAATAGAAACGGTTGAGAGCTTCAAGTTTTTAGGTGTCCAGATCACCAACAACCTGTCCCAGTCTCCCTATACCGACACTATAGTTAAGAAAGTCCATCAATGCCTCTACTTCCTCAGAAGACTAAGGAAATTTGGCATGTCAGCTACGACTCTCACCAACTTTTACAGATGCACCATAGAAAGTATTCTTTCTGGTTGTATCACAGCTTGGTATGGCTGCTGCTCTGCCCAAGACCACAAGGAACTACAAAAGGTCATGAATGTAGCCCAATCCAACCAGCCTCCCATCCATTAACTCTGTCTACACTTCCCACTGGCTCAGCAAAGCAGCCAGCATAATTAAGGACCCCATGCACCCCGGACATTCTCTCTTTCACCTTCTTCCATCGGGAGAAAGATACAAAAGTCTGAGGTCACGTACCAACTGACTCAAGAACAGCTTCTTCCCTGCTGCTGTCAGACTTTTGAATGGACCTACCTTGCATTAAGTTGATCTTTCTCTACACCCTAGCTATGACTGTAACATTACATTCTGCACTCTCTCGCTTCCTTTTCTATGAACAGTATGCTTTGTCGGTATAGCGTGCAAGAAACAATACTTTTCACTATATGTTAATACATGCGACAATCATAAATCCAATCAAATCAAATCAAAAATCAAACTTTAAATGGACTTACAAAACTATTTTTCTTTGTATTTCTCGCTACACCACTCTATTTTTCCTTTCAGCTTGAAAAAAACAACCATTAACCATTGCCATCTGCAGTTTGTCCCTTAGCCAATTTTGCATCTGTTGTGGCAGGGTGCAAGGACCAAGCCTAAGAGGAGAGATTGGCTCCAGTGAATCATGCTGAACTGGTTGGAGATTTTCCAGCTCAGCATGGGAGAGCTCTTATGAAGAAGTCAACAGACTCCCTGAGGTTTTCAGGAAGTTCTTGGGAATATAACAGTGGCCCAAGCCAAAATTTATGTTGACCCAAATGCCGTGCCTAAGTATTTTAGAGCAAAATATGTTCTATAATACTTAGGCGCGGCATTTGTGTCAACATAAATCCACTCTGTCCATGTGGGGCAAGGACAGAGTGGATAGTCAGAAGCTTTTTCCCAGGATGGAAGAGTCAATTACTAGGGGGGATAAGTTTAAGGTGCGAGGGCCAAGGTTTAAAGGCGATGTACGAGGCAAGTTTTTTACACAGAGGATGGTGGGTGCATGGAACTCGCTGCCGAGGGAGAAGCAGATACAATAGTGACTTTTAAGGGGTGTCTGGCCAAATACATGAATAAGATAGTAATAGAAGGATATGGTCCCCAGAAGGGTAGGGAGTTTTAGTTTAGTCAGGCAATATGGTCGGTGCAATCTTGGAGGGCCGAAGGGCCTATTCCTGTGCTGTAATTTTCTTTGTTCTTTGTTCTTTGTAAGATCTGTCCCTTACTCACTAAAGTTTTTTTAAAGTTTATTTATTATTGTCACAAGCAGGCTTACATTAACACTGCAATGAAGTTACTGTGAAAATCCCCTAGTCACCACATTCCGGCGCCTGTTCGGGTACACTGAGGGAAAATTTAGCACGGCTAATGCATGTAAACAGCATGTCTTTCAGACTGTAGGAGGAAACCGGAGCACCTGGAGGAAACCCACACAGACATGAAGAAATCATGCAGACTCCACACAGACAGTGACCCAAGGCGAGAATCGAACCCAGGTCCCTGGCACTGTGAGGCACCAGTGCTAACCACTGTGCCACTGTGCCCAGTAGTGAAAATAGAGGCCAAACTGAGATGCCTGGAAGATCTAGGCACAATAAGGCCCACCTATCATCCAGACAAGTCGGTCTGCGAGTGTAAGATTATGAATTTATGGTCAATCAGGTCTCCAAGTTGGATAGATATCCCATAACCAGGATTGAAAAGCAGTACACCAAGTGAGTAGGTGGCCAGGCATTCACTCAGCTGAATATGAGCCATATTATCTTCAATTCAAACTGGATGAGGCATCTTGGAAGTATATTACGATCAATATGCACAAGGGTTTATATGAATATACTCACCTGCTCTTTGGGGTTTCATCGGTGTGTGCCACATTCCAATAGAGAATGGGTAAGGCGGTAAGCAAACACCTGGACCATCTGAGGAGCAGAGAGTCCAGTTTATTACTGGCTGTGGAAATAACCACTGCCAATACAGAGAAGCGGCTCAAAGCTGACCCGGTGCCTATTCCAGCAGACGACAAATAAATGGACTCAAAGATGGAAGCTGAAGAAGCAGGCTCTTGAGTGAAGCAAACACTGAAGAGGAAGCTACATCAATGACACTTTGGTGCTTCCTCCAGAGATGAAGTTCTCTGATTCAGTTCACATCACCAGATCCAGCTGACCTCAGGCAGCTGTCAGGCCACAGAAAGAACTCCTTCGCAGTGAGGTTACTGGGGGAGCTGTGGGCCTGAGGCTTGAGGGATGTTATAGTGGCCATGAAGGACATGGGGGATTATCTACAGATCTCCCTGTGGGCTTTGTGGAGTACGGGTTTCCCAATTGAGTGAATGGGAGATCATCCAATGAGAAATGAGCAGCAGGAGTTTATACTCCCTGCTCAAAGCGGGTGCAATAGGCTGGAACGAAGGACTTGTGTTGCTGTGAGCCACAGACGTAGCCTTTCCTTCAGGTTAAATAAAGCAGTCTGATACTGAAAGACTGGCCCTGACAAGATTATGCTGTCATCCAGCATAAAACAGTCTCCCTCATTGGCTCCTTAAACATTTACTCTTTCCACTACCGACACAGTGGCAGCAGTGTGTGTCACCTACAAGATGCACTGCAGCAACTCACCAAGCTTCTTCAACAGCACCTTCCAAATGCACAACTTCGATCACCTCAAAGATCAAGAGGACAGTAAATATAAGGGAAAATCACCACCTGTAATTTTCCCTCCAAGTCAAACACTTGAAATTATATCACTATTCCTGGAACTCTCTAACAGCAGTTGAAGAAGGTGGCTCACCACAAGCCTTTCAAGGGCAATTAGTGGCGGGCAATAAATGCTGGCCTAGCCAATGGCACATCCCATCTACAAATATTTTTTCAAAGACCCCAATTCATTCTCATACTTCCTCTTTGCATACAATCCCTACAGTGCAGAAGGAGGCCATTCGGCCCAACAAGTCTGCACCGACTCTCTGTTAGAGCTTCTTACCCAGGCCCTATCCCCATAACCCTACATATTTATGTCTCTCATCCCCCTAACCCACACACCCTGGGACACTAGGGGGCAATTTAGCATGGCCAATCAACCTAACTTGCACATCATTGGGCTGTGGGACGAAACCAGAACACCCAGAGGAAACCCATGCAGACACAGGGAGAACATGCAAACTCCGCACAGAGGCCGGAATTGAACCTGGGTGCCTGGTGCTGTGAGGCTTCAGTGCTAACCACTCTGCCACTGTGCCATCCTCTTTGTCCCTCTTACTCTCTTCTTTAAAAATATTTTGTACTTTTCCTCTCTTATTCCTGGTTTTAGATCTTTTTTATAATTTTTATATTCAGCTTGGTGTACATGCTGATTCACAAACAACATAACATGATTTGCAGGTTGGAAGTATATTTCAGAGCACTGAAAAAAAATTAGAAGTGTGAACTTGGGTAATAAGAGAAGTTTGTCATCTCAGTCAAATAGCAAAACCCAAATGTAATCTATTTATATTTTCGATCACATTAGCTGAACAACATGTGGAGTTGTTATGTTAGTCCTCATCATGCTGGGCTTAATAAATTCCACTTTTCTTGAGTTCTTTTCCCAAGAATATTTCTAACCATTAATTACCAGTCAGAAAAAATGTGAAAATAATGTCTGTGGAAGTTATTGGTACTTGTAACATCAGCCACAGCACCTCGTGGACAGCGACACCTGATACAGAAGATATTACTGGGTCAATACCTTTAAACACTTTTGTTGCAATCCCTGTGGGGTTTTTGTAATTTTTACTACAAGACAAATCAATCAACCTAAATTAAAAGTAAAGTAACAGGCAAGTCATGGTCAGTATGAACTATAAATTATGGAATAGCAGATTTAAAATAGACTTCCTCATTGATTTATTGGGGGCGATTCTCCCATCCCACTGTGCTAATTTTTTAGGGCCAGTGATCGAGCTGACCAGCAAACCAGAGGCTGACAGTTAGGGGCCACCACGCATGCACAGAAGCTTGTTGGTTTCAGTCTCCCGGGCAGGTATGAGCCCTGTCCCCTGAAATTTTAATGATATTCATGCTGTTAGCCTCTACAGTGTGGGAGATTCTAGTGTGAGCTCCCACTGAAAAATCCAGCGTGAATTGCTCCAGTTTTCCCGACAATTTGACACTTAAAATTTTTTTCGGAGAAACCCCCCAGTAAGTAGACATTCTACCTGTGGGTCCCAGTTTTAACCACACAGTTCTTCTCGACAGAACTTCAGCCGCTTTCCTTCAAAGAATCAACCTTAAACTTTAATTCTGGCTAGAATTTTCCAGATTCCCCCTGTGGGGGTTTAATGGGTGGGCGGGGCAATGCCGTGAGAACTCAATAATCAGTTTCCCATTGATGTAAAATGATGGCGGGATCTTCGACTCCTGCTCACCACAGCACACCGCGATTCCTGCCAGAGGTCAGCATCAAATTGATTTGCATCCTGTTACTGAGATGCAGATGAGGGTTGGACTGAAATCACCCCCACCCACCCATCTGATCATCCACACCACCAGTGGGAAATCATGCCAGTCCAGAACAGGGCAAGCTGGACAGGAGGCCACCTCCACTTCAACTGTGGATGTTGGGGATGCAACAAGACATAGTGGCAGGGCAAGGAAGGTTAAGAAATTGTAATTGCACAGTGTGGGCATGGGTGTTGTTAGCCACTTGTACATAGTGAGGACTTAAGTAAGTATGTGAACTCCTTTATAATGTATTAAACCCAAGTTCTTGCTCCATCATTGTGCTTCCCTGTTCTCATTCCATTGCTCCATAACCTGCAGCGTATACAGCAGCATCCACCGAACAATTAAAGGCTAAATGCTGACAAATGGTGCTGCCTCCATCTCATCTCTGCGAGGATGTCAGCTCAATGGTTAGCCTTCCCTCACACTGACAGGACACATGGCAAGTGCTACCCTAATCCGCACTGCAATAGTCAAGCCACCACTCAATGCAAACATTTGGGAAAGTCTGATCTTAGCAAAAAGAACCCAACGGCTATGCCCTTGTGAGAGCTGTTCCTCTGGCACCAGTGACACAGATCTTCATCAGCACCCCTAATGTGGGAGGCCTAGCCTCTCTGCCCTCCATACCCTCCAGTACTGCCCTTTGGGGTTGGCTTCTCAGACCTCCAAACACCCGATGCCCCGCTCTAGGGCAGAGCTCTCTGGCCCACAACACCCACCACCCACCCTCACCCTCACACCCAACAGCATGACACCCCCCCCTCAGCTGGCATAGCCGTTTCCCCCCACCAAATTCTCTCCTGCCCTCTCTCTCCCCTTGGACTCCCTGGTAGATAATGGTGACCTGCGCACCCACCATTGAACTCCCTCTAGGAAGGGGGTTCTCATTTTTAAATACCTGTTTAAATACCATCTTGGCATGACCGTCACGCTGGCGAGGTCGGACGTTGCAATGAGGGGGGAGGTTACAACGGGATTGCCCACTAATTATATGATAATGCGTTCAAATCAGATTCCTAACCTTGCTGTGCGTGGACCATATTATATCACTAGCAAGGAGTGGGGACAACCACACCATGAGATCTCACTGGCGAGAATTTAGTTTCTGGCTGTTTTGAGAGATTTTGCATTCATGTCGCTTTTTGTGTCCATGGCGGACGAGGGCACAAAATCCCGAGCAATATGTTAACAGTTAAATGTGCAAATTTCAGGTAGGTTGACTCGTACTGTTTAATACATTGTTTACTTAATCTGGAATTAGCTCCTATTCCATGGTATTAGGAAATTGGATTGCAAAAATAAACTATGGCCGCGATTCTCCCATCGCGACTTGCAACTTCTCTGGCAGGTCCCGGTGGGAGATGCGCGTCGCCGGCCTTGAACAGAGATTTGCACATGCGCCGGGAATGCATGCGCTTCTCCCAGAGCCGACAACCAGTCACAGGCCAGACCACGCTGGAAACCAGCGGTAAGGTAGGGAAGTAATTTATATCTTTTTGCTATATGTTTTAAATATGTTTATTCATTCATTTTCGGGACCTGATTGAATCGCCCACCCCACCAAGAGTACTTCATTCCGGCGAGGTTCAGACTAATGCCCCACATTCAGAGAACTAGCGGGAGACCCCGCCGGAATGAAGGAGGACAATCAGGGCCCCCCAGGGGGTTGGGCAGCAGGGGGGGGGGTGGTGCCCCCTGGGCATGGGCATCCTGGCAGTGCCAGCCTTTGCCCTGGCACTGCCCAAGGGGCAAAGTGCCCATGCCCAGGGGGCACCTTGGCAATGCCCATCCGGTACTGCCAAAGGGGTGGGGCCTATTGTGGGTGGGGCCTAGTGGCGATCAGTGGGGGTGGGGGGGGTCCCGCTGCCATTGTGCAGACAAGATCGGTCTGGGCTGGAAGGGCGGCAGCGATTGGGGTGGGCTGGGGTGGGGGGGTGGTCGGCTGGGGTGGGGGGGGGGGTGGTCTGCTGGGGGTGGGGCTGCCTCCAGGGGGGTCTGACCCGGGGGAGGGGTCAGCGGGGGAGGGGAGCCTGCGAGGGTGAGGGGGGTGGGGGAATCATCACTGCTGCGGGGGCGGGGGGAAGTGGGCTGTGCTTCGGGGCACTCCGGAATAGGGGAGGGGTATCAGAGTTGGCCCGGAAGTTGCTGTGGGGGCCGTGATTGGGCCGTGGGGGGAGGGGAGTTTCAGGGGCAGCACTGTGGAGGTCCCAGGCTGGCCAGTGGTCGAGCTGGCCAGCAAACGGGGTGTCTGACAGATCGGGACAACTGTGCATGCGCAGAGTTCCAGAACTATCAGACTCTGGTGTGAAAGGCCCCACCCCCCTGGGTTTTTAATGAAATTCATGACTGGGACCTCTGCAGCACACAGAGTGTGGAGATTCAGGTGAGAAGCTGAACTGACAAAACAGTTGGGATTTAGAACAGTTTTCCCACCAATTCAGCACTTTTGAGAGAATCGCCCCCTATCAGTTACCTCTGTTTACTGACCGTGAGGGTCAGACACAAAATTATTTTAGACATTCTCAATCCATTTCTTACTTGTTCCATATGTGACCTGAAATCTCTTGATGAAGAGTCTAGGATCAAGATTTTCCGTTCCCATGCACAGTGGGCGTTCAAGCAGATGGGAGTGTATTGCGAATGGCTAAAAATCGGTTTCACACTGCAATAAAACCAAAAGGTGATTGTGCCCTCCAGTTGTCAAGGGTGGGCCGCATTTCCACCACCGCACATTGGGAATGTCATTTTAATATAACTGCATCTCATTACCACACCTACTTGCCAGAATAATCTCCCCACTCTGGATCATCCAGGCATGTCAGCTCGCAATTAGAAATACATGGTTCACTATGGTACATAAGCAACGTGCAATCACTCATCACTTTGAAGTTAGTTTGCCTACCTTGCATCGCATGTCGCTCACCAGAATCAGTGCCAGGCTTTACAGGCAAGTGGGTTCACGTTCAACTATGTAAATAAGATCAAGATCACCCTATTTTAGAAAGGATATTACTAAACTAGAAAGAGTGCAGAAAAGATTTATTAGGATGCTACCAGGACTTGGTGGATTGAGTTATAAGGAGAGGCTGGATGGACTGGGACCTTTTTCTCTGGAGCGTAGAAGGCTGAGGGGTGATCTTATAGAGGTCTATAAAATAATGAGGGGCGTAGATCAGCTAGATAGTCAATATCGTTTCCCAAAAGTAGGGACGTCTAAAACTAGAGGGCACAGGTTTAAGGTGAGAGGGGAGAGATACAAAAGGGTCCAGAGGGGCAACATTTTCACACAGAGGGTGGTGAGTGTCTGGAAAAAGCTGCCAGAGGTAGTAGTAGAGACAGGTGCAATTTTGTCTTTTAAAAAGCGTTCAGACAGTTACATGAGTCAGATGGGTATAGAGGGATATGGGCCAAACGTGGGCAATTGGACAGTTAGTCGTTATAAAAAAAGGGTGGCATGAACTAGTTGGGTCGAAGGACCTGTTTTCATGATGTAAACCTCTATGACTCTGTGACACCAAGATATGGTAGGATGAGGTCCAAACAGAGCATGGGCACATCCAATTCAAAATATTCAGTGGCTATTCAATGACAAATGGGTATACATCACATGGGATCAAGGAATACAGGGGGAGGATTAAGAGAAACGGGATATGAGGGAGAGAAACCTGACTAATTTCTGTGGTGATGAATTCCACAGATTCACCACTCTCTGGGTGAAAAGATTTCTCCTTATCTCACTCTTGAAAGGTTTACCCCTTATCCTCAAACTATGACCCCTCATTCTGGACTCCCCCACCATTGAGAACATTCTTTCTGAATTTACCCTGTCTAATCCTGTTAGAATTTTATAAGTTTCTCTGAAATCCCCTCTCACTCTTCTAAACTCCAATGAATACAATCCTAACCAACTCAACCTCTCCTCATATGAAAGACCTGCCATTTCAGGAATCAGCCTGGTAAACCACCAAAATGCATGCCATCGACTGCACACATGTGGCAATAAAAGCTCCCTGGCAATAGGCACTGCAATACATAAACTGGAAAGGCTACAACTCATTCAATCTGCAGCTGCTCTGTCAACATAAGAAATCTATCATGCAGCTTTGCTCCAGATATCCAGGAAGCCTCCATGACTCATACATCTTGAGTAGATGGCAGATTCTGGGCATCCTTGAGAAACCAGGGCTGGCTCTTCAGTGATAAACGGTACCCGCATAGGACCTGGCTGATGATGCCCATGCAGCAGCCTCAGAATCATGCAGAGAGAAGGTACACAAAGGCTCATGCTACTGGCTGAGCATTGGTGAATCACACCATAAGCATCCTAAAGATGTCATTCCAATTCCTGGACAGATCTAGCGCATCACACCAGTATAATTGCCAGAGGATCACATGGAGCATCATGGTTTGTTTTGTGCTGCACAACTTGGCGCTGCAAAGGGGGAGGACTCGCCAGATAATAAGATGGAGGAGTTGTACATCTCCTCCGATGAGGCGGACCTCAAAGGGGATAAGGGTGAAGAATTCAAGGAAGCTGAGGGAAGAAGAGGCCATAGCACGGGCCAGATGAAGCAGGCATGAGACTCCCAATGCTATTATATTCTACCGGGAAGTGATGAGTTGCAGTGGGATTGGGGTTAATTTATTAGCTTGGATCGGTGACTGGCTGATGTACAAAAGACCAGAGAGTTGAGATAAATGTTTTTTTTTCTGGATGGCAAGAAGTAATTAGTGGGGTGCCACAGGGTTTGGTCCTTGGGCCCCAGCTATTTACAATCTATATTAATGACTTGGATACAGGGATAGAAGGCTCGATAGCCAAATTTGCAGATGACACAAAAATAGGCGAGACAGTAAGTTGCAATGAGGAAATAAGAGCCTTATGAATAGAAATAGATAGGTTAGGAGTGTGGGCCAAAATGTGTCAGATGGATTTTAATGGTAGATAAGTGTGAGGTCATGGAATTTGGTCAGAAAAATGAGACGGTGAGTTATTATCTAAATGGGGAGAGATTTCAGGGTGCTCCGGTGCAGAGGGATCTGGGTGTCCTCGTTTATGAATCACAGAAAATTAGTTTGCAGGTACAGCAGATGATAAAGAAAGCAAATGGAGTGTTGGCATTTATAGCTAAAGGAATAGAATATAAAGGTAAGGAAGTATTGTTGCAACTATACAAGGCATTGGTGAGGCCACACCTGGAATATTGTGCACAGTTTTGGTCCCCTGATTTGAGGAAAGATGTAGTGGCATTAGAGGCAGTTCAGAGGAGGTTCACTAAATTGATTCCAAAAGTGAGGGGTTTGTCGTATGAGGAGAGATTGGACAGTTTAGGCCTACGTTCTCTGGAATTTAGAAGAATGAGGGGAGATCAAATTGAGGTATACAAGATGATAAAAGGTATGGATAAAGTAGACGTGGAGCGGATGTCTCCTCTTGTGGGGCATTCTAGGATGAGAGATCATAGTCTTAGGATAAGGGGTAGCAAATTTAAAACAGAGTTGAGGAGAAACTACTTCTCCCAAAGGGTTGTGAATCTGTAGAATTCGCTACCCCAAAGAGTGGTGGATGCTGGGACAGTGAGTAAATTTAAGGAGGAGTTAGACAGATTTTTAATTGGTAATGGGTTGAAGGGTTATGGGGAGAAGGCAGGAAAATGGGGATGAGGAGCATATCAGTCATGATTGACTGGTGGAGCTGACTCGATGGGCCAAATGGCCTAGTTCTGTTCCTATATCATATGAACTTATGAGTACCCTTTTGGCATTGGTATTCCTCTCATTTCACCCATACACTTCAATATGAGAGGAAATGTTTGGACATCAGGCTCACATTGTCCTGATCCTGTGAAGGATGAAGAACCCTTGTATCCTTCTGAGATAACATGCTAACTGGAGGAGGGCCTCTTGGCATCAGACATCAGAAGATGCTGCCTCTTCAAGCATCACTCCAGCATCCCAGTCACAATGGTACCCGACAAGAGGCAGGAGCTGTCGCATGACCTTCAGTGAGATCATAGCTGCCTTCAATCTGACAAGACTCCACAAGGAGTTGCATCTCAAACAACAGAACTACCCACTTTGTGTAACATCAATAGTGAAATAGGTAATTCACACATTGTAAAAGACAGTTGATAATGTTTCACTGCTGTGAATCCATTTAGAGATGACTCACTCATCTGTGGTGCATTCTTCCAAATCACACTGACATTAGGCACTCTCAGTTAGGGATCCTGGGCTGCTTTTCTTTCACCTTAATATGAATGTAGACCACCCGAGCATAATTATGTCAAACAGTTGCCTGCCAGATATTAAAATGCCCCTCCTTAAACACAGACATTTTTTAAAAAATCATTCGTGGGACATGGGCATCGCTGGCTGGCCAGCACTTATTGCCCATCACTGGTTGACCTTGGAGGGCAGTTGAGAGTCAACCACATTGATGTGGCTCTCAAGTCACATGAAGGCCAGACCAAGTAAGGACGGCAGATTTCCCTCCCTAAAGGATATTAGTGAACCAGATGGCTTTTTCCGACAATCGACAATGGTATCATGGTCATCAGTAGTTTCTTAATTCCAGACATTGTGCCCTCATGCCCAGCCCTGGCCTTTACGAAGTCCAAAATGCTCAGATACCAAGGACACGTGCTTTTGCGAATAAACAGCACACCTCAGCTTTGAAACATTGATTTTGATTTGATTTGATTTATTATCGTCACATGTATTAATATACAGTGAAAAGTATTGTTTCATGCACGCTATACAGACAAAACATACCGTTCAAAGGGAAGGAAACAAGATTGCAGAATGTAGTGTTACAGTCACAGCTAGAGAAAGATCAACTTAATGCAAGGTAAGTCCATTCAAAAGTCTGACAGCAGCAGGAAAGAAGCTGCTCTTGAGTCGGTTAGTACGTGACCTTAGACTTTTGTACCTTTTTTTCAACGGAAGAAGGTGGAAGAGAGAATGATGGGGTCCTTAATTATGCTGGCTGCTTTGCCAAGGCAGTGGGAAGTGTAGACAGAGTCAATGGATGGGAGGCTGGTTTGCGTGATGGATTGGGCCACATTCACGACCTTTTGTAGTTCCTTGCGATCTTGGGCAGAGCAGGAGCCATACCAAGCTGTGATACAACCAGAAAGAATGCTTTCTATGGTACATCTGTAAAAGTTGGTGAGAGTCATGGCTGACATGCCAAATTTCCTTAATCTTCCTGTCCCATTGCTCCCCTGTGCATTGTCTAAAGCAATCATGTGTGCTTCCAGAGCATGCTCAAAGTCTGTATTGCTCTGGGGGTCTGATTTTCCTATCTTGAATTGAGATGGAATGAAGATGGGATGGTAAAAAAATGGCACTGGTTGCCCGCATGCTTTCTGCCATCTCCATTCCCAAGTCTAATGACATTCCTGAGGAGGGGGAGTGGGGTGGTGTGTGGGGGGCAGGCAGGAAAGTAAAGTTATCTACCTCATCAATTGTTTGGCTTGATGTCATTTGGGAGCTCGTTAAGAGCTCATCGTCTAATATCCTGAGTTTTTCATGGGGGCAGGCAGTCGTTAGGGGATCTCTGAAGTTGGAAAGTTGCAGCATGGTAGAAACAGGGGCAGCAGTGCGATAACAGTTTCATTTAATGTCAGTTTGGACAAAAAAGAACCCTACTGAGCAGCAATAAAACTAACCTTTCCCTCACCTATTTCAGGTCCCAGCTCTCCATTTGTCCTGAGCACTTTGAAGATAAAGATCCTTTTTATTTCTATCCATATCCAAATGGCAGCCTCAACAATCAGTGTCAATTCGAGTCAGAATGTGGCTTGCATCCTCTGGTGACCCACTTCCATTTCCATCAACTCCAGACACTAATTTAGCAGCAGACCAATCTCTAGGGCCATTAAGACTCTGACCCCGTGAAAATCATGCTGCTTGCCAGGCTGGAGACATTCGCGACCTGGAATCAAACCCAACTCCCAATTCTCATCTCCAATGGGAAAGTCTGTCCCCAAGTGCTGAAATTGGAAAATGTTAATTTCCTAATTCCCACATTCCTTATGTGCACAAAAGTTTTCTTGGTTAAAACAATATGTAAGAAAACTCGAACTCTGGCCTCTTATTAAGAGGAGCTTTGCATCAAATGTGATATTAAAATCTATCTAAATTTGGATTCTCTCAAGTAATTTTGGTGGAAGAGAAAAAAACATTTGTTCTAATTTCAAAGAACAAAGAAAATTACAGCATCGGAACAGGCTCTTCGGCCCTCCAAGTCTGCACTGGCCATGCTGCCCGATTGAACGAAAACCCCCTACCCTTCCCGAGACCATATCCCTCTATTCCAATCCTAATCATGTATTTGTCAGGACGCCCCTTGAAAGTCACAAATGTTTTGATCTCCCTTGATGAAAAATGACCTTAAACATGTATGGATGTATTTTCTGACTAAGGTTATTCCTCACAGATGCAGCTGCTCCTGTGCTAAAACTATGCGTGGGATTTTCCATCTGCACTTGCCCCAAAACCAGAAAGTCCCACATGATCCCGCCCCCCCCCCCCCCCCCCCCCCCCCCCCACCCAACCCATTGGCTACCATTCCCATAGCAGACGGGACTGGAAAATTCCCCCCTTTGAGTGCATTGACTATTGACAGGAAACAGCACCGGTCTACAAGTATACCCATACACTGGAGGAAGATAGCAAACTAGTTTGTCACAGCCTCAAACATCAAACATGGGCTTTTATGAAGACTGTTATTTGAATCCCAATTTCAGTTATATCATATCAAATCACTTGCATTGGTAAAACTTATGGTTTATAGCTGGAATGTTAGATCAAATGAAGCAATTTAGTATTGCCACAATAATCTATGCAGTGAGTGGTTAGTTTCTGGAACGCACTGCCTGGAGTGTGAAGGAGGCAGGTTCAATTGAGGCATCCAAGAGGACATTGGAATCTTATCTTAAAATAAATAATGTGCAGGACCATGGGGAGAAGGCTGGGGAGTGGCACTAGATGAACCCCTCACTCAGAGAGCCAGCACAGACACAATGGGCTGAATGGCCTTCTGTGTCATAACAATCCTATGATTCTGTTCTACCACAGGAGGGAGGTAAAGTTACGAAAGCCAGTTCTTCCGACATGTCCATTAAAGTTTGATTTCTCCTGTAATCTTTGAGTTTTTAAAAATCGAAACCTGGCTATCCCAGTTTCCCTTTACTATGGGGACGATTTTACCATTTTTTTTCTAAGTGTTGGGCAGACTTGAAACTGGGAGACTTTCAGGTCCATCTTTTGGCCGTGTTTACAGCCGCTCCCCCCCACCCCCTGCCCCCATACGCACTCTGTCTGCAAAAATATTAGCAAGTCTGTTACTCATTGCAGAAGCCTATGGGTGGGCTTAACACGCCCGAAACCCTGCAGAGGGAGGTTTCTCTGATGCTACACATGCACATTAGCAGTAGCAGGAGTCTGACAGCAAAGAGAGAGTTGTCAGGCCCCTGCTAGTGCAGGCTACCTGAAGCAGTTCCCCCCCCCCCCTTCTGCAATCGCGGGAGCCTGTGGCCCCAAGATAATAGCCCCTGCCGACCACCCCACATCCGCCGCCCAGACCGATCGCGGACACCCCCTTCCCTCCACCCACTGATCGCGGACCCGCCACCCTACCCCCACCGATCAGAATGGCAGTGGACCCCCTCTCCTTCCCTCCGCCCGCACCGATCCCTGAAGAGTGGCAGCAGGCCCCCTCCCCCCATTAGCCCCTCCCCTATAAACCTCTCCCCCATTAGCTTGTCCCACCATCAGACCTCCCCCACTAGGCCGGCCCCCACTGCCACCCCCCACTGGCCCCACCCCATTGACTCCACCCCTGGCATTGCCCTGTGGGCATTGCCAAGTGCCAGACTGGCATTGTTCAGGTGCCAGAGTGGCATTGCCCAGGTGCCAAGATGGCACTACCAGTTGGCACTACCCAAGGGGCATTCCCTGCTTGCGCTCGGCCTCCCCAGGGGGGATTTCAATGGCCTCCAGTTCCACTAGTGAGACCAAGTCAACTGCTCCCCATTCATGGAGAGCATGTCTATTCCTCGTCGGTGCGAACCTTTCCCTACCCCTCTAACCTCCTTCAGTCCCACAGTCATTGAGATCTTAGACCTTCTCCAATTCTTACCCCTTGAACATCCCCATTTTTAATCGCTGTTACATTGGAGACCATATTTTCAGATGCCAAAACCCTAAGCTCTGGAATTCCTGCCCTCAACCTCTCTGCCTCTCAACCTCTCTTTCCTTCTTTAGGACACTTTTTAAAACCTACTTTTTGACCATGCCTTTGATCATCTGTCCTCATGTCATCAGTCTTCAATATTTGCTGCTAAATGCAGACTGCATGACCACTTTGCAGAACACATTTGCTCCATCCACAAGTATGACCCCAACTTTCCTATCACTTACCATTTCAACTCAGCATCTTGCTCTCTTGTCAACAAGTCCATCCTTGGCCTTCTACAATGCAAACTGGAGGAGCAGCATCTCACGACACAGCCCTCAGGACTCAACATTGTGTTCAATAATTCTAGATTGTGAACTTTCTCCTCTATCTTAACCTTTTTTTAATATCCCAAACATCTTTTGTTCCTAGGCAAAAACCCTCCCTTCTCCACTGGACCACCTGTCACTTGGTCTTAAGTTTTTCTACATCTTTGTTGCAATCTCTCCCAGCTCCCACTTATCACTCTTCCAACTGCCCCACCCCTTCTTATGCAGTATTTTCCCCTCATATGGAGTCAAAACATAAACACTCTTTTCTCTCCTTACAGATGCTGCAAGACCTGCTGAATTTCCCCAGTATTCTCTGTTTTTGTTTCAGATTCCAGCCTCTGCAATGTTTTGCATTTGTTATTTGCCCTCACATCATCTTATGTATTGTGGTGTCAAATATTCTTTGCTAACTCTCCTTTGAAATGCTTTGGGATGCTTTACTATTTAAAATGTGCTTTATAATTACAAGATGTTATAGGTGCGAATTCAAATTACAGTGTTATACCTTTGTGTTGTACCTTTTATTTGGCCAGTAGGGGTGGCATGTGGCACAGTGGTTTGCACTGCTGCGTCACAGCGCCAGGGACCCGGGTTCGATTACAGCTTAGGTCACTGTCTGTGTGGAGTCTGCACGTTCTCGACATGTCAGCGTGGGTTTCCTCCGGGTGCTCCAGTTTCCTCTCACAATCGAAAAGACGTGCTGGTTAGGTGAATTGGCCATGCTAAATTCTCCCTCAGTGTACCCGAACAGGTGCTGGCATGTGGCGACCAGGGGATTTTCACAGTAACTTCATTGCAGTGTGAATGTAAGCCTACTTGTGACAATAATAAATAAACTAGGGTAGGTTGCGACATAGTGGTGTTATCACTAAACTAGTAATTCAGAGACCTAGAGGGCCCTATTTTACCATTGTGATTCTAAGCGTTGGGCGGACTTGAAACTGGGAATGCTTCAGATCCGACTTTTAGACCTGTTCTGAGACGCCCCCATTTGCACGCTGCCTGAAAAAATATCAGCGATTCTGAATTGCGCTGCACAAGCCTGTGGGCGGGGCCTAACACGCCAGAAATCCTGCAGCTCCGATCCGCCTCCAATTGCGCATGCGCAGAAAAAAAATGATAGAATGCCACTCCCCTGTCACATCCCTCCCGGGCTGGATAATGCCTCCCCCTGGCTCCCACAGACATTGCCCCACCCACCCCCCCAACATTACTGACCCCATTATCCCCCCACCTCCCACCACCCAGACCAATCACAGGCCTCTCTCACCCTTTCCCCCCCTCACCAATCTCAGGCAGAGTGACAGCAGACCCTCCTTCCCCCCAAATTAATCTCAGGCAGAGAGACAGTGGACTCCCCTTCACACCCCCTCACCGATCTCAAGCAGAGTGGCAGCGGACCCCCCTTCCCCCGCACTGATCTCAGGCAGAGTGGCGGCGGATCCCCCTTCCCCACCCCCTCCACCGATCTCAAGTAGAATGGCAGTGGATCCACGTTTACCCCATCCCCCCCCCCCCATGGACCAATCTCAAGCAGAGAGCCATTGGATGCGATGCACTTACCTCCTCATGAACTCGAGTGCCTGAATCGGACTTATATGGAGCATGCCTAATTCGTGCCGATTCTGGATGGGCAAACATGATGGTAATGGGAGAAGTGCCGGTAAGGTTGGGGGTGCAGCCCATTAAGTCAATTTAAATGCATGCAAATGCATTTAAATGGCCGTCGTGCCCGTTTCGGGCACGGTCCTGATCATGGCCATTTTTGGGTCTTGGTAAAGGGGGAACCGACGTGAGTTGGGCGTGGATTGCGCTACTCGTCTCACACCCGACCTTACCGAGTTTTTTCAGCCAAAAACGGGCACAACGCGATGGTAAAATCGGGCCCAGGGAATCCCACCAGGGCACATGGCGAAATTTGAATTCAATAAAAATCTGGAATTAAAATCTAATGGTGACCTTGGAACTATTGTCGATTGTTGTAAAAACCCATCTGGTTCACTAATGTCCTTCAGGGAAGGAAATCTGTCGACCTTTCCGGGTCTGACCTACATGTGACTCCAGGTCCACAACAATATGGTTGTCTCTTAAATGCCTTCTCAAGGGATATTAGGGATGGGCAATAATTGATGGCCCAGCCAGCAATGCCCATATCCCATAAAAGAATGAATAAATAAAAGCTAGCCTCGGAAAGACTTGCGGACGAATTTTCCCATTCTGCGCACCACGAGGATTGAAGTGAGCGAGGGACGGACCATGAAAATGTCCGTTGACCTCAGGTGGACTTTTCCGGTTTTGGAGTAAGCACAGCTGGAGAATCCCGCCCTTGATGTAGGCACCTGCTAGTCCACAATTATATCTTTGTAGTTTTAAAAATGACATAACCATGGATGCGTCTTAGTAGCATTAGATTTCCCTCCAATTTTCAAAAGCTAAATCATTTATGACAGGGGCGGCACGGTAGCACAGTGGTTAGCACTGCTGCTTCACAGCTCCAGGGTCCCGGGTTCGATTCCCGGCTCGCGTCACTGTCTGTGTGGAGTTTGCGCATTCTCCTCGTGTCCGCGTGGGTTTCCTCCGGGTGCTCCGGTTTCCTCCCACAGTCCAAAGATGTGCGGGTTAGGTTGATTGGCCAGGTTAAAAATTGCCCCTTAGAATCCTAAAATGCGTAGGTTAGAGGGATTAGCGGGTAAATATGTGGGGGTAGGGCTGGGTGGGATTGTGGTCGGTGCAGACTCGATGGGCCGAATGGCCTCCTTCTGCACTGTAGGGTTTCTATGATTCTATGATTCTATGACAGGGATTTTGTATGAATGGTCAAAGCTTGATGATATAATGACTGTAGCCATTGTAAGGCTCAAACTTACAATGGATAAGAATTTGACATAACAATTATATCACAACTCAATATAATATAGCACAATAAAGTATATATCATTTCAGTTAGAAATTATTTGTTCTGGCTTTGCTCAATTGTAACAAGCTACAGTGGCATTCTAAAGATATTTCTATAGCATTTCCCCATATTCTTAAACATTTATCTTCCTCAAGTGTGAGACAATGCCAGATAACTGTAATCCAGAAGATTATAATCTGCAATTGAGAATGGTATTTATCTTGATTTTGATTGATCTGTGCAGACAATTATTTGACAGCAGGTAAATGATGATGTGATCATTTTGAATGCAATTAAATGGATGTAGACCGTCACACAGAAGTGAAGTCAGTGGCATTTATCTTTAGTTTGGTTGAAAACACAGGACTGAAAATCCTGAGTTGTGAAAGAATGGGCCATAACTTCCCACTCTCCAATGTCGGATTGGGATTGGGGGGTATCCAAAGATGCTGGGGAATCCCACTTAGACATCCCCAAGTAAGCGTTTGCATGGCAAAAACCCAGAAGAGCAAACTCCCTCTGGGTTGCCCTGCACAGGGAGCTGTCCAAAGATACAATTTAAATTATAAACTTCAGATGGTTCAGGCTGTGTTACACAAAGTTAGCCATAATAGCTTAGACGTTTAAAACCCCTGACTTCCAACTCACTGATTTCCAACACACCAACCCTTCAACACTCCCCAAGTTCACCTCTGACCCCTCCCACATCCCCCAACCCCCTCCCTCCCCTCCCCACCCCCCTCAACATCAAATCCACTTACCTACTCACTGGCATGTCAATGGACCTTTAAACATATCTGGTCCACATTAGCTGGCGCTGTAAAAAAGGGGGTGTGTCCTCCTTCAATTCAGCGGAGCTAGATTTCAAAACTAGGCCTTGACGGTGAGTTGCACTGATTGGGTCTCGCCCAACCTGAGTCGGAAGAAATTTACCATGAGCAATTGAGTGCAGAATGGCAGTATGATGCGACTCTGAGAAAGTTAGAATCATAGAACCTACAGTAAAGAAACAGGCCATTTGGTCCATCAAGCCTACACTGACAACAATCCACCCAGGTCCTGTCCTATCCCCGTAACCCCACATGTTTACCCTCCTAATCCCCCTGACAGTAAGGGGCAATTTATCATGGCCAATCAACCTAACCTGCACATATTTGGACTGTGGGCCGACACCGGAGCACCCAGAGGAAACCCATGCAGACACAGGGAGAATGTGCAAACTCCACACAGACAATCACCTAAGGCCAGAAATGAACCCGGGTCCCTGGCGCTGTGAGGCAACAGTGCTAACCGCTGTGCCACCCACGGTCCATATTTCTTCAAGAAATCAAGAACAAGGAGTTCCTTTAAGTGGTGCATTTGGAGAAGTCTTCTTAAGGTGCAACATTCTAGAGTGTGGTTCAAGATGCTTTCGGAGAGTGAGGGCTGTAGATTTGAAGCCAAGGTTAAAATACTGGAACATATGCACTTGTCAAGTAAAATACAAAGGCAAAGATTGAAACTTTTTTTTAGGTCAGCACAAGGAAGTTGAAATTAATTTGTTTTCAGGTGGGAAGTGAAAGTTCATGAGGACACAATTGATTTAATGGGAATTAGTTTAGGGATGGATGGAGATGGCATTTCATTCTTCTCTAAGTCCTGCTCAATCAAATCCATTTCCAACAAAAACTCAGAGTATTGGATAAATTGGAGTTTATGTGAAATGCAAATTGGAGTCTGGCAATAAATGCATTACAGAAATGAAATCTGTGACTCATGAAGGCATGACTGAATTCAGCATAGATAGGATGATGTAAAGGAGAGGTAACCCATTTGTGATGGTGGAATAACATTTGTCAATAGCCGATAGGATTTGAAACTGAGCTTAGGGTTGAACAGAAGGAGATACTGTGGAGTTGGGCTACAGAGGAGAGAAGATACAGAAAGACGGTGTAGTCCAAGGTGCAATGCCATTGAAGAATAAAAAGCAAATAAATATGCAGGTGTCAGTTTCAAGAGATGTTGCCAATTCATTTTGCCAGTTTTTTTTCCCAGTAGGTTGGCATGGTGGCACAGAGGTTTGCACTTCTGGCTCACAGTGCCAGAGACCCAAGTTTGATTCTGGTCTTGGGTGACTGTGTGCAGGGTTTACACATCCTGCCCGTGTCTTCATGGGTTTCTGGATGCTCCGGTTTCCTCCAATGATGTGCAGGTTACATGGAGTGGCCATGCTAAATTGTTCCTTAGGGCCCGATTTTACCATCAAGTTGAGCCCATTTTCGGGCGCGAAAACTTGGTAAAGTCGGACGTGAGGCGAGTAGCGCAATCCGCGTCTGCCTCCACACCGGTTCCCCCTTTGCCTAGGCCCGAAAATGGCCGTGATTGGGACTGTGCCTGAAATGGGCGCGACGGCCATTTAAATGGATTTGCATGTATTTAAATTGAAATTAATGGGCTGCACGCCCAACTTTACCAGCAATTCCCCCTTTACCACCGGGTTTGCCAATCCGGAATCGGTGCGAAACAGATATGCTCCATAAGAGTCCGATTCGGGCGCTCCATCAGTGAGGGTTAGTGAGGAGGTACGTGCATAGCATCCGCCAGCACTCTGCTGCTTACAGGTGTTCTTTTGTTGCGGCCATTTTCTTTTTCTGGTCGGTGGCGGCTCTGCGAGTGTGTGTTGCTCAGCAGGGTCTCCGATGTCCGACTTGCAGCACGGACCCGGGTCTCAGCACTGACCTCGGGTCTTGCAGTGCTGCTGGGTCCTAGTGCATTCAGCTCACTTCCAGCTGAAGGATGTACACAAAGCCCTTGCAAATTGCACTGCTGCAGCCTCTCAACTTTGCAAGGAGCTGTGATTATGGGAAGCATGTGGCTGGGGGAATTGGGGGGGCTGTGATTGTGGGGAGCATGTGGCTGGGGGAATTGCGGGGGACTGTGGTTGTGGGCAGCATGTGGCTGGGGGAATTGGGGGGTGGGTGCTGTGACTGTTGATGCGCTGGGGCAAACAGCGTTCCTTAGCCTCTGCATGTGTTCCTCTCCATCTCCCACTCCCCACAACCCCCCTGGCCACACCCCCACTCCCCCCACCTTTCAGAGTGACGAGATGGCTTTTTTGATTCAACCAATTGATCTTGCTGTTCTTTTGGATGCTGCTGGAGCTGAGGAGGAGGAGCTGGAGGAAGAATTGCGGGCACATGAGGGCCGGGCCTTACCACCTGCAGGACCAGAGGGACCACCAGAGGCAGGAGAAAAGCAAATTACTGCAGATGTTGGAATCTGAAACCAAAAGAGAAAACGCTGGAAAATCTCAGCAGGTCTGGCAGCATCTGTAAGGAGTGAAAAGAGTTGACGTTTCGAGTCCAGTTGACCCTTTATTAAAACAGGGGCAGAAGGCAGGAGGTGGCTGCCATTCAGCCAGAGGGGGGGCACAGGAGAAGGAGGGAGCAGAGACTCCGGCAGTTCCGTGCACGAGTGTCCTTCGAGCAGATGCCAGACACTGTGTGCCACCAACATCTCCGACTTCAAAAGAAGACCATGCAATACTTGTCCAATCTGTTGCAGGTCCTGGCATCTGGAGGCGGGGGGGGGGGGGGAGGGTGGTCAGCGGTGGGGGGACGGGGTCGGGGGGGGGACGGCACCCACTCTCGGTGGCTGTCAAATTGACAGCCGCTCTAAACTTCTATGCTACTGGCTCTTTCCAGACTCCTAGCGGAGATGTCTGTGACATCTCCCAATCTGCTGTGCACACCTGTGTGAGGCAGGTCACAGAAGCCCTGCATGCCCGGGCTGGGCAGTACATCAACTTTAATCAGGAACAGGTGCAGCGGGACGCCCCAGCTGCAGGGCGTGCAGCCATTGCGGGGATGCCTAACATACAGGGGGACATCGACTGCAGACACATCACCCTCAAGGCCCGCTGACAGAATCCGTGGAGATTTGTCAATAGGAAGGAGTTCTACTCCCTGAATGTACAAATCGTGTGCGCCCACAATATGAACATCATGCACGTCTATGCAAGATATCCAGGCAGCATGCATGATAGCTCCATCATAAGGAGCTCGGACATCCCAGAGGCATTTGAGGAGGAGCCCAGGCTGTGAGGTTGGCTAGTGGGTGATATGGGTTACAAAGAACAAAGAAAATTACAGCACAGGAACAGACCCTTCGGCCCTCCAAGCCTGCACCAACCATGCTGCCCGGCTGAACTAAAGCCCCCAACCCTCCCGGAGACCATATCTCTCTATACCCATCCTATTCATGTATTTGTCCAGACGCCACTTAAAACTCACTATCGTATCTGCTCCCACTATCTCCCCCGGCAGCGAGTTCCAGGCACCCACCAACCTCTGTGTAAAAAACGTGCCTCGTACATCTCCTTTAAACCTTGCCCCTCACACCTTAAACCTATGCCCCCTAGTAATTGACTCTTCCACCCTGGGAAAAAGCTTCTGACTATCCACTCTGTCCATGCCCCTCATAATCTTGTAGACTTTGATCAGATCGCCCCTCAACCTCCTTCATTCCAGTGAGAACAAACCAAGTTTCTCCAACCTCTCCTCATAGCTAATGCCCTCCATACCAGGCAACATCCTGGTAAATCTATTTTGTACCCTCTCCAAAGCCTCCACATTTTTCTGGTAGTGTGGCAACCAGAATTGAACACTATATTCCAAGTGTGGCCTAACTAAGGTTCAGTGAAGCTGCAACATGACTTGCCAATTTTTAAACTCAATGCCCCAGCCGATGAAGGCAAGCATGCCGTATGCCTTCTTGACTACCTTCTCCACCTGCGTTGCCACTTTCAGTGACCTGTCTATCTGTACACCCAGATTCCTCAGCTTATCAATACTCTTAAGGGTTCTGCCATTTAGTGTTTATTTCCGATCTGTATTAGACCTTCCAAAATGCATTACCTCACATTTGTCTGGATTAAACTCCATCTCCCATCTTTCTGCCCAAGTCTCCAACCGATCTATATCCTGCTATATCCTCTGATCGTCCTCATCACTATCCGCAAATCCATCAACCTTTATGTCCACAAACTTACTAATCAATCCAGTTACATTTTCCTCCAAATCATTTACATATATCATAAGAACATAAGAACATAAGAAATAGGAGCAGGAGTAGGCCATCTAGCCCCTCGAGCCTGCCCCGCCATTCAATAAGATCATGGCTGATCTGAAGTGGATCCGTTCCACTTACCCGCCTGATCCCCATAACCCCTAATTCCCTTACCGATCAGGAATCTATCTATCCATGATTTAAACATATTCAATGAGGTAGCCTCCACCACTTCAGTGGGCAGAGAATTCCAGAGATTCACCACCCTCTGAGAGAAGAAGTTCCTCCTCAACTCTGTCCTAAACTGACCCCCCTTTATTTTGAGGCTGTGCCCTCTAGTTCTAGCTTCCTTTCTAAGTGGATAGAATCTCTCCACCTCTACCCTATCCAGCCTCTTCATTATCTTATAGGTCTCTATAAGATCCCCCCTCAGCCTTCTAAATTCCAACGAGTACAAACCCAATCTGCTCAGCCTCTCCTCATAATCAACACCCCTCATCTCTGGTATCAACCTGGTGAACCTTCTCTGCACTCCTTCCAAGGCCAATATATCCTTCTGCAAATAAGGGGACCAATACTGCACACAGTATTCCAGCTGCGGCCTCACCAATACCCTCTACAGGTGCAGCAAGACATCTCTGCTTTTATATTCTATCCCCCTTGCGATATAGGCCAACATCCCACTTGCCTTCTTGATCACCTGTTGCACCTGCAGACTGGGTTTTTGCGTCTCTTGCACAAGGACCCCCAGGTCCCTTTGCATAGTAGCATGTTGTAATTTTTTTCCATTTAGATAATAATCCAATTTGCTATTATTTCCTCCAAAGTGAATAACCTCGCATTTGTCAACGTTATACTCCATCTGCCAGATCCTCGCCTACTCACTCAGCCTGTCCAAATCTCTCTGCAGACCTTCCACGCCCTCCACAAACAGCAAAGGTCTCAGTTACCCGCTTCGGACATGGCTGATGACCCCTGTGCGGAGGCCTGTCTGAGGCGGAAACCCGCTATAATGAGGCCCATGTAGACACCCACGGGATAGTGGAGAGGTGCATTGGGCTCCTCAAAATGCGTTTCCAGTGCCTGGACTGATCTGGCGGGGCCCTCCAGTACAGCCCCCTGATCTCCTTCTGCATTGTGGTGGTGTGCTGTGCCCTGCACAATCTGGCACAGCGGAGAGGTGACCAATTGGTGGAAGAGGAGGAAGACGTGGAGGATGAACAGCCGGACATTGCTGGGGAGGATGACCAGCAGGAGAAGGAAGAAGAAGGAGAGGAGGAAGAAGAGAATGCCGAGCAACAATAACTAGGCACTGGAGGCCCAGCAGCCCAAATGAAGCATGCGAGGGTGGCAAGGGAGGCCCTGATCATCAGGCGGTTCAGTCGCTAGGGACAAGTGTCTGTGGGTTTCATCCCCCTCCCCACAAAAAATTCCTTCCATATCCTGCAACATCATCACACCAGTGAGTTTTTTGGCAGGCAGGAGGGTGATGATGCTTCGCTAAGCACCATAATGATGATTCCCTGGTGCAAACTAGTCTGACTCCTACCTGAGCTCCACATGCAAACTGGCACCTGGGCCCACGTCTGTGTACTGGGTAAGGGATCTGAAACCCCCTTACACGACCCTGGGGTGGGTGGGGTGGGGGACGGGAGGGAATTTCTCGTGGGTTCTGGGGCACCAATGGCTTCCTTTCCTCAGTGACACAGCATTGAGGGGCCTCCCCAACTGACACTAACATGAAGCATCCCTCCGGCGATCATCAATGGAAGAGGATTCCTATTTGAGACAAATCTGAGACAAATTAGTCACAGGTGCGATGTGAAAAAACATTTATTTGCAATAAAGGTGTTTAAATAAGACATTCTAACTTAAAAACTTGTGGACAGAAAACATGAAGGTGCTTAAATATCTTTGTAACCAGTGCAACCCTTCACCAATGCCATCTCAGTGCAACTACAACTTCCTAACCTTACGTGGCCTACCACTACGTCTCAGTGACTCCCCAGAACGTACATCAGAGACGGAGGGACCAGCTGCCTACCACGCCCAATGGCCTGTGATGCATGTGGTGGGCGTTCTCTGGAGGCCCTGGACCCTGAGGGCCCTGGCCTGCTTCCAGGTGTCTGGGACATTTCCATGACACCCTCTTCATCCCGCTGCCCCTGAGATGCCCCGGCGTCAGGAAGGGGGGAGTCAGAAGGTGTAGCCACAGCCACAGTCTCCTGGTTGGAAGGCCCCGGCATGGGCTCGAGCCCTTCCTCCTCCCATGGGGTTCCTGTGGGCCCCTAGGTCACTCCATGGGATGACGGTGCTTCTGCAGTGAGCTCCAGAAACTCCGGCGTCAACTGGCACTGCCAGTCCTGGAGGACCACCTGCCTTCTACCCATGGTGGTCGAGCCCTCAGCGATGGCTACCTGAGTCGGTGCCACCTCTCAATGGCCACAGCAAGAGCTCTCTGAGACTGGGTCACACTCTGCAGCCCCTCAGCCATGACCCTCTGCAACTGGGCCACATTCTCAAGGGCTGCTGCCGTAGCCTGCTGTGTCTCAGTGCTGTCCCGCTGGGTCTCCTGCAAGCTTTAGAGCCTCACAGCCATGGGCCACAGAATTTTGAGAATCCTGTTCAGTCCCTCAGCTGTGTCCAGCTGTGACTCAGCCACGGCCCTCTGGGACTCTGCTGTGGCCTGCTGTGACTCGGCCATCACTTGGAGACTGCCACTCATGATGAGGATCCCCTGCCCCAGGCTTTCCGCTACAGACACCATGCTTGCTGTGTTGGCCTGGGAAGCACGCAAGACAGGCAATAGCTGGTCCACCTGAAAGCTTTGGGACTCCTCCCAACAGCCTCGCAGTCGGTCCAGTGTGGCCGTCAGCCCCTTCTGCATTCCCTGGCTCTGTTGCTGCATCTCCAGCAGCTGAG
Organism: Mustelus asterias; assembly: GCF_964213995.1. Lineage (NCBI taxonomy): Eukaryota > Metazoa > Chordata > Chondrichthyes > Carcharhiniformes > Triakidae > Mustelus > Mustelus asterias. The sequence continues at coordinate 92,503,595 of NC_135804.1, forward strand.
GGAAAAGTGATCTCAGAGGCCCAGCATGTAGCCTGGGGCTAGCTGAGTCCTCGCCTCCAGCAGGTCCCCGCGTGCCAGAGGCCTCTGACGTTCCCTCCTCCTCCCGATGTACATCAGCAGATGTGTTGTGCTCACCAGAGAGTGACCCAGAAGCCTCACCACTAACTGGACCCCCCCACTGATGTGTCAGTATCTGGGATCCGGAGTTGTGAGGTGGAAGCTGATGCCAAAAAGGTGCCACTCTCGGAGATCCCTTCACCCATATCCTCTGAGGACTCGTCTGAGCTTGATGGAACAGGATGGGCGGGAGCTGTAGCCGGGGCCTGTAGTCCAGAAGGCCCCGGGGCATCCGGATCTGTCCCTGCAACACAGGACACAAGGTTAAGTGCAAGGGAGGGAGAGGAATCCGGGATGCCAAACACATGAATCACATTTCTCCATTGAACATAGAACAAAGCACCAATAAAATTACATCACAGGAACAGGCCCTTCAGCCCTCCAAGTCTGTAGCGACCAGGTACCCATCTGATTTGTTACACCCTACCCTTCCGGGGACCATATGCCTCTATCCCCATCCCATTCACATAGCTGTAGAGATGCCTCTTAAAAGTCAATATCGTATCTGCATCCGCTGACCTCCGGCAGCGAGTTCCAGGCACACACTACCCTCTCTGTGCAAATAAACATGCCTCGTACATCTCCTTTAAACGTTGCCCCTCGCATCCAAAACTCGTGCCCCCAAGAATTTGCCTCATAGCGAGTGGAGGATTGACAGGTGCTCACGTCTTGACAGCAGCCCGACCATGCTGGCGCTGACAGCCCGCATCTCCCCTTCCCTTGACAGCTCCAGCGCCCGCTCCTCAAAGGGGTGAGGACCCAAAGGTCTGGCTCACCACCACCTGTCTTCGCCCTCTCACAGGTATTGTGGGCGGTCTTCTCCTGTGGTGACAGAAGGAGCCATGAAAGAAATGGTGGCGTGACTCCTACAGAGAATCAGGTCATGGCCCTCACAGGGCAAGGGCAGTGGGGCTCATTGGGGGGGGGGGGGGGGGGAAGGAGGTGCCTGGAGGTCAGGAGCTGGAAGCATGCAGCGTGCTGGGGATGGGAGAATCTGGGGGAGATTTGGGGGAAGATGCAGGATGGGGTTCAGCACTCACCCTTGCTGCATGGATGAGGTCATTGGCCTTTTCCCAGCACTGCTTCCTGGTTCGGGGGGCCAGTGCCCTGGCACTGACCGAGGTGGCAACTTCCTCCCAGGCCACATTTCCAACAGCTCCCCTTGGTCTGCGTCCTCATGGGGGGAAGAGGGTATCCCACCTTGCCTCTGCTGTATCCAGTAGCCTGCCCACTTTGCGCTCAGAAAATCGGGGGGCTGGTCGTGCGCATATTTTGTGCAGGAATGCCTGCCTGCCTGTCCATTCTTGAGTTTTTAATGGAGCTGCCCCTCGTTAGGGCCGATCGGCTGCAGGCAGTTTGGCAGAACATTCCAGCAAGATACGTACAGTTTGCTTGTTAGCATTGAGGGGAAGGCAAGTGAGCACTTGCAGGTGTGCTGATGGGGAGGGGGTAGAGGTGGATCAGTGCCTCAATGATTGGGGACAGGGGAGAGAGAGGGAGGCATCACAAGCCATTGGAGTCGGAGGAGATGGGGGCCTTGTGCGGGAGGGTCCGGGGTGGGGGTGAGGGGGATCACCCTGCCTGATATCTGTAGGGTGGATGGGGGAGGGTGGATCTCTCTTCCTGTGATAAGTGAAGGGGAAGGAGGGAGGAGGTTGCGATCGATCTGGGTGGCGGGTGGGGTATAAGGAGGTCAGTAATGTTGTGGGGGTGGGGCAATGTCTGTGGGGGCCAGCGGGAGGCATTATCTGGCCCAGAAGGGATGTGGCAGGGGAGCGTTATTCTATCATTATTTTTGCGCATGCGCAGTTGGAGGCGCCGATTGGAGCTGCAGGGTTTTGGGCACATTAAGCCCCGCCCACAGGCATGTGCTGCACGATTCGGACTCGCTGATATTTTTGCAGGCAGAATGCGTATGGGGGGGCACCAGAGACCGGGTCTAAAAGTTGGATCTGAAACTCTCCCAGTTTCAAGTCCGCCCAGCACTTAGAATAAAAATGGCAAAATAGAGCCCTTAGTGTCCAAAGTTAGGTTAGGTGGGTTAGCCATGATAAATATGCAGGGTTACAGGGATGGGGTGGGTCTGGATAAGATGTTTTTCAGAGAGTCAGTGTGGACTGGGTGGGCCGAATGGCCTCTGTCTGTACTGTAGGATGGAAACTGATCTCAGGACATCTGAACAGGAAGGGGTAGTGAAGGAGGAGAGAAAAATGCAATTGAAAAGGGAGAAAGAAGTGATGAAAGTGAGAGTGCAGAACAGAACAACTTCAGGAATAGATCACTGGATGGTTGGGAGGGGGAAGTGGGGAGGAGGGTCAAATTATAACAAGAAACAAGTTGAGAAAGGAGGATACAGACATGAAGGTTAAGATGTAAAGAGAAATATAGCAAAAGCGAGGAAGTTGAGGGACAGAAACAGAAATGAAAGAGGAAAGAGGAACAGTCAGGACTAACAGTTAAAAACTGTGAGATTGGTGACAATATGCGCTTTGAAAATGTCTCTGTCTCACACATTATCCACAGCTGGTTAGGTGCGAGAGGATTTGGCAACTTTTCAAAAAGGTTTGAAAATCACTGTTATTAGGCAATAATAAATTAAAAACAGCGAAGGAAACAGAAATACATATGAATGCCATCTGGAGTGAAGCTTATCAAGAACTAAATACAGGTAAAACGATGACTTGTTTCTGTGCTTATTTTTAATGCAGTGATGTAACAGATCAGGATTAAACAGATGGAGAATATTGCACTTCCAAGAACATAGGTAACAGATCTTTAACAACAGAATATTCTATTTTTTTCACAATGATTCATTCCCAAGATTCAAATGTGTTTCTGAGATAGTTCCCTCAGATAGCCCTCCCTTATGTTTTTGCACTGTTCTCGGAAGCCAAGGGAAAATAGTTTTCTGTTGGGAGAAGAGCTGTGTGTGAATCCTGTTTAGCAAGCAGTACCGGAATACACGCACGACAAGTGAGCAAAAAAAAAATCAGTGATGCTGTTGATCAATAGCAAACTGAATGGCAGATACTCCACAGAATAGCAGATCTAAACTGCAAACTGCTTTGTTTGAAATCATTATCAATTGCTGTGCTTGTTCATTCATTGAAATTGATTCATTGAAATTGACCAATAGGCTGAATTGCAGATTTTTAACAAGATGCTGTTTAGCTGCTCAGCTGGGGGGAAATAAACTTGTGACTATTTCGAAATGGAAAACCAATGGTAAGCTGCGAATCAAGGAAAAGTAGAGCTGATCTAAAATACTGCTCACTTATTAGGAACAGCAGCGTTGGAATTTATGCTCAGCGTACAGGCATTAAAACTAAAGCTTAATGTCATCTAATCATTACTCCCTGATTTATGACTCAGTTAAACCCAGAATCTGGAGTTTGTGCATGTCCATAAATCCACAGCTTCAGTAGAGCCTTATGATGCAGTTCTTGGGCCTCCACCATTGTTTGTCAACAAATAGAAATTAATTTTGTCCTTTGGAAAACAGCTATAAAACGTGACTATACAAAGCCTGCATTCAATCTGCCAGCAAATAAGGTTAATTACCTTGGAATACAATGTCATGTATCCTTCACATAAAAATAGTTTGATCCAATCAAATGAAAAATGTTAGAGTTGGAGGCTTATATCAGGCAATTACATCCAAACTGCAACCTATGAACCGCCTTTTCGAATACACTGGATATAATCAACCGGACGTGCGTCACTTTACCTTCTTGACGAAGCACGAAATTAAAGACATTCTTGATCATTTTCAGTCATGTTGCACCAAAGGAAATTTCAGTTTCCATTAGTTGCACTGACCTTTTAACCAGAAAGTGAAGTGCACAAATACTGGAACCGAATGATCATGGAAAATCAGTTATTTATTGTCACTCTCAGATGAGGATAGTGTGTAGATCCACATGTGAGGCTGTCAAAAGAGCCCAGTGCCTATCGATAATTATCAGTCTGGCTGCTTTTCTGAATCTTGGATTGGAATTCTCCGCCGTTCACGCCCTGCCACCTTTGCGAGTGAGGTTGGAGGATTTGGTGCTCAACATGGAATTGTGGTCGGTGCAGACTTGATGAGCCAAATGCCCTCCTTTTCTGCACTATAGGGATTCTATGATTCCAAAGATCTGATAAGGTTTCACCTAAGATTCCACCCACTCTGCCTGAATTGCAGGCCAAGCAGATTATCACCTCATGTTGTCTCTGCCAATGCAATGAGAATCGTTCATCACCAAAGCAAGGCAATGACTGTCTCTTTCTGTTCCCAAACCAAACTCTCTGCTTCTGTCGGTAAACACTCACAGCCAAATCAAACAAAAGAACATTTTAACCAAGGTTCTACCCTGAATCACTATCTCTATGGCAACGTGGTATGCCTTGGGATGTTTCAACCATGATTGTAAACAAATTATTTTACCTTCAACATAACTCTTTGATTCTGTAATCTATATGAATAATTTTGCATCTGCAATGGAGTTTTACGCCCTCCTTTCCCAGAATTGCTGGCTTTTGACATCTTTTATGGAGGTAACAATAGACACGTTGGCTCCACCAAGAGGTAGGTCCAGAAATAGGTCATCTATTGTTTAGCGTTTACATTTCTAATTCTGATCATGAAAATAAGCATAGGTTAGTTTTTAACTGAAATTCATTCAAGCTTGTTTGAATTGTAATTACTTCAGCATTGCTCATCACTTTCTCAATCAGATGCTGTTCCAGTTATCTACAGTTTAAATTTTAATTATTAAAATGAAAGATTACATTCTGAAATGTGATTTATAAACTAGATATTCATAGCAATATGCAAATTACAAACGTCCGATTAAAAAGGTAAACTGGTGGTAAAGGAAGAATAGGGCATTAATCCGAGAAATGTAAAAGAAACCAGGATGTGACTTGGAAAATATCTTTTTCCGAGCCAACACCCTTCCCATGCCATGGGAATACATTGTTTGAGTCACATCTAGCTGATGACAAAACTCTAGCCAAATCACAGAGAAGTGGAGTAATCATTATCACAGCACAAAACTCAGCTGAGACTGGTGTATTTCTACCAATGGTACCATTTATTTTTGCACTGAGCTGAGCTTAATGCAATTTAGCATAACACTGATCCATTAGAGGTCATTGGTATACTGAAGATTGAGCTCCTGTTGATTTGTCACACTCTGCACATCAACAAGCTGTACTTAATGAAGAAGGGAAGTGACCAGGACAGGGAGAAAGAGTGGATAAGGAAGGATAAAATGGTCCTGGAACCTCCCAAAAATATTGGATGACTTTTACAATTCAATCCTTATTTCAGATCTCAGTTCCATCTGTCAGATTCACCACATCCTTCAATCCCTTCTCTTTTCAAATCAAATTATCTTAAGCTCATTTACATTGTGGATTTCAGTGGGTTTTTCTGTTAATCATTCCATAATTTTATTATTTTTCACATGAATTCCCTCAATCCTTTTCGCATGAAAAAGTTTGCCTGAATTCCCTCAATTCTATGTTCTTATTTTTTACTCGTCCCATAAAGACAAGGATAAAGCAATGGGTGCATGTTTAAGAAGATCAAAATGAAGGAAGGGTAGAGGACAGGTTTGTGGAGTGTTACTATAAGTAGACGGGTCAGGTGAAGGGCATGTTAATGGAGAAGGCACTCAAACCTGCAGCAATAGTTGCAACTACGTCTACTCATAAAGCTGATAAAATCCACACATACATAAAACTGCCAAAGGAAATTAACCTATATTTCATTGATTATTGCACCTTGACACATATTTGTATAGAACACTGGCAAGTGTGTACAAAACATAGATTGATAGTGTGAAAAAGTAGTGTGCAGTCATCAGCAAAGAACATTTTGAAAACAATCACCAGCATTATTTGTAATTCAGATCATAATTGCAAAGGCCACTGCCTATGCAGTATCAAATATTGATCCCCTATCGCAGTCCTTGCATATGTCAAGCCAGTACCAGAGCCAGAAGTATGATGGACAGTCAAGCAAGAATAGAACTTTGTTTGATCTTTGGTGTGCAGCCTTCTTCGCTGAACAGCTTCAGACGTGAATCTAGCAGAGATGAGCTGTACGTCTAGAGGCCAAAGTAGTTACCTCACCATTTTCACCAAATCAATCTTTGTGTTTACCTTTCTTTTTTAGTCAATTATATCTGCGGATGTTGTGTGCACAACTTTTCTGTTTACAACATTGTTCATTTCATGCCTTTGTCTTGCATTCACTTGAGCAAACCAGGTTAAGATCTCATCCGAATACCTCAAGCAACAAAGCATTCCATCCATCTTGGACTGAAGGGTTAAACTAGATTAAATATCCGAGAGCGACTCAAAACTACAATATTCTGACTCAGAGGTGAGAATCACCAGCTGGACCAAAACACTTGACAGTTCAAAACACAGTAATCTGAAAAAGATATGCATGTGCCATTCAATTTATTCGAGATATTAGATTTAGTTGTGGAAGATGAGGAATTTAAATCAAATGATACTTTATAAATGGGTTAGATTTTGTGAGTGGCAATGAATGAACAGTGATAGCCATGCATTGTTTTTGTTTGTTCTTTCATGGGATGTGGGCTTCACTTCCCTCATCGCCCTTGAACTGAGTGGCTTTATAGGCCAGTCCAGAGGGCATTTTGTAAGAGTCAACAATATTGTTGCGAGTCTGGAGTCACATGTGAGCCAGACCAGGTAATGCTGATAGATTTCCTTCCTTAAAGGACATTAATGCCTTTTTATGACAATCAACAATGATTTTTTTTGGCTGCTGTTAGACGTTTAATTACAGATTTTTATTGAATTCAGATTTCACCATCTGCCATGGTGGGATTTGAACCCATGTCTCCGGAGCATTGTCCTGGGTTTCTGGATTACTAGTCCAGTTACAATATTGCAATATCACTGCATCTGCAAGCACTTACTCACTGATTTTTAATGGGCGTTTGTCCTCAAACTTACTGTGATTAGAAAACGACCTAAGTATGACAGCATCTGAATGGCATCTGGAATGTGTGTGCACAGCTGAAGTAACAGTTTAGCTCTTAACCAATCAATTGGAGAATTATTACTGAGCCCATGCAGAATCTGAATTAGTAAGTATAGGTTAGAATATTTAAATCAACGTCAAATACTGTCCAGAAAAAAGAATTTAAGAGAGACAATGACAAAAGTGATAAAGAAAAAGCAAATTTCTAACTGTAATTAAAAGCCGCAAGAATAAAAGTCCAGAGGCAGAATTTTATGTTGGCAGGATTTTACAGTCTTCTTGAAGTTAATGGAGTTTTGATGGTTCATCACATTTCATGCCCCTGCTTCCATTGCTACAGGGCTAGAAAGCTATGCCCCAGATTTTCTGTGTCAGAGAGGTTGTTTGATATTAATTTATTTATTAGAATTATTTGAGGAAGTAAGAAGTAACATGAATAAAGGAGAACCTGTAGATGTAGTGTATTTGTATTTCCGTAAAGCAGTTAGAAGGTTTTTTTTATTCATTCGTGGGATCTGGGTGCCCTGTTAAATGGATCACAAGAAGTTAAAATGCAGGTATAGCAAGTGATAAGGAAAGTAAATGAAAAGTTGCCATTTTTTGTAGCATGAATGGAATATAAAACTAGGGGAGTTTTGTTACAATTGTACAGGGCATTGGTGGAGTACTGTGTACAGTTTGGGTACAGTCTCCTTACTTGACAAAAGGGTATAACATCAGAAGTAGTTCAGAGAAGGTTCACTTGACCGATCCCTATGATGAAGGGATTATCTTATGAGGAAAGGTTAGATAGGTTGGGCGTGTATCAATTGAAGTTTAGGAGAATCAGAGGTGAACTTATTGAAACATATAAGATCCTGAGAGTATTTGACAGGATAGATGCTGAGAGTATGTTTGCAATCGGGAACATAATTTTAAAAATTGTCATCCCCCATTTAAGACAGATAAGGAGAATATTTTGCTCACAAAGCATCATGAGTTTGTGGAATTCTCTTCCCCAGAGAGCAGTGGAGGTTGGGTCATTAATATTTTTAAGGCAGAGTTGGATAGATTCTTGGCTGACAAGCGGGTCAAATGGCGTAGGAAGTACTTGGAAAGTAGAGTTGAGGCCACAGTCAGATCAGCTATGCCTTACCAAATGGCAATGCAGACTTGATTGGCCGAATGGCCTGCTTCTGATTCTAAGCTGTATGTTCATATAACTAACACTAATCATGCCATTGAAAAAATCTATGCTGCAGTGGACAACCTGAACTTTTTCCAGTGAGTTTATTTTGTATCAATGGAGCAACTGTGGCATCTTCATGCCGTTCGATGTATTAAAATGGTAAGTCAGATGGTGACGTGGAATTATTGAGTGGCTTCTGGAGGAGCAGAGTAACTCAGTCACTAACTTCCTGATTTCCGCATTTAACAGCACCAGTGCGGTGACTGGAAGCCGCTGTCCAATTTTAATGTGCAGGGAATGGTAATAGTGCTGTTTCTCTTGCGGCAAAATCTAAATATTTGATTTTTGTTTTTCTTTCAATTGAATTTAATGGCGCATTAAAACATAATCAGCCACTGGAGGGCAGCACTAAGCTCAATTAGGGAGCTCTGCAAAGGATTTGCAGTATTGATAGATTGCATGTGAAACTGATGGAGACAAAAACTACCACCAGGCCACGTATGCCCCCTGAACGTCCTTTGAATTTGAATCCATTGACATTATTATCGGTATCAAGTACAGTTGAATGCAATTGCAAACAAAAATTGGATTCACTCTACCCTTACGTTCACATAGGTGGAATCTTTTAAAGAATAAACATAGTAGAGATTTGGGTAAACATTTGGCCATTATCACTGCAGCAAGGGTGTGGAGGCTTTGAAGAGGGTGCAGTAGAGGTTTACCAGGATGCTGTCTGTATTCGAGGGTATGAGCTATAAGGAGAGGCTGGACAAACTAGGATTGTTTTCTCTGGAGTGACGGAGGCTGAGGGGAGACCTGATAGAAGTCTATAAAATTATGAGAGGCATAGATAGGGTTGACAGAGTTGAAATGTCTAATACTAGGGGACATGCACTTAAAGTCCGAGGGAGAAGGTCAAAGGAGATGTGAGGGGCAGGTTTTTTACACAGAGTGTTAAGAGTCTAGAACACGCTGCCGGGGTGATGGTGGAGGTAGATACAATAGGGGCATTTAAGGGCTTTTTAATAAGTACATGAATATGCAAGGAATAGAGGGATATGGATCAAGGGCAGGCAGAAGGGTTTAGTTTAATTTGACTTCATGCTCAGCACAGCATTGTGGGCCTAAGGGCCTGTATTCTATGTTCAATGTTTTATGTTCTAATGTTTAAAGAGGAAAAATCAAAATCAACTGGCGATTTCTGTTGGTTTGCTTCTGCATGACACGGTTACACTGGCACCAAGCAAGTCTGTGACAGTTCATTGAAACATGAGGAAGTGATCAGATGTCATACATCATTCCGAGAGCACCTCGGAAGTGGGAGTTATTTGCAATATCTCAGCAACCATACCCACAAAGAAGACCATAAGCAAGATTAGCGGATAAATCCCTCTAAATTGCATATCCCACCGTACCAACAAGGAGTTCAGAAAGTTTAACACCACAGTCCTGAAATTAAAGGGAGATCAGTCAATAAAATTCTCAAGCCATCATTGCAGTTGGATGGGTAATGCTCAACAATCCAGGTGGCCGATTGGAAACTTCACTGTTGATCAGTTGGGAGGTTAGATGTATGTATCCCTTTAGAAATAAGATCCAACAAAATTATATCAAAGCATTTGAAAGAAATAGGGTTGACAGAGTTGAAATATCTAATAGTAGGGGGCATGCACTTAAGGTAAGAGGAGGAAGTTCAAAGGAGATGTGACAGACAGCACAGTAGCACAGTGATTAACAATGCTGCCTCACATTGTCAGAGACCTGAGTTCAATTCTGGCCTCGGGTCACTGTCTGCATGGAGTTTGCACATTCTCCCAGTGTCTGAATGGGTTTCTTCTGGATGCTCCGGTTTCCTCCCACACTCCAAAGATGTGCAGGTTAGGTGGATTAGCCATGCTAAATTGCCCCTTAGTGTCAGGGGGATTAGCAGTTTAAATCTGTGGGGTTACGGGGATAGGGCCTGGGTGAGATTGTTGGTGTGGGCTCGATGGGCCAAATGGCCTCCTTCTGCACTGTATGAATTCTATGATTCATAAATACAAATCCAATAGGTTAATCATAGTGATTGCATGGTCTGTTTGTTTCTATTCAAGGATTTATTGTAAACCATTCACTGAATTAGGAAATTTTGACTTTTTCCATCCATTCAAGAGCCTCAAATCACATACAAACTTCCATTTTGCCTTGAGCAACCTATCAGAGGAAAACTGAGCAGGTGCTGGTGTAGACAGGGAGACGGAAAGAAAGAGAGCATACTGAGGCCAACAAAAATGGCCAGAGGAGTTAATTAATATGGGAAAGGAGCAGCTTACAGACCACGGGAAATGTCAGGCCAAACACACTCAATGCTGTAAATGGAAAAGGGAAAACATATTGCAAAGAAAATGTGGTTTCCACAAAACGTGAAGACTGAATCAGAACCAGGGCAGGAATTACCCGTTAATGGTAGGGCACGAGGGAGAGTTATAGAACAAAGAGATCTAGGGGTACAGGTTCATAACTCCTTGAAAGTGGAGTCACAGGTGGACAGAGTGGTGAAGGAGGCATTCGGCATACTTGATTTCACTGGTCAGAACATTGAATACAGGAGTTGAGACGTCTTGTTGAAGTTGTACAAGACATTGGTAAGGCCACACTTGGAATACTGTATGCAGTTTTGTTCATCCTATTATAGAAAGGATATTATTAAACTAGAAAGAGTGCAGAAAAGATTTACTAGGATGCTACCAGGACTTGATGATTTGAGTTATAAGGAGAGGCTGGATAGACTGGGACTTTTTTCCCTGGAGCGTAGGAGGCCTCGGAGTGATCTTATAGAGGTCGATAAAATAATGAGGGGGCATAGATCAGCGAGATAGTCAATATCTTTTCCCAATGGTAGGGGAGTCCAGAACTAGAGGGCATAGGTTTAAGGTGAGAGGGGAGAGATACAAAAGAGTCCAGAGGGGCAATTTGTTCACACAGAAGGTGGTGAGTGTCTGGAACAAACTGCCAGAGGTAGTAGTAGAGGCGGGTACAATTTTGTCTTTGAAACAGCATTTAGACAGTTACATGGGTAAGATGGGTTTAGAGGGATATGGGCCAAACGCGGGCAATTGGGACTAGCTTAGGGGTTAAAAAAAGGGGCGGCATGGATAAGTTGAGCTGAAGGGCCTGTTTCCATGCTGTAAACCTGTATGATTCTATAAGCTGGTGACTCAGACCCAGATCCTTGATACAGGTGCAGACATTGCTTTGCACTTTCCTGACAGAGCCTCATTCAATGCATGAAGCTTTGGAAGAGAATTATATTCCTCTGAGGTATCCTTCTGATGAATTACATTTTTAACTCAAACTCAGATCAGCCAGTTATACCAGTCTGTAATATGTGTATTTTACACATATTCCCATTGACAGAAAAGACAATGGGGTGATTCTCCCTAAGGTGCTGAATTGGTGAGTAAACTGGTCTAGATCACGACTGTTTTTTCAGTGCAACTTCAGGCATGAATCTCCCCACTCTGTGCAATGCAGAGGTCAAAATCGTGAATATCATTAAACGCTCAGGGACGGGGCCTATTCACGCCGAAGAGCCTGAAATTGGCAGGATGAGCGGGAACCCGCACATGCACACATCTCTGGGAGATCGCTGAAAAACCTCCCAGCATCTCAATCACTGCCCTTCAACCCTCACAGCCATTGCTGGCCTCATTGCTGGCCCCCACAACCCCACAGAGGCATCGCTGCCCCCCCCCATACAGACATTGCTGCCGCCACACACCCCCCCCATACTGACATCGCTGTCCCACCCCCCATACAGACATCACTGGTCCCCCTCTCCCCTCACACGCAGACATGGCTGCCCCTCACATCATGCCCCCATGGATCTGGATAATGCGGGTACCCCATCACTCCATCCCTCGAACATACCGACCTCGCTGCTGCCCTGCAGAGAACTTGTGTTGTGCTGACACGCACAACCCCAGCTTGCGAGCATTCCCCCTCTTGAATGGGAGCCTTGAGTATAGCACCTCCCCCCCGGACACAACAGTTTATTGAATGGCAGCCAATCAGCACCCTGAGGGATGCACGACACTCAATTGAAAGCAGCCTTCAAATTTTCTCACAAGGATTTGTTGCCAACAGGCCCTTGACTGGCCGCACTCACTGCACCTGCACTCCCCTAATAATCCAGAGCTGTGTATAAGCTGCAGGAGTGGAGACACAGCCAGTCACGCCATGAAGATATCTTTGAGGAAAGCAGCAACCAGATTCGCTGAGGCCGACAAGGAGCACCTGCTAGATGCCGTTGAGGAGAGGCGTGAGCAGATCTTCCCCGTCCAGGGCCCTCGCCCAAGGGGTGCATCCGCCACGGCATTATGGGAGGAAGTGGCAGACGTGGTAAATGCCAGGAGCCTGACACAGCACTTTGGCCAGCAGTGTTGCAAAAAACTGTACGACCTTATTCGAGCAGCAAGGATGAGTGAGCATCCCACTTGGAACCCCGCACATGCTTGACACGGATCTCAAACCCTGCTTAGACATCTGAAGGTCATGCAACAAGTGACCCTTCCCCCAGGAACAGAATCTAACCTCTTCCCCTCACCCCTCAACGAGCACCCTTCAGTGGTAACCGTTTTCCCCGAAACTGCCAGCACAACGCCCGAGACACAGACATGCATTGCACACCATGCACTGCAATATATTAATGCTTGCTTTCCACCTTATGTTCCCACAGGAGAAAAGCACACAAAACATGTGAGAAACTGCACAGACTGGTGGTGGTGTGCCTGACCTGCGGCAGCTGGCCAGCATTGAGGAGCGTGCCATGGAGCTGGCAGGGGGAGATGGGTCATCCCAAATGGTGACGGACAGCCAGGTCGGCATCCATCATGCAAGTAAGCAGAAGCGCACCCTCAACCTAGGTCCTCCTCAAAGTAAGTGCGATGCTGCATAGAATGTTTTATCTCCCTTCCCCTAATGTGTGTTCTTTATTGCAGCTCTGGACCCAGAGGAACCCGGCTCTTCGGGTGTTGCCGCTGTCCTTGCTGCTCTGGAACAAACTGCCCATGACCCCCTGAACAACACCTCGGAGGGAGGCTTTGAAGAATCCTCCGAGGGCAGCACCACTGAAGTGGCACCGGCATGTACCACACATCCCATCAACGCAGGGACTATCACCATGCTGGGTACCTTGAGTGTTGGGTCTTCTGGGTCACTAACTGGTGAGCACATCACAGCCACCGATGCACATCGGGTGAAGGCGGGCACATCCGAGGGCTGGGGCACATGGAGGTCTGCCGGAGGTGAGGATTCAGCTGTCCCCAAGCCAGATGCCGGGCCTCAGAGTGCATTCATCCCAAGGCTGGTGGAGATGCATCAGGAAACCCGGGGAATTGTGGATGGGCTGTCAGCAACCAGGCTGTGACAGCAAGGCTGTTTAGGGGAGACAAACAGAGTGCTGTCGCAGGAGGTGGTGTTGACACAGTGTGCGAACCAGGCCAACACTGCAAGGGTGGTCTCCACAGTGGAAAGTCTGGCTCAGGGGTCTGTCTTCATGGGTGACAAGGTCCAGGCCATCCTGGAGGCACTGCGGGCCATGGGTGTGTGCATTTTCGGCATCCAAGAGGCTCAGCATTTGATGGCCATGGGTGTCGGGGGCACGTGGGCCATGGCTGGGACTCTCGCTGGCATTCTGGAGACACAGCAGGCAGTGGCTGTGAGCCTCGACAACTTAGACCAGGCTCAGAGGGCTACTGCTGAAGTGGTCCAGAGCCTAGCCCGCTCACAGAATGCTGTAGTGGAGGGGCTCCAGAGCTTGGCCCAGTCTCAGATGGCCAGGATTGAGTGATCACAGATAATGGGGCAGACGCATCTGGGCCTCCAGGATTGGCAGAGCCAGGTGACGCCTAAGCTTCTGGAACTCAGTCCAGCTACCCTGGCGTCCCATGGAGTGTCCCCGGGACCTCTGGGCAATCCAAGGGGTGAGGAAGAGCTCGAGCTCATGCCAGGGCCTTCCAACTAGGAGATCCCGGACATCCTGAGATCTTCCAATTCCCCCCTTCCTCGTCTCAGGGCCAGCGAGATAGGGTGGTGCCGAAACAGTGCCATCCACAAATCAACTGGGGCCCTCCAGGTCCCAGTTCGCCAAGAGCATCACAGGCAATGGGGCGTGCATCACAGCTGGACACCTCCATTTCCGATGTGCATCCTGGGATTGCACCTAGAAAAAGCAGTAGATAGCACAAAGTTAGAAAGTGGTCCCCATTCCCATGCATAGAGGTGCTGCCTTGGAGACAAAGCCACATGATTGTCTGCCCTACTTCCCCTAACATCCAACAGACTCTTGGTGCAATCCCCCACCTTCCCTGAGGTGCCAGGTGTGAGAGCACCTCACAAAGGTGCCGCACCGTGGTCTAGGACAGCCGTGGCTGGCAATGGCACATCTCCTCCGAGACGGCCTTGAATGAATTGCGGCACCTGTACCTCCTTGGCCTCAGCACCCTCCGCCTTGTGTGCGCTCTCTTGGGAGCCTGCTCACCCACTCCTGGCCCTCAGCAGCAGCCCCTGCCCTCGTTCCTGAGGGTCTGGTGGTGGCTGCTCCTGCGGTAGTCTCTCCACGCCCGCCCCCTCCTGAGCCGCAACCCACACCATCACCATAATGGCCAGCTCCAAATCGATCAGTCTGAGATCCGACTGCACAGTGGAGTTTGGAAAGAGCATAGAATGGTGGATTATCATTGGCTGCATAGACCCAGTACCACCCCAATCCGCACTTGGGTCAGAATCCCCACTTGTGGGTGCTGGCAACACCCCACAATCCATGGTGCCATGCGTGACCTGATTAGGTTGTGTGAAATTCCCATCATGATAAGTGCTGGCACAGATTATGCAGGTCGATGTGCAGCCGTGGGCAATGCGCACCCTTGAGCCATTGCCGTGTGTGCAACTGCAACATCTGTTACAGGCATGTGTTGCTGGTCCGTGTCACAGGGCAGGGACAGACTGCAAATCAGCACCAGATGTGTGCCCAGTGACAGCAGATTCCATGCAGTCTGTGTCTGAACCTCTGCACCCCGACCTGGAGCAGCAGCTGCTTCATCTGGTTAGGCCTCGGTCAGCACATGGTGCACTCCTCCCCCACCCCGAAACCCCAGCACTCAGTGGAGTCCCTGGCCACACCCCGCGGCAAGACAATGCCACTGCAAAGTGCCCTGGCGGGGAAGGCTGAGCATGACCCCCCGAGGGTGCCTCCCACACTGAGCTACAGCGCTGCCCTGGAGGGAAAGGCTGAGCAGGACTCCTTCACGGACCATCACCCATCTAAGAAAATAGAAGCCCCTAACCTCCACCCCAGATATCACTGGTCCACAGGCCAGCACCTAATGACAGCAGGAGGAAGCCCACCAAGCATCTTCAGGGCCTGCCTGCAACATTTCCTGCGCTCTGCGAGCAGCACTTACCTCCTCATGCCAGTTCAAGGCTGCCACGCCAGCTTGAGACTTTTATATACCTACTCTGATTCGTGCCAAAGTGACATCACACCAAAGAGCTGGGAGACGCTAACATGGACGGAGATTGCCGTATCGATCCTGATAATGGCATGCTAAAGTATGGTAAGTAATGCAAATCAGCGGCACGCCAGCTTTCAGCGCAGTCCTGGCAGCGCCATTTTTTTCCAGTTGGGAAATGCGAGTGGGTCGTAGAAGCTCGTGGGGAACCTGCAAAATGGCCGATACACGTATTTCCCGACCTGACCTGACTCGCCAAAAAATGTGTGCGTCGCGATGGGAGAATCACCCCCAATGTCAAAGTACACTCAGCACAATGGATATCGTTCCTTTACATGCTGCCTTTTCAGAGAAGTTCCACATTTTGCAGAATAATTATAAATATAAATATGGTACCATCAAGTGGCAAATTATGTGGCTCACAAAGTGAGCTTAATCAAGGCTCTAAGTATAAATCAATTTGAAACTTGCACTGGAAACGCCAGGGAAAGTACATTAAATACAGGCCTGTGGGTTTGAATCCTAAAAAAAAAGGTCAAATCTGATCTCCAAGGGATTTTTCGCTGATGGTTCAATGTTTGGATCAGCTTGGATTTTCAAAGGCTTCTGCATGGCCCATTTTTGCACTGGTTGGACACTGCCTTTGTAACCAAGCTTTTCAAACACATCACACATCACCTGCAATCGCTATCAAAGTCATGGAGAGTTGCCTCAGCTATTTTAAAGCTCTCAGGGAGGATAATGGAAGAAAATAACCCATAAAAGGCAAAGTGGCAAAACTAGCCTTTGGCGGTGGTGATACATATTGATAAAATACAAAGGTTAGATTGGCTTCTGCTGTCAAGCTAATGATTGTGATGAGGTAATGATCCTCAGATTTGCAATTTATTTTAATCCTTTACTTGTCCTTGACATTTTTCATGTTGTTACTGTTGCAATTATAAGCAGCAAAAACCCCCCCACAGCTTTATCATAAGCCTGAGGAAAACAGAGATCACATATCAATCGGCCTCAGGAAAGCAAAGCATCAAACTAATTATCACCATCGGTAATAGTGAAGTAAATTTTGGCAACTGATTTGAGTATATGTTATCAGAAGATGAGGATGAAACACCTCCTCATTTGAGAAAAATGTACTCTGCGTTTGGAGCAGGATGAAGAAAGAATTTGCATTAACTTTCATTTGGTAAAGATATTGCAAAGTGCCTAATAGCCAATGAATGATGTTAGAAGTGCGGTCATTGTTGTTATGTAGGCAACTGTGACATCCAACTATGGACTTGAAGATAACACAAATAGCAGTGGGATAAATCTGGCTAATTACCACCTTATCAGTCTATTCTCTACCATTGGCAAAGTGACACAAGGCATCATTGACAGCACTAATAATCAACACTTACTAATCCATTCACCAAAGTGCAGCTTGTGTTCGGCAGGGGCATTCAAGTCCAGACCTTCTTATGGTCTTAGTCCAAATTTGCACAAAACAGTTGAATTCCAAAGATGAGCAGAGAGTGACTTCATATCAAGGAGTCCGAGCAAAATTGACATCAATGGGAATCAGCAGGAAAACTCTCCACTTATTGGAGTCATACACAGCTCAAAGAATGATGATTGTGGTTCATGGAGGCCAATCATCTCAGCCCTGTGGCATTGCTGAAGGTGTTACTCAACATAGTGTCAGAAACCAACCATCTTCAGATGCTTTGTCAATGGCCTTTCCTCCAACATCAGGTCAGAAGTGGGTGAGGTTTGCTGATGATTTAATAGTGTTCATTACAATTTGCAACTTCACATTTACTGAAGCAGTCTAGGGAAGCAATGGCCTCGTGGTATTTGATGCGCGATATAACTCACGAGGCTAGAGATGCTTAAGGAAATAAAGGCTTTTATTTACTATTACAATGAAGCTACCATATATAGTACACGATCCCAGACTGAGGGGTCCCAGACAGAGCAGTGACCTTTATACCTCTCCCAGGAGGCGGAGCCCGACTGGGATGTACCATAATAACTATAATACAGGTAGAACAGCCCAACCCTAACCCCAACAGTAATAAGTAGAACAACCCAACCCTAACCCCAACAGCAACATATATACAGACTCATAGTACTGGCCAGACCCTGGCTCAGTACTACCCGGTGGGAACCAACGATGGTTCACCACATTCACCCCTCCTTTGAAGACAAAGGCCGGCGGGGTACAAAAAAAACACAGAATAATTTGTCATCAGTCTATAAGTTCAGACGGTCAGGGGGACCGCACTGTCGTTGTGACCTCCTTAACACCGGCGATGACACCGGAGTAGGCACTCGCGGTGGCGTTCTCCCCAAGGCGATGTCCAACGGTTCCTCCACTGTCTCACGGGCCGGTTGACCCCGAGGTAATGACAATCCGTTGAGTTCAGACACGCCTTGAAGTGGCGATAATCTCCTGGACTCAGGCAAGCTATACACGGGAGTAAAAGGGTTAAGTGATGGTCCCGATGCTGCCCGCGCCGTGTCAGGAGGGGAAACAAAAGTTGGAGGATCTCTAACAGGGGGTATGGGAGCGACAGGGGTTTCCAAGTCCCCTGCTGGCGCCAGGTATCGAATCGAGACCGTGTCCTCTCGCCCGTCAGGGTATGCCACATAGGCATACTGAGGGTTGGCGTGGAGGAGATGGACCTGTTCAACCAAAGGGTTGGACTTGCGGGCCCTAACATGTCGCCGCAGAAGGACAGGTCCTGAGTATGTCAACCAAGACGGTAATGAGGTCCCAGAGGAAGACTTCCGAGGGAATGAAAACAGCCTCTCATGGGGAGTAGCGTTGGTTGCCGTACACAGGAGTGAGCGTATGGAGTGGAACACATCAGGGATCACCTCTTGCCAACGGGAGACTGGAAGGCTTTTTGACTTCAACGCCAGTAAGACAGCCTTCCAGACTGTAGCATTCTCACGTTCCACCTGTCCGTTACCCCTAGGGTTGTAGCTCGTGGTTCTACTAGAGGCAATCCCGTATGAGAGCAGGTATTGCCTCAAGTCATCGCTCATGAACGACGAGCCCCTATCGCTGTGGATGTAGCAGGGGTACCCGAACAGGGTGAAAAGATCACGAAATGCCTTGATAACCGTGGCAGCGGTTGTATCAGAGCAGGGAATGACAAAAGAGAATCTCGTGTACTCATCAATGATGTTGAGGAAGTACACATTCCGATCTGTCGAGGGAAGGGGGCCCTTAAAGTCCACACTCAGTCTTTCGAAGGGACGAGTGGCCTTGACGAGTTGTGCCATGTCAGGTCGGTAAAAGTGCGGTTTGCATTCCGCGCATACCCGGCAGCTTCTGGTTATGGACCTGACATCCTCCACCGAGTAGGGTAGATTACGGGCTTTTACGAAGTGGTAGGGCCGAGTGACCCCTGAATGGCAGAGGTCATTGTGGAGAGCCTGCAAACGGTCCTCCTGTATACTGGCGCATGTTCCACGCGACAGGGCATCCGAGGGCTCGTTGAGTTTCCCTGGACGATACATGATGTCGTAATTATAGGTGGAGAGTTCGATTCTCCACCTCAAGATCTTGTCTTTCTTGATCTTGCCCCGTAACGTGTTATTGAACATGAACGCCACAGACCGCTGGTCCGTGAGCAGGGTGAACCGTTTTCCCGCCAAGTAATGGCGCCAAAGCCGGATGGCCTCCACAATGGCCTGGGCCTCCTTTTCCACCGCTGAATGTCGAATTTCGGGGCCCTGGAGGGTGCGAGAAAAAAAGGCGACGGGCCTGCCCGCCTGGTTAAGTGTGGCGGCCAGGGTGAAATCAGATGCATCGCTCTCCACCTAAAAGGGGGTGGACTCATCGACAGCGTGCATCGTGGCTTTCGCGATGTCGGCTTTTAGTCTATCAAAGGCCAACCGAGCCTCTGGTGCTAGGGGAAAAGAGGTAGACTTGATGAGCGGACGGGCTTTGTCCGCGTAATTGGGAATCCACTGTGCGTAGTAAGAGAAGAAGCCTAAGCATCTTCTCAGTGCTTTTGCGCTAGTGGGCAGGGGAAGTTCAAGGAGGGGACGCATACGGTCTGGATCAGGGCCGATGACCCCGTTTTCCACCACGTATCCGAGGATGGCTAAGCGGCGCGTACGAAATACACACTTCTCCCTGTTGTAGGTCAGATTCAGGCGAGATGCAGTGCGTAGGAATTTAAGGAGATTGGTATCATGGTCCTGCTGGTCATGGCCGCAGATGGTGACGTTATCCAGGTACGGGAAGGTAGCCCGCAGTCCGTTATGGTCCACCATTCGGTCCATAGCCCGCTGGAAGACCGAGACCCCATTGGTGACACCAAAGGGAACCCTTAGAAAATGGTACAAGCAACCATCCGCCTCAAAAGCCGTGTATTGCCGGTCCTCTGGGCGAATGGGGAGCTGGTGGTAGGCAGACTTTAGGTCGATGGTGGAGAACACCCGGTACTGCGCAATCTGGTTGACCATGTCAGATATGCGCGGGAGGGGATACGCATCCAGCTGCGTGTATCTATTAATGGTCTGACTATAGTCAATGACCATCCGGGGTTTGTTCCCACTCTTGACCACCACGACCTGCGCTCTCCAAGGACTAGCGCTAGATTGTATGATCCCTTCCTTGAGGAGCCGCTGAACCTCAGATCGAATGAAGATCCGATCCTCAGCGCTGTAACGCCTACTCTTAGTCGCGATGGGCTTGCAGCCTGGCACCAGATTCTGGAATAGGGAGGGTGTGGTAATCTTCAGCGTCGAGAGGCTACAGGCGGGGCGCGTTGGGCAATTTGGAGGCTGCTGTTCTCCCACTGAAAGAGGAGGGAGTGGCCCACCGTACTGTAGGGTTACAGTCTTCAAGTGGACCATGAAATTTAGTCCAAGGAGTATTGGCGCGCAAAGGTGCGGTAACACCAGGAGCTTGAAGCTCTCGTAAGCCGTGCCCTGCACCGTTAAATTTACCACGCAACTCCCTAGCACGGTGACAGACTTGATGCCATCGAAATTGTCTGCTTGACAGGCTGGATCTGGAGGCCACACTGCTTCACAGCGTCTGGGTGAATAAAACTCTCCGTGCTCCCGCTGTCAAACAGACAATAAATCAAGCGTTTGTTTACCTGTATGTCCATCATGGACTTGTCGAGTCTGTGAGGCTTCGCCTGGTCCAGGATGATCGACGCCACCATTGGTTCATGAGCGCCACTGCAGGCAGCTGAGATGGATGAAGATGACCCCTGCTGGTCGTTCGCGATCGGTGCCGACCAAAATGGCTGCTCCCATAGGTCGCATGTGGGCGATGGCGCCAAAATCAGCGACCCCTGGTGGTCGCGCGTCTCTTGCGACTCCGTCGTCTGTAATGGCGACGTCCTGGCCTCGCACGTGGAAGAAACCCTCGACGATGCCGACGACGAAGAACCCGGCTCCGGGGAATCGCAGGCCGCACTGCTGTTCCTGGAAGTAAGTTTGGATCGACATACCTTCGAATAATGCCCCTTCTTGCCGCAGGCGGAGCACAACACCGCTTTAGCGGGACATCGCTGCCGAGTGTGCTTCACTCCCCCACAGAAGTAACACCGCGGACCACCTGGAGCTGCTGCCGTCGTCAGGCCCGAGTGTGGGCATGCCATCACGCAGCTTTTCGGACCCGAGGGATGAGGTGGGATCTGCGACTGCTCCTGCCACGCTGTCTCCACATGGTCTTCGGGATACAACGCTAGGCTTTTGGAGGCCGTCTCCAACGTATCCGCTAGTTCTATCGACTTACTGAGATCAAGATTACCTTGCTCCAACAGTCTGAGTCGGATATAAGATGATCCGATTCCCGCCACAAACGCATCTCGAGCGAGGTCATTCATGTTCTGGTCTGCCGACACTGCTTTGCAGTTACAGCCCCTGGCTAGCTGTAGAAGCTCGTACGCGTACTGTTCCGTCGTTTCGCCGGGCTGCCATCGTCGAGTGGCTAAGAGATATCGAGCATGCATCTCGTTTGGCGGTTTAATGTAGCGCTTCTTAAGAAGCTCGAGGGCCCCTTTGTAGTCGGTGGCCGCACGGATCGCTAAATATACAGCGTCGCTTACCCTCGCGTGGAGGACCCGGAGTCTGTTGTCGTCTGTGGTAACCGCTGCGGAGGCTGCAAGGTAGTCCTGAAAACATTTCAACCAGTGGTCGAAGGTGTTAGAGGCGCCCGCCGCACGTGGGTCCAGCGTAAGACGTTCGGGTTTTAACATTTGCTCCATACTCTCTGTATCGTTTTCCTTTTTTTTCTAACGACGAGAGTTCTATTAATAGTAAATAAAATTGATGCGCGATATAACTCACGAGGCTAGAGATGCTCAAGGAAATAAAGGCTTTTATTTACTATTACAATGAAGCTACCATATATAGTACACGATCCCAGACTGAGGGGTCCCAGACAGAGCAGTGACCTTTATACCTCTCCCAGGAGGCAGAGCCCGACTGGGATGTACCATAATAACTATAATACAGGTAGAACAGCCCAACCCTAACCCCAACAGTAACATGTAGAACAACCCAACCCTAACCGGCACGGTAGCACAGTGGTTAGTACTGCTGCTTCACAGCTCCAGGGTCCCGGGTTCGATTCCCGGCTCGGGTCACTGTCTGTGTGGAGTTTGCACATTCTCCTCGTGTCTGCGTGGGTTTCCTCCGGGTGCTCCGGTTTCCTCCCACAGTCCAAAGATGTGCGGGTTAGGTTGATTGGCCAGGGTAAAAATTGTCCCTTAGAGTCCTGGGATGTGTAGGTTAGAGGGATTAGCGGGTAAAATATGTGGGGGTAGGGCCTGGGTGGGATTGTGGTCGGTGCAGACTCGATGGGCCGAATGGCCTCCTTCTGCACTGTAGGGTTTCTATGTTTCTATGTTTCTAACCCCAACAGCAACATATATACAGACTCATAGTACTGGCCAGACCCTGGCTCAGTACTACCTGGTGGGAACCAACGATGGTTCACCACAGTATTATCGCTAGACTATTAATCCAGAAACTCAGCTAATGTTCTGGCGACCCAGGTTCAAATCCCACCACAGTAGGTGGTGGAATTTAAATTCAATAAAATATATCTGGAATTAAGAATCTACTGATGACCAGGAAACCATTGTCGATTGTTGGAAAATTCCATCTGGTTCACTAACATTCTTTAGGGAAGGAAATCTGCCATCCTTACCTGGTCTGGCCTACATGTGATTTCAGAGCCACAGCAATGTGGTTGACTTTCAACTCCCCTCGGGCAACTTGGGATAGGCAATAAATGCTGGCCAGCCAGTGACGCTCACGTCCCACGGATGAATTTTTAAAAAGTCAATTTCCATGTGCAGATAGACCCGAACAACATTAAAGCTTTTGAAGATAACTGACAAATGGAATGTATTCCACGTAGGTGGCAGTGGTGACCATCTTCAAAAATAAAGAATCCAACTATCTGTCCTTGACAGTCAATGACATTACCATCACTGAATTCCCCACCAAGATTCTGTGGGGGAACCATTGATGAGAAATTAACCAACCATATGGTGGGGGAACCAACCATATAAATACTGTAGCTACAAGAGCAGGTCAGAGGCTGGGAATTTTGAGGCAAGTAACTCACCTCTTGACTCCCAGAAGTTTGTCCACCATCTACAAGGCACAAGTTAGGAGTGTGATGGGATGCTCACCGGTTGCCTGCATGAATACAGCTCCAACAAAGAAGCTTGATATCATGCATGACAAATAGGCAGCCTGCTTGGTCAACACCCAAAGCACCATCTGAAAGACTCACTCCCTTAACCACTGGTGCACAGTGACAGCAATGTGTACCACCTACAAGATACACTGCAGCAAAGTGCAACGCTCCTTCGACAGCACCTTCCAAACTCCAAACCCCTAACATCGAGAAGGACAAGGACAGCAGATGCATGGAAACACCACCTCCTTCAAGTTCCCCTCCACGCCATCCTGACACAGAACTATTTCACTGTTCCTTCACTGTTGGTGGGTCAGACTAAAAGATATACGAGGATCCCCTTAGATGAACACAATCTGTGAAATGTCGTTGTTGCGGATTGGAAAGACTTTACAGCCGACTGGATGAGATGGTGAGCAATGATGCATGATAATATCAGCTGGCCTGATTATTCGTGTGTCAAACGTATGAATAAGGAATGACGACAGTGGAAAACGTGACCCAGGATTTTCCGGAGTGTGGCATCTCACAATGTGTTCCATTTCCTAGATTTCTATCCTTTCCTTTTATGTCAAAATGTTTCTTTTGCAAAGTGCAGGAAATGCAAGCTGATAATGTGACATCTGGGATCTGAGTGAATTTGGGAACAAGTAGTATATATCCAATCAATATGATTTAAGGATAGAGTCATGTTAGAATGCAATAGAGAAACAAAGGCTGGAATTTAATGCCCTCCCCCATGGTAAGTTTAGTGGCAAGGTACATTTAATCAAGTGGGAAGGTGGCAAGTATTGATGGTACCACCTTCCTACCATCTCCAGATTATAGTCGTGGAGAGAAACCCCTTCCCACCCCACTACCAACTGAAGGACTTAAGTGGGCAACTAATCCCCACTTAAGGGCCCCGTCCCATGGTTACTGGTTACCCCAGTAAGAGTTTTAACAACACCAGGTTACCCAGCAGCAGGCAGGGAGGACACCCTGTGGGGAGCATGATATTAAGTTTGTTTATTTATTAGTTTCACAAGTAAGCTTACATTAACACTGCAATGAAGTTACTGTGAAATTGTCTTAGTCGCCACATTCCAGCACCTGTTCAGGGACACTGAGGTAGTTTATAGCATGGCCAAAGCACCTAACCAGTAAGTCTTTCAGACTATGGGAAGAAACCAGAGCATCCAGAGGAAACCCATGCAGACACATGCAAACTCCACACAGACAGTGACCCAAGCCGTGAATCGAACTGGGGTCCCTGGCGCTGCTAACCACAGTGCCACCGTGCTGCTCTGTAAAACATGTGGCATTGTTTAAGGGCTCCCAGACAGGGACCTTCGTTCACTCAGTGCCTGATTGGGACACAGCTCGGGGAAGTGAGGGTACTGAGAAGGAAGGCTGGTGTGAGACACCCTCCTAAGCTTGCACCCGCACCCCCCCCCCCATCCCCTCCCTGCCTCCCCCATTGTTTTGTGCTTAAAGACAGAAGAGCTTATTAGTGTTTTCTCATAGGTCTTTATTGAACTGACTTAAGATGGCCACATCCAGAGAGCTGCCTCATGGTAAACATAGTAAGAAGTTTAACAACACCAGGTTAAAGTCCAACAGGTTTATTTGGTAGCAAAAGCCACTAGCTTTCGGTAAACATCACATGGAAAGCCAGATAGGACACGTAGAACTGATTATATTCCAAACCCAAATACCCACGAACCCCATCCCACAACTTCCCTCTGACCATCAGTCACATGAGGCCAGTCACAATACTTGTTCTTGAGTGGGTGTCATACCAGCATCAGCCACTACCTCCCCAGTGGTGCTGCCATACCACTGAACGGTTGGCCTCTGATTTGCCGACAATTCTTGCTGGGTGTGACTTCTGCCCCCCCCCCCCCCCCCCCCCCCCCCCGGGGTCTTTAATCCCAGGAAAACCCCACCACTGTCTAGTTTCATGCCAGAATGGCACTTAATATGGCGGGCCCGTGAGCAAAAAAAGTGACGCAGAATCCTTACTGGCTCTTCAGCTGTCGTCCAGAAACAGCCTCACCTCCACTAAACATTGCCAGAAAGATGGGGAGAAAGAGAAAAAAAGAGACGGAGGGGAAAAGTTGTGAACTATGTTTCTAATATAATATCTAAGGATTGAGACAACACTGCTGTAATTCTTGCTTTCTGGATCTGAGAGATTGAATGGCCTTGCGTGAACAGGTCAGGGAACAGGTAATAGAATGGATAATACAAAACAAAGAACAGATAATATGGATTAAGGACAGGTATTCAGACTTGCAAAAGGTATTCCACAGAGATTGGTGTGAGGACCACTGTTCTTCATAATTTAAATTAACAATTTGCACTTGGGAATTAAATTTTGTGGATGACACTAAATTGTGAGATTGTGACAAAGTACAAGAAGACATTAATTAACTTGCAGAATGGATGTTAGAAATGGAAAATTAATTTCAATGTAGATAAGTGTGAGGCCATATAGTTCTTGGAACATAGCTGTCTAAATGGGTTGAGAAACAAAGAGATCTGGACTTACATTTACACAAATCACTGAAAATGCTGATGCAGGCTACCAAGGCCATATGAAAAAGCAAGTCAAACATCGGGCTTTATTACTGGATCAAGGTCCTACCCACCCCCCACCTCCCACCAGCATAAACGTCAGGGGTGAACCCACATCGGTTTGGCTAGATTAATCACAGCTATTTAATGGCCGTCAACTCAGGCAGGAAATGGGGTGTTAAACCCTCCAGGTGCACTGCCGGCCTTTCCTGCCTCAGTTGGCACTTATCCCAATAAATGGAAAATTCTACCCACCATAAAAGAAAAAATTGTTTTTACATCAATACATTTAATTGTGCACTGGTCTGTAATAGTGCATATAGTCACAATACAGTCTCAAATTGAATTTACGCACTTAATGTTCCATTTGCTCTTTTCATGGATTAAGTGAAGCCTAGAGGTGGAACAGGAGTAATAAGAGAACGCCAATCAACAGATTACCAATGATTTTCACCCATATTTGAAGCAATAGCCAGTATAATAGAGATTTAATTGCAACTAGTGATATGATTAGTGAAGTATAAGATGATGCCTTGCACAACAGGGCATAAAAGGGGTTAAAAGAAGGTGCCAATGAGGTTCAGTCATGTGCAGGAAACAATTAGAATGCTGACTGCAGTTGTTGGCTCCATTCCAGCTTCTTGTGAATAATTAAGGCACCATTCAAGAGAAGTAGATGAATCATTAGACAATACTAATGACAGAACAATAGGATTTCTAGTCTGATCTGCTTGACAGCACCTGTACATAAACCATAATGCATCATTTCAGGTTGAGTGAAAGTCAGCAATGTGAGGCTTGTACTTAGTAACAAAGATTGGAGTACACCAATCAAGAATAGAGCATAGAATCGTGCATATCATTTAAAATATTCACACGTTAATCAATATGCAAACTTGTCAGCATTTCACCAAATACTTTCTTGCACCAGGATTGGACGTCCCACATTCTGACTTCTGTAATCTTGTAAAGCTCTGCTGCTGCATCTTAACTTGCAACAGGTCCAGTTCTCCCATCACCCTGAGCTCACTAACTTACATTCACTCAGGATCAAGCAAAGTTTTGATTATAAAAGTCTCATCCTTGCTTTCAAATCCCTCCATGGCCTTGCCTCGACCTATCTCTATAATCTCCTCTAACTCACAGACCTTCGAGATATCTACAATCCTCTAATTCAGGCTTTTTGAACATTCCCATTAAAACATTAACATTAATAGATCCTGTACAGGCTTGCAGGGAATTGCGACAATGGGATCCACAAAAATGAACTAATACATGATTGTAGAGTGGTCACAATCTTAGATGAAACCTTATCAGATCTTTTGAATCATTGAATCCCTACAGTGCAGAAGGAGGTCATTCGGCCCATCGAGTCTGACCCGACAACAGTCCCACCCAGGCCCTACCACATGACCCCACGTATCTACCCTGCTAATCCCCTGCCCTGCCACGAAGGGGAAATTTAGCATGGCCAATCAACCTAACCCTCACATCTTTGGACTGTTGGAGGAAACTGGAGCACTCGGAGAAAACCCACACAGACACTGGGAGAATGTGCAAACTCCACACAGACAGTGACTCGAGGCTGGAATTGAATCCGGATCCCTGGCACTGTGAGGCAGCAGTGCTAACCACTCTGCCACCGTGCTGCCCTCCCAGTTACAATTGCTGCATCAAATAGATCTGTTAAAAAGTAGGACTATGTTGTTGTTCAAATTAATTGGATGAGTCAATCCTTTAGCTTTGGTTAGCACTTTCATTAATGCTATTCTGACATGTTCAGTGTTAACTTTTTTGTTCGCAATGATGTCTACCATCTTTATATTGAGGATTTTGAAATGTTTGAAAAGAACAACTGGGTGATTGATGCATAAGAAAAAGTATAGATTAATTTTTAGGTGTTCCTCTCCATCAAATTACAATCAATGATATTGATTTGCACATAAGACCTTGAAGCTACTTTACAATGGAAGTTTTTAAAAGTAAAAGTGAAATCAGCATATCTTCAATCCTGGAAGTTTCATGCCTTCTGAGACTGCCATGGGTCCGGCATTGGAACAAATGCAATCATAGAATCAAAGAATCATACAGCGCAGAAGTGGCCCTTTAGCCCATCGAGTCCGCACTGACACGTTAAAAACACTTAGGCCAGAATTCTCCCACCCCGCCCACCACTCAAATTGTAGTGGATGGGTTACAGACAATGTGAAGGCCCATTGATTGTTGGGCGGGAATTTCCGGCTTTTAGACCCGCGTGGCCGGAGAATTCTGTCCTTGAACTCCCACCTAATCCCAGCCGCCAGCACTTGGCCCATAGCCCTGAATGTTGTGCCAAGTGCTCATCCAGATACTTTTTAAAGGATGTGAAGCAACTCGCCTCCACCATCCTCCCAGGCAGCACATTCCAGACCGTCAGCACCCTCTGGGTAAAAACATTTTTCCTCACATCCCCCCTAAACCTCCTGCCCCTCACCTTGACTTATGTCCCCTCATGACTGACCCCTCAACTAAGGGAAACAGCTGCTCCTTATTCATTCTGTCCATGTCTCTCATAATAGTGAACTAGTTTTGTCTTGTGTACATAGAATGTACACAAGACAAAATTGTTAAAGGTTAAAATTATCATGGAAGAGTATTGTAAAACAATCCAATTAACAAATTAACAAGATGTACTCAATATTAAATTCTCCTTCAAAGGCACCCTTGATGCAATTATTTTTATTTTCATATATGCAATATCTGCAATTTTTCCAGGAAACTAATTTTTGACATGCAATTCTAAATTAAGCTCCAAAATGTACTGAACATAATGTTATGAATCAAAATTCTCAGTGTGAATGCTTCCCAAATTCTGTTGGAGAAAGTGAAGGTATGGGATATACCTTCACCTCTATTTGCAATTCCTAAATTCATCACTGCTACAAGCTGCATTTTTGAGAATAGTTTTTTTCCTTTGTCGAACTGATGGAATTCAAGCACATTTTCCACTGCGCTTTCTGTATAAATCTATGTTCAGACATGTCATAAAACATATATCCAGGTTGGTTATTGAGTGGTAAGTTTTTATGAAGTTCTGACAGATTTTTCTTTCAACTGTTGGGCAGATTTTGCTGGACCCATGTTGCCACTTACGAACATTATACAGGACAAGTACATAGCTGAGTACAGGAAAAAGCAAAGCAATAAAAAAATGCTCTAAAATAGATCAAGAGGAAATCGAAAATAGAAATTGTAGAAAATGATTAGAAAACTGGCTTGGTGAAGAAAGCTGGTTCCTTCTGGGCCAAGTACAGAATTGTATGGAAGCGTGTAGAGATGAAACAAAAAACTAAAAAAGAACTAATCCAATACTGTCATTGTAAAAGATCATGGGGGTGGGGGGAGATCAAAGTTAAAAGCAGTAATGTGCAAGATATGGCCTACATGTGTCATGTTCCAGTACGTTTTGAACTTTCAGTCAAAACTTTTAATCTTGAATACAGTCCATTAAAATAACCAATGGAAACCATGTGAGCTTTGGCATTTTGATTGAGAAGGACTCCCCTTCCCCAACACCACCCCCCCACCCTGTCCTGAGTCTTAAACAAATACCTAATTAAGCATGGACGTTCATATGCAGCTGGGAAATTCACACATCCCTTTATTTAAGGATGTACTGTCAAGAAGAAAATGATAGCATTCCAACTGGCTTGAATTTCTGTTTCACCATTGTAATAAGTCCTTGGCGACAGAAGTCCCTTCATCAAAATCCCTTTATTTACAAGTCTGACATAGCATTGCTGCCTCAGAGCACCAGGGACCAGATTCAATTCCAGCCTTGGGTGACTGTGTGGAGTTTGCACGTTCTCCCCATGCCTGTGTGGTTTTGGGGGTGGCACAGTGGTTAGCACTGCTGCCTCACAGCACCAGGGACCCGGGTTCGATTCCTGGCTTAGATCACTACCTGTCTGGAGTCTGCATGTTCTCCCCATGTCAGCGTGGGTTTCCTTTGGATGCTCTGGTTTCCTCCCCCACAGTCCAAATGATATGCTGGTGATGCACGACAATCGAGCACGAGACACAAGGCTTCGGTAATTGAAGGCTTTTATTGTCTAACAATGGAACTATTTGAACACGAGTACACCATTCCAGACTGGAGGGGTCCCGCCCGAGCAGAGGGTCTTATACCTCTCCCAGGAAGCGGGGCCCGACTGGGATGTGCCACAACAGCAACCACCACAGGTATATTAATCCCACAGTGTAAACACCCTAGCCCAACAACAACATTAGAACAACCCCACAGTGTGAACACCCTAGCCCAACAACAACATTAGAATAACCCCACAGTGGTAACCAACGATGGTTCACCACAGCTGGTTAGGTGCATTGACCCGAACAGGCACTGGAATGTGGCGACTAGGGGAATTTCACAGTAACTTAATTGCAGTGTTAATGTAAGCCTTAGTTATGACCGATAAAGATTCTTTACTTTACTTTGACAACAGCACACAGAGTGCTTTCAGTTAACAGTCGACACTAGCAGTCCCAGAGGAACTGACACTGCTGGTTAAGTACAAAGCAAAAGGCTCCCTGATTGGCCCATCAATTTGGCCCTTAATCAGGGATTCATATTCTAACAGGCCCATCTCAATTGCCTGATTAAAGTCATTACAGCCATGGACAAAGAAAATATCGAAACTCAATGTGTTCGAGAAAATTTACACAGCATGTGAAATCAACATGCCACTTTTCTTTGGAAAAGGGGCTTTGAATTTGTACAAGCCATGTGCTGAAGAAACAATTATGTGGTCTACTTTTAAAATTCAACAAGAAGCTGCAGAGACAAAGTCCATCAGAAAGCCATCAAACCAGCTGCAATTCAACTAAGCTGCCGAGGTAATAAACAGAAATGTCCTGAAAGCGAGAGAAGGACTCCCTCCAACACCACCCCCCCAACCTGTTCCAATTTCGAACTGACAGTCAATCATAGAATCCCTACAGTGCAGAAGAAGGCCATTCGGCCCATCTAGTCTGTACCAACAACAATCCCACCCACGCCCTATCCCCATAACCCCATCCATTTACCTTAGCTAGTACCCCTGACACTAAGAGGCAATTTAGCATGGCCAATCCACCTAACCCGCACATCTTTAGACTGTGGGAGGAAACCGGAGCACCCGGAGGAAACCCACGCAGACTACGGGGAGAATGTGCAAACTCCACACACACAGTGATCCAAACCGGGAATCGAATCCGGGTCCTTGGTGCTGTGAGGCAGCAGTACTAACCACTGTGCCACTGTGTCGCCCATCTTGTGGAAATTTGATGATAGGAAGGCTTGCAGCTTACTGAGAATCCTTTGCTTTACAAGACCTTCATTTCACTTAAAGGGTCAACTTATCTAATAACAGCAGGCCTGCAATGAAAGAGATTGAGGTATTTGCACATTGACTGGAATTGATTGATTTTTTTTAGCAAAATTTTACCTTGGGCCGGGGAAAGCAGAGGGTAGCTTATTGGAAGGGCCATGCTGGTGTGGTGGGCTCTGATTGAGCCTGTCCTGCCAGCAGTGTGCGTTTCTGAAAGATTGGTGTACCCTTTCTAAAGGGTATTGCCCAGGCGTCATCCTCATCCCCTGTGGGCTGTACTCACCTTCCGGTGGGTTCTGCTCAACAGATGCACGTCATGGGGGAACCTGTTGTGATTCACATCCGTGTGAGTGGACAATTTAACATGGGGGGGATTATAAGCTGTAAGGACCTGACAATAAGATTCAAACTGAAGTAAATGGGGTTCCCAAATTTCAAAGTCGAGATTCCTGTCATGGTCATTGGTGGAAGGGGTGGAGGGGGGGGGGGGGGGGTGGGGGGGGGGGGGGGGGTGGAAATAATCGAATGGGAAAATTCCATCTGCATGAAAGCCATTTTGGGACTCCCATTCGAATCCCCAACACTGTGGGTGGAAACTCCTAGCCATTGTAATTGTATTGATTTTTTTCATCTGCATCCATTTTGTGTGTGTGCGATAGTGGGGTGAGTCAAGTGAGTGAGACGTCGCTTTTTTTTAAACCCTGGAACAAATGTGCAATAAGAAATAACCATCTTTATTTTAAAACTCTTAAAAATCTTGCTTCTGGGATTAGTTAAATTGGGACAATCGCTCACAGGGTAGAGAAACACACACTTCTCTCATACAAGACGTGTGGGTGGCAGAGTGGCATAATGGTCAGCACTGCTGCCTCACAGCTCCAGGGACTCAGGTTCGATTCCTGGCTTGGGTCACTGTCTGTGCAGAGTCTGCACGTTCTCCCCTTGTCTGCGTGGGTTTCCTCCGGGTGCTCTGGTTTCTTCTAACAGTTCAAAAGATGTGCTGGGTAGGTGTATTGGTCATGCTAAGTTCTCCCTCAGTGTACTCAAACAGGCGCCGGAGTGGGGTGACTAGGGGATTTTCACAGTAACTTCATTTCAGTGTTAATGTGAGCCTACTTGTAATACTAATAATTAAACTAAACTTAAACTAAGACACACTGATCATGGGCAGTAAGAAAAGACATATCGCAGGATTTTCCGGCCGCGCTCGCCCTAAAGTTGGAAAATCCCACCTGAGATCAATGGACCATTGCATGGTCCGTGTCCCTCCTGCTGTGATTCCTGTGGCAGACGGGACGGGAAAATTCAGCCCATAAATTCTGCCTGAGAAACGTTCCTTGCTCTTTGATGCGTGTTATCACACACGAGGCGCGTTATCACACACGAGGCTTGAGATGCTCAGGAAATAAAGGCTTTTATTTGCTGTTACAACGAAGCTACTAATTATATACACGATCCCAGACTGAGGGGTCCCAGACAGAGCAGTGACCTTTATACCTCTCCCAGGAGGCGGAGCCCGACTGGGATGTACCACAATAACTATAATACAAGGTGTAACAGCCCAACCCTAACCCCAACAGCAACAAGTAGAACAACCCATCCCTAACCCCAACAGCAACATATATACATACTTGTAGTACTGGCCAGATCCTGGCTCAGTACTATCCAGTGGGAACCAACGATGGTTCACCACATTCACCCCTCCTTTGAAGACAAAGGCCGGCGGGGTACAAAAAAACAGAATCATTTATCATCAGTCTATAAGTTCAGATGGTCAGGGGGACCGCACGGTCGTTGGGACCGCACCGTCGTTGTGACCTCCTCAAAACCGGCGATGACACCGGAGTCGGCACTCGCGGTGGCGTTCTCCCCAAGGCGATGTCCAACTGTTCCTCCACAGTCTCACGGGCCGGTTGACCCCGAGGTGATGGTAATCCGTTGAGTTCCGACACGCCCTGAAGTGGCGACCATCCTCTGGACTCAGGCAAGCTGTACACGGGAGTAAAAGGGTTAAGTAATCGTCCCGATGCTGCCCGCGCTGTGTCCGGAGGGGAAACAATAGTTAGGGGGTTTCTCACAGGGGGTATGGGAGCGACAGGTGTTTCTACGTCCCCTGCTGGCGCCAGGTCTCGGATCGAGACCGTGTCCTCTCGCCCGTCAGGGTATGCCACATAGGCATACTGAGGGTTGGCGTGGAGGAGATGGACCTGTTCGACCAACGGGTCGGACTTGCGAACCCTAACATGTCGCCGCAGGAGGACAGGTCCTGAGTACGTCAACCAAGACGGTAATGAGGTCCCAGAGGAAGACTTCCGAGGGAATGAAAACAGCCTCTCATGGGGAGTAGCGTTGGTTGCCGTACACAGGAGTGAGCGTATGGAATGGAGCGCATCAGGGATCACCTCTTGCCAACGGGAGACTGGAAGGCTTTTTGACTTCAACGCCAGTAAGACAGCCTTCCAGACTGTAGCATTCTCACGTTCCACCTGTCCGTTACCCCTAGGGTTGTAGCTCGTGGTTCTACTAGAGACAATCCCGTATGAGAGCAGGTATTGCCTCAAGTCATCGCTCATGAACGACGAGCCCCTGTCACTGTGAATGTAGCTGGGGTACCCGAACAGGGTGAAAAGATCATGGAATGCCTTGATAACTGTGGCAGCGGATGTATCAGAGCAGGGAATAACAAAAGGGAATCTCGAGTACTCATCAATGATGTTGAGGAAGTACACATTCCGATCTGTTGAGGGAAGGGGGCCCTTAAAATCGACACTCAGTCTCTCGAAGGGACGAGTGGCCTTGACTAAATGTGCCCGGTCAGGTCGGTAAAAGTGCGGTTTGCATTCCGCGGATACCCGACAGCTTCTTGTTATGGACCTGACATCCTCCACCAAGTAGGGCAGATTGCGGGCTTTTATAAATTGGTAGAGCCGAGTGACCCCAGGATGGCATAGGTCATTATGGAGAACCTGCAAACGGTCCTCCTGTATACTGGCACATGTTCGACGCGAGAGGGCATCCGAGGGCTCATTAGGTTTCCCTGGACGATACATGATGTCATAATTATAGGTGGAGAGTTCAATTCTCCACCGCAAGATCTTGTCGTTCTTGATCTTGCCCCTCAGCGTGTTATTAAACATGAACGCCACGGACCGCTAGTCCGTGATCAGGGTGAACTGTTTTCCCGCCAAGTAATGGCGCCAATGCCTGACGGCCTCCACAATGGCCTGGGCCTCCTTTTCCACCGCTGAATGCCGAATTTCGGGGCCTTGGAGGGTGCGGGAAAAAAAGGCGACTGGCCTGCCCGCCTGGTTAAGTGTGGCGGCCAGGGCGAAATCAGATGCATCGCTCTCCACCTGAAAGGGGATGGACTCATCAACAGCGTGCATCGTAGCTTTCGCGATGTCGGCATTTAGTTTATCAAAGGCCAATCGAGCCTCTGGTGTTAGGGGAAAAGAAGTGGACTTGATGAGCGGACGGGCTTTGTCCGCGTAATTGGGAACCCACTGTGCATAATAAGAGAAGAAGCCTAAGCATCTTCTCAGTGCTTTTGCACTCGTGGGCAGGGGAAGTTCAAAGAGGGGACGCATACGGTCTGGATCAGGGCCAATGACCCCGTTTTCCACCACGTATCCGAGGATAGCTAAACGGCGCGTACGAAACACACACTTCTCCCTGTTGTAGGTCAGGTTCAGGCGAGATGCAGTGCATAGGAAATTCAGGAGATTTGTGTCGTGGTCCTGCTGATCATGGCCGCAGATGGTGACGTTATCCAGGTACGGGAAGGTAGCCCGCAGCCCGTTCTGGTCCACCATTCGGTCCATAGCACGCTGGAAGACCGAGACCCTATTGGTGACACCAAAGGGAACCCTGAGAAAGTGATACAAGCGACCATCCGCCTCAAAAGCCGTGTATTGTCGGTCCTCTGGGCAAATGGGGAGATGGTGGTAGGCAGACTTGAGATCTATGGTGGGGAACACCCGGTACTGCGCAATCTGATTGACCATGTCAGATATGCGCGGGAGGGGATACGCATCCAGCTGCGTGTATCTATTAATGTTCTGACTATAGTCAATGACCATCCGGGGTTTGTTCCCACTCTTGACCACCACAACCTGCGCTCTCCACGGACTAGTGCTAGGTTGTATGATCCTTTCCTTGAGGAGCCGCTGAACTTCAGATCAAATGAAGATCCGATCCTCAGCGCTGTAACGCCTACTCTTAGTCGCAATGGGCTTGCAGCCTGGCACAAGATTCTGGAACTGAGAGGGTGTGGTAATCTTCAGCGTCGAGACGCTACAGGCGCGTTGGGCAATTTGGAGGCTGCTGTTCTCCCACTGAAAGCGAAGGGAGTGGCCCACCGTACTGTAGGGTTACACTCCGCAAGTGGACCATGAAGTTTAGTCCGAGAAGTATTGGCGCGCAAAGGTACGGCAACACCAGGAGCTTGAAACGCTCGTAAACCGTGCCTTGCACCGTTAAAGTTACCACGCAACTCACTAGCACGGTGACAGACCGGGACCTTGATGCCATAGAGACTGTCTGTTTGACAGGTTGAATCCGGAGTCCACACCGCTTCACAGCGTCTGGGTGGATAAAACTCTCAGTGCTCCCGCTGTCAAACAGACAGTAAATCAAGTGGTCGTTTTCCTGAATGTCCATCATAGACTTGTCAAGTCTATGAGGCTGGGCCTGGTCCAGGATGATCGACGCCACCATTGGTTCATGAGCGCCACTGCAGGCAGCTCAGATTGACGAGGATGACCCCTGCTGGTCGTTCGCGGTCGGTGCCGACCAACATGGCCGCTCCCATAGGTCGCACGTGGGTGAAGGCACCAAACTCAGCGACCCCTGGTGGTCACGCATCTCCGACTCCGTCGACCGTAATGGCGTCGTCCTGGCCTCGCATGTGGACGAAACCCTCGACGATGCCGACGACGAAGAACCGGGCTCCGAGGAATCGCAGGCCGCACTGCTGTTCCGAGAAGCAGGTTTAGATCGGCATACTTTAGAATAGTGCCCCTTCTTACCGCAGGCGGAGCCCAACACAGCTTTAGCGGGACACCGTTGCCGAGTATGCTTCGCTCCTCCACAGAAGTAACACCGCGGGCCGCCCGGAGCTGCTGCCGTCGTCAGGCCCGAGTGTGGGCACGCCATAATGCAGCTTTTCGAACCCGAGGGACGAGGAGGGATCAGCGACTGCTCCTGCCACGTTGTCTCCACGTGGTCTTCAGGATACAATACTAGGCTTTTGGAGGCCGTCTCCAACATATCCGCTAGTTCTATTGCCTTAGTGAGGTCAAGATTACCTTGCTCCCGTAGTCTGAGTCGGATGTAAGATGATCCGATTCCCGCCACAAACGCATCTCGAGCGAGGTCGTTCATATTCTGATCTGCTGACACTGCTTTGCAGTTACAGCCCCTGGCTAGCTGTAAGAGCTCGTTCGCGTATTCTTCCGTCATTTTGCCGGACTGCCGTCGTCGAGTGGCTAAGAGGTATCGAGCATGCATTTCGTTTGGCGGTTTAATGTAACGCTTCTTAAGAAGCTCGAGGGCCTTTGTGTAGTTGGTGGCCGCACGGATCGCGAGGTATACGGTGTCGCTTACCCTCGCATGGAGGACCCGGAGTCTGTCGTCATCTGTGGTGACCGCTGCGGAGGCTGCCAGGTAGTCCTCAAAACATTTCAACCAGTGGTCGAAGGTGTTAGAGGCGCCCGCCGCACGTGGATCCAGTGTAAGACGTTCAGGTTTTAATATCTGCTCCATATTCTCTGTATCGTTTTTTTTTGACGGGAGTTTACTTTACAGCAAATAAAATTGATGCGCGTTATCACACACGAGGCTTGAGATGCTCAGGAAATAAAGGCTTTTATTTGCTGTTACAACGAAGCTACTAATTATATACACGATCCCAGACTGAGGGGTCCCAGACAGAGCAGTGACCTTTATACCTCTCCCAGGAGGCGGAGCCCGACTGGGATGTACCACAATAACTATAATACAAGTTGTAACAGCCCAACTCTAACCCCAACAGCAACAAGTAGAACAACCCATCCCTAACCCCAACAGCAACATATATACATACTTGTAGTACTGGCCAGACCCTGGCTCAGTACTATCTAGTGGGAACCAACGATGGTTCACCACACTCTTTTGGTCCAATCCAGAAGTGCCTGCCCATTTCTGACATCAGTCTCAGAAATCTCAAGCTGCTTAATGTTCTTCGGGCTGGAAGGTCAAAAATGTTACTCCCTGACTAGTAAACTTAGATCATTCTGAGAAAACCCAGTGTCAGGTTTCCCAGCCTGCAACCTTTAAAAGACCGCAGCATGTTGCACCCCATGCTCCTTTTCATGTCCCCAGCTGTATTTCTTTTTCTTGCTTGTTCTCATCGAGGAAGAATCTTTTGAAGCAAGTGTTATATTCTACGCAGCGAATGCATCTTTCCAAATGTGTGCAATTGCTCACGAGGGGAGCTCGAGTCAGAGATAACGGAAATAATCAGGGATGAGAGAGACTGGGAGAGAACTAGAAAAGATGAGGAATCTGAAGGGACACAGAATCAGAGAACAGAGAAAGAGTTAATGGAAGAAAAAGTCCAGAACGACCAGAGTGCGATTAATGAGGACAGAGAAGATCAGAAAGGGAGGATGGGGCAAATGAGAAAGACGATGAAGAGAAGAGAAAGCAGAACCAGGCTGCAGGAAGGGGGAGAATGTTAGAATGGCCTTGCTATTTATGGCATGGGTTATCCATTAGATTTAGTATTTTTGTCTGTGCTAATGTGATGAAATCTATGGTTACAAAACTTTTTTTCTGTAATGTGCCCGAATGGAGAAATGAAACTGAAAAAGGAAACTGACCCTCCCGCTCTCTGAAGAAACTAGAACTGTAACTGCAATTGGAAACCAAAACCTCTGGTGAAACTGGCATTGTTTGTAACGTATAAAAGGAAACAAAGCCGCCTCAGTTCCATAGTTGATGATGATTCCAATGGTACAGTGTGTCATATATTTGAATTGATTTATTATTATCACATGTGTTAGCATACAGTAAAAAGTATTGTTTCTTGTGCGCTATACAGACAGAGCACACCGTTCATAGAAAAGGAAATGAGAGAGTGCAGAATGTAGTGTTACAGTCATAGCTAGGGTGTAGAGAAAGATCAATTTAATGCAAGGTAGGTCTATTCAAAAGTCTGACGGTAGCAGGGAAGAAGCTGTTCTTGAGTCGGTTGGTACGTGACCTCAGGCTTTTATATCTTTTTCCCGATGGAAGAAGGTGGAAGAGAGAATGCCCGGGGTGTGTGGGGTTCTTAATTATGCTGGCTGCTTTGCCGAGGCAGCCGGAAGTGTAGACAGAGTCAATGGATGGGAGGCTGGTTTGCGTGATGGATTGGGCTACATTCACGACCTGTTGTAATTCCTTGCGGTCTTGGGCAGAGCAGGAGCCATACCAAGCTGTGATACAACCAGAAAGAATGCTTTCTATGGTGCATCTGTAAAAGTTGATGAGAGTCATAGCTGACATGCCAAATTTCCTTAGTCTTCTGAGAAAGTAGAGGCATTGGTGGGCTTTCTTAATTATAGTATCCGCATGGAGGGACCAGGACAGGTTGTTGGTGATCTGGACACCTAAAACCTTGAAGCTCTCGACCCTTTCTACTTCATCCCCATTAATGTAGACAGGGGCATGTTCTCCTCTACGCTTCCTGAAGTCGATGACAATCTCCTTCATTTTGTTGACATTAAGGGAGAGATTACTGTCGCCGCACCAGTTCACCAGATTCTCTATCTCATTCCTGTACTCTGTCTCGTCATTGTTTGACGTCTGTCCCACTACGGTGGTGTTGTCAGCAAACTTGAAAATCGAGTTGAAGGGAAATTTGGCCACACAGTCATAGGTTATAAGGAGTATAGTAGGGGGCTGAGAACACAATGTTGTGGGGCACCGGTGTTGAGGATGATCGTGGTGGAGGTGTTGTTGCTTATCCTTACTGATTATGGTCTGTGAGTTAGGAAGTTCAGGATCCAGTCGATATGCGTTATTAATTTTGCAGTGGTGATGGCTCCATGTTGAAATCTTGAGGCTTGTATGCTTAAACATAAATCATACCACGATCTACCTTAATACCGGTGCCTCACAAGGCTGTGTTCTCAGCTCCCTACTATACTCCTTATAACCTATGACTGTGTGGCCAAATTTCCCTTCAACTTGATTTTCAAGTTTGCTGAAAGTTTATTGGTAAACTTTAACTATTTACAGTTTCAAGTTTGATCTTGCCTGGTGGTGCTCTCATCATGAAGGCGCACTGCTTACTGTGTTCTTCTAGATAGTCTCTGACTGTGTGACTGCACACATCACAATGTGGGCAGTGCCACTCCCCAGTCCTATGTTAACACTTTCTCTGCCAAGCACCTTACATTATGAAGCATGCAAGCACATATCACACAATGCAGGCAAGCTAAGAAGAAAAAGATGAGGTCCAGAGGTTGAGAACAAGCAAATATGTAGTTGCTGTAGCTGTTTCTGTTACTTGAAGATGACATTGGTGGACTTACACCATCTAATCCTTCACAAACAGGCTTAAAGAGGTTCTGCAGACATGTCCACTTATGGTGAAAACCTTACCTAGAGTATGGGTTGGGGGATACTCCCTTAGATAGTATTTAGTGTTTGTGTTGTTTGACTCTTGTATAGTAAAAAATATTCTGTTTTAAACCTGGAGAATTCTGTGGCTTGTTTCTTTCAGGAAATAACAGTGATTTTGTGTTTCTTCTTCCTTTAAAAAAAATATTGATTTCTCCTGATATCATCGCAAAATTGAGGACACTTTGCAGATTTTTGAATTCATAGATGGTCACAGGGAATTTCTAATGCTAAAGCAAACAAATCAAGATATTTGTCTAATCAGATGCAATCTATTCATTGGTTTTCACATGCCTCTGACCTATAGCTCCGAACAATTGAACATTGCTCCTCGCTGAAACCTAAGTGGATTTGAGTCTGAGAAAGAGCAGATAATTTGCATCCATGAGAAAAATAATGTGATTACTTCTCATGACCAGTGAAATTCCCACCTTAAATATATAAAAGCATGAAAATGTTGACATAGAAATAGAATTTTACTTTTTTATTATTTTAACATGATAATCTTTGCATTGCTTCAACACAAGCTCTAGGTGGTAAATCGAGCATATTGCTGTTTGAGAAAACAGCGCTGATAAAATTAGGAACTCAACAACAGCAAACCTACCTCGCTCAGAGCTGTGTTATTCGTCTAGCACAGTGCTTAATGCTGGCTTCCTATTGTTACTATTATGGGGTGATGGAAGTTTAGTCACTACAAATGTTGAAGCAAATCTCTGTGCACTAAATCTGCCTACCAAAATTATAGTGCGTGTATTGCTCGCTGTTCCAACAGCTTCAAAATGTCTGCCTATTTTACTTCAGCGCATTGTTTAAAATCAATATGTAAACAATGCTTTGTTTCGTTAAATTTTAATTCAAACAAAACCTGATTACAAAATAGGATCCTTCAGATTTGCACTGATGCTGCATATTAATTTCAATACATTTCTTTGCATGCTAATTTCTGTACCAGAGTCCCAGGTGCATGAGCACACAATGATTGTTTCAATTTTTAGATTCTGAGCTTTTGTTCCGGTAGGCACTGTATTCATTCATGTCACAGTGTGAGACAAAACCCACAGAGTTTGGGAGTTGTTTTGCTGCAAGACGCAATTACATTAATTTTATTCTGAAGTGTTTATAT
Organism: Mustelus asterias; assembly: GCF_964213995.1. Classification (NCBI taxonomy): domain Eukaryota; kingdom Metazoa; phylum Chordata; class Chondrichthyes; order Carcharhiniformes; family Triakidae; genus Mustelus; species Mustelus asterias. The sequence goes on from NC_135804.1 coordinate 92,544,724, forward strand.
ACACTGTTGTGCCCTGCAGCACCAAGGAATTTGCGTCCTATGTAAATTTGAAACATTGGTATGAATGGGACCCCTGTGCAATCACACAAATACAGACATGCATATGTATTCGTAGATCCTTCCTAACACACATTACAAAAAGTGGAGAGAAGTGAAAACAAATAAAAGTATAAATGTGAAAGATGGCTGAGCAAAACCTAAGGCACAAATTGAACAACATATCAGCACTCGAAGCAGGCAAGTTAATTTTTATTTCTTCATGTGATTTTGGGCATCATTGGCGAGGCACCATTTATTGCCCAGCCCTACTTGTCTTTCATGTTGTGCATTCACATTGTTTCTCGTTGAAATAAGGGCAATTTAAAGAACCAATCGTCTGATGTCCTGATTACATCATTGGCCATTTGCATGGGCAAGCGGGCAGTATATCCTAACAGCATGTAGCATAACCACTTTTCCAATAAAGCTTCTCTTTGTATCTTCATGGTCTGCAAACATATCCTTTAAAAACAAAACAAAGAAAACTAGCAATGAGGTGGTTGATCCCCACCTCAAACACCCAAAAAAGAATTGCAAAAATCCAGTGGAACAAGAGAAAACTTGTTGGTCTGTGCTGCAAATGTCCAGAAAGACTTATGAAGTTAAAATAAAATCACTGCACCAAAGTTGGGAATGGAAGGATGTAAATAACGGAACCAAAAATTAAACTAAGGTTTTGGAGAAAAATTGTTCAAAAGAAGCTCGCCACATGCTTTGCCAGGAAAGATCTCGAACAGTACGTGGAGCACTGTGAGTCGCTAATACTCTGCAACAATAAGTTTAGAGTTGGGAATGTTGCAAAACTTGGAGGGAAACAGGCTGAGCTCAGGGATATGGCACTCAACTCATCAGCTGACTGTTCCGACGCGTCACAGCGAAAAACCCACCGACCTCCTCAGAAGACAAACACGAGACACGGCAGACAGAGTACCCTTCATCGTCCAGTACTTCCCCGGAGCAGAGAAGCTATGACACCTTCTTCGGAGTCTTCAACACGTCATCGATGAAGACGAACATCTCGCCAAGGCCATTCCCACACCCCCATTACTTGCCATCAAACAACCGTGCAACCTCAAATAGACAATTGTTCGCAGCAAACTACCCAACCTTCAGGAGAACAGTGACCACGACACCACACAACCCTGCCACAGCAACCTTTGCAAGAAGTGCCGGATCATCAACATGGACGCCATCATCTCACATGAGAACATCTTCCACCAGGTACACGGTACATATTCTCACGGCTCGGCCAGCGTTGTCTATCTATACGCTGCAGGAAAGGATATCTTGAGGCATGGTACATTGTTGAAACCATGTAGACACTAGGACAATGGATGAATGAACACTGCTCGACAATCACAAGGTAGGAGTGTTCCCTTCCTGACGGGGAGCACTTCAGCAGTCAAGGGCATTCAGCCTCTGATCTTCGGGTAAACGTTCTCCAAGGCGACCTTCAAGACACACGATAACGCAGAATCGCCGAACACAAACAGATAGCAAGTTCCGCACACATACAGCCTCAACTGGGATCTTGGGTTCATGCCACACTACCTGTAACCCCCACAACTTGCCTGGGCTTGCAAAATCTTACTAACTGTCCTGGCTTGAGACAATTCACACCTCTTTAACCTGTGCTTAACCCTCTCCCCACTCGCATTGTCTGCACCTGTAAAGACTTGATTACCTTTTAAGATTCGCATTCCAATCATTATCTTGCAATTGATTTTGTGTCAATATGTGCCCTGTTTGTGACACCAATTCTCCACTCACCTGATGAAGGAGCAGCACTCCAAAAGCTCATGCTATCAAATAAACCTGTTGGACTTTAACCTGGTGTAGTGAGACTTCTTACTGTGCCTACCCCAATCCAACGTCGGCATCTCCACATCAGGGACACCGTGTTTGAAAAAAAGACAAGATAGTACAAACATTTTTTATGGTGCCTTATGCTTATGCAAGCCCTTTCCATCACAAAAATGGCAGGAATGTTTGGCACTACAAGACCATATGGTGGAGCAGTGGAGATCACATACTGAAAGATTTGATTATTTTGTCCAAGCAAATAAAATTGTGGTAGATATTGTAGTCCTAAATTTCCTGAGTGCAGCAGGAGGAAAACATCCACCTTGGCAACAAGAATAGAAAAGCAGTAAACTATTATTCAGATCAGGACAGAAACTACAAGGGTTTTTGTGAAGTTAGCCTAGACGCTATCTTTACATTTGATCTTGGCATTGGTGAACAATTCACTCCAGGTATGATTCAAGTGACCTGCCAGGAAGCTTTTATTAAACAAAGTTTATTTAAGAGCATGGTTTGAATATAATAAAAAGCATGACCATAACTTTTACCAATTACAAGATTAAACATGACACTGTATAACTCTTAACAGCTAGCTTTCTCTGTTATTCCAATGTAAAAGCCACCCCATCGGCATACACCCTTCTTCAGGATTATTTAACATTAAAACAAATATGCTCACATGATGTTAGATTTCCAGATTTTTAACACCTATGGAGAGAAATCCAAGCCAGCAGTTTTCAGGGGAAAAAAAACATAACCCAAGGCAACAAAGCAGAGGGGTAAACCTAGTTTCTAGCAGCTTCCAGTCTTCAGACTTCAGAGACAGGAAAAGATATATCTCTCTATATATCTTTCAAAACAGCAATACCCGACAACAGAATCTACAACTCCAGAGAGGGGAAAACGAGAGAGACTGCTCTCTGCCTTAAGTCCAAATGGCATCTGAAAACCAAGCTGGAATTCTCTGTGAGAACATAGCTGTCCCCAGTCACACGATCTGACCTGTCAATGATCCCAATCAAGCTTTACTCTGCCATCCCAGGGGATCACTAAAACAATAGAACACTGCATTAGTTCAGATTAAAACAAACAATATCAATTATACTGCTTCAGTAACAATAGAGGACACCGGTGCAAAACAACATGGTTCCAACACTACTCGAAATATCCTGCAGAGAAACATGATTAAAATTCATTTCTTAAAGGCACAGTATCATCACGCTGTGTAAATGGAGGGAGAATTAAGAACTCTTAGATACAGAGGGATATGGGTGTCCTAATACATGAATCACAAGAAATTAATATGCAACAAGTGCAACAAGTGATTGGGAAAGCATATGGAATGTTGTTTATTGCAAGGAGAATGGATTATTATTCAAGGGATGTGGGTGCCACTGGCAAAACCAGCATTTGTTACACATCCCTAATTGCCCTGAACTTAGTGGCTTGCTCGGCCTTTGCACAGGGGCAGTTAAGAATCAACCACATTGCCGTCCATCTGGAGTCACATGTAGGTCAGATCAGATAAGGATGGCAGATTTCCTTCCTTAAAGGACAGTAGTGAACCAAATGGTTTTAATGACAATTAATGATAGTTCCATGGTCACCATTACAGAGACTGGCTTTATTTTCCAGATTTATTAACTGAATTCACATTCTACCAGCTATCATGGTGGGATTTGAATCTACACCCCAGGACGTTTGCCTGCTTCTCTGGATTACCACGTCAATGACATTATCACTATGTCACCATCTTCCTAAATAAAAAACTATATAAATTTTACTGCAATAGTACAGGGCTTTGGTGAGACCACATCTGAAGTACTGTAACTAAATTTGGTCTTCCTATTTGAGAAAATATATAGGCCTAAATCTCCCTGTCCCACCCAACACAGGGGTTGTCCCGGGTGGGAGAATACAACAGACAAGAAAAATGGGAATTTCCGGTCCTCAGGTGGATGGAACCAGAAAATTCCGTCCATAATTATAATTCAAAGAAAATTCACTCCACTCGTTCCTGGGATGAGGGGCTTATTTTATTAAGAAAGATTGAACAGATTGGGCCTATACCCATTTGGCTTAGGAAAATGAAGGGTGATCTTATTGAAACTGAGAAAATCATGAAGGGATTAGATAAGGGGGACACCGCTGGGATGTTTCTACAGTAAAGGGGCCGAGCACTTCGAAACTGCTCACTCAAGGGGGTCTACTGGTCAGGAATAAACAGTGGTGCCTCTCTCTCTCTCTCTTGTGAAGCTGTCCCAGTGTGGCACTTCTGGGTTGTATTTTACTACCTACAAGAAAGAGAGACACACGGTCATAGGTGGCAGCCAGGGTAATGCATGTGGCATAAGGGTGAGCTCACTGGTCAGGAATAAACAATGAGTCTTTCTCCCTCTCTCTTGCGAAGCTGTCCCAGCGTGAAACTTCTGGGTTGTGGGTTGAACACTTGCAGGAGAGAGACACCCACAGTTATCAGTGGCATCCGAGACCCATCTATGTGGAGTAAAAGGACCTTTACAACCCCTCATAAGATTTTTAATTTTTACCTTTGTGAAATAATATTAATGCTGATAAAAATGACAATACATTTATCATTAGTGTTAGAAACATTGATCTAAGTTACTGTTGCTGTTACAGTTTCTATTAAATTCTAACATCAATGTTCCAGGAATATTATTTTATAATTGAAAAATTAAGGTCCGTGACTAGCTACTGGCTATGTAATATTTTTATAATTACATTTCCTGCTCTATACAGTTGCACACGAGCTGCATACATTGTAAATCATATTGCCCACACTGGTAAGAAAGTAAATTTGAAGTTCTGCTGTTCAATGGGGATCCACACTGTTTAACTGTCATGAAAAACCAAGGTGAAGATCCAAGATTATAAATTGTAAGGGAGATGAGGTATATCAGAAATTAATAGTTTAGAGATGCCAAGATTCAGTTGTAAGTGTGTAAAGTTATAGGAGGAAGGAATAGTTGGAGGAAGTAAGGCATTCAATGATTTTGAAGTCTTGAGTGAGAATTTCATCACATTAAGAGACTGAGCAATGAGCTTCACCTTCAAATATTGATGCAGCAGTAGGAGGAAGAATGTAAGGCAGCAAGGTGGCACAGTGGGTAGCACTGCTGCCTCATAGTGCCAGGAACTCGGGCTCAATTCCAGCCTCAGGTGACTGCACATTCTCCCCGTGACTGCGTGGGTTTCCTCGGGTGCTCCAGTTTCCTCCGACACTCCAAAGATGTGTAGGTTAGGTTGATTGGCCAAGCTAAATTTCCCCTTAGTGTCAGGGGCATTAGCAGGGTAAATACATGGGGTTACGGGAATAGGGCATGGGTGAGATTGTTGTCGGTGCTCTGAGGGAAGGCGATGACATGGTGGTATTATCGCTAGACTCTTAATCCGGAACCTAGCAGGGAAGACAGTGGAACAGCAATGGCAGGAGTTTTTGAGTTGTTCAGGAGGCTCAACAGAAATTCATCCCAAGGGGGAGGAAACATGCTAAGGGGAGGACGAGGCATCCATGGCTGACGGGGGAAGTCAAGGACGGCATAAAAGCAAAAGAAAAAGCATACAAAGTAGCAAGGATTAGTGGAAGCCAGGGGATTGGGGAGCCTTTAAAAGTGAGCAGAGGACAACTAAAAAAGCAATAAGGGGGGAGAAGATGAAATATGAGTGTAAGCTAGCTGGTGATATAAAAGAAGATAGGAAGAGCTTTTTTCAAAATATCAAAGGTAAGAGAGAGGCAAAAATAGCCATTGGACCACTGGAAAATAATAGGAAACAAAGCAATGGCAGAGGAACTGAATAGTTACTTTGCATCAGTCTTCACGGTGGAAGACACCAGTGGGATACCAGAGCTCCAGGAGAATCAGGGGGCACAGGTGAGTGCAGTGGCCATCACTAAAGAGAAGGTTCTGGGGAAACTGAAAGGTCTGAAGGTGGATAAATCACCTGGACCAGATGGACTACACCCCAGGGTTCTAAAAGAGATAGCTGAGGAAATTGTGGAGGCATTGGTGGTGATCTTTCAGGAATCACTGGAGGCAGGGAGGGTACCAGAGGACTGGAAAGTAGCTAATGTAACACCGCTGTTTAAGAAGGAAGGGAGACAGCAGACGGGAAATTATAGTCCGGTTAGCCTGACTTTGGTCATTGGCAAGATTTTAGAGTCCATTATTAAGGATGAGATCAGAGAGTACTTGGAAGTGCATGATAAAGTAGGACTGAGTCAACATGGCTTTGTCAAGGGAAGGTCATGTCTGACAAATCTGTTAGAATTCTTTGAGGAGGTAACAAAGAAGTTAGATAAAGGAGAACCAGTGGACATACAAAGAACAAAGGACAAAGAAAATTACAGCACAGGAACAGGCCCTTCGGCCTTCCAAGCCTGCACCGACCATGCTGCCCAACTTAATTAAAACCCCCTACCCTTCTGGGGACCTTATCCCTCTATTCCCATCCTATTCATGTATTTGTCAAGATGCCCCTTAAAAGTCACTACAGTATCTGCTTCCACTACCTCCCCCGGCAGCGAGTTACAGGCACCTGCTACCCTTTGTGTAAAAAATCTGCCTTGTACATCTCCTTTAAACCTTACCCCTCACACCTTAAACATGTGCCCCCTAGCAATTGACTCTTCCACCTTGGGAGAAAGCTTCTGACTATCCAATGATTTATTTAGATTTCCAGAAGGCTTTTGACAAGGTGCCGCATCAGAGACTGTGAAATAAGTTAAGTGCCCATGGTGTTAAGGATAAGATCCTGGGATGGATAGAGGGCTGGCTGACTGGCAGAAGGCAGAGAGTGGGGCTAAAGGGGTCTTTTTCAGGATGGCAGCCGATGACTAGTGGTGTGCCTCAGGGGTCAGTGCTGGGACCACAACCTTTCACAATATACATTAACGATTTGAAGGAAGGAACTGAAGGCACTTTTGCTAAGTTTGCAGATGATACAAAGATATGCAGATGGACAGGTAATATTGAGGAAGTAGGGGGGATGCAGAAGGACTTGGACAGGTTAGGAGAGTGGGCAAAGAAGTGGCAGATGGAATACAATGTGGAAAAGTGTGAGGTTATGCACATTGGAAGGAGGAATGGAGGCATAGACTATTTTCTAAATGGGAAAATGCTAAGGAAATCAGAAACACAAAAGGACTTGGGACTCATTGTTCAAGATTCTCTTAAGGTTAACGTGCAGGTTCAGTCGGCAGTTAGGAAGGCAAATGCAATGTTAGCATTCATGTTGAGAGGGCTAGAATACAAGAGTAGGGATGTACTTCTGAGGCTATATAAGGCTCTGGTCAGACCCCATTTGGAGTATTGTGAGCAGTTTTGGATTCCACATCTAAGGAAGGATGTGCTGGCCTTGGAAAGGGTCCAGAGGAGGTTCACAAGAATCATCCCTGGAAGGAAGAGCTTGTCGTATGAGGAACAGTTGAGGACTCTGTACTCGTTGGAGTTTAGGAGGATGAGGAGGGATCTTATTGAAACTTACAGGATACTGCGAGGCCTGGATAGAGTGGACGTAGAGAGGATGCTTCCACCAGTAGGAAAAACTAGAACCAGAGGGTTCAACCTCAGGCTTCTTTAAAACGGAGATGAGGAGGAATTTCTTCAGCCAGCAAGTAGTGAATCTGTGGAACTCTTTGCCGCAGAAGGCTTTGGAGGCTAGGTCATTGAGTGACTTTAAGACAGAGATAGATAGGTTTTTGATTAATAAGGGTGTCAGGGGTTATGGGGAAAAGGTAGGAGAGTGGGGTGAGAAAAATATCAGCCATGATTGAATGGCGGAGCAGACTCGATGGGCCGAGTGGCCTAATTCTGCTCCTATGTCTTATGGTCTTGTCATTTCACTAAGCATCTAAGAGCATCCACAGATATGAGAAGCATATGTTATTTTTGTATCATTGTTCCCAGGTTGTGGAGAAATAGGAATGGTGTATTGAAGGAATACTGTTTGGTGTCAGCTGGGTAGTTAGGGAAGAAAGCATTTCTCCACAGCCAGGAAAAACAAAGGTTGGCAGGAAACTCCAAACTGGTGTTACTTCTGTGCATTTCCTGTTTCAAAGGCTGTATTTTCAAGGGCTCATGAAACAGTCACATTTTTGCCAATGCTTTTGAAAGAAATGCAGGCTCAGAAATCTGAAATATCTATAGAAAAGGCTCTTCAGACTACAGTTGTAAAAATGTTATGCTGAGTTTAAGAAAAGAATAATTGAAATAACCGTAATCAAAGCAACAATTCTTACCTTGCGGAAATTAATTGAAACTGGTGCAGTAAGTACAAACAAGAATAAAAATCTTTTATTTAATATAATAGAGTAATGGATAATCCAAAGTTATGGATTAAGTATGTTGCATAGGACAGATTGAAGAGATGATACAAATAGGCATTCAATCTGAAGTGATGGGCAGAACTTGATGTCCCTCATCCCATCCCAAGTGGACTGGGAGGGGGTTTATTTAATGAAGGCAGAAAGGCACAGATGTGGAGACCCTGTTGTCTTCCTAGTTAGGGTCCACCATTGTTCTGTTTCCAGGACTCCATGGTCATCCCTCCTCCTGGTGCTTACTGCAGAAATGGATACCACTCCTGATAGTGCTGCTGGCCTCTACTTGGCTGGTTGTACTTGGGGGGGCAGGACATTGGCACCGCAGGGCCTGGGAACCCAATCGTTGACCATCTAGGTGCCTGATTGACTTTTAGTCATGCCAAGGTGCCCAGGAATAGCCAAGGTGGGATGCCATTGGCTTTCAAGCCAGTGGACAGGTCCACCACAGCAACCATTAAATCCAGCCCATCAACCTTTTTTTCTATCTCCATAGATGCTGCTTGACCTGTTAAGAACTTCATGGATTCTAAGTTTACAATGCAAAGTTCTTGGCGATTTCAGCAGGAGATTAACACTCAGTCCATGCACCGGGTGGGCAATTTGATGCCTCTCTGGTGCACAAAGTTTAAAGAGCAGCTCTTAATACAAGCTCTGGGGAAATTATATTCAGTTTGAGTCATCTTCATCTCAAGTCAATATGATCATTTCAGTTTAGAAAGTATAAAACTGGGCTGTCAATTCCCTGCATTAGTTACAACAGATCCTGAATTTCAATCTTCTTACTATTTAATTATTAATTTGCTGTTATTTCAATTTTCCTTGCATTCAATTATTAATCTGCAAAATAAGAGTTAACTAAAAATTCTTACAATGTAATCATTGCTATTCCAACAGTTTTTCAAAAAAACACATTGGGACCAAATGTGATATACATTTTTAATCTGATTTAAAAAGATGATTGACAACTTCAAAGATTACAGGTAATGTGATACCATAAAAAATGCACACATTATAGATATCCAATGGCATTTAATAATTAATGTTCAAATCAAAGATTATCACGAGTGACTAATAGATCACAGACATAATTACCAAAAAAAACAAATGTTCCCAGTTGCTGGAAATACCTCACTATACGGGGAATTATGAAAGGAATGCTGTATGGGGAGGATACAATCCGAAAATGTTTTTAGGGAGCTTGTTACATGATATGTAACTTAGGGTAAAAAAAATGAAGATCGTTGTCCAAAGAACTGCAATTCTTTCACTAAATACCACAGTGCAGATACCTGCAGTGAAATCATTATTTTTAACAGCTCATGCTGGTCAGTATTTGCCCGTGGTTTGAAGGAAAAAAAATCACTTTTAAATGCTTTTGAAAAATAGATGAGGGCGTTTTTTAAAAATCTGGTGGTAAATTATTTACGGACTTCTTCAAAAGTTCTAAGCAAGGTTGGGGATGCAATGATTCACTGACGATAAATAGTCCCAGCTGGAACCTCCCTTGACAGGGGGAAATGACCTTATTTATATCGGTGCCAAAGTGATTTTTTTCGACAAATTTTATGTCATTAGGTAGGCATAGGCAGTACTTTTTATTTAGCTCTTTTGGCACACCCTTCAAGCTTACCTATTAGCAACAATACAAAGAGACTGGGAAAAAATACACAAGAAAGCACAGCAAGTCATATCATGGGACTTCACGGTAGGTGGATGAAATGTATAAAAAGTTGTTTTTCCTCATTGAGCATATCAAGGTACACAATATAATCCAACGGATCCTGTAGAAGTGTAGCCTTCAAAACACAATTAACAAGGTGGGAAATCTTTTGGTGTGCAAAATAGATTGTTATCCCTTGTGACCTCATTAGAGCTGATCTTAGTTTCTGTTTGTAAATCAGTGCCTTTCACTTTTGACGAGAAATGATCGCATTCTCAACTTAGAAAACTTAGACAATAATGAATATACTTGATGTTCACCAAGAAACTTCGAATTCCATAATCAAATATGTAGCCTTAAAGGTTTAGTGGTTATGACACTACATTTTGCTCTTTGTCTGATGCTGATCTCTTGTATTTTTGAATGTATTGTCATGTTAATTCAGAAAATGGACAAAGTGTTGAATTACAAAACAGATCCATGAATATTTGTAACTTCAAAAGCTCACCCTGGTGAATCTATTACCAGCTCATCAGAAAACATTAAGAACTTGCTTCTGAGCAGAGCATTCCCGAAATACTTGTGTGAAAAAGTTCTTTCCTCACATCATGTTTGCTTCTTTTGCAAATCACTTTGAATCTGTGCCTTCTCATTCTTGATTATTTTATGAATGGGGACAGTTTCTCCCTATCTACCCTGCCCAGCTCCCTTTATGATTTTAAACATCTCTATCAAACACCCTTTGAATATAAGAGCAAGGAGGTTATGCTGAACTTATACAAGACATGAGTTAGACCTTGCTGGAATACTGTGTACAGCTCTGGGCACCACACCATAGGAAGGATGTGAACACATTAGAGAGAGTGGAGAAGAGGTTTACAAGAACTGTTCCAGGTATGAGAAATGTCAGTTACAAGGAGAGATTGGAAAGACTGGGCCTGTTGTCTTTGGAGAGAAGAAGGTTAAGAGGAGATTTGATAGAGATGTTTAAAATCAGAAAGGGAGCTGGGCAGAGTAGATAAGGAGAAACTGTTCTCATTCATGAAATGATCAAGAATGAGACGGCACAGATTTAAAGTGATTTGTAAAAGAAGCAAACATGATGTGAAGAAAAAACTTTTTCACACGAGTGTTTCAGGTCTGGAATGCACTGCCCAGAAATATCTTCTGGTTCAGCTGAGGTATTCAAGAGGGCATTAGATAATTACTTGAATAGAATCAATGTGCAGGGGTATGGAGAAAAGGCAGGGGAATTGCACTAAATCATAAAGTTTGTTTGGAGAGCCAATGAAGACACAAGGGCCAAATAGCCTTCTTATGCACCGCAACAATCTGTGATTCTGTGATTCCGTTGGATAATAGTTTTGTGTGAATGTTGGCGACTGGGATGAAAAGGGTTAACGGTACTGCAGCAAACCTGATTGATTCTCCTTAAACAACTTGATAGTGTAATACCACTGTGCTTTTGCATCAATTGTAACTGTGTTAAGTATGGCTTAAGTTAAGAAACATAACAATGAAGTTTATAACAATAATATTTATCAACCTTTGGATTGGACAAATAATTTTTGGGACATTATGAATTGGGCTATGTAAACCAAATCTAATCAGCAGAAAAATTCCAAAATGACTCCTGTACAAGTTGATCAGTCGTCACCCAAAACTCTTAGAACGTGCTTTTCATGTGGAAAGAAAGGACATGTTATTAAAGATTGCCAAAACAAACCCTCAGGAAACAATCAAAGTCCTAAAAGACCATGCAAAAATAGGTCATGATATAAAATACTGTTGGGCGGAGGGAGAAGGTAGAGAAGGACAGGGTCCCAGCAGGGCAAATCCCAAAGTTCAAACCCAAAATTGTGCAGGAACATAGCAATCATCATAGACAGTAATTCAGATGACAGCAGAGAAAGTGCAGAGGTTGTTGGGTCAGAGATGACAATTAGCAGTTTTAGGGACTAAAGATAAAGATCCCCGAATGTACGTAGAGTGTTAGGAGGACAAAATTGTGTCATGTTGATAGACACCGGAATTTCTGTATCGATAACAGATTTAAATTTGCCAACAACTGACTGGATTATACAATTGCGAAGAATAACTGGAGGGATTAAGATTGCATTATTCAGTGAACCCATGAGACTAGAAATAGAGGGTAAAGAGGAGCAGGTCCAGATTCGAATATATTCAACAGAGGAAGGGAACATTTTAGGAATAGACCTGATAGAACAATTGGGAGCTATAATTGTTGCCAAAGCAGCTAACATTAGGTAGTGTAGATTATACAACCAAAATCGTGGGGACAGATGAAAGGTTACAAAATTTCTGGAATAGCAGCGCTCCAACAAAATTGAAAAAATGGAACAATATGGGGAAATTTGGCAGCACAATATCCTCAGGTTTGGGCTGAACACAAGCAGGATTGTGGGTACCTAGACATCCCTCCAATAATGACTCCCGGAGATGTCCATCCCCACCAAAGCAACATCACCTCAGACCAGAAGCAGTGGAGGCAGTTGAAAACATCGTCGCAGACTTAGAGAAACAGCAGGTGGTAACTAGAACTTCTTCAGAGACTAATTCACCTGTTTGGCCAGTAAGGAAGCCAGATGGCAGCTACAGATTGGAATAAAGCAGATGATTTTCACAGTACTAGACATAGCTAATGGGTTCTGGTCAATTCCTGCAGCTGAGGAACATCAGTATAAGTTTGCATTTACAGTTGGGAATCAGCAGTAGACTTGGACCCTTTTGCCACAATATTCCACAATAGTCCGGTAATTTTTCACAAATACATGGCACAGATAATAGAACCGAGAGAATGCTCAGAAACCACCATTTTGCAATATCTGGATGACATTTTGTTTGCCTCAGATAGTTCAGTAACACATTGTTTAGCTGTACATAAAGTGATTCACATAATTCAGGAAGCAGGTCTTAAGCTAAAAACTAGTAAAGCTCAGTTGGGGCAGGAACAGGCAACACATCTAGGACATGTTAAATTCCAAGGTGAAAAAAGAAATTCCAGGAGATCGAAAGCAATCTTAAACGTGCAAAGACCACTTACTGTAAAAGGAGTAAGACAAGTGTTGGGGCTTTTTAACTATTGCAGGAATTTTGTGGAAGATTATGTGGTGCTTGCAAAACCCTTACAGGATTCAATCAAAGGAGGCAGAGCAAGCAGTGAGAGAATAGAATGGGGCAAGAGAGAGAAACAGGTTATTTCAGATTTTCAGATAGTCATGGTGAAGGCTATCTGAAAGCATTAGGTTTGCCAGATCTCCATATTTCACTTTTTTTTTGTCAGGAAAATGATGGAAGTGTGGTGGGCTACAGTTGCGCCTTTGTCCTGTCTGGACCACCGTTGTTGTGTTTGTCATGCCTGGACACATCCCCTGCCGGCTCCTCCCCTTGTCACCTAGTATAAAGGTGGCTGTTTCCTCCCCCTTGTTCAGTTCGGGTCGGTTATCTGTTAGGATATGCTCCTAGTTCTTTAATGAATAAAAGCCTACAGTTGTATTGGCACACAAGTAGTCTTTTGCCTAATTGATAGAGCTTCAGGAAGCAGTAGTAACCCAATAACATGGAGACAGATTAAGAGCAGTGCAGTACGACTCCACCCAGCTTGATTCAGTGGCTAGAGGTATGCATGGATGTGTGAGGGTACTAGCGTGCGCCTCATGAGCAATAAGTATTTCAGAATCACTCATTCACTATATTAATCATTATTTTATAATGGGAAAAATAATCCTACACAGCACACACACAATTGTGCAGCTTTTAGAAGCAGGGATGTTGAAAGAGGTTTGTGATAGAAGACATTCAAAATGGTTTAGCCAGGAGACAAGCATGTGGAAATCAGCAGAGATATGAGGGAAAATCCTGCAGGAGGATTGACAGTGCTGTGAACTGAACATGAGTGTGCCACAGAAGTGAATGAGGAAACAAGTGAAGGTTAGCAAAAGAACCACTCAAAGGTGAAGGGGTGATCAACCTATATGTAGATGGGGCTAGAAAGAATGTCAGCGGTGAACCCCATACAGCATGGACAGGAGTAAATGATGAAGGAACAGTGATTGCAGGAGAACAGATTCCAGGACATAAGTCAGCACAAGTAGCAGAGTTGTTAGCTTTAACTAAAGCTTTAGAATGGGGTACGGGAAAATGGGTGAACATAAATACGGACAGTCATAGAAGTCATAGAAACCCTACAGTGCAGAAGGAGGCCATTTGGCCCATCGAGTCTGCACCGACCACAATCCCACCCAGGCCCTACCCCCACATATTTACCCGCTAATCCCACTAACCTACGCATCTCAGGACTCTAAGGGGCAATTTTTAACCTGGCCAATCAACCTAACCCACACATCTTTGGACAGTCGATATGCTTTTGGAGTAATTCATGACTATATGACAGCTTGGAACAGGCAATGTTTTATTACCGCAAGTGGAGGACATGTACAACTTAAAAGTTTGATTAAAGATTGAATCCAAGTAGCTTGTAGTCCATTAGAAGCAGCAGTAATCAAAGCACAGGCACACAAGAAAATTAAAAGTCAGGCCCAAAAACGAAACAGCCAAGCAGATAGGGCAGTTAAAGATTTGTTAGAACAAAATCTAGAAGGAACAGAAACAGCAGCTGTGACAGCATTGCAAGCTAGTGATAATCCAGACATTGATGTGTGGCAAGTGCAAGCTTCAGAGAAGGAAAATCAAAATTGGGAAAAACAAGAGGGGCAAAAAGGTCAAGATGGAGTATGGAGTAGAGAAGGGAAAATAATAGCACCAGAAGCAATACAACAACCCTTGTTAAAGTTGAATCATGGAATAGTTCATACAAGCAGAGACAAAATGGTCAATTTAATTGGAAATTGCTGGTGATGGAAGGGAATGGGAGAAATGATAGCCAAATTCTGTCAAAGGTGGATACAATGGGCCCTATTTTACCATTTTGATTCTAAGTTCTGGGTGGACTTGTAACTGGGAGTGTTTCAGATCCGACTTTTAGACCCGTTCTGAAGCCTCCGCCTACGCACTCTGCCTGAAAAAATTTCAGCAAGTCCGAATCGCGCTGTTAAGCCTGTGGGAGGTGATGCGCTATCAATAAGGCGAAAAACTACCAGTGTGCCAATATAAGTGTAGGCTTTTATTCACAACAGAATCAGGAGCAGATCCCAACAAATAACCGACCTGGACTGAACAAGGGGGAGGAGACAGCCACCTTTATACTAGGTGCCGAGGGGAGGAACCAAACTGGAAGGGGATGTGTCCAGGTATGACAAGCACACACAACGGTGGTCCATATAGGACAAAGGCACAACTGAGGTCCACCACATTCACCCCTTCCTTTAAAGAAACAACACGGGGGTGAAGCGGAAACAATATTACAAGTCCAGACGAACCGGTGGCTTGATCCGCCGTCGCGATCGTCGTAGTGCAGGTCGCAGAGTCGTCCGAGCAGGGAGCGATGTCGGCCCAGGCTCCGCACAGTGAGCGTCGAGAGAAGGCGCTGGGTGGTGTGAAGCGGACCCATCCATCGTCTCGTCCAGTCGTCGGGTTCTGCATGGCGACGGCTCCGGCGACTCAAGCGAGCTGTACATAGGGGCGAGAGGAGTGAGCAGTGGCCCTGGTGGCATATGGAGAACAGTGGGAACCGGAGCTGGGGGGTGGGGGGCCGCAACGGGCTCTGGGCGCACTACATTGGGGACAGGGACTGAGGGAGGAAGAGGCACAGCAATCTCCAAGTGGACAACACCAGGGACCGTGGGGCGGAAGGACGTGGTGACCTCAGGGGCACCCGTGGGTGCCAAGTCACGGACAGAAACCGTGTCCTCCCGCCCATCAGGGTACGCTATGTAAGCATATTGAGGATTAGCGTGGAGCAATTGGACCTCCTCGACCAAGAGATTCGCCTTATGGGTCCGGACATGCTTCCGAAGCAGGACGGGCCCCGGGGACATCAGCCAATCCGGGAGCGAAGTACCCGAGGAGGACTTCCTGGGAAACGAAAACATCCGCTTGTGAGGGGTCATATTGGTCGCTGTGCACAAGAGTGACCTAATGGAATGTAATGCGTCCGGAAGGACGTCTTGCCAACGGCTGACTGGAAGGCCCCTCGACCGTAACGCTAATAGAACGGCCTTCCAGATGGTTGCGTTCTCCCGCTCTACTTGACCATTGCCCCTGGGGTTATAGCTAGTGGTGCGGCTGGAGGCAACGCCTTTGGCGAGCAGGTACTGCCTCAGCTCGTCACACAGGAAAGAGGACCCACGATCGCTATGAACATAGGCTGGGAAGCCGAATAGGGTGAAGAGCTTGTTCAGGGTCCGAATCACTGTAGCCGTGGTCATGTCCGAGCAGGGGAAGGCAAAAGGGAAACGTGAGTATTCATCAATGATATTCAGGAAATAAGCATTGCGGTTAGAGGAGGGGAGTGGGCCTTTAAAATCAATGCTAAGGCGCTCAAACGCGCGAGTGGCCTTTACAAGGTGCGCCCTACCTGGCCGGTAGAACTGCGGTTTGCACTCAGCGCAGACCCTGCATTGCCTGGTAATCGTCCGGACTTCCTTGAGGGAGAAGGGCAGGTTACGGGACTTGACAAAATGGAAAAATCTGGTGACACCCAGATGACAGAGGTCGTTATGGAGGGACTGTAGCTGGTCTAGTTGGGCGCTGGCACATGATCCACAGGACAGGGCATCTGGGGGCTCAATGAGCTTCCCGGGCCGGTACATGATGTCATATCTGTAGGTGGAGAGCTCAATCCTCCACCGCAAGATCTTGTCATTCGTAATCTTGCCTGGGCCGGTACATGATGTCATATCTGTAGGTGGAGAGATCAATCCTCCACCGCAAGATCTTGTCATTCTTAATTTTGCCTGGTGTTAAACAGGAAGGCACCTGACCGCTGGTCCGAAATTAAGGTGAATCGTTGGCCCGCAAGATAATGGCGCCAGTGCCGGACGGCTTCCACGATGGCCTGGGCCTCCTTCTCGATCGAGGAGTGTCAAATCTCAGGGCCTTGTAAGTTCCGGGAAAAGAAGGCCAACGGACGGCCCCTCTGGTTAAGGGTGGTGGCTAGGGCAAAGTCAGACGCATCACTTTCCACTTGGAATGGGATGGATTCGTCCACAGCATGCATCGCGGCCTTCGCGATGACCGCTTTGATGTCGTCGAAGGCCCGACGGGCCTCCTCCGCCAGGGGAAAAGAGGTCGATTTTAGGAGCGGACGGGCTTTATCCGGGTAACGGGGAACCCACTGGGCATAATAGGAGAAGAAGCCCAGACATCTCCTCAGTGCTTTGAGGGTACTAGGAAGGGGAAGCTGCATAAGGGGACTGGGTCGGGGCCTAGGACACCATTTTCTATCACGTACCCAAGGATGGCGAGGCGGCGTGTCCGGAAAACACACTTCGCCTCATTATATGTGAGGTTCAGGAGAGTGGCCGTACGAAGGAATTTTTGTAGGTTGGCATCATGATCCTGCAGGTCATGGCCGCCGATGGTGACGTTATCCAGATACGGGAAAGTGGCCCGTAGCCCGTGCTGGTCTACCATTTGATCTATGGCCCGCTGGAAGACTGAGACCCCATTGGTGACACCAAAGGGGACTCGGAGGAACTGGTAGAGGCGACCGTCCGCCTCAAAGGCAGTATATGGGTGATCCTCCGAGCGGATAGGGAGCTGGTGGTAAGCCGATTTCAAATCGATCGTCGAGAAAACCCTATAGTGCGCGATGCAGTTGACTGTGTCCGCGATACGGGGAAGAGGATACGCATCTAGTTGGGTATACCTGTTTATGGTCTGGCTGTAGTCAATCACTATGCGGTGTTTCTCCCCCGATTTAACTATGACCACTTGCGCCCTCCAGGGGCTGGTGCTGGCCTGGATAATCCCTTCCCGGAGCAACCGTTGTACCTCGGACCGAATGAAGGCCCGGTCATCCGCACAAACCGCCTACTCTTGGTGGCTATAGGCCTACAATCCGGGGTGAGGTTATCGAATAAGTGGGGGGGGTGATCTTGAGGGTCGAGAGACTGCAGGTGGTGCGCGAGGGGCGCTGCAGTGACGGCGCCTTGCAGATGGAGAGCGGGGGATAAGGGCCATCATACTGCAGGGTGACGCTCATATGATGGCTGAGGAAATCTAACCCCAGCAGTACAGCTGCGCAGAGTTGCGGCAGCACGAGGAGCCGAAAACGCTCGTAGACTGTGCCCTGTACCGTCAGCGCCACCAAGCAGCACCCGAGGACCTCCACCGAGTGGGAATTCGAGGCCATGGAGATGGTCTGGCTCCAGGGTCGCACGGGAAGGGCATATTGACGCACTGTGCGAGGGTGTATAAAACTTTCTGTGCTCCCACAGTCGAACAGGCAATTTCCTGCATGACCATTTACCTTGATCTCCATTATTGACTTGGAGAGTTGATGAGGCTGCGACTGGTCCAGTCAAATCGATGCCACCGTCGAATCAAAGAAGAATCCGTCTTCGTCGCCGTCTGATGACGTCACGGATAAAGCTTCCTGCTCAGCACGTCTTGATGCCAGTCTCAAAGATGGCGATTCCCGCGCTTCCGGTGACCGCATCAAAGATGGCAATTCCTGCACTTCCGGTGACCACATCAAAGATGGCGATTCCCGCACTTCCGGTGACCGCATTAAAGATGGCGATTCGCGCGCAGCCGCCACCTGCATTAAAGGTGGCTGCGCCCACGGAACACACGTGGCGCCACGAGGCTTCGGAAGCGGCTTTGCCCGGCAGACTTTAGCGAAGTGGCCTAGCTTACCGCATCTGGAGCAAATCGCGTCCTTCGCCGGACAGCGATGCTGAGGGTGCTTGGGTAGGCCGCAAAAGTAACATTTGGGCCCCGCCGGAACAGCCGTCGCGGTGGAGCCGTCGGTAGAACAGGATGCAAGGTAAGACCCGAGATTGTGAGAGGCCGCTTCTAAGGTTTCAGCCATCGTGGCTGTTCTTCGGAGATCTAGGTCATCTTGTTCCAACAGGCGCTGCCGGATGTATGTAGACTCAATGTCCGCAACATAGGCGTCGCAGATCAGGTCCTCCATGTTCTGAGCTGCTGAAACAGCCTTACAGTCACAAGCTCGAGCTAGGACCCGCAGGGCGCGCAGAAATTGGACACACGATTCTCCTGGCTGCTGCTTGCGGGTAGTTAGGAGATGTCTGGCGTAAACCACGTTAGGGCTCTTTCAGAACTGCCCTTTTAGGAGTTCGATAGCGTCCGCGTATGTAGCAGCGTCCCGGAAGATTCCATAGACGGCTTCGCTTAACCGGGTGCGGAGCACGTGGAGTTTAGCGTCGTCGGTGTCGATGGCTGTAGCGGTGTTGACGAATGCTTCGAAGTCTAGCCAATGATCGAATTTATCAGAGGCTCCAACCTCTTGAGGGTCTAATGCTAACTTGTCGGGTTTTAGAAACTGCTCCATGCTGGTCAACTGTTGTGAATAAAATTGATGCGCTATCAATAAGGCGAAAGACTACCGGTGTGCCAATACAAGTGTAGGCTTTTATTCACAACAGAATCAGGAGCAGATCCCAACAAATAACCGTCCTGGACTGAACAAGGGGGAGGAGACAACCACCTTTAGACTAGGTGCCGAGGGGTGGAACCAAACTGGAAGGGGATGTGTCCAGGTATGACAAGCACACACAACGGTGGTCCATATAGGACAAAGGCACAACTGAGGTCCACCACAGGCGGGACTTAATGCGCCCGAAACCCTGTAGTTCTGTACGGCGCCTTCAACTGCACATGCACAAAAAAAAAGATAGAATGCTGCTCCCCTGCCACATCACTCCCGGGCCGGATAATGCCTCCCACAGTCTTACAGAACCCCCAATGATCTCAGGCAGAGAGATCCACCCTCCCCCTTGCCCTCCACCGATTTCAGGCAGAGTGGCAGTGGACTCCCCTTCCTCCCCACTGATCTCAGGCAGAGTGATCCACCCTCCCCCTTCCCCGCTACCAATATCAGGCAGCGTGACAGTGGACCCCCCTTCCCCCCAATGATCTCAGGTAGGATGGCATTGGTCCTCCCTTCCCCCCCAATGATCTCAGGTAGAGTGGCAGCGATCCCCCCTCCCCCCCAGTGATCTCAGGTAGGGTGGCGGCGGCCCCCCCTTCCCCCCCAGTGATCTCAAGCAGAATGATCCACCCTGCCCCTTCCCCTCCACCGTTCTCAGGCAGAGTAAACCCCTCCTCCCCCCTCCACCCTACACTGCACAAATTCCCCCATCTCCTCCTGACTCCAATGGCTGTATGACGCCTTCCTCACCTCCCTCTCTCTCCCCTGTCCCCAATCATAGAGCACTAGTCCACCACCCTCCCTCCCCATCAGCACTCCTGCAAGTGCTCACTTGCCTTCCCCTCAATGCTAACAAGCAAACTGTATGTAACTTGCTGGAATGTTCTGCCAAACTGCCTGCAGCTGATCTGCCCTAACGAGGGGCAGCTCCATGAAAAACTCAAGAATGGACAGACAGGCAGTGCAGGAAAAAATGACCACATGACCAGCCCGCCCCCCCCCCCCCCCCCGATTTACTGAGGGCGACCTGGGGAGGCTGCTGGATGCAGCAGAGGCGAGGCGGGACACCCTCTTCCCCCCAGGAGGACGCAGACCCAGGTGGGCTGATGGCAATGCAGCCTGGGAGGCAGTTGCCGCCTCGGTCAGTGAGATGGCACTGGCCTCCAGAACCGGGAAGCAGTGCCGTAAGAAGGTAATAAGGGTGAGATTTCCCACAGATCTTCCCCAGATCCTCCCAGCCCTAGCACCCAGCATGTTTCCAGCCCCTGATCCCCAAGCACTTCCTTCCTATTTCCCCCAAGAACCCCACAGCGCTTGCCCTCGAAGGGCCACATCATGATACTCTGCAGGAGTCACACCATCATTTCTTCCATGGCCCCTTCTGTCTCCACAGGCGAAGGCCGACCAGAACATCAGAGCGGGGGCGAAGACAGGGGATGGTGAGCCAGACCTCTGGGTCCTCACCCCTTTTGATGAGCGGGTGCTGGAGCTGTCCAGGGAAGGGGAGATGCAGGATGTCAGCGACAGCATGTTCGGGTTGGAGTCAAGAAGTGAGCACCTGTCAATCCTCCACTCAATTTGAGGCAACTTCTTGGGGGCATGGGGTTTGGGTTTGAGGGGCAAAGTTTAAAGGAAATGTACGAGGCATGTTTATTTGCTCAGAGACGGTGGTGGGTGCCTGGAACTCACTGCCAGGGGAGGTCGTGGAGGCAGATACGAGAGTGACTTTTAAGAGGCGCCTGTACGTGAATGGGATGGGAATAGAGGCATATGGGCCCCGGAAGGGTAGGAGGTTTCAATTCAGATGGGCAGCCTGGTCGCTGCAAGCTTGGAGGGCCGAAGGGCCTGTTCCTGCGATATAATCTTCTTTGTACTTTGTTCTATGTTCAATGGAGAAATGTGAATCATGTTTTTTGCATCCCGGATTCCTCTCCCTCCCTTGCACTTAACCTTGTGTCCTGTGTTGCAGGGACAGATCTGGATGCCCCCGGGGGCCATCTGCCATCCTGCTCCAGATAGTTGGACGGGTTCTCGGAGGATATGGGTGAAGTGACCTCCGCCATTGACACAGTTTTGGCGTCAGCTTCCATCTTGCAGTTCACCATTCCAGATACTGACACATTGGTGGGTCCAGTTAGCAGTGAGGCTTCTGAGTCACTTTCTGCTGAGCACGACACATCTGATAATGTACATCGGGTGGAGGAGGGAACGTCCGAGGCCTCTGGCAAGCAGGGACCTGCCAGAGGCAAGGACTCAGCTGGCCCCAGGCTACATGCTGGGCCTCTGAGATCACTTCTCCCTCAGCTGCTGGAGATGCAGCAACAGAGCCACAGAATGCAGGAAGGACTGACGGCTGCTCTGAACTGACTGCGAGGCTGTTGGGAGGAGTTCCAAAGCTTTCAGACAGACCAGCTATTGCCTGTCTTGCGTGGTTCTCAGGCCAACCCTCCAATGGTGGCATCTGCAGTGGAAAGCCTGGGGCAGGGAATCCTCACCATGAGTGGCAGGATTCTAGCGATGGCCGAGTCACAGCAGGCCACAGCGGAGTCCCAGAGGGCCATGTCTGAGTCACAGTGGGCCACAGAGATTGAACCAGATTCTTGAGGTTCATGGCCCATGGCTGAGAGGCTCAAGAGCTTGCAGGAGACCCAGTGGGACAGCTCTGAGACACAGCTGGCTGCGGCAGCAGCCCTTGAAAACGTGGCCCAGTCGCAGAGGGTCATGGCTGAGGGGCTGCAGAGGGTGGTCCAGTCTCAGAGGGCACTTGCTGCAACCATTGACCAGTGGAGGGCCATCGCAGAGGACTCGACCACCAGGGGTAGGGCCATGGGCAGTTGGCCCTCCAGACTGGCAGGGTCAACTGACGCCAGAGCTTCTGGAGCTCATTGCAGAAGCACTGCCATCCCATGGAGTGACCTGGGGACAACTGGAACCCCAAGGGAGGAGGAAGGGCTCAGGTCCATGCTAGGGCCTACCAGCCAGGAAACTGTGGCTGTGGCTATATCCTCTGACTCCCCCTGACACCGGGCCATCTCAGGGGCAGCGGGATGAAGAGGGTGTCATGGAAACGTCCCAGACACCTGGAAGCCGGCCAGCGCCCTCAAAGTCCAGGACCTCCAGAGGACACCCACCACGTGCAGCACAGGCAACAGGGCGCGGTAGGCAGCTGGCCCCCTCCACCGCCGATGTACATTCTGGGGAGACACTGAGCTGAAGTGGTAGGCCACGTAAAATTAGGAAGTTGTAGTTGCACTGAGATGGCACGGGTGAAGGGCTGCACTAGTTAGATAGATCTTTAAGCATCTTAACATTTTCTGTGCACACGTTTTTATGTTAGAACTTATTATTTAAACAGCTTTATTATAATCATTAAATGTTTTTTCACCACCCACCTGCGACTGATTTGTCTCAGATTTGTCTCAAATAGGAATCCTCTTCCATTGATGATTGCCAGAAGGTTCATGTTGATGTCAGTTGGGGAGGCCTCTCAATGCTGTATCACTAAGAAAAGGAAGTGATAGGTTCTCCGGATCCACGAGCAATTCCCTCCCCTCTCCCACTCTACCCGCCCCAGGGCCCTGTATGTGGGTTTCAGATCCCTTACCCACGACACAGACATGGGCCCAGGTGCTAACGTACATGCGGAGCTCAGGTAGGAGTCAGACTAGTTTGCACCAGGGCATCACCATAATGGTGGTTAGCGAATTGTCATCATCCTCCTGCCTGCCAAAAAACTCACTAACACAGAGTACCCAGGCCCACCACTCTGGTGTGACGATGTTGCAGGAGATAGAAGGAATTTTGGGAGGGGGGAGTGGAATGGAACCCACAGACACAAACCCCTAGCAAGTGAACCGCCTGGTGATCAGAGCCTTCCTCGCCGTCCTCACATGCCTCGTTTGGGCTGCCAGCCCTCCAGCACCTGGTTGGTGTTCCTCGGCCTGCTCTTCCTCTTCTTCCTCCTCCTCCTCCTGCTGAGCACTCTCCTCCCCAGCGACGCCTGGCTGGTCGGCCCCCACGTTCTCCTCCTCCTCCTCCAATAGGTCACCTCCCTGCTGTATCAGGTTGTGCAGGGCACAGCACACCACCACAATGCGGGAAGAGATCAGAGGGTTGTATTGGAGGGCCCCGCCAGAGCAGTCCAGGCACCAGAATCGCATTTTGAGGAGTCCAATGCACCTCTCCACTGTCGCGCTGGTGGCTACATGGGCCTCGTTATAATGGGTCTCCACCTCAGTCACAGGCCTCCGCACAGGCGTCATCAGCCACGTCCAAAGCGGGTAACCCATATCACCCACGAGCCACCCCTGCTGCCTGGGCTCCTTCTCAAATGCGTCCAGTATGTCCGAGCTCCTGACAATGAAGCTGTCGTGCACGCTGCCTGAATGTCTCGTGCAGACGTGTATAATGTTCATATTGTGGTTGCACACTAGTTGGACATTCAGGGAGTGGAACCCCTTTCTGTTGATGAATCTTCGTGGATTCTGCAGCGGGGCCCTGAGGGCAACATTGGTGCAGTCAATGGCCCCCTGAACGTTAGGCATCCATGCAATGGCCACGAACCCTGCAGCCCGGGCTTCCTGCTGGGCCTGGTCCAGGTTAAATTTGATGTACCAACCAGCCCGGGCATACAGGGCTTCTGTGATCTGCTTGACACAGGTGTGCACAGCTGACTGGGGAATGCCACAGACATCTCCGCTCGGGGTCTGGAAGGAGCCACTTGCATAATTGTTCAGAGTGGCCATCAATTTGACAGCCACCAAGAGTGGGTGCTGCCCCCTGCTTCTAGGTTCCAGGTCCTACAACAGGTGGCACAGGTGTTGCACTGTCTCTTTTCGGAGGCGGAGTCATTGGTGGCACACAGTGTCCAACTGTTCAAATGACACTCATGCACGGAACTGCCAGAGTCTCTGCTCCCTCCTTCTCCTGCGCCACCCACCACCCCCCCCACCACCACCCCCACCCCCCCACCCCCAACCCCAGGTGAATGGAGGCCACCTCCTGCCTCTGGTTGTCATCTCCCTCTACTCATGCAAGTGGTAAGGCCTGAGCTTCCTGTGCTCACAATTCTTCTTCCTGCTCCTGCTCCTCAGCTCCAGGAGCAACCAAAAGAACAGCAAGATCAATCGGTTGCATCGCAAATACCATCTCATCATTCTGAAGAGGGGGGGGTGCGTTGGAGATGAAGAGTAACACATGTAAAGGTTTAGGAACGCTTCTTGCCCCTAGCCCAGCAACAGTCACTGTCCATTCCCCCAGCCATATGCTCCCAAGAATCACAGCTCCTTGAAAAGTTGAGAGACTGCAGCAGTGCAATTTGCAAGGGCTTTGAGCACCTCCTTCAGCTGGCACAGTGCTGAGTGCACTAGGACCCAGCACCGCAAGACCCGAGGTCAGTGCTGAGACTTGGGTCCGTGCTGCAAATTGGACATCGGACACTCTGCTGAGCAACAGCTCCCCACCCCCCGACACACTCGCAGAGCCTCCACCGACCCGAGAAACAAAATGGCCACAATGAAATGATCCCCATAAGTAGCAAAGAGCTGTCGGACACTAGGCACTTACCTCTTCACTATCCCGTACTGAAGGAGTGCCCGAATTGTCCTTATATGGAGCATGTCTGTTTCGCGCCGATTCCAGATTGGCGAACACGGTGATAAAAGGGGAAGCTCCGGTAAAGTTGGGTGTGCAGCCCATTAAGTCAATTGAAATGCATGCAAATGCATTTAAATGGCTGTTGCGACCGTTTCAGGTGCACTCCTGATCATGGCCATTTTCAGGCCTTGGTAAAGGGGAAAGAGGTGTGGAGGCTGGCGCGGATTGTGCTATTCACCTCATGCACGACTTTATCAAGTTTTCATGCCCAAAAATGGACGCAACTCGATGATAAAATCAATGGTAAAATGTGCCCAACTGGAGCCAGGTCCACACTCCAAGATTAAAGTGGGGAACTAGCCAAAATCCAAAGAACTATGGGAATATTTGAAATTGGATTACACAAGACCACTACCTAGAGAAACGGAAGAGCTATTGCTTTGTCATCATTGATCAGTTTACTCGATGGGTTGAAGCATTTCCATGTAAGGATGCCACAGCTAAATCAGTAGCATTGATATTGGCAAATGAGACAATGCCGAGATGAGGAATGCCTCTTCAGTTAGATTCAGACCAAGGAACTTATTTCACAGGGAGAGTTTTAAGAGAAGCCTGTGGAATGTTGGGGATAAGCAAAGGTTTCACATACCATATCACCCAAAGAGCTCAGGAATGGTGGAACAAATGAATCAAACCCCGAAGAACAGTTTAGCCAAAGTTATCTTAGAAGAATTAAAAATTGAGTACAGGCCTTGCCTGCAATATGATTGTAACAGGGAGCCACTCCATCCTGAGGAACAGGATTAATATCTTTCAAACTGATGACTGAGAGGACAATGCACCTCCCAGTGGATGTTATAACAGGAGGTGCAGAACTTGAAATTGGCAAAGAGGCAGTGTTCCAGTGTATGAGAGATTTGGTAGATTGTTTAAATTCACTCAAAAGACAGGTGATCACTCAACAACAGCACAGAGATTGGATGAAATTGGCAGAGAAGAACACTCCTGAATTACCCACGCTTCGGGATAAGGTAATGGTGAAACATATGACAGACAAGAAAGGGATAGAATGCGATGGGAAGGGCCTTTTGGACAAATGTGCACCCTAATTGATGAGAAATATGCTCCACGATGGTGACATTGGACACAGTTGAAACCATATTTAAATGGGTACTCCAGCAGAGACAAAATTGTCCCAGAGGATGGATGATCTTACAAAACAAGGTATCATCATGATTTCAGTTGCCATATTACTAATAATAGGGAGAATTTGGATTTTCAGACAAAATTATTAGATTTAATCAAATTATAACATTAAGAAAATTAGATTAATAAATTTTAAAATTGTAATGATTTTATTATGATGTTACTAATTGAGGGGCCTTAGGGCCACTCTGTTTATACTTACTGAATATTATGTGCGTGAAGTTTTCAAGACAAGCTCATAGAACAGGACATTGATTATCCACAATCAAGCCCCAAGATTGATTGTTAAGCTAAAAACCTGAAGTTGAAAGCACGGTTCTGCAAATGAATATTTACCTTTTTTAATATGAACAAGCAGCTGGGAGATATACAAACATCATTACTTGAGAAGTATCAAAATGGTTGTAAACTTACCTGCTCTTTTATTGTTGAATTTAATACAGACAATCCTTCAAGAACTGCATACTAATACTTATCTATATATGGCATACACATATGATAAAACTGTTAATATATCTAAATGTTGAATATGTTCACACATTCCTATCCACGCGGGGCGGGGGTGGGGGGTGGTATACCTTTACACCCAATGCTTTTATCAATTTAATTGTGTGGGAACAGCTTACTCAGTCTTTTAGAGATCATATGGTAGTAGCATCAGGTTTTCCTAGAGCATTTGATAGAGTAGACTTTTATAGAAATAGATCCTGTACAGGTGGGCCAGGTCACATCAACAGGTATTCATCTGTTTTTAACACATCCAGTGCAGCACCCAGCCTCACTTTAAATGAACGAGAATCAGAGCCGCAAGACATATTGTGTGTTGAGAACAAGAGAGGCTCTGGAAGGAACTTGGGCACAAGCAAATGTCAACACTCAGTAGATGTAACCAACGAAATTTGTCTGAGTCCACCCAGCAATAACTGATTTTGCAACATTCAATATTGCTTCGGGGGATGCACACTTATCCAACCTTCAATGGTACTTATTGGATTTGTGGATATAAGGTATATCCTTGGCTGCCTATTGGATGGAAAGGGTCATGTTACCTGGATATGTAGTCCCATATATTTACCATTCTTACCAGTTTCCAACTGAGATAAATCGATGCGACCTTGTGGGAATAGACAAATTCCTTGGTATAATGATGCCCCCTTATGCATATATAAGACTATCAATCGAGATTGAAGCCATTATCTCGATTTTAGAAAAGGTTGCCTGTGATACCACTACAGCCCTTATGGAGATCAGTGATGAGATATTTGCAATGTGCACAGTTGTGCTGCAGAATTGGATGGCATTGGACTTCATATTGGCAGCTTAGGGTGGAACATGAGCTTTAATTGGATCAAAGTGTTGCACATATATACCAGCCACTTCAGAGAACATAACTAATTTGGTTACACACATTCAAAAGGAGGTCGAGAAACTTAAAGAACCAACATAATTTTCTCTTTTGACCTGGACAACTGACTGGATGGGGTCACTAGGGACAAATATAGTGCAGGGGATAGTGATCTTCTTCATCTTTATTCTGATGATCATTGTAATTGTCCAAATGTTGTTGTTCTTTAGCAACAAAGTCCATGGCAAGTACAGCAGTGGCATAAGTCAAGGAGGACAAAGAGAGGTACCTATTACCAAGTCCTCCTCCAGCTTATGAGAATATGTATTGCCAGACATCAATGTGATGGCCTTCATGAAATAATATTATTTTTTCTTATGATTTTTAGTATTAGTGAGGATTATGATAGTTACATACAATCAATTAGCAATTGATTGGCAATCAATTATTAGCAATAGTATTAGCAATGACAATTAGGGTTAAGAAGGAAAATAATTAAGAAACCGATCACTTTTTAGGATTTAAATTGTTTTTGTTTACTGACCTAATATTGGGCTAGCCAATAGCCAGGAGGGGGGACTGAAGGGGGAAATTATTAACCAGCAAATAAGGTTTTAGACAGAATACTTAAAGCACTGACAGCACTACCAGTAAAGAATTAAATGATTCTTGAAACAGTGATAATAAGCTAATGAAACAAATAGTTTGCACATATGTAGATGCAAAAGAGAATAAAATAAATAATTGTGATTTTACAACATATATGCTGATATTTTAAATGTATTTTAAGTATTGAATGAATTGTTGTTCATTTTAGCCAAAAACAAGTTACTGTAAGGTATGATGGTAGAGGCAAAGCGTTCAGAGCCAAAGGCCTGGGAACATCAGTAGTTAGCATAATTCATATCAGAAAGTTTCTGGAGAGGGACAACATTTTGCAATTTTATGAATAGGGACATTCATTGTCTAGACATAGAATAGATACGTACGTGGATGCAGGATCGTGTGTCTATCCAGTTTTGGCAAAGAGCTGGAGGAGATGTTCACTTTGACCTCAATGTTGAGTGTCCTGAATTACATAGTAACAGGGAAGTGAGTTCAGTCACGGTGGAAATCAACGTCCGGGTTAAATGGATGAATGAGATATCATTACGCCGGATGGTAAAATGCTGCTGGCTGAGTTACTTGTCAGGAATTATTATTGATATATGCTGAATGAATGTAATTGATTTTGAACTAAAATGAGGAGGGAATAATCGATAAGAAAATTTATAATTGATCTGTTTTTGATTGTACACATTAGATGCATCAGAGAGGTTCTGCCACACTATTCCAGAGCTGTTTAACCCTTTTGGTGATCTCTGAGCAGCTGCTTGTTGTGTTTTTGTTTTAAATAAATGTTACGTCTTCGTACTGAGATATCTGCCTCGTGAGTTTTGTATTGTTTGTAGTTAAAGACAGTATTGGCCATCTCAAATTACCCCTCAACATAATTAAATGAGAAATTGATTTGTAAAAATATGGGTGGGATTTTTTGATCACGCTCGACCCAAGACCGGAAAATCCTGCTGGGGGTCAACAGACCTTTGCAAGGTCTCCCCCACCTGCTCACCACCAACACCTCCTACGATTCCTGTGGTGGACGGGAAGGGAATATTCCACCCTCTGTGTGTTGTTGTACTTGATTCAGCAGGCCTGCACCAAAATTACATTTAGAGACATGGGTAAGTTTTCCAGTCCTGCTTGCTATGGGAATCATCGTGGGCAGAATGGAAAATTTGACCATTGAAAGGTCTATTAATCTGGTGTGGGCAGGACCAGAGTGTATATCATTTGGCTGACATTCTCCTTGCATCATCATCATGGTGCTAACAGTATCTGTCACAATCTCTCTTTCTGTGCATTCTTCCCATTACTAACATCCTTGTATTCAGCCATCTAGGCCACACACTTATGAAGTCTTTTTGTACATCCTTCTGCATTTTACCTGTGTGATTTCCAAAACGATCACTTTACTGCAGCACTAAGGGAGTTCCGCATATAGTTGAAGGAGAGATAAGGAGTTTTCATAAAAGTCCAGCCAACATTTTACTTCTCAACAAACTCTGTCAAAACAGGTTATTTGATCAATACTCCCACTGCTGATTGTGAGTCCTTATGCATCTGCACTTGCCCACAGAACCATAGTGACTGCATGTCCAAGATATTCCATTGCTTGTGATTCACTTTGGAATGATCATTGAATGTGATAGGTGCATATGAAAGTTAGGTATTCCTTACTTTCATCTCTTTCTCAGCTGACTTGATTTTCCAGTTCAGGACAGGTGGCAAATCCACTGGAGATTAGAAAGGGTCTGGAAGAACTTGCTTCACTTGTCAATATTAAATGATGAGAGATGTTCATCTCCTTACCATGGGATTACTTAAAGTTATGGTGAAAGAGGCTTTAAAACAATATGAATGCCAGCTTGCTTTGACATCTATTCCCTTTGCAATGGGAAATGTTTGAAAGGCATTTTGTGTAACTTCACCTTTTGAAGTCACTGGGTAATGACTTACTCAGACCAACAAAAGCTTCCATATCCTTTTGAAATAATCCTATTGGCATGCAATGATGCACTGTACCGTCTATCTCAGCTAGCACCATGTTAGAATGACTACCCATTTCTGTTATTTATAGTATTGGAAGAAATAAACTTCAGAGAATAAATTGAAATTTTAATAAACTGACATGGAATTTTGAGGAGACTGGGCCATGGTGATAAGAATGTTATGTTCAATTTATCTTAAATAATTTTAAAATGGTTTTTGTAGACTGGAAAAGATATGAGTTGAATGTTTCTTGAAATAGATCTGAAGAAAATATCAATTTGTCTGCTTTCAGTGTACGTGGGTTAGCTGTTCAATTACACAAAGAATCAGTCTCTTAATCATTTCCTTCTGACATTTATAAACCTATTCAATTAAAATTACTAGTAAAATTGCAACATTTTATACATTAACTATAAATATTAGGAATAAAATATAAAATGAGTTTTTAACCAGTCCCATTTAGCTCCTGTGCTAACTAAGCAATTTTGTCCACTTTTGGATATGTTTGGTGACACATATTGATAGCTGTAACCATTGTACTGTTCAAAATAGCAAGTTATATTAATTGTAATGGACAGGTTTCTAGTATCATGTAGATAAGTGTACAAGTAATTCAATTTAACACATCTAATGATTTGTATTCAGTTATTTTATCTATAGCTGCATTGCTAAAAGATTTGGCAAAAAAATATCCACAGCTGTATATATCGTGACTAAGGCTGTAGAACATCAGGATATGCCAACTTGAGACTTCTGATACTAACATAGAACATAGAACAGCACAGAACAGGCCCTTCGGCCCACAATGTTGTGCCAAGCTTTATCTGAAACCAAGATCAAGCTATCCCACTCCCTATCATCCTGGTGTGCTCCATGTGCCTATCCAATAACCGCTTAAATGTTCCTAAAGTGTCTGACTCCACTATCACTGCAGGCAGTCCATTCCACACCCCAACCACTCTCTGCGTAAAGAACCTACCTCTGATATCCTTCCTATATCTCCCACCATGAACCCTATAGTTATGCCCCCTTGTAATAGCTCCATCCACCCGAGGAAATAGTCTTTGAACGTTCACTCTATCTATCCCCTTCATCATTTTATAAACCTCTATTAAGTCTCCCCTCAGCCTCCTCCGCTCCAGAGAGAACAGCCCTAGCTCCCTCAACCTTTCCTCATAAGACCTACCCGCCAAACCAGGCAGCATCCTGGTAAATCTCCTCTGCACTCTTTCCAGCGCTTCCACATCCTTCTTATAGTGAGGTGACCAGAACTGCACACAATATTCCAAATGTGGTCTCACCAAGGTCCTGTACAGTTGCAGCATAACCCCACGGCTCTTTAACTCCAACCCCCTGTTAATAAAAGCTAACACACTATAGGCCTTCTTCACAGCTCTATCCACTTGAGTGGCAACTTTTAGAGATCTGTGGATATGGACCCCAAGATCTCTCTGTTCCTCCACAGTCTTCAGAACCCTAACTTTGACCCTGTAATCCACATTTAAATTAGTCCTACCAAAATGAATCACCTCACATTTATCAGGGTTAAACTCCATTTGCCATTTTTCAGTCCAGCTTTGCATCCTATCTATGTCTCTTTGCAGCCTACAACAGCCCTCCACCTCATCCACTACTCCACCAATCTTGGTGTCATCAGCAAATTTACTGATCCACCCTTCAGCCCCCTCCTCTAAGTCATTAATAAAAATCACAAAGAGCAGAGGACCAAGCACTGATCCCTGTGGCACTCCGCTAGCAACCTGCCTCCAATCTGAAAATTTTCCACCGACCACCACCCTCTGTCTTCGATCAGACAGCCAGTTACCTATCCAATCGGCCAACTTTCCTTCTATCCCACACCTCCTCACTTTCATCATAAGCCGACCATGGGGGACCTTATCAAACGCCTTACTAAAATCCATGTATATGACATCAACTGCCCTACCTTCATCAGCACACTTAGTTACCTCCTCAAAAAATTCTATCAAACTTGTGAGGCACGACTTGCCCTTCACGAATCCGTGCTGACTATCTCGGATTAATCCGCATCTTTCTAAATGGTCGTAAATCCCATCCCTAAGGACCTTTTCCATCAATTTACCACCCACCGAAGTAAGACTAACCGGTCTATAATTACCAGGGTCATTTCTATTCCCTTTCTTAAACAGAGGAACAACATTTGCCATTCTCCAGTCCTCTGGCACTATCCCCGTGGACAGCGAGGACCCAAAGATCAAAGCCAAAGGCTCTGCAATCTCATCCCTTGCCTCCCAAAGAATCCTAGGATATATTTCATCAGGCCCAGGGGACTTATCGACCTTCAGTTTATTCAAAACTGCCAGGACATCCTCCCTCCGAACATCTATTTCCTCCAGCCTATTAGCCTGTAACACCTTCTCTTTCTCAAAAACATGGCCCCTCTCCTTGGTGAACACTGAAGAAAAGTATTCATTCATCACCTCGCCTATCTCTACTGACTCCATACACAAGTTCCCACTACTGTCCTTGACCGGCCCTAACCTCACCCTGGTCATTCTTTTATTCCTCACATAAGAGTAAAAAGCCTTGGGGTTTTCCTTGATCCGACCCGCCAATGACTTCTCATGTCCCCTCCTAGCTCCTAAGCCCCTTTTTTAGCTCATTCCTTGCTAACTTGTAATCCTCAATCGAGCCATCTGAACCTTGTTTCCTCATCCCTACTTAAGCTTCCCTCTTCCTTTTCACAAGACATTCCACCTCTTTCGTGAACCATGGTTCCCTCACTCGGCCATTTCCTCCCTGCCTGACAGGGACACTATCAAGGACACCCAGTATTTGTTCCTTGAAAAAGTTCCACTTTTCATTAGTTCCTTTCTCTGACAGTTTCTGTTCCCAACTTATGCCCCCTAATTCTTGTCTAATCGCATCATAACTACCTCTCCCCCAATTGTAAACCTTGCCCTGCCGTACGGCCCTATCCCTCTCCATTGCAATAACAAAAGACACCAAATTGTGGTCACTATCTCCAAAGTGCTGTCCCACAACCAAATCTAACACTTGGCCTGGTTCATTTCCCAGTACCAAATCCAATGTGGCCTCACCTCTTGTCGGCCTATCCACATATTGTGTCAGGAAACCCTCCTGCACACACTGCACAAAAACTGCCCCATCCGAA
Source organism: Mustelus asterias (assembly GCF_964213995.1). NCBI lineage: Eukaryota > Metazoa > Chordata > Chondrichthyes > Carcharhiniformes > Triakidae > Mustelus > Mustelus asterias. Next base: position 92,577,999 of record NC_135804.1, read on the forward strand.
CTATTTGACCTACAAAGGTTCCAATCAATATTTGGAAAGTTAAAGTCCCCCATGACAACTACCCTGTGACCCCCACACATATCCATAATCTGCTTAGCAATTTCTTCCTCCACATCTCTATTACTATTTGGGGGTCTATAGCAAACTCCTAACAACGTGACCGCTCCTTTCCTATTTCTAACCTCAGCCCATATTACCTCAGTGTGCAGATCCCCCTCGAAGTGCCTTTCCGCAGCCGTTAAATTATCCTTGATTAACAATGCCACCCCTCCACCTCTTTTACCAGCTTCCCTACACTTACTGAAACATCTATACCCCGGAACGTCCAACAACCATTCCTGTCCTTGTTCTACCCACGTCTCCGTAATGGCCACAACATCGTAGTCCCAAGTACCAATCCACACCCCAAGTTCATCTACCTTGTTGCGGATGCTCCTTGCATTGAAGTAGACACACTTCAACCCACCTTCCTGTCTACCGGTACCCACCCTTGACCCTGATACCTTCCCCAATACCTCACCACCCTCACTGACTTCTGGACTACAACTCCTTTTCCCACTCCCCTGACAAATTAGTTTAAACCCCCCTGAAGAGCCGTAACAAATTTCCCTCCTAGGATATTGGTGCCCCTCTGGTTCAAGTGCACCCCGTCCTGTTTGTACAGGTCCCACCTTCCCCAGAATGTGTTCCAATTAACCTCACCACAGATTGTGACATGAGGAGATGCTTTAATAATCATGCCAATGGTCATGTCATAAGAGACACATTTGGAGTGCTCACTGTTGCTATCAGGCCTGAAGGTCCAGTGGAGGTCACCAGGTCATTTCTAACAACACTCACTCCCCCACCCCGCATCCTTGGAAGTAAGATGCGGGTGGCCCAACAGATGCCTTTGTAATTTCCTTTTTTTGGAACATATTGCTTTACCTCAAGGGGCCAAAGCCTCTCTTCTGGTCTGGAACAACAGAAGTTCCATTTATCTTTATTTGGTTATGGGACGTGGGCATCACTGGCTGGGCCAGCATTTGTTGCCCATCCCTAATTGACCTTGAACACCGTGCCTTGCTAAGCCATTTCAGTCGGAACCACATTGCTGGGGGTCAAGAGTCACATGTAGACCAGACCGGGTAAGAACAGCAAATCTCCTTCCCCAAAGGACATTAGTGAACCAGGTGGGTTTTTATGACAATTGACAATGGTTTCACAGTCATCATTAGACATTTAGGCCACGATTCTCCCATCCGCGCCGGCCACTTTTCTGGCAGGTCTGGCCGAGAGACGCGCATCTGTGGCCTTGAACGGGGATTTGCGCGTGCGTGGGGAATGCATGCGCATCTCCCAGAGCCGGCGAGCAGTCGCCCGCCAGACCATGCTGGAAACTGGCGAGAAGGCAGGTAAGTAATTTAAATATGTTTCTAATCTATTTTAGATATGTAGATTAGTTAATTACCAGGTCCCGATTGAATCTCCCACCCATTCCGGCGGGGTTCAGACTAGCTCCACATGTTCAGGGAACTAGTGGGAGACCCAGCCGGAATGAAGGGGGGGCAATTGGGGCTCTCCACGGGGTCGGGCGGTGGCGGGGTGGTGCTCCCTGGACATGGGCACCCTGGCAGTGCCAGCATGTGCTCCCTGGCACTGCCCAAGGGGCACCTTGGCACTGCCCATCGGGTATTGGGCAGTGCTATGGGGGGGGCCTATTGTGGGCAGGGCCTAGGGACAATCGGTGGGGGTGAGGGGTTCCTACTGTCACTCTGCATTGGGATTGGTCTGGGATAGAGGGAGGCCAGCGATTGGGCTGGGCTGGGGGGGTGTGGTCTGTTGGGGGGGGCTGCCTCGGGGGGTGGGTCTGCCGGGGTGAGGTGGGTGGGGGGGATCGCCACTGCTGGGGGGTGGGGCCTGGGCATCAGGGTGCTCCAGGACGTGGGGGGGGGGGGGTTCAGAGCTGGCCCGGGAATCATTGTGGGGGCCGTGATCGGGCCGTGGGGGGTGCTGGAGGTGCATGACTGTGGGGGTCCCAGGCTGGCACAGAGCTCCAAAACTGTCATACTCTGGCGTGAATAGGCTCCGTCCCTTGGGTTTTTAATGAGATTCATGGCTGGGACCTCTTCAGTGCACAGAGTGCGGGGATTCAGATGAGAAGCTGAACTGACAGAACTGGAGCGATCTAAAACAGTTTTCCCGCCAATTCAGCATTTTTGGGGGAATCACCCCCAATTTCTGATTTATGTTGAATTCAGATTTCACCATCTGCCATGGTGGGATTCAAACCTGGGTCCTCAGAGCATTGCCCTGGATCTCTGGGTTACTAGGCCGGCGATAATACCAATCTGCCACAGCATCTCCCAGTTTCCCTCATGCAGCTAAGGTACACTATATCTCACCATGCGCCCTTCTGTTAACCATAGACAATGTTGTTCTGAGGCCGTGGCACGTGAAAATTGACTATATTGGAAACTGAGGTAGGGGTAGACTGTAGGCCCAGTTATGGTATATGGATATAACTCAGTTGCAACTTCCTATATAAAGTGAAGTCCTTGATGGCAAACTCTCACAAGCGCTGACAAGTACAGCTCTGCCTAGATTTCAGAGTCGGAGTCCCTGATGAATTGATGGGTACTCCCACTGTTGTCCTGCTATCGCTAGGGCGTCTGGCTATTTTTCTTCCAAATAGCTAAAATGTAACAGCAATTTCCTGCAGAAAACCTCCTGCGGCTTGTTTCTGAGTGATCGTGTTCAAACAAAATATAAATGATATCAGGCAAATAGTGGAAAAGGAGGGACAAAACAGCATTTCAACTCCAAATGGTGTAGGAGCAGCTATCAACTTAATTGGCAATGGCAAAAAAAGAAACAAAATAAAAATCACTTAAAAGAAAACAGAAATAAACTTATAACTGATGGTACCAACCTCGACACTGGACTTTTAAACTTATTTTCCATTCTGTGTGGGACAATTAAGGCCCAGGATGTATGATCCACATGGTTGAGGAAATGTTTGTTTAAAAAGGCAAGGAATGTGGAAATGATAAGAAAACAGGTTTTGATGGTATGGTGTAGTTTTATATTATTTGTATGCAACAAGTCAAAAGTCAGCCTCAGTTTCTGGACGCGGCAACAGAAAATGGAACAGGCAAAGTAATGGGTAAAGATCTGAGCTCTTCCCAATTTTCCAACTAGAAAATCGAGCTTGGAAATGACATTGATGTCTGGGGAGTTGCAGTTCCCACCTGGCTCCTGTGGAACGACAATGCCCAGAGTGCACCACAGCTACACAAATCACATGACAAGCAAGTAGCAAATGATTGGGGGTGATTGAGCTGTATTGGTCATACTTCATTCAATGATATGATCCCCATGGTGGAATCGTAAAGCAACATAATCAAATTTGCTATATGATCCCCAAATGAAGAAGTTACGATCAGGATTTCACTTTTTGCAGCTTTTATTTTAGCACTAATCAGAACCAATGCAAATTAAATACAAATTAACAGATGAATGATACTTCAGATAAAAAGATAAATTTCACTTTAAATAGTCAACACAGCAGAACTATGTCTCACACAGCCACAAGGACACACAAACACTTTGCGGGTATACTTCCCCATTTGCAGTTCCAAAATTCCCTTAATCAGCCTTTGGGCTGAATATTGCCCTCCTCGGCAGTGGATGAGACTCAGTCCATGCCCAGGCCACTACATTGAATAATATGCCAGTCCTCCAATTAGCAGTCTCTGGGCAGATGTCCACCCTGCAAAACCTCAGTAAGGTGGCCTGTCCACCCAGTGAGGCTCAAAGGGGCAGGGTGTCCGAGCTCTGATACTGTCGGACCTGCTGAGATTTTCCAGCATTTTCTGTTTTTGTTTCAGATTCCCGCATCCAAACTATTTTGCTTTTATATTTCTGTCCAAGCTCTGAGCTGGCAGGCTGTGACACAGAAGGAGGTCATGCTCCTAATTTAAAGGGACACCTAGTATGAGACAGTGTCAGATGCACGGAGTTGGAGTTATCCGGAAAGCAGGAGATTTTGATGGAGTGTAAAAGATTTGCAAGCATTGGTACAGGTGAGTTTGAAATTTGTATTCATTTTGACTATTTTCCCAGAGGGATAGTTTGGGCAGGGTGCGTTCTGTACCAAGAAAACTTCTGTTTCTCTCTTTAATTCCCTGGTGCTCCTCTCATACTGTTCATTTAATATGAAGCTACTAAAGGCAAATTCTAGCGTGAGATGTTTTTTGCAGACTGTTTGTGCAGAGCATCACTGTATATTCTACACACGATATCGTCTCTTATGAGTTCATAAGAGGACTGAATATGGACTTTTTTTAAAACCAGAATTTTCAATTTTGAGGCATTTGATTGTAATGATTCTTCGAGCTTCTGGTTAGTGGTGTTAAAATGTGTCTGTCCATGATGACATGATGGCAGTCCAAAGATGTGCGGGTTCGGTGGATTGGCCATGTTAAATTTCCCCTTAGTGTCAAGGGGACTAGCTAGGTTAAATGCATGGGGTTATGGGGATAAGGCCTGGGTAGAATTGTGGTCAGTGCAGACTCGATGGGCCGAATGGCCTCCTTCTGCACTGTAGGATTCTATTGTTCTATGAAATTTTTTTATGCAGGCGCGTATCTGTTAAATGATTTCAAAATAGTACCTCAGGTTTCTCTAGGAGTTCTTCCCCTTGAAAGATGAAGGATTCGGATTTTTCGACCACCTCCGGCCCACTAAGTTTAACAGTGTGTGCGCTTGTACTTTCTTTGATTTATTGGAGAGACTGGCAAGACATTATACATGCCATTACTTTTCAAGCCTTTTCCAATTGTTGGCGATATTCTCATCAAAGTTGAGTAGGTCGATGTGCCAAAGTCCTTGTGCCATTTCAGCTAGCTCCTGACACCATGTAAAGTTGCTGGATTGTGTAAGAATAATGACAAAGGACTACAACTGAAATAGTTTACGCACCATGCTTGTAGCTGCACTGGTGAGAACTCCTGTGTACAGGTCATGGCAGTATATACATGAATACACATTCTACAAGAAGTAAAGAGTTGATAGATTAATTTGACTGCATTTTGTATCGGCCTTCACTTTGGAAGGGAAGAATAAAGAAAAATGACAATCACCAGGGTAGCGCTGCTCAGCAAATGTTTGGAGCTGCGGTCTGACAATTCCTTGGGTTCAAATGGACTTCATCCTCAGATCCTCAAAGAAGTGTTTCGTGAGATAGTTGAAGCATAGTTTTAATTTTCCAAAATTCCCTGGATTTTGTGAAGGTGCCATTAGATTGGACATTAGCAAAAAATAATTCCTTTATTCAAGAAAGGCAAGAGGCAGAAAGATAGAAACTACCGAGAATTAGCTGAACCCCTGTCATTTGACAGGTTTCTGAGAAAACCCAGTGAGCTTTATGGCATCACATAAGGTCAGAGGGAAAATGTTAGAAAGCATTACAAGGGAGGAAGTGTTAGGTTTGTTAGAGAATATAAAGACTGGCAAATCCCCACGGCCTGATGGAATCTATCCAAGGCTGCTCAGGGAGACGAGAGATGAAATCGCTGGGCCTCTGACACAAATCTTTGTCTCGTCACTGGACACAGGTGCATCCCACCATCAGGCTCACCATAGACTACTCTCCGGAATCAGTTGCATTCTTGGACACACGCATCTCCATTAAGGACGGTCACCTCAGCACCTCATTGTACCGCAAGCCCACGGATAACCTCACGATGCTCCACTTCTCCAGCTTCCACCCTAAACATGTTAAAGAAGCCATCCCCTACGGACAAGCCCTCCGTATACACAGGATCTGCTCGGATGAGGAGGATCGCAACAGACACCTCCAGACGCTGAAAGATGCCCTCATAAGAACAGGATATGGCGCTAGACTCATTGATCAACAGTTCCAACGCGCCACAGCGAAAAACCGCACTGACCTCCTCAGAAGACAAACACGGGACACAATGGACAGAGTACCCTTCGTTGTCCAGTACTTCCCCGGAGCGGAGAAGCTACGGCATCTCCTCCGGAGCCTTCAACATGTCATTGATGAAGACGAACATCTCGCCAAGGCCATCCCCACACCCCTACTTCTTGCCTTCAAACAACCGCACAACCTCAAACAGACCATTGTCCGCAGCAAACTACCCAGTCTTCAGGAGAACAGTGACCATGACACCACACAACCCTGCCACAGCAACCTCTGCAAGACGTGCCGGATCATCGACACAGATGCCATCATCTCACGTGAGAACACCATCCACCAGGTACACGGTACATACTCTTGCAACTCGGCCAACGTTGTCTACCTGATTCGCTGCAAGAAAGGATGTCCCGAGGCATGGTACATTGGGGAAACTATCCAGACGCTGCGACAACGGATGAATGAACACCGCTCGACAATCACCAGGCAAGACTGTTCTCTTCCTGTTGGGGAGCACTTCAGCGGTCACGGGCATTCGGCCTCTGATATTCGGGTAAGCGTTCTCCAAGGCGGCCTTCGCGACACACGACAGCGCAGAGTCACTGAGCAGAAACTGATAGCCAAGTTCCGCACACACGAGGACGGCCTCAACCGGGATATTGGGTTCATGTCACACTATTTGTAACTCCCACAGTTGCGTGGACCTGCAGAGTTTCACTGGCTGTCTTGTCTGGAGACAATACACATCTTTTTAGCCTGTCTTGATGCTCTCTCCACTCACATTGTTTCGTTTCTTAAAGACTTGATTAGTTGTAAGTATTCGCATTCCAACCATTATTCATGTAAATTGAGTCTGTGTCTTTATATGCTCTGTTTGTGAACAGAATTCCCACTCACCTGAAGAAGGGGCTTAGAGCTCCGAAAGCTTGTGTGGCTTTTGCTACCAAATAAACCTGTTGGACTTTAACCTGGTGTTGTTAAACTTCTCACAGGTGAGGTCCCAGAGGATTGGAGGTTAGCTAATGTGGTCCCGTTATTTAAGAAGGGTAGGAAGGATAACCCGGGTAATTATAGGCCGGTGAGCTTGACGTCCGTGGTAGGGAAGTTGTTGGAGAGGATTCTTAGAGATAGGATGTACACGCAGTTAGAAAGGAATAAACTCACTAACGATAGTCAGCATGGTTTTGTGAGAGGGAGGTCTTGCCTCACTAACCTGGTGGAGTTTTTTGAAGAAGTGACTAGAATGGTTGACGAGGAAAGGGCCGTGGATGTTGTCTATATGGACTTTAGTAAAGTGTTTGACAAAGTACCTCATGGTACATTGGTGCAAAAGGTTGGATTTCATGGGATAAAGGGGGAGGTGGCTAGATGGGTGGAGAACTGGCTTGGTCACAGAAGACAGAGGGTGGTAGTGGAAGGGTCTTTTTCCGGCTGGAGGCCTGTGACTAGTAGTGTTCCGCAGGGCTCTGTATTGGGACCTCTGCCGTTTGTGATTTATATAAACGATCTGGAAGAAAGTGTAACTGGGGTGATCAGTAAGTTTGCAGATGACACGAAATTGGCAGGACTTGCAGATAGTGAGGAACATTGTCAGAGGCTACAGATGGATATAGATAGGTTGGAAATTTGGGCAAAGAAATGGCAGATGGAGTTCAATCCAGATAAATGCGAAGTGATGCATTTTGGTAGAGCTAATGTAGGGGGGAGCTGTACGATAAATGGCAGAACCATAAAGGGTGTAGATACGCAGAGGGACCTGGGTGTGCAAGTCCACAGACCCTTGAAGGTGACGTCACAGGTGGAGAAGGTGGTGAAGAAGGCATATGGCATGCTTGCCTTTATAGGACGGGGCATAGATTATAAAAGTTGGGGTCTGATGTTGCAGATGGAAAGAACGTTGGTTTGGCCGCATTTGGAATACTGCGTCCAGTTCTGGTCGCCACACTACCAGAAGGACGTGGAGGCTTTAGAGAGAGTGCAGAGGAAGTTTACCAGGATGTTGCCTGGTATGGAGGGGCTTAGTTATGAGGAGAGATTGGGGTTGTTCTCACTGGAAAGACGGAGGATGAGGGGAGACCTAATAGAGGTGTATAAAATTATGAAAGCCATAGATAGGGTGAACGGTGGGAAGCTTTTTCCCAGGTCGGTGGTGACGTTCACGAGTGGTCATAGGTTCAAGGTGAGGGGGCGGAAGTTTAACACGGATATCAGAAGGACGTATTTTACACAGAGGGTAGTGGGGGCCTGGAATGTGCTGCCAGGCAAGGTGGTGGAGGTGGGCACACTGGGAACGTTTAAGACTTATCTAGATGGCCACATGAATGGAGTGGGAATGGAGGGATACAAAAGAATGGTCTAGTTTGGACCAGGGAGCAGCGTGGGCTTGGAGGGCCGAAGGGCCTGTTCCTGTGCTGTATTGTTCTTTGTTCTTTTGTTTTGTTCAAATAGTGCAGTGGACCGGGAGAATCCCAGCCATTATGCTTCAGTTGTACAGGACACTGGTGAGGCCACATCTGGAGTACTGTGTACAGTATTGGTCTCCAATTTTAAGGAAGGATGTAATTGCATTAGAAACAACATTGAGAAGATTTATTAAATTAGTACCTGGAATGCATGGGTTGTCTAATGAGGAACGTCTGGACAGGCTATCCATGGGAGTTTAGAAGAGTAAGGGGTGATTTGATTGAAATATATAAGATCATGAAGGATCTTGACAGAGCAGATTTTGTGGGAGTATCTAGAAATAGGGAACATTGTTTAAAAATAAGTTGTCACACATTTAAAACATGAGGAGATGAAGAGAAATCTGTTCCCTCAGATGTTGATGATTCTTTAGAAATTTATTCCTCAAAAGGCAATGGAAGAAGAATCTTTGAATATGATGAAGCCGGAGGTGCATAGATCCTTAATAAACTACGGGATGAAAGGTTATTGGAGGCAAGTAGGAGGTTCAAATCAGATCAGCCACAATCTTATTGAATGGTGGAACAGGCTCAGGTGGCTGAGTGGCCTACTCCTGCTCATAATGTGTGTGTTTGCAAACCCAATGAAAAAGCAGGCAATAAAGGGATTCTCACCAGCTAGAAATATAACAGGGTTTATGGGCATGGTCAACCAACTAGGCAAATTCCTGCCTCACTTAGCCCAGATAAATGAACCTCTCAGTCATCTTTTATGATTGAACCAGGTATGCTGCTAGACTGCATTGTGACACTATGATCCTTAACTTCCCACAATTGTGGTATTTGCAATGGGATTGTGAGCAATGCTATTCCAGGTCCAAAGTTATGGCAAACAAAGACCCATTGACTACGTATCCATGGCATTAGCCAACACTGAACAGCACTATGTTGTTATCAAAAATGAAGCCCTTACAGTGACTTGAGTATGTGAGAAATTCTCTGATTACGTACTGCGCTTGCACTTTAAGAGTAAGACCAATCACAATTAGTAATGTTGTTGAACATTAATAAAATCACAATGATGCCACCCAGGATTCAGCGATTCCAACTTTGACTCATGTGATACAATGGGGTACATACATGATAAATATCAACCTACAGCCAACAGATTGTCCAGGATGTCAACATATCAACAATTGTATCTGTTGGAAATAACATTGTTAAGCCAATTACATTGTTAAAGACAAGTGACAAACATTGGCTCAGCTCGACTTGAACATAGTCGGGGGTGTTGATGGCGTAGTGGAATTGTCACTGGATTAGTATTCCGGAGACTCGAGGGACCTGGATTCAAATTCTATCATGACAGGTAGTGTAATTTGAATTCCATTTAAAAAAATGTTATTTTAATTTGTCCTCCAGTTTGTTTAATTGGTTTACCCATAAGACTATAAATGCACAGAGCTGGAACAGTTGGGGTGAAAGCGAACAGAATGAGTCGGCCACTCTGCTAAGCTGTTGGAGAATAAACATGCTTAAAATAAAAGACAAGCTTCAAAATTATTTCATCACCATGTACTATTATTGGAGGTGACATGGTAACATAGGATTAACATTAAGCTTTGGTGATTCACTGATTAAAAGCAAATTTCTTGTCTCCATCTTCTGAAGGAAAAAGAAAATACTGCTTCTGGCAGCTTGAGTTACACGATGGCAGGACAACGCAAAATATCACGCCTTGACTATCCACCAATTTTCTCAGAGGCAAAACCATATGGGCAATGGAAAACAGAGGTTGACATGGGAGCATGAGTTACATCATTATCCCGAAAGAAGCATGGCATGGCTTTGGCTTTGTCATTTCCTGAAAATAATAAGATTAGGAATAGAGTATTTTCAGAATGGAACAAGGATGATTTGAATAATAAAGAGGGTTTGGGCCTGGTGTTACAGTTTTTGAACAAACTGAACAAAAAGGATGATTTATTCGAAGCATATGAAGCATGGTCAACCTTTGATAGATTTCAGAAACCAGATGATCAGTCCATGGAGGAATATATCATGTACTTTGACAGATAGTATGAGACAGAAAAGCTTTGAACTTGAAATCCCAAATGTATTGGCATTTAAGTTACCTGATTGTGCATGCATTTCTCATATCATTAGATTGTTAGTATTGATAGGAATTCAGTTCCAAAGTAAAGACTCTCTTTTGGACCAAATGACTGCTATCCTAAAATTATTTCCAGGAAAACAGTCATTTCCAGAAACTTTCCTATCAAATACGGGCAACTCTATGATAAAGGAAAGGAGTCTAGGAGAATTCAGTTTAGAGATCAACAAAATATTAAATATAAATTTCAGTATAAAGGTGGGGTTATCGATAGACAGTTTGAAGATGGTTGTATTTTTAATCAGTTGGAGAGTCAAGATGAAAGGTTTATTTGGAATGGCAATCGCAAATGCTTAAACTCGAAAAGTGTATGTAGAACAGTTAATCAATGTTGTAACTCTGATTCCAAATACCATTATACAATGCATTGCTCACAGTGAAAGAATCAAGTTTTTTAAATAATGCATGTAACAAGGTTGAAAATGATGATGGGGACTGCCACTAAGAAATTGCGTTATTCACTGAGAGTTTGAAACCATTGATAAGTATTCTGATAGCTGATTCATTCAACTGTGCAGTTTTAGATAGTGGTTGTACTTCCACAGTGTGTAGGGTAGACTGGATTAACTGCTACCTGGGGTCTTTTGATGAGGTAGATTGGGGGTCAAAGAGTATGAAAGCTCAACAAGCATCAAGTTTGAAGATGATAGAAAGCTAATGTCTTCCAAAAGGGAAGTCCTGCCTTGCAGCATAGCTGGGATCAGCTTTTTTATCAGTACAGTTGTGGTTTTTGTGACAAACCTCTATTGTTAAACAGGTCTTTGATGAAAAAAATACAGATGATGCTAAACATGAAGAACGACAGATCGATCATGTTCAGAAAGAAAGCATAAAAGCAAATTACTCCGGATGGTGGAATCTGAAACCAAAAGAGAAAATGCTGGAAAATCTCAGCAGGTCTGGCAGCATCTGTAAGGAGAGAAAAGAGCTGATCTTTCAAGTCCAGATGACCCTTTGTCAAAGCTTTGACAAAGGATTGTCTAGACTCGAAACATCAGCTCTTTTCTCTCCTTACAGATGCTGCCAGACCTGCTGAGATTTTCCAGCATTTTCTCTTATGTTCAGGAAGACTGTAGATTTACATTTTACTCAGCCAGGCCATTACAGACTGTCATTCAGGAAGCCAGAAATTTCTCATCATTTACACATGGCCTTGCTAATATTGTCACCTCCAAAATGGACTAAAATTTACCAACAAGTACTTTAATTCTTTCCCAAAATCACATGGATTTGTACACACTCCCCAAAATGCCCACAGTCTAGAGGAGAAGCTGAGCAAGGAATATGCATTGTCATAAACTTCTTGAACAAGAATGATGATGTGGAGCTCACTCTGCTTAGCTATTGTTGATCACTGTTACATAATTTGTTTGCATCCTGTGAGCTTCTGATGGGCTGCAAGCCAAAGACCCAAATTCCATTCTTGCCAAAAACCTTCCAACCAAACGTCACGATGAGTTAGGAAGAAAAAACAAGCCTATCAAGTGTGTTAAGCTCAATTCTTGGAAGAGGAGAGAGGGTATGGATCAGAGACCAGAACCATGCAGGAACAGCAATCGAGAAACTACAGCAACCTAAATCATATTTGGTCAAGATTCATTACTCAGAGGAACAATCTGCCATAATCTCAATGGACAGAACACCGTTAGTAGCATGGGAAGAGTATTCTGAACCTGTCAGTACAGCACGGTGGCACAGTGCTACCTCACAGCACAAGGGACCTGGGTTCAATTCAGGCCTTGGGTGACTGTGTGGAGTTTGCATATTATCTCCGTATCTGCGTGGGTTTTACTTGGGTGCTTCGGTTTCCTCCCACAGTCCAAAGATGTGCAGGTTAGGTGGATTGGCCATGCTAACTTAGCCCTTAGGGCCCTCGGATTAGCAGGGTAAATATATGGGGTTATGGGGAAAGGACCTGGGTAGGATACTCAGTCGGAGGTTCAGTACAGACTTGATGGGCTTAATGGCCTCTTTCTGCACTGAAGGGATTCTATGATTCTATGAACCTCAAGACAGCATCACACTTATTGAACCACAAATGAAGGAAACCAGGAATGGCAACCACCTGGAACTGACCTCAGAGCTACAAGATTCCCATCAAATTCAGAAGGTGCTCCACACCAGTCCAGGCAGACTGGTGAAACCACAAACGAGACTTTCCTTTTATGAGCAGAGACTTTGGGGAGAGATGTAGGTGAATGTGTATATAATACAATGGAGATAAAGACTCAGGTGTAGATGTGGAGTAATGGGTTAACTCTAATGATAGCTACTGAACGCGTGTATAAGGAGATATGTCACAGAGATATCTCTCACTGAGAGAAGATAACTGAGAAGTATCTTAGAAAGTAGTCCCAGTTTGTTCTTGGTTTTGTTCAACCTTTGTAAACAGAGAGTATGTAACTGAATGTGTTTTCAACAAAAGACCATTGTCTTCAGCAAGATCTCTTCTCGATAAGAGGTTCAAAAATTCTGGGGTAAAACTATAATAACAGAATATGAACCAGTATCCAAGAAAATTATAATTGATCCCTTTACAATTGATGCAAACACTTAAATGTTCTTATCAAATATTCTAAAAAAATGACTAAAGCTTCCACAGATATTTTGAAGAAAATATAAATTTTCCTACACTGCTTCCGGGTTAAAGGTCACCAAGACAATGAAGTCAAGTTCAGTACAAGCAGATTTGTTTCTACATCGCTGAACTGCAAATAGAAGATCTTTGTATTTAGTAATGATCTGTATAATGAGCAATAAAAGACCTCACAATTTAACATGGTTAAATAGCAATTCTGGTTTTCATTATTTGCTCCTAATTGATACAACATGATAATAAAAATTACAAAAACCTATACTATTTTGTACACATTGCCTCACAGCTCCCCACAAAGTCTCTTCCCTTAAAGAGAAAGTCTACCTGTTGGGAGTCTTCCTTCAGCTGTCTTCCTGAACCGGTGCAGAACATCTTTTGAGTTAGATGGGAATCCTGTTGCTCTGAATTCAGTTAGTGAGGGTTGTCATTCATGGTTTTCTTCATTTGTGGTTCAGTTGGTGTGATGCTTTCTTGAGTGGAACTCTGCTCATAATGCTAATGGTGTCCTGTCCATTCAGATTAGGGCAGATCTGTTTATTTGAATTATGCCTAAACGTGTCTTGACCAGATAGAATCTTAGTTACTGTAGCTTCATGATTCCCATTCCTGCACAATCCTGGTCTGATCCATACCCTCTCTCCTCTTCCAAGAATTGGAAGGTCTTGAGCCTCGTGTTTAATGCAAGGGCTTGACTTGCTCAGTAGGCTTCTTCCATCTTCCCATCTTGATGATGGTCTTCTACCTCTGTTGAAAAGAGTACAAATCTCTGGCCACTATGCAGACTGATGTGCCCTGGCTTGGCACTTGGTTATGCCAAAAAGCCCTTGGTGGATCTTCCAGAGGTGTTTGTGCTACCACCACTTGTGCATCACATACCAATAGGTCTTCTCTGGAATGCTTTTAACATGATTAGACATGTTGAATTTTTAATACTGGTAGACTTTTGCTATACTTACTAATTTTTACACAGTTAATTATTTTAAGGTACTTTATTAGGATGAAAAAATGTGGTGCAATCTTACCAGCCATTTACGCCACACTCTCGCAGCAACGAGGTGGAAGAATTTGGCACCCAGCCAAATCTTCATTCTCTGCAGCAGGATGGAAAAATGCCGCCGGCGTGAATGGTCGTAATATTCCAGCTTGTGATTTTCAAGTCCTATGTGAAATTTATCTGTTCAATGATAATTTTAGAGCACTCGTGTGTGTGTGTGTGTGTGTGTGTGTGTGTGTGTGTGTGTGTGTGTGTGTGTGTGTGTGTGTGTGTGAAATATATAAAACTAAACCAAGTATTAGATTTAACGTATAAGATCTCAAATTCACAGTTTATAATTTACATTCCAATTCTAGGAACAAATTGAAATGTTAAGCAAGGATTGAAGGCAAATACAATCAATGGAGTGAATGATGCGTGAGACATTATCACATCATTGGAGACTTATTTGTAATAGTGTAGATTAGCTTGTTGCAAGTGCTGCGAGTTGAAAGACATTGGTTCGTGGAGTGTAATAAAGATAGTCTACGACTGTCCCACTCTCCAAAGTATAAAATTGGAAAGTGAACAAAGTCAAATTTTGTTCCCTCCCAGAACTCTTATGCTCCCTATTTACAGCACTGTTGCAAGTGTCTATATAATTGAGAAGAGGAAATTAATTGATGTGCATTATAAAATTTTACTTCCACCCAGAATAAAAATGTCCTAATTTTGCGTCAACCTCTGAGCTGTTCATAAGCCTTGCCTGTACCTGTACTGATACTTTTAAATCTTCCCATGAATAAAGTCAATTAATTGTTATGAGCCAGGTCAGTGGTTTATGGAGTCTGCCTGGATCATAAGCTTTGCACCTTGAATTTGGTGATGGTAAGCATGATATATTTAATCTCAGGTATGATTCAAATGACCCACTAGGGAGCCTTTATCAAATAAAGGTTATTTAAGAATATAGTTAACATGTATGGAAAGAAAATTAGTATTAACTTTCATCAATTACAAACAAAAACAAAACAACACAATAATATATAACCCTTAGCAAAGATATCTAAGATGTTCCAATCAAACCAATTCCATAAAACAAAAATCCTTTAAAGAAACATAGAATATAGAACATTAGAGCGCAGTACAGGCCCTTCGGCCCTTGATGTTGCGCCGACCTGTGAAACCAATCTAAAGCCCATCTAACCTACACTATTCCAATATCATCCATTTGTTTATCCAATGACCATTTAAATGCCCTTAATGTTGGCGAGTCCACTACTGTTGCAGGCAGGGCATTCCACGCCCTAAGTACTCTCTGAGTAAAGAATCTACCTCTGACATCTGTCCTTTATCTATCACCCCTCAATTTAAAGCTATGTCCCCTCGTGCTAGCCATCACCATCCGAGGAAAAAGGCTCTCACTGTCCACCCTATCTAATCCTCTGATCATCTTATATACCTCTATTAAGTCACCTCTTAACCTTCTTCTCTCTAACGAAAACAGCCTCAAGTCCCTCAACCTTTCCTCATAAGACCTTCCCACCATACCAGGCAACATCCTGGTAAATCTCCTCTGCACCCTTGCCAATGCTTCCACATCCTTCCTATAATGTGGCGACCAGAACTGTACACAATACTCCAAATGCGGCTGCACCAGAGTTTTGTACAGCTGCAACATGACCTCATGGCTCCAAAACTCAATCCCTCTACCAATAAAAGCTAACACTCAGTACGCCTTCTTAACAACACTATCAACCTGGGTGCCAACTTTCAGGGATCTATGCACATGGACACCGAGATCTCTCTGCTCATCCACACTACCAAGTATCTTACCATTAGCCCAGTACTCTGTATTCCTGTTACTCCTTCCAAAGTGAATCACCTCCCACTTTTCCACATTAAACTCCATTTGCCACCTCTCAGCCCAGCTCTGCAGCTTATCTATGTCCCTCTGTAACCTGAAACATTCTTCCGCACTGTCCACAACTCCACCGACTTTAGTGTCATCCGCAAATTTACTAACCCATCCTCCTACACCCTCATCCAGGTCATTTATAAAAATGACAAACAGCAGTGGCCCCAAAACAGATCCTTGCGGTACACCACTAATAACTGAACTCCAGGGTGAACATTTCCCATCAACCACCACCCTCTGCCTTCTTACAGCTAGCCAATTTCTGATCCAAACCGCTAAATCACCCTCAATCTTTTCCACAGGTTTAACACAGTAAAGACTAATGTTCACGTGATACTGGAACTGAATCCTTTGGATGAATGCTGCAGTTCTCCTGATGAAATCAGAACAGCTTCCCAGAATACCAGGGAGAGGCTCTGGTCAAACCACCAACAGCAAATTTTCTACTCCAGGAAGGCTTTCAGCTCGCCAGCAGAATTCCTAAAACCAGGGAGAGAGACACTGCTTTCAGTCAGATGTCCACTCCCTTCTAAACTAAAACCTGCAGCTCAGAACTGAAAATGAAAGAACTCCTGTCACATGACCTGCAAACATGCTTCTTCCTGACAATGCAAGGTCATAAAACAACCCAGAGTAAAAATAAACAAACCCCATTTAAACCACTGAAGGAGCAATACAAGGCTCCTGGTAGGTAACCCTGTGTCATAATGAGAGCTGAGAGCCACAGAAAACATGATTTTTAAAAGTCTTAAAAGGTACACTAACATCGCATAATTGAATACTTCAAAAAAGGTTTTATTTATTAGTGTCACAGTAAGTTAATTTTTGTTTGAAAGTCTCAGCCAGACTTGACATCAGTCATTTTAAAATCTTTTTCCAGTTTTAAAAAATTTTATAAGTTAAGTTACTGTGAAAATTCCCTGAAGTCACATTTCAAAGAGATTGTGAGGAGGAGTTTAATTTAACTGGCATTTGACAAATAAACAGAAAATAAATTAATAAATAGAAAGCAACCTTTTTCTAACCTCTTCATTAAGGTTTGTTAAGATGTTTTTGGAACTGAGAGGCACTAAAAATGGCAAATATTCAATTGACTTTGTCTCCAGGGTCTGTAACTGTTTTATGAACTTCCTCAGTAAATTTATGAAACTGAATAATTTGAACTGCATGAATACTTCTCAGTAAAGTAGATGCCAAGATTACATCTGCATATAAAAATCATCAAACTGAATCTTTTTTTCAAGATAGCTGCAATGCCACATAGTGCTCTGAATGGATGTATATATTTAAATGTGTTTATTTGTATTTGTAATTGTCTATGCTAATTCAAAGGATGGATGTCATTATGTTAATGATTGAAACATTTTTCATTTCGTGACTTTAGCGTCTGCATCAGAAGGGAAGATTAGGAGGTTAGTTGGAAAGTAAAGTTTCAATCTAATCACCGCTGACTGTAACATAAACCATCAACAAAAGCAAAAAGATGTTGAAGATCTGATTTAAAAACAGGAACGCTGGAAATATCCAGCAGATCAGATAGCACCTTTGGAGAAATAAACAGAGTTAACAGCTTGGATTTTCCAGTCCCTACAGTAGTGGACATCATGACAAAAATCAAGTGACTTTTCATCACTGTAATGGAACCAAGACATTTCACACACACATGCAATTCTCATGGCTACTTAATAAAATTTTAGAAACTGGACAAAGATTTTAAAATGACTGAAGTCGTCAGGCTGAGACTTTCAAACAAAAATGAACTTACTGGCAGAATCAAAGAAGCTGAAACCTCAATACTTCTGATGAGACGCTTTGATGCTAACAACTCTGTGAGCTTTAGAAACCAAATTCAAAATGAATTATGCGAAGACAATCTACCTTTCCTAAACTAGGCCTGGCTAATGGGGAGTATGGGGGGAATTTTTCCGTCCAGCCCGCCATGGGAATCATAGGCATGGACCATGCAAAGGTCTGTTGGCCTCGGGCGGGATTTTCCGGTTTTGGGATGAACATGGCTGGAAAATCCCACCCTACTAGTCTGAAGGTGTTGGGGCCAGTTAATTAGATCTTTGCAAGGTGAAGAGAGGGGAACTAGTTGATGAGGAAAGGTGACATACTCATCACACGGTCACCCATTGCTCTTGGTAGCCCCCTCCATGGGTCAAAGACTGTCTGATTAGGGAGGCCACCTAATCCCTCACCAGCTTTGAGCCATCTGCGAGGCCACTAAAGTTTATCTGATGATTTTCCCACGTGGCAGCTGGTCATCCCACACCCTGATTAAAAATTCTAACATTAATCGGAAGAGGTCTTTAATTGAACACTTAAATAGCTCATTTGGCGGAAGGATCATCCACCACCTTCCCCATTGCTGGCAAGGTAGCATGGCAGTGGGATATGATGAGTGCTTGATTCCCCTGCCTTCCCTCACCAATTTATGCCATTTCTCCAACTCCCAGTCCATCCCCAGAGGGCTGACAAAATTCAACCCATGAGGATGCACGAATGACAGAAACATTTAATTAGTGCAGTGCAGAACAACTGGAAGCAATTGAGGGACAATTCATGACCAAGCACAGAAAGGTAAAAGGCCACATAAGACCACTTCCATTCTGCGAGGCAGACAAAGATTGTTAACAGCCTGCCACCACACTTATTCCTTTAACTAATAGCATTAAATTAGGTAATAGAAGGTAAACAGCTTAAATGGCTAGCAAGGGGAAAGATCCGGGGAATCTATGATGCACAGAACCATAGGCTAGAATCTTCCCAAAAATGCATAGTGTGCTGGATCAGGCAAGACAAGTTGTGTGAAACACTCTGGTTTCTCAGATGCATTTTCTCACCTGATTAAACGGCACTCTGCAATTTCAGAGTGCTGGCAAGGATCACACAGTCAGCTGGAGGAGCGGGGCCAAAACGCACCGGCAAAGCAGGAATTCTAAAATCGGGGTGCTGTTGTTTAAAAACACTCCGATCTCAAAGTTAAATTAAAGGCCCCCTTCCCCCTCAGACTTCAGGAGTTCCCCTGTCTCCCCATCAACATCTGGACCCCTCCACGGACATCAGGACTTCCCAGAGGTCAAAGAGAGTACTCCCAACGTTTGCACTCATTAGTGAAATGCTCCCACAGCTCAAAAGATCTTGGCACAACCCCCCCCCCCCCCCACCTCACACACCACTCAATCATCAGGGTGACCCAACCCCGCTCATTCAGTAGCACTGCCCCAACTCCTTCACTGGCAAGCTCCATCCCCTCACAGTCTCTCGCACCCAACCCCCCTTCACAGTATCTGGCTCCTTCCCACCCCGATCTATGCTCATCACCCCCATCAACCATAAGAGGAACCCCCACCTCCACAATCAGCTCCCCAGAGACCAATCCCTGGCATTGTGAATCCGGCAGTGCCAAATTGGCAATGCAAGCATGTCAGAGGGCAGTGTCAGTTCCTGTCTATGTCCCTCGCCACCCGAGACCGATACTCACTTCCTCACTCGTGACATAGTCATTATGACTAGATTTTGTTTTGTTTTCAAAATCAGTAGTTTTGATTTGATTTGATTTATTATTGTCACATATATTATGTACAATGAAAAATTTTGTTTCTTGCGCACTATACAGACAAAGCATACTGTACATAGAGAAGGAAAGGAGAGAGTGCAAAATGTAGTGTTACAATCATAGCTAAAGCGTAGAGAAAGATCAATTTAATACGAGATAGGTCCATTCAAAAGTCTGATGGCAGCAGGGAATAAGCTGTCCTTGAGTTGGTTGATACGTGAACTCAGAGTTTTGTATCTTTTTCCCGATGGAAGAAGGTGGAAGAGAATATGTCTGAGGTGTGTTGTGTTCTCAATTATGCTGGCTGCTTCTCCGAGGCAGCAAGAAGTGTGAACAGAGTCAATGTATGAGAGAGTGGTTTGCGTGATGGACTAGGCTTCGTTCACAACCCTTTGTAGTGTTTTGCGGTCTTGGTCAGAGCAGGAGCCATACCAAGCTGTGATACATCCCGAAGGAATGCTTTCTATGCATCTGTAAAAGTTGATGAGAATCGTAGCAGAAATGCCAAATTTCTTTCGTCTCCTGAGAAAGTAGAATCATTGGTGGGCTTTCTTAACTATAGCATCGGCATGCAGGGACCAGGATAGGTTGTTGGTGATCTGGACACCTGGAAACCTGAAGCTCTTGACCATTTTCACTTTGTCCCAGTTGATGTAGACAGGGGCATGTTCTCCACTACGCTTCCTGAAATCGATAACTATCTCCTTCGTTTTGTTGACATTGAGGTAGAGATTATTGTCATTGCATCAGTTCACCAGATTCTCTATCTTTTGTGATTCACACCGGTGTGACATCATGCCACTGTGGGGGGAGGGGTGGGGGGGGGAGATTGAATGTGGCTGATGCTATGGCAAAAAGTGGTTTAATGACGTTAAAGTATATTCAAAATCTTGCAAATCAGGTTCATGCCCTTTGGGCCTGCTAAATCTCACCCATAGTGTGAAATAAAATGGCTGCACTTTATTTCAACATAATACTGACAGTCCATGTTTGGTAGTCATATTAAAATCAACAGCTGATTGGATGATGTGTATTGTATCTTACAAAGATGGACGACCATGAAATAGATTAACGAATGAATGGTTTATTAAGGTAAGCAACAATGCACTGAGACTCAGTCACACTCTCCCCACTCCATCACCCCCTTTCTGTCCTTTCTATAGCCTGGACTAATGGTATGTTTCCACCCAGTTGAGTACCCAAGTAATGTACAATTCTGTAACTAAATACTTATTAAAGTGTGTAAAGGTTGCAACCAGTTCCATCCTTCATCAACTGATATTCTGAAGTATAAAATGGTGGAAAAGGACTATTATCAAAGGTGGTGGTTGGAAGCTCTGAAACCATTTGAGACAGAACACTACTGGTCGCCATTTTGGAAAGCAGCTGAAAAAAGTATAATCTGTTGGAATATGATTATCCTCTGATCTTAACAGGGAATGAATCATATGATCAGTAAAGAAAGAAGTGGAGATGTGAACAAAGGTTCCGTCCTAACAAAAAGGATATTTTTGCTTTGTCCAAGAAGTTATATCAGATATAAAGTGTTTTGTGATACTACTGGCAATGGGGAGGTGGAGCTGGCCAGCCTGAGAGGACTCTCTCCTCAGCTCTGCGGCATTAACGGATATCTTCACATCCTCTTTGACCACAGGCGAGGTTCCAGAGGAGCGGAGGATAGGCCAATGTTGTTCCTTTTTTTAAGAAGGGAAGCAAGGATAATCCAGCAAATTATAGGCCAGTGAGCCTGACATCAGTGGTGGGGAAGCTTTTGAAGAAGATACTGAAGGACAGGATATATGCACATTTGGAGGAAAAATACTAGTTAGTGATAAACTGCATGGTTTTGAATGGGGAAGGTCATGTCTCACCAACTAGATTGAGTTTTTTGAAGAGGTGACAAAGATAATTGATTAAGGAGGGCTGCGGATGTAGTTTATATGAATTTCAGTAAGGCATTCGACAAGGTCCCATATGGCAGACTGGTACCAAAAACTATAATCACATGGGATTCGGGGTGGGCTGGCTAGATGGATACAGAGCTGGCTTGGTTATCAAAGTAAGAGTTTTAACAACACCAGGTTAAAGTCCAACAGGTTTATTTGGTAGCAAATACCATTAGCTTTCGGAGCGCTGCTCCTTCGTCAGATGGAGTGGAAATGTGCTCTCAAACAGGGCACAGAGACACAAAAATCAAGTTACAGAATACTGATTAGAATGCGAATCCCTACAACCAACCAGATCTTAAAGATACAGACAATGTGGGTGGAGGGAGCATTAAGCACAGGTTAAAGAGATGTGTATTGTCTCCAGACAGGACAGCCTGCAAGTCCAGGGGGCAAGCTGTGGGGGTTACTGATAATGTGACATAAATCCAACATCCCGGTTTAGGCCGTCCTCATGTGTGCGGAACTTGGCTATCAGTTTCTGCTCAGCGACTCTGCGCTGTCGTGAGTCGTGAAGGCCGCCTTGGAGAACGCTTACCTGAAGATCAGAGACTGAATGCCCGTGACTGCTGAAGTGCTCTCCAACAGAAAGAGAACAGTCTTGCCTGGTGATTGTCGAGCGGTGTTCATTCATCCGTTGTCGTTGAATGAACACCACTCGACAATCACCAGGCAAGACTGATAGCCAAGTTCCGCACACATGAGGATGGCCTAAACCGGGATGTTGGATTTATGTCACATTATCAGTAACCCCCACAGCTTGCCTCCTGGACTTGCAGGCTGTCCTGTCTGGAGACAATACACATCTCTTTAACCTGTACTTAATGCTCCCTCCACCCACATTGTCTGTATCTTTAAGATCTGGTTGGCTGTAGGGATTCGCATTGTAATCAGTATTCTGTAACTTGATTTTTGTGTCTCTGTGCCCTGTTTGAGAGCAGATTTCCACTCCATCTGACGAAGGAGCAGCGCTCCGAAAGCTAGTGGTATTCGCTACCAAATAAACCTGTTGGACTTTAACCTGGTGTTGTTAAAATTCTTACTGTGTTCACCCCAGTCCAACGCCGGCATCTCCACATCTTGGTTGTCAAAGACAGAGAATAGCCGTGGAAGGGTGTTTTTCAGAATGGAGATCTTAGCTAGTGGTGTTCCGCAGGGATCAGTGCTGGGACTTCTGTTGTTTGTAGCATATATAACTGATCTGGAGGAAAATGTGGGTGGTCTGATTAGTAAGTTTGCGGATGACACAAAGATTGGTGGAGTTGTTGATCGTGCCGGGGATTGTCAGAGGATGCACAAGGATACAGATAGATTGGAGACTTGGGCACAGAAATGGCAGATGGAGTTTAATGTGGACAAATGTGAGGGAATGCATTTTGGAGGATCAAGTATAGGCATGAATTATACTGTAAATGGCAGAAACCTTAGGGACATTAACATACAGAGGAATATGGGTGTGCAGGTCCACAGTTCCCTAAAAGTGGCAACATAGGTGGCCAAGGTGATTAAGAAGGCATATGGCATGCTTCAGCTTCTTCAGCTGTGGCATTGAGTACAGGATTTGGCAAATCATGTTGCAGCTTTATAAAACCTTGGTTACGCCTCATTTGGAGTATTGCGTGCAATCTGGTCATCACATTATCAGAAGCTTTAGAGAAACTGCAAAGAAGGTTCACCAGGATGTTGCTTGGTCTTGAGGGTGTTGGTTATGAGGAGAGGTTGAAGAAACTAGGATTGTTTTCACTGGAAAGACGGAGGTGAGGGGAGACCAGATAGAAGTCTACAAATTATGAGAGGCATAGACAGGGTGGATAGTCAGAGGCCTTTTCCAAGGGTGGAAGTGTCAATTACAAAGAGGCACAGGTTCAAGGCGAGAGGGGAAAAATTTAAGGGAGATGTGCAGAGGACGTTTTTCACGCAGACAGAGGTGGGTCCCTGGAACGCGCTGCAAGAGGATGTGGTGGAAGCAGGCACATTAGCAAACTATAAGAGGCACCTGGATAGGTACATGAATCGGGAGGAAATAGAGGAATATGGACCGAGTAAGGGCAGAAGGTTTTTTTAGTTAGGGCATCATGATCGGCGCAGGCTTGGAGGGCTAAAGGGCCTGTTCCTGTGCTGTACTTTTCTTTGTTCTTTGTTCTTGGTTCCACATGGTTACCAGGAATGGTGGACTGTAGGCTGGGGCCTGTATCCTACAAAGTACGCATGAGACTTGGGGGGCAGGGGAGTGTAATGACTTCAATGAGGCACGTGAGGTTGGCCTCTGGGAGTATTGAGGTCATAATTGCCTGCCCAATGAGGGAGCTTCATTGGAATATAAATATGGGAGTGTCAGGAATACTGACTTTGTACCTGAAATACTAGGAATGGAATTGAGTTTGTAAATAAAGGGAATCTGGTGAAGGGACATCGGCCTCTGGGGATTTATTTCACTAACGTTTTGTGATTCATGTACAAGGACATTCCAACCCTCCTGTACTGTAGTATTCTGTAATTTCTCTCAATTTATCTAATCTGCTTTTCTATTCTCCCTGCATAAGTGGGCATTTCTATTTTCCCACATTAAAAGTCACCTGCCAAATTTTTGCCCACGAACTGAACCGAGATATATGTTTATAATATCCCTTCACAGATGCTTCATATCCTCCTCACAACTTGTCCTCCTACTTATCTTTGTATCAACAAAGACTTAAATATTACATAGTCGGCGACTAGCACACGGCAGAAAACGTGTTCCTTAGTAACTTAGAGTCATAGAGTCACAGAGTCATAAAGGTTTACAGCGAGGAAACAGACCCTTCAGCCAACTTGTCCATGCCGCCCCTTTTTTAACCCCTAAGCTAGTTCCTAATTGCCTGCATTTGGGCCATATCCCTCTATACCCATCTTACCAATGTAAATACTTTTTAAAAGACAAAATTGTACCCGCCTCTCCTACTACCTCTGGCAGCTTGTTCCAGACACTCACCACCCTCTGTGTGAAAAAATTGCTCCTGTGGACCCTTTTGTATCTCTCCCCTCTCACCTTAAAACAATGCCCTCTAGTTTTAGATTCCCCTACCTTTGGGGAGTCACCTTTGACATCTTTGTGTCAACTTTTTGACACATATAAGAATCCTAGGTGCATATATATCACACCACACTCTCCATAGACACCGAGGGCGGTATTTTCTGGCCATGCTCGCCCCAAAATCGGAAAATCCCACCCAAGGTCATCCGATCTTTGCATGGTCCGTGTCCCGCCTGCTACGATTCCCGTGGCAGACGGAACAGGAAACTTTCGCCCATAGTCTTGAGTTTAATGTCCAGAGCTGCTCCTTGCTCTAACAGGATCTTTTCTCCCTGTTTCTCCAGGCTGAATCTTCCAAAGACCTTTTAAACAAAGGCCCCATCACTCTACTCCTTGAGCAAAATCAAATGGACTTCCTGTCGCAAGGTGCCCTCTGGTGATTCCATAGTCTTTAACCTCTCCGTCATTGTTGGTGTCACTGGAAACAGATTATTTACATATCTACTGAATAATGCTTTCTCTTCTCATCTATTTCCGAAAGCCTAGCCAATGCTGAGAAGAAACTAAACAAAATACCCCTCACTCAGTGCTTACACAAACCGATTCTATGAAAAGTAATAATAAGCAGCAGACAAGAAGACCCACTTAAATGTGTATTTAAAAATTGGAGGAATCATCTAAAGTCTGGTATTCACCATGCATAGTACTTGCCCTTGGCTTTCACCTTTTCTTCAAATGAAAACTAAACTCAAGGATAGGAAACAATTTGCCTGTCTCAGTGATATCCTTGACAATGTGCAGCAGTCCAGAACCCTAGCTGAGTACTGCATTTAGTAATGCTGGTTGCTTGGATGTGCTATTTGCTTCTTCAATAAAGCCCTTCTACATTAATTCAGATCTCCTGTCTGTGAAGGTTTGCTGCAAAATTAGGCTGAGAAATGATTCCATTGATCTTGATTAGGGATAGGTCATTCAGCAGAGGTGCAGCTTATTTCTGAATAAAACAAATTTGCCATTTTCTCAATTGGTCCATATAACCCCACAGGAGTATAATTGTGGGTTAGGTGATAATTGAAACGTAATGACCACTTGGGGTGGTAACGATTGTAAAGGCAAGAAGTTAGTCTGGGATCAATGGGGGGGGAAGAGGGGTCCGCAGCAACTCTGTGCTAAACACACAATTTTCCCCTTAACATGTGAGCACAGTTAGTTACCAAATTCATTCCCCTGTTTAACCCTATTTCCCCTGTTTGGGGAGGCAATGCCCTAGTAGCATTATTGCTCGACTATTAATCCAGAAAACTAGCTAATGTTCCGGGGACCCGGGTTCGAAAATTGGTATAGAGTGATATGGGCCAAATGTGGGCAATTGGGATGAACTTAATGGTAAATACTGGGTGGCATGGACAAGTTGGGCCAAAGGGCCTGTATCCATGGGCCCGATTTTACCATCATGTTGCACCCGTTGTTGCCTCACGCCCGATGTTACCAAGTTTTCGTAGATGCATTTAAATTGTCTTAATGGGCTGCAACCCCAACTTTACCGGGACTTCCCCCTTTACCACTGCGTTCGCCCATCCAGAATTAGCGCGAAACAGACATGCTCCATAGAAGTCCGATTCGAGCGCTCTAGTTAGTGAGGAGGTAGGTGCCTAGCGTCCAACAGCTCTCTGCTTGAGATCAGTGGGGCGGGGGAAGGGGTGTCTGGTGCCACTTTGCCTGAGATCGGTGGGGGGAGGGGGAAGGGGGTTCTGCTGCCACTCTGCCTGAGATTAGTAGGGGGAAAGTGGGGTGTCCGCTGCCACTCTGCTTGAGATCAGTGGGGGGAAAGGGGGGTGTCCTCTGCCACTCTGCCTGAAATCGGTGGAGGGGAAGGGGGGTCTGCTGCCACTCTGCCTGAGATTGGTGGGGGAAACGGGGGGCCCGCTGCCACTCTGTCTGAGATCGGTGGGGGGAAGGGGGGAGGGGCCTACGGTCAGTCTGGGTGGCAGGGGGATGGGGGGATAAGGGGGTCAGTAATGTTGTGGGGTGGGGCAATGTCTGTGGGGGCCAGCAGGAGACACTATCTTGCCTGGGAGTGATATGGCAGGGGAGCAGCATTCTATGATTTTTTTTCTGTGCATGCACAGTTGGAAGAGCCGATCAGAGCTGCATGGTTTCGGGTGCGTTGTGCCCCACCCACAGGCTTGTGCAGCGCAATTTGGGCTCGCTGATATCTTTGCAGGCAGAGTACGTATAGAGGCACCTCAGAATGGGTTTAAAAGTCGGATCTGAAACACTCCCAGTTTCAAGTCCGCCCAGCACTTAGAATCAAAATGGTAAAATAAGGCCCGATGAATCCCACCACAGCAGATGGTAGAATTTGAACTCAATGAAAAAAAATCTCGAATTGAGAATCTACTGATGTCCATGAAGCCATTGTCAATTGTCAGAAAAAACCATGTGGTTTACTAATGTCCTTTAGGAAAGGAAATCAGCCTTCCTTACTTGGTCTGGCCTACATGTGACTCCAGAGCCACAGCAATGAAATAGCCTCGCAAGCCACTCTAAGCAAGATCAACTAGGGATGGGCAATGAATGCTGGTCACCCAGTGATGTCCAAGTCCCATGAATGAATAAAAAGCAACTAATATCGAATACACAATCTGCTTGTGCCATATTGACAGAAGGTCTGATGAGGCATCTGAATTGGGCAACATGGTGGCATACTGGTTGGCACTGCTGCCTCACAGTGCCAGGGACCTGGGTTTGATTCCTGGCTTGGGTCATTGCCTGTGCGGAGTCTGCACGTTTTCCCATGTCTGCTTGGGTTCCCTCCGGGTGCTCCAGTTTCCTCCCACAGTCTGAAAGACATGCTGGTTAGATGCATTGGCCGTGCTAAATTCTCCCTCAGTGTACCCGAACAGGCGCCGGAGTGTGGCGACTAGGGGATTTTCACATTTAACCTCATTGCAGTGTTAATGTAAGCCTATGTGTGACCAATAAATAAACTTTAACTTGAACTTTCATGGGTCTTTGACACTATTTAAAACACTTGGCCTCATAAGTTTCAGTTTATTTATTACTATCACAAGTAGGCTTACATTAACACTGCAATCATAAAATTTGGCTGCTGAATACTACAATGTAAGAACCTTCTGGGTCGCTGCTTCTGATGTCACTGAATTCGGTGATAGCTGCTCTGAAGGTTCTTAGATTTTCACATCCTTCGCTGCAGGTCCTGGTGGAGTCAGTGCACATGAGGACAGAGAATCATAGAATGAAACAGCACTGAAGGAAGCTATTTAACAAATCATGCCTGCCAGCTGACTAACTTGTCCCACTTCTTAAAAAAAAAGAGGTGCAGAGATAAGGACCTGGAAACAGATGGCAGAACATTTTCATTCTTTATCACAAAAGCAAAAGACGGCAGATGCTGGATAATGGGAAGAAAACAGGAAATGCTGGAAATGCTCAGCCGGTTAGGCAGCATCTGAAATGAAGGGTAATCAACCTAAAATCCGAACTCTCTTTCTCTCCACAGATGCTGCCTGACCTTCTGAGTGTTTCCGGCATTTTCTGTTTCTTTTCCTTCTCTGTTGTTCGTTCTAGGTTTTTTTTCCTTTAGACTTCATTCCCCTGG
This sequence comes from Mustelus asterias, assembly GCF_964213995.1. NCBI lineage: Eukaryota > Metazoa > Chordata > Chondrichthyes > Carcharhiniformes > Triakidae > Mustelus > Mustelus asterias. The sequence continues at coordinate 92,606,124 of NC_135804.1, forward strand.
TTAGTGAGAATGACTGTTAGTTTTGTCATTCCTCAAGGCCCCAGGTGCCCTGTTGGCACCATGGTGCAGTTATCAGGTCACACTTTCAGCTATTTGTGCTGCAAGTGTAATTGAAGTGGAAGGATGAGAGAAAATAACTCACAGCACTTACCATGAGCCGCTCTTGCTCCAGAGTCTGGGTATGTGCATGTTTCTTGTGTCTAATAATAGAATGGCAAAACTACAAAAGGCTAAACTTCAGAGGCAAACTCTGAAAAAAAATAGACCTGTCGTTGTTTTCTTCCTTAATTGAATCATCTCCTAATGAAATTACATTTTCAGAAACTGCACTTTTCAAAGTGCAGCAATCTCATTAATTAAGGAATAATGAGTCTCTTTTTAAATTAAAAAGGCAAATTTCACTCGGCGCCTTTCAAACTGGTTTCTGTCGAGGATCTATTATCATTGAAGTTCAAAATCCTTTGGTAGGGGCTTTGAGTGCCTCGGTAACAAAGACAGAGACTTTTTTAATGAAAAACAATGAAGTCTGCAATGACGTACACTCTCTATTTCCAAATCAAATCTCTTCCTAATACAGTACTGTTCCTTTTGTACAATAACAGTCTTTACTCGATAATACAGCGAGGGCGAAGGAGACAAGGGCAACAGTGGGGGAAAAGCAATAGACAGTGAACCAGCAGAACCTGCTCACACCAAAAGAAAGAGGGACTGTATGAAAATAGGATTAACAGGAACAGTTTCTCAGTTTAGGAAGCAGCACGGAAAGGAAATCTACCCACTACGAAAGAAACAGTAACTCAACACAAATCCCTTGAACTGGTTTGCAAATTCAGGTCCAGTCCTGAAAATCAATGGCAGCTTTGACACTTCCACTGTGCCATTGGTGGGAGTATAATTTAAATGTCGACAGGAACTAAGCCAGGACACAGATACACTCATTCCCAGCCTTTGCGGAAAAATAATTCTTGACTTGACAGGAGAGATATGGGCCAAACGCGGACAACTGGGACTAGCTGGGGATTGTGGGGGGGCACCATGGATGGCATGGGTCGGTTGGGCCGAAGGGCCTGTTTCTGTGCTGTATTGCTCTATGACTCTGGGGGTGATTTTACCATTTTTTTTCTAAGTTCTGGGCAGACTTGAAACTGGGAGAGTTTCAGATCTGTCTTTTGGGCGTGTTTTCAGGCCCCCCCATATGCACTCTGCCTGCAAAATTCTGAGTGAGCTTGTTGCTCGCTACAGAAGCCTATGGGGGGGCTTAACACGCCTGGAAGCCTGCAGAGGGACGTAGTGCGCAAGTGCAGGCTTCTGATGCATTAGCAATAGCAATAGCAGGAGTCTGACAGCAAAGAGAGAGTTGTCAGGCCCCTACTAGTGCAGGCAGCCTGAAGCAGTTCCCAGTCTCCTGCAATCACGGGAGCCCGCGGCCTGAGGTACAGCCCCCATTGCCCAGACCAATTGCGGACCCACCGCCCATTCCCACCGCCCATTCCCCACCGATCGCGGATCTGCTGCCCCCCCCCCCCGACCAATCGTGGACCCACCCCTACAATCACTGCAGAGTGGCAGTGGGCCCCCTCTTTCTCCTCCCCTCTTCTCACCGATCCCTGCAGAATGGCAGTGGGCACCCTCTCGCTCCCTCCCACCTTCGATCACTGCAGAATGGCAGCAGCCCCCCTCCTCCATTAGCCCCTCCCCATTAGCCCCTTCCCAGTTCGCCCTGCCCTCACTAGCCGTCCTCCCAGGAGCCCCACCCCAACTGGCCTGTCCTCCACTGGCCTCTCCTCCATTATCCCCTCCCCACAGTCACTGCCCACCGCACAGGTCTCTCCCCCATTAGCCCCATCCCCTGGCACTGCCCAGTGGGCATTGGCCAGATGCCCGGTCAGCATTGCCTAGGTGCCAAAGTGGCATTGCTCAAGTGCCAGGATGGCACTGCCAGTCTTCATGGTAGCATGCCTATTTCTTGCTGGCGAGAACCTTTCCTGGAGAGGTCATAAAGGGGGGCGAGCCCGGATGATTGAGCACTGGTCTCTTAAAGCAGATGCTAAACAGCATTAAAATAAATTTAAATACATTAACCTGCCTCTCGCCCATTTCTGGCGAGAGGCTGACTGTGCCAGAAATTTGGCACTTGTAAAATGGCACCAGTCATGAAGACCAGTGCCAATTGAGCTAATCGCTTTATGCCCCACTTTGCCATTGCGTAATGCCCAAAAATGGCTGCAACATGATGGTAAAATCACCCCCTATAACTCTATGACTCTCTAACTGGTTTGTTAGAAATTCAATCTCTGCTGCAAACAATGCCATTGGCCATTGCAGCAAGGTCTGAATCCCAAACCTGAGGCTGTTTGGGACTAAAAGGTAAAGTTTCAATGAGGAAGGCAACATTCCATACCTTTGTCCAGGCACCCATCCTGTCTCATGAGCTTGTTTTAAATGGCTGATGACCCAGATGTATCCCAAGTATCAGGGGTACGTGTCAATTCTAACCTGCTCTTAGTTAAAACATTTAACTCGTGGCTAGTAATGTCTCTACAACGCCGGATAGTTAGCGCCAGGTGCAATCTCAGAGAAGGGGCAGGATTGCTGGCCGGAAGATATATTAAAGCAGTCCAAAGGTCCCAGTTTCTGTGGGCAGGATTGTTACCTGTGTGGTGATAACTCAGGAAGCTTCGAACCTGAGCTGTTAACTGAATATCTATGAATGTGAAACATTTCATTTCAATACTTCCATAAACATGAGTACTCATTTTTTAAAAAAAAGAAATGGCATTCTAATGGGAACACTCCTGTAGTGAGGAAAATTTTCACTTTATCCAATCATTTCAGCTAAACAAACAAACAAAATATTGCAGCAATGAAAAGATGCCGAACTAAGCACTCTTCTTGAATGAGTATTCACATTAATGGTTGAAAAGAGTGACAAGACATATTGTAATTATCCAAGCACTCAGCGTTAGAAATGACAGTTCTGTTATATTTATTTATTATATTATTTTATAGTAAAGAATCATAAAATGCATTCTGCAGCATATTTTACTTATGCATAACATTTTATAAAATAAACAAAATGACTTCAATGACTACTTACCAAGTTCATATTCTTTAGTGCACCACTCTGAGCAATATGCTGATCGCTATAGATTTTGTGGAACTTAACAGTGCTGAAATTCCCCCATCCATGACTTTAATAGAGAGTTGCCACGAGTGCATAGAAGAATTGCTTATTTATTTGCACTGGGTTAACATTACACAAAGTAATTCCATCTTAATTATTCCTGCAAATAGTGAAAAAAGCAAACAATTGATAACATGTTGGTACCTGGACCTTGACCAGAACTGAGGAAGGGAGTGGAGAGCAGGTTACAGACATCAGTTAAATATTTTAAGTAAGAGCAGGTTGGAAATGGCTGCCTTCCAATTTTGGTTTTTGGGTTGGTTGAGGGACTATGGGGAACAATATGAGGAGAGATGGGAATGGCATTGGAACAGAGCTGTATCATTTGTGTCAGCTGCCTGACCTATTAATGAAGGCTCTGAGTATTTCAGACAGAAACTCAAGCAAGCAACCTAAATCAAGGTCCATCCAGATCAGCTAGATAGTCAATATCTTTTCCCAAAGCTAGAGGAGTCTAAAACTAGAGGGCATAGATTTAAGGTGAGAGGGGAGAGATACAAAAGTGTCCAGAGAGGCAATCTTTTCACCCAGAGGGTTGGGAGTCTCTGGAACAAGCTGCCAGAGGTAGTAGTAGAGGCAGGTACAATTTTATCTTTTAAAAAGCATTTAGACAGTTACAAGGGTAAGATGGGTATAGAGGGATATGGGCCAAACATGGGCAATTGATACTAGCTTAGTGGCTAAAGAAAAGGGGCGGCATGGACAGGTTGGGCCGAAGAGCCTGTTTCCATGCTGTAAACCTCTATGACTCTATGACTGAGCCCAATTTTACCATCAAGTTGCCCGCCTCCATGCCAGTTCCCCCTTTAACAAGGGCCGAATATGGACGCCGTCGGGACCGCGCCCGAAACACGACGTCAATTTAAATGCATTGGTGGCGGGGGAGGGTGGCGGGGGCGGGGGGGGAGTGGATTAGATGGCTCTGTGTGCCAGATTGGTGGGGGGGGGAGGAAGAGGGTCAGGTGGCTCTGTGCATCAGATCAGTGCGGGGGGGGGGGGCAGGGGGGTGGGCAGGGGGTCGGGGGGCAAGGGTGAAGGGGGGCTGCTGCCACTCTGCCTCTGCTCAGTGAAGGGGAGGAGGTCTGCTGCCACTCTGCGTGTGATCGATGGGGGGGGGGTGGCAAAGGGGAGTTCGCTGCCGCTCTGTGTGTGATCAGTGGGGTGGAAGGGGCAGGGGGCCATGATCGGTCTGGGTAGCTGTGGGGTGGGCGTGTAAGGGGGCCAGTAATGTTGTGGGGGTGGGATAATGTCTGTGGGGGCCAGGGAGAGGAATTATCTGGCCCAGGAGCAATGTGGCAGGGGAGTGTTTTTCTATTTTTTTTACTGCATATGCGCAGTTGGAGGTGCCGATTGGAGCTGCAGGGTTTCGGGTGTGTTAAGCCCCGCCCACAGACTTCTGCAGCACTATTTGGAATCGCTGATATTTTTGCAGGCAGAGTGCATATGGGGGTGCCTGAGAATGGGTCTAAAAGTCGGATCTGAAACACTCCCAGCCCAGCACTTAGAATGAAAATGGTAAAATAGGGCCCATTACTCTACTAGTCAGTGCTTTTATCTATCGTGCCAGCATGGGACCTATGGACTGATACATTGCAAGAGAAAAGGTCAATTGTGAGGTCTTTGCATAGCTGTGACCTTTACCATTTATTTCTAATCAGCGTGCATTGTAAATCCATTGACATCCAATGGTCTTCTTACATTGTCCTTGTGAGGAAAGGCATCTTAAGTGGGCAGTTCTATGTGTCACTCCACCCAGGCTATTTCAGCTTGAGTGGTTATTTCAAGCCCCATTAAGAGGCCACAGGTCCAGAGTTTCGATTGCAAAAATATGAGGAGAAGAAATGGAACTCGTCAGGGTGAATGAGGCAGTGAGTAGGCTTCACCACCCAAAGTTTCCACCATTGTTCAGTAAAATCATTCAGGAGAATTCCCTCCGATCTGATTAGCAAAATTCTAAACTGGTCAGCACAGCGGAATTTAACATAGGGTGGAAATCCTCCCCAAGGTGAGCTTGGAATGATTACTGTGCCAGCAATACATTTCTGGGATGATCATGGCTTTTTTTTTGTCTTCTGAACTGATTGCCAATAAATCTCTCCAAGAAAGCGATAGCTCCGGTGTAGATGTGGATTTATTTTCTCATCTGTCTACCAACCACACATTGCACTATCAGTACCATAAAGCAGATCACTCTGATTGCTCGCAAATAGAGTGGAACAGTTTGTCAGGCAACAGGCTTGTAGGCCTTTTAAATTGAGTAGCTGTACTTCTTAAGTAAAGTTTGAAAATCGCAGAAACATTTAAACAGCGGTATTGATCACAAATGTAGACAAATGGTTTCTATAGACAGGATGTGAGAGGACAGAATAAATTACAGTGGAGTGTCCTGAAAGTTACACTCCATATTACCACATTGTTGTTTTGAGTGATGGATGTATATGTGAAGGCATATTGATTAGAATCACTGTCAAATGACTTTTACAGACAATGCACAAAGGAGCAGTAGGAAAGGTGAAATGAAAGCTGCACACGGCTGACAGGTTTTAACCCATCCTGCTGAAGATAGTCTCTGAAGGAGCTTTCTCAGCAGTAGAAATTTGACTGATACAAAAAAAGGGGCTAGTTAGGCAGATAGTTAGCTATTATAGTTCCTCCCTTCTGTGCATTTAATGTCACATGGATAGTAAGTACTCTTTAACCCTCTTGTGCTATTGTTATGAACTTGTTAGGGATTATTAATGTTTAAAATCAACCAACAGAACTATGCCACAAAAACTCAAACTTTTAAACAAACTTTAATGTATGTAAGAAAAGCTAAACAGAGCAAACACCATTAACTTAATACTATTGTAATAAGTTTTTTTTGCTATAAACTCAGTTCTACTTTTTACTTAACCGCCCACAACCCCGCACACGTTAAGAATTACCTGATATATTGTAATAATCTTGAAGTTTCATTCACTTTTTATGGGGCCAAAGGTGTGCAGCAATGCCTCCCCCCCCCCCCCCCCCCAACTCCAGAGTCACTTTAATTTCTCCTCTATGCATTCCCACTACTCTCTGGGGTAAGATTCTAGGGGATCCTTCCATTCATCTATTGTCTACAAGACTCTCTACCTTTTCTTTCCAGAATTTAATAACTGTAGACATCTCTCATCCAGCAGATACCCAACACCCTTCCCAGAGCTTTTCCAGTTAATTCTGCTGACTGCTTTCTATCACAAAGCTCTCTGAGGACCACTGTAGTTTTTTTTCCCCACTAGCTGCAAGTTAGGGCAAATCTTCCATCTACTGCTCCCTCATTGAATCCATACTAATCTCAAGCCCCCACCTACATTCACCATGGTGAATAATGAAAATAATATTTCTCTGCTTGATATGCAGGCCAGTCTGACCAACAATTATTTTCTTTGGCTCTCCCAGCTCAATGAGCTGTCACCTGCATAAAACTAAATCTGCAACTGTCTTTGTCTGTTCCCAAGCTGAATAGCTTGCTTCTCTCAGCAAACACACACAGTTAATTTAAGCAGAAGAACTTCTAACCAAGGCTCCACCCCAAATCACTTTCTCTATGACAATATGGTATTCTTTGGGATGGTTCAAACAGAAATGCAAATTAATCATTTTACCTTCATAACTCTTCAATTCTGCAACCTGTTTGAATAATTTATGATATTAATGGAGTTTTCTCCAGACTCTCTGGCCTTATTGCAAGCTTAGAGATGGATTATCCTTTGTTCCAAGGTTTTTCACCAACAACTCTGACCTTTCAAGTGAACCAAAGGCTACCCTTTTACCTGTAATAAACTTGGGCTTTTTTGAGTTGCATTTACATCAGACATATTTTTGCCAGTTTCTCAATCAGATGCTCCATTTCCAGCCCTGACCTCATTACTTATGCAACCTGGTGCTTTCCAGTGTATTTTGTGGTTGGGCAGGTCTGATGGCTCATTGTCCAGACCCAAAATCATAACCTGCACTGAAGAAAGAAGATGGACCTCCTGAAAATTAAGATGGACCACCAGGAACATTCTGAAGCTGGAAGATGGAACCCCTCCAGGACACCGAATCTGGAAGATCCACATCCAGATGCTCCCCCCACTCACTGCTGTAATGTTCCGGGGTTCAGGTTTGCCATTGGCCTCCACCTTGAATGCTGGGGGCAGCTCCACATATTGTTCAGGTGAGTTGCAACATCTGCACACCATGTTGTTCCAAATGTGTTCGCACTGGATTGTTTTCCTGCTGCCATCGCAGAAAATCATATGTGAGTGATCGGGTCTTCATCTGCAGCTAAGTGGTGGGCTGCAAGTCAGTTTTGTGCCAGTCTCCAACGTGTTTCCAGATCTGTCATTGCGGGCCTCAGTGGAAGGAAGACCCTGCTGTAAATTTACGCCAGTATAAAACCAATTTTTGGCCTCCTGCCGAATCCTACCCCCCCCCCGCCACCCCATCCTCATCCACCACCCCCTTCCCCCCTCCCCACCCACCCCTCTTCCCCCCCCCCCTTCCCCGCAGCCCTGCCTGACATTGAACCCGCCAACAGGGACTTGGGAGAGTTCCACCCAGTTACCCTTGGCCTTTTGTTTAGAGGCGCAGCCCCACTTTAAGAGGTCCTTTAAAAGTTGAAGGCTGCCTGCAATGTGTTCCCACTGCATGTTATTAGGACCCCTCAGTGTTAAGAGCCTGCTAGTTGTCTGGAAGATACCTCTTCCGCACTTAATATATCTCAAAGGAAAACAACATGGGAATGTCAGAAAACGCAAAGCCAGAATTTCACTAAGTTGGACCAACTACGGAGGCTCTTAAAAATGATAGATCCATGCACTAGCATGTGATAATTCTCTTGCACTCCTGACTTGGTTGGTTCCATCATAGAAATAGACATCTCATACTCTCCACCCTTCACTTTCTGTGGAATCCAGCCAGCTTCCCAAGGACTCATGGTTCATGGGCCCCCTCAGAGCAGTCATGAACCATTGTCTGGATTTGGGAATCTTTTGAAAGGTATGTTCAGAAATTCTCACCCATGTCCCTTTCCATATCTCCACCCTACCATGCCGTACATGTTCCTTTTTCTCACCTTGCCAGCTCCAAGCCCCCTTTTCCCATTCTTTCTCTGCATCCTCCAGTATGAACTGTAGAACCAATGAGCCATGTAATAATGATTGCAAGTCTTGTGGAAATTCATCGTTTCAGAAATCTGTTCTGAAAAAAAAATCTGCTGCCTTTACGACCTTATAAAAGTGTCAGTCAGACACTGCCTTTCATAGCTTTAACAACAGGAGCTTTACTCCACTTTATATCATTTAACCTAGTCCAAGCAAATATACAGATTGCAATCAATTAAAGCTCTAGTTCAATTTCCTGCTGTATAAACAGACCCTTGATGAGCTAATCCATTATTGAGTCTTAGAGCTCAACATAATGCGACCATATGCTAATTACATCGAGAGAAATAGGTGTCTTTCTTTGGCATGGATGATGCAGAGGGGGCATGGAGGCAACATGAATGTCGCATGAGGAGCATTGGAGACATGCAGTGGGCATGAGAGAGGCATGACATGGCATGAAAAGTGGGTGGGAGCAGTAAAGGGATGTGAGAGGTGTGGGCTAGAGACCCTATCAGCCTTTTCTGCAACTGAGATAAAGTGCCAGAGAACTGAGGCAGACCTTCTAAATAGCCCACCTTAGTTCTGCCTCCATGGATGCAACTGAAATATTCCTGGGGTCAGCGGGCCAAAGTCAATCGTATCCTCACCTCTCCAAAGTGAAAATAGTGTGTGCTGAGTCTGGAAATTTCCCCACTCAAGTTTTCCTTCTCATTAGCAAAAATATAACACACGATTCCCACCTTCACCCTGACCGAGCAGGTCAGGTTTAGTGAGGAGGCATTTCTCACTTTCTGGAACTCAAAAAAAAATGATACACCTGAACAGCAATCACAATACATCTGAAATGCTTTGAGGGATGGAACAGAAATTGGCAATACCAATTTCGAAAGTAACCATTCTTTCCCATGGGCTAATTTTAATAACTTTAGACAGCTTCAATTAAAAACAAAACCTGAGTACATTTTGCTTAAAAACTCTCAGGATGAATAATGATCGACACCGCTTCACATTAACCTCAGGCTAACAAGTCAGTGCTGCCCAAACATCACTTAAGGAATAGCACACAAGCTGTTTACACAGCCTCAACAAGTTGGGAACAGCTGAAGGTTGAAGCTTCCAACAATTCAGCCCAAAACATTCAATTGTTCAGCTTTCTTTCAGTTCAGCAAGATTGTACATGTGAAATTCACAGCATCACTCAAAATGGACAGTGTCCATTGAAGATAATGATCATTGCCACTGTTTCATTCGTGGATAATGCGCTGGACAACTGAATTTGGAGGATTCAGTGTAGCTTTGATTAGCAATGTTCTTTGTCTTTCTGCTCTGCCAATGTTGGGAGAAAGTGGGTACGTGTTGACTAATGACTTATTTGTTAGTGTAGAAGAATGAATTACTAAGTGTGCAAATTGGTAGTTAAAGGTGGATATACTGTGGCTGAGGTAAGCTACGTAGGGCAGGATATTGCGCCCGTGTTCATCGTGGGTGCAAATGGCAACATGGGTGCAAAAACCCGCAAGAGGCCAGAAGGCAAGATTCCTGCCGGCGAGATCTGGTGGCACGATCGTTTCCCCCCCACGGCACCATTCACATAATGAAGTTCCTTCCCAGGAGAGTTGGAAACCTCATTTAAATACAGTATCATTACATTAGTGAGCTTCCCCACTGTATTGTCCCCCACATTGTGATTCACCCCCTCACCAACGTGACAGCTGGAATTCTCCAACCATTTACACCAGTGGGATTCTCCAGTCCGGAGTGACATCAATGGGAATTCCCATTGACAGTGGCGGGACCAGAGAATCCTGTTGCGAGCAAACAATACACCACCTCCCACGAGCAGGAATCACATGGTTGAAAGGCCGGAGAATTTCACCATCATCTTATCAGCGAGGTTTACAGCAGGTCTGGTGCAATGTGAACCAGGTGAAAAGACCATGCCAAAGGTGCACAGCAAAGTATAGCACCCAGGGGACAGGGACATGTCTGGGCAGTACCCTAGCAGTGGCTTCTGGCACTACCTGAACACAGCCCCAGGCATGACCAATGGCACTGCCAAGGGACAGTGGCAAGGGGCAGTGCTATGGTGGCCATTTCTCTGGGGAGATTTATGGGGGTGGGGGGGAACCTCCCCCTGAGTATCTGGGGGAACGTTTTCTTACCAGACATTGAGCGCCCATTTTAAATGGCATCCCAATCTCTGGAAAGCAAATGTTGCCAGCTTTTAGGTTGTGTGAGATTCCCATCATGACAAATGCTGGCACAGATTATGCAGGTCAGTGTGTAAATGTGGGCAATGCGCACGCTTGAGCCATTGCCATTTGTGCAACTGCAGCATCCGTTACAGGCATGTGTTGCTGGTCCGTGTCACAGGGCAGGGACAGGCTGCAAAGCAGCACCAGATGGGTGCCCAGTGACAGCAGATTCCATGCAGTCCATGTCTGAACCTCTGCACCCCGGCCTGGAGCAGCAGCTGCTTCATCTGGTTAGGCCTCAGTCAGCACATGGTGCACTCCTCCCCCACCCCAGAATGCCAGCACTCAGTTGAGTCCCTGACCACACCCCGCAGCAAGACAATGCCACTGCAAAGTGCCCTGGAGGGGAACACTGGGCAAGACTCCTTCATGGAACCTCATCCAGAGAGCTCTGAGAAAATAGAAGCCCCCCCACCCCCCCCCCCCAGCCCCACCATCCCAGATATCACTGGTCCACGGGCCAGCACCTGAAGGCACAAGGGGGAAGCCCACCAGGCATCTCCATGGCCTGCCTGCAATATTTCCTGCGCTTTGCGAGCAGCATTTATCATCTCACGCCAGTTCAAGGCTGCCACGCCAGGTTGAGACTTTTATATACCTACTCTGATTCATGCCAAAGTGACATCACACCAAAGAGGTGGGAGATGCTAACGTGCGTGGAGATTGGCATGTCAATCCCAATAATGACATGCTAAAGTATGGTAAGTCACGCAAATCAGCGTGGTCCCAGCGGCGCCATTTTTTCCCGGTTGGAAGATGCACGCAGGTTGTGGACGCTCACGGGGAACCTGCAAAATGGCCAACATGCGCATCACCCGACCCGATCCGCCAAAGAATGTGCGCCTTACGATGGGAGAATCACCCCCATAATCTCTAAACTATTATAATGGTTTATTGAAATAGAGTAAGTATTCCGAAAGGAATGCAAGAGAAATGAAAACAAGCAACAAGTCCCACTGCCTTCTGCCCGTCCTGGACCTCGGTAACGCTGGCTGATCTGGAGCTCGAGTGGTTCTGGCACTGTTCAAGATCCTGGTCCACAGTGAAGTCCAATTTACTCAGATCGCAGCCCTCTTTTCTAGAGTCGCACTAACAACTTTCGTGTGAGACTTGGTATAGAGTCATAGAGGTTTACAGCATGGAAACAGGCCCTTCGGCCCAACTTGTCCATGCCGCCCTTTTTTCTTAAAACCCCTAAGCTAATCCCAATTGCCCGCATTTGGCCCATATCCCTCTATGCCCATGTAACTAGCTAAATGCTTTTTAAAAGATAAAATTGTACCCGCCTCTACTACTACCTCTGGCAGCTTGTTCCAGACACTCACCACCGTCTGTGTGGAAAAAATTGCCCCTTTGTATACTTTTGTATCTCTCCCCTTTCGCCTTAAATCTATGCCCTCTAGTTTTAGACTCTCCTACCTTTGGGAAAAGATATTGACTATCTACCTTGTCTATACCCCTCATTATTTTATAGACCTCTATAAGATCACCCCTCAGCCTCCTACGCTCCAGAGAAAAAAGTCCCATTCTATTCAGCCTCTCCTTATAACTCAAACCATCAAGTCCCGGTAGCATCCTAGAAAGTCTTTTCTGCACTCTTTCTACTTTAATAATATCCTTTCTATAATAGGGTGACCAGAATTGCGCACAGTATTCCAAGTGTGACCTTACCAATGTCTTGTACAACTTCAACAAGACGTCCCAACTCCTGTATTCAATGTTCTGACCGATGAAACCAAGCATGCCGAATGCCTTCTTCACCACTCTGTCCACCTGTGACTCCACTTTCAAGGAGCTATGAACATGTACCCATCGATCTCTTTGTTCTGTAACTCTCCCCAATGCCCTACCATTAACTGAGTAAGTCCTGCCCTGGTTCAATCTACCAAAATGCATCACCTCGCATTTGTCTAAATTAAACTCATTCTGCCATTCGTCAGCCCATTGGCCCAATTGATCAAGATCCCGTTGCAATTGGAGATAACTTTCTTCACTGTCCACTATGCCACCAATCTTGGTGTCATCTGCAAACTTACTAACCATGCCCCCTATATTCTCATCCAAATCATTAATATAAATGACAAATAACAGTGGGCCCAGCACTGATCCCTGAGGCACACCGCTGGTCTCTTGTGTATAAACTATACACAAAGATGTGAGGGTTACGACTGCCCTGAACTTTTACGCCTCCAGCTCATTTCAGGCACCCAGTGGCAACCTAGTTGGGATCTCCCTGGCCTCGGTGCACAGATGTGTGTGGCAGATCACAGATGCCCTGCATGCTCGGGCAGGGCAGTACATAAACTTTGATGTGGGCCGTGCACAGCAGAAGGCCCAGGCTCTCAGTTTCGCTACCATTGCTTGTATTCCCAATGTCCAGGAAGCAGTGGACGGGACACACATCACCTTGCGGGCCCCACATGCAGGACCACAGCAATTTTTGAACAGGAAGGGGTTCCACTCCCTGAACATTCAAATTGTCTACAACCATCTAATGAGGATCATGCTGATGCACGCCATCCAGGGAGTGTCAATGACAGCTTTGTCCTCAAGCAGTCGGACATCCCATGGCTCTTAAAAGACCAGTTCAGACTCCCGGGATGGTTACCGGGCGACAAAGGATACCCACTAAGGTCATGGTTGATGACGACTGTGCGGATGCCCGAGACTGAGGTGGAGACCCGCTACAATGAGGCCCATGCAGCCACCGGTCCATCATAGAGTGGTGCATTGGCCTGCTAAAGGTACGGTTCCTCTGCTTGGACCGCAGTGGGGGGGTGCCTCCAGTATGACCGTGTGTGCTTCACACATAATCATGGCTTGCTGCCTTCTGCACAACATCACCCAGCAGCAGGGAGACCAGCTGGAGCAGAAGGAGGAGGAGAAGCAGCGAGGTTGAGAGGTGGACGTCCCGCCATATGAAGAGCTGGAGGAAAATGGGTGGGCGGGATGGCAGGTGTCCGGCAGGGAAGGGCAGTGAGGGACGCCTTGATTGCAGCCCGCTTCACCTCGCTGGTGCTGTGCAGTGAGGGGGCTGCAACCACCACACATCCCTGGAGCAAGTGCAGCGGCTATTCCGCCTCCAAAGTGATCTGGACCCTCAAATCACCACATCACCCTTCCCCAGCCTGTCTCATCCCACCACCCTATCCCCCAGAGAGATCCAAACCTGTTAATATGCCTGGGCTGGCAATGGTTGCGAGTCTTGGTTGAAGGCTGGAGGATGATGATGACTCACTGTTGTGCACACTGGGATCCTGCCCCTGGTGCCACTCAAGTCTGACTCCTACCTGTACTCCGAATGCCCGCTGCCACCCTGGCCCATATAGCTGTAAGAGTTGGGAACACATGTTTTTTGGCCAATAGTGGGGTGGTGGGGAGCACATGCAGCAAGGGTCCGGTGGATGTTGGGGAAGTTAGGTATTCACACTGGAGAGGGACAGTGTTGTTGAGGGGAGTACTGAGATGCAGGCTGTTGGACTGGATGGGATTGATGTTCATAAGGAGGAGGTGTTAGCAATTCTGGAAAGGGTAAAAATAGATAAGTCCCCTGGGCCGGATGGGATTTATCCTAGGATTCTCTGGGAGGCTAGAGAGGAGATTGCAGAGCCTTTGGCTTTGATCTTCGTGTCGTCATTGTCTTCAGGAACAGTGCCAGAAGACTGGAGAATAGCAAATGTTGTCCCCTTGTTCAAGAAGGGGAGTAGGGACAACCCTGGCAATTATAGACCAGTGAGCCTTACTTCTGTTGTGGGCAAAGTATTGGAACGGATTATAAGAGATAGGATTTATAATCACCTAGAAAGGAATAATTTGATTAGGGATAGTCAGCACGGTTTTATGAAGGGTAGGTCGTGCCTCACAAACCTTATTGAGTTTTTTGAGAAGGTGACCAAAGAGGTGGATGAGGGTAAAGCGGTTGATGTGGTGTATATGGATTTCAGCAAAGCGTTTGATAAGGTTCCCCATGGTAAGCTTTTGCAGAAAATACGGACACATGGGATTGAGGGTGATTTAGTAGTTTGGATCAGGAATTGGCTAGCTGTAAGAAAACAAAGGGTGGTGGTTGATGGGAAATATTCATCCTGGAGTTCAGTTACTAGTGGTGTACCGCAAGGATCTGTTTTGGGGCCACTGCTGTTTGTCATTTTTATTAATGACTTGGATGAGGGCGTGGAAGGATGGATTAGTAAATTTGCGGATGACACTAAAGTCGGTGGAGTTGTAGACAGTGCGGAGGGAAGTGGCAGGTTACAGAGGGACATAGATAAGCTGCAGAGCTGGGCTGAGAGGTGGCAAATGGAGTTTAATGCGGAAAAATGTGAGGTGATTCACTTTGGAAGGAGTAACAGGAATACAGAGTACTGGGCTAATGGTAAGATACTTGGTAGTGTGGATGAACAGAGGGATCTGGATGTCCATGTGCATAGATCCCTGAAAGTTGGCACCCAGGTTGATAGGGTTGTTAAGAAGGCGTACGGTGTGTTAGCTTTTATTGGTAGAGGGATTGAGTTTCGGAGCCAGGAGGTCATGCTGCAACTGTACAAAACTCTGGTGTGGCCGCATTTGGAGTATTGCGTACAGTTCTGGTCGCCGTATTATAGGAAAGATGTGGAAGTGTTGGAAAGGGTGCAGAGGAGATTTACCAGGATATTGCCTGGTATGGTGGGAAAATCGTATGAGGAAAGGCTGAGGGGCTTGAGGTTGTTTTCGTTAGAGAGAAGCAGGTTAAGAGGTGACTTAATAGAGGCATACAAGATGATCAGAGGATTAGATAGGGTGGATAGTGAGAGCCTTTTTCCTCGGATGGTGTTGGCTCGCATGAGGGGACATAGCTTTAAATTGAGGGGTGAGAGATATAGGACAGATGTTAGAGGTAGGTTCTTTACTCAGAGAGTAGTAAGGGCGTGGAATGCCCTGCCTGCAGCAGTGGTGGACTCATCAACGTTGAGAGCGTTCAAGTGGTTATTGGATAAACATATGGATGATATTGGAATAGTGTAGATTAGAGGGGCTTTAGATTTGTACCACTGGTCGGCGCAACATCGAGGGCCGAAGGGCCTGTACTGCGCTGTAATGTTCTATGTTCTAAGTTAGGGCAGTCACTCTGCAACATGCGGCTGAGTCTCCAAGGCACAACAGACAGCACCTCTATGCATGGGAATCGGGGCCACTCAGCTCTGTGGTGGGGGAGGAGAATCAGAGACACATTAGTCACAGCTGTGAGATGCAAATAAAAGTTTATTGTGTTCTTAACGTTAGTGATGAATAAACCCTGACTACTGGTGCCCTTCACCCATGCCATCTTAGTGAACTACAACTTTTTTACTTTGTGCGGTCTACTGCTTCTTCTAGATGCTACCCCAGGACATACATCAGGGGTGGAAGTGTCCAGCTGTGATGCATGCACCATTGCCCATGATGCCCTTGGTGGACGTCCCCTGGGTGGCTGAAACCTAGAGGGCCCTGGCTGACTTGCAGATGGCACTGTTTCGGTGCCACCCTGTTCATCTAGCTGGCCCTGAGATGCCCCAGTGTGAGAAAGGGGGAAAACAGAAGGTCTCGGGACATCCCGAATCTCCTGGGTGGAAGGCCCTGGCATGGGCTTGAGCCCTTCCTCCTCCCTTGGGGTGCCCAGAGGACCCGGGAACACTCCATGGGACGCCAGGGTAATGACACTGAGCTCCAGAAGCCCCAGCATCACCAGGCTCTACCAGTCCTGCAGGCCAAGATGTGTCTGCCCCGTGATGTGTGATCCCTCAACCCTGGCCCTCTGAGACTGGGCCAAGTTCTGGAGCCCCTCTGCTATAGCATTTTGTGAGTGAGCCAAGCTCTGGAGCACTTCAGCAGTAGCCCTCTGAGACTGGACTAAGTTGTGGCTCACAGCCACAGCCTGCTGTGTCTCCAGAATGCCAGCGAGTGTCTCCCACATGCCCCTGACACCCATGGCCATGGAATGTTGTGCCTCCTGAATGCCAGAAACAATTGCCTGTGGCCTGTTGTGTCTCCAGGATGGCCTGGACCCTGTCACCCATGAGGAACGGCCTTGCAGTGGCAGCATGGTTGCTAACAGCCCTTCCGCAACTTCTCGGGTTTCCTGATGCACCTACACCAGCCTTGGGATGAATGCACTCTGAGGCCCTGCATCTGGCTTGGGGACAGCTGAATCCTTGCCTCCGGCAGACCCCCGTATGCCCGAGCCCTTGGATGTGCATCAGTGTCTGTGATGTGCTCACCAGTTATTGACCCAGAAGCCTCAATACTAGAGGTACCCACCGTGATGATAGTCTCTGTGTTGGTGGGCTGTGTGGTACATGCCGGTGCTGCTTCAATGGTGCTGCCCTCAGAGGATTCTTCGGTGCCTCCCTCTGAGGTGTTGTTCAGGGGGTCGTGGACAGTTTGTTCCAGAGCAGCAGGAGTGGCGGCAACACCCGAAGAGCCGGGTTCCTCTGGGTCCAGAGCTGCAATAAAGAACACACATTAGAGGAAATGAGGTAAAACATTCTATGCAGCATCGCACTTACTTCGAGGAGGACCTAGGTTGAGGGCTACGCTGATGCTCACTTGCATGCTGGACGCTGACCTGGCTGTCAGTGACCATTCAGGGTGCCCCATCACCCCCTGCCAGCTCCATGGCACGCTCCTCAATGCTGGTCAGCTGCCACAGGTCAGGCACACCACCACCAGTCTGTGCAGTTTCTCGCATGTTTTGTGTGCTTTTCTTCTGTGGGAACATAAGGTGGATAGCAAGCATTAATATATTGCAGTGCATGGTGTGCAATGCATGCCTGTGTCTTGGGCGTTGTGCTGACAATTTCGGAGAAAATGGTCACCACTGAAGGGTGCTCATTGAGGGGTGAGGGGAAGGGGTTAGATTCTGTTCCTGGGGGAAGGGTAACTTGTTGCATGACCTCCAGGCGTCTAAGCATGGTTTGAGATCCGTGCCAAGCATGTGCGGGGTTCCAAGTGGGAAGCTCACTCACCCTTGCTGCTTGAAGAAGGTCGTACAGTTTTTTGCGACACTGCCAGCCAGAGCGCGGTGTCAGGCTCCTGGCATTCACCACTTCTGCCAACTCCTCCCACAATGCCATGGCGGATGCACCCCTTGGGCGAGGGCCCTGGCCGGGGAAGATCTGCTCACGCCTCTCCTCAACGGCATCTAGCAGGTGCTCCTGGTTGGCCTCAGTGAATCTGGGAGCAGGTTTGTGCGCAGACATCTTCATGGTGTGACAGGCTGTGTGTCCATTCCTGCAGCTTATACACAGCTCTGGATTATTAGGGGAGTGCAGGTGCAATCAAGGGCCAGTTGGCGACAAATCCTTGTGAGAAATTTTGAAGGCTGCTTTCAATTGAGTGTCATGCATCCCTCGGGGTGCTGATTGGCTGCCATTCAATAAGCTCTATGTCCGGGTGGATGCTATACTCAGAGCCTCTAATCGATAAGCTGCTGTGTCCGGGGCGGAGGGTGCAATACTCAGGGCTCCTAATCGATAAGCTGCTGAGTCCAGGGGGGGTGCTATACTCGGAGCTGCCATTCAAGAGAGGAAATGCTCACAAGCTGGTGTTGTGTACGTCAGTACAACGCAAGTTCTCTGCAGGACAGCAGCGAGGTCGGTATGTTCAAGGGATGGAGGGATGGGGTATCTGGGTTATCCAGATCCATGGGAGCATGATGTGAGCGGGCAGCGATGTCTGTTTGTGGGGGGAGAGGGGGACCAGCGATGTCTGTATGGGGGAGGGGGGGGCAGTGATGTCTGTGTGGGGGGATTGTGGGGGCCAGCAATGTCTGTGTGGGTGTTGTGGGGGCCAGTAATGAGGCCAGCGATGTCTGTATGGGGGGAGGGTGGGGGGCAGCGAGGTCTATATGGGGGAGGAAGGCCAGCGATGTCTGTGTGGGGAGGACAGCGATATCTCTATGGGGGGTTTGTGCAGGCCAGCGATGAGGCAGCGATGTCTGTGGGGGTTGTGGGAGTCAGTGATGAGGCCAGCGATGTCTGTGGGGGTTGTGGGAGTCAGTGATGAGGCCAGCGATGTCTGTGAGGGTTGTGGGAGTCAGTGATGAGGCCAGCGATGTCTGTGAGGGTTGTGGGAGTCAGTGATGAGGCCAGCGATGTCTGTGAGGGTTGGATGCTGGGAGGTCTTAGAAATCATAGAAATCATAGAAACCCTACAGTGCAGAAGGAGGCCATTCGGCCCATCGAGTCTGCACCGACCACAATCCCACCCAGGCCCTACCCCTACATATTTACCCGCTAATCCCGCTAACCTACGCATCTCAGGACTCTAAGGGGCAATTTTTAACCTGGCCAATAAACCTAACCCGCACATCTTTGGACTGTGGGAGGAAACCGGAGCACCCGGAGGAAACCCACGCAGACACGAGGAGAATGTGCAAACTCCACACAGACAGTGACCCGAGCCGGGAATCGAACCCGGGACCCTGGAGCTGTGAAGCAGCAGTGCTAACCACTGTGCCCCCGTCTTTTCAGCGATCTCGCAGCGATGTACACATGCGCGGGTTCCCACTCATCCGCCGATTTCAGGCTCTTTGGCACGAATAGGCCCCACCCCCGAGCGTTTAATGATATTCACGATTGTGATCTTTGCATTGCAGAGTGGGGAGATTCAGGTCTGAAGTTTCACTGAAAAAACAGTCATGATCTGGACCAGTTTACTCGTCAATTCAGCATTCTAGTCTGTCTCTTATGTAACATTCTCCCGGACCCAATAAAAGAACAGCAGGCTGCTGTCTCAGTTCTGACTATTTCAATGTACTGTCACTAAGGCCATAAAGGGGATAGCCACACATTGTCAGCCCCTAGACATTTTGCAAAGCAAATTTTTAAATTATTGTTGTTCAATATGTGTATATGTTGTGACAAAAATTAAGAGACTGTGGGTGGGATTTTATGACCTTATCATGCCTGTTTTTGGGTGGGAAAGTATCACTAAATCGGACGCAAAGCGTCTAGCGGGAATGGCACCCATTTTGGTGCCAGTCCCCACTTGACCGCGATGAGAAAATCGACGTGATCGGGAGCCCACCCAAACCGGACAAGACATCAATTTTTTTTTGGTATTCATCATAATATCATTAACAGATCTTCACACCCAATCATCACAGTTCGCCTGCCTTCACCACCTCACTCGCCAAAACTGGATCGGTCTGGAAAATACCTCTACTATATAAGTCGGAGTCTGGCGCTGCATTGGTACTGGTGAACGAGGAGGTAAGTCTCTGCATTGAAACTGCTCTGTGCTGCTCAGAGGGGGCTCTTTCATGGCCATTCTGCTACTTTAGAACATGTAGAAAAACTAAAACTTGAAATGCCACCCCAACAGTCCCATTACCTGCCAACCAAAGCAATTTTAAAAATTGTCAATGCTTGCTATCTAGGCACACATAAAAAGAAAGAATGGTGATTTCCACAAAGTAGCGGGGGTTACCAGTAGACCTGCAACCTCACCGCAGAAAAAGTCAGGAGCTTAAGGGAACAAAGCAAGAGAGAGAAAAAGTCAACAAGTCACATAGGCTTCTCCTATTCAGTTCAAAATGCAACTCCAGTTCTCTAAACACAATTATATTTTTAAAGTCATTGATGCAGAAAAGATACAGGGCAGAAATCATAATATTTCCAGGCTGCAATGTTTTTGACAAATAGGTAAATAAGCAAATGCTAGAAATCAATTTAAAATAAAATCAGAAAAAGCCAAAAATAACACAGCAACTCCATCAGTGTGTGACCCAAAAAACATTCTGGAGTAAAACACAAAGGGGGGAATTTTCCCGTCCTGTCCGCCACAGGCATCGAAGCGGGCGGGGACAGACGATGCAAAGGTCCATTGACTGCGACTGGAATTTTCTGGTTCTGGGGCAAGCGCAGTTGGAAAATCCCATCCAAAGTGTAAAAGGGAGGAAGGAAATTAAAACAATCAGGGTAGCTAGAGTAAAGGTACTGAGAAAACTAATGGGACTAGAGATAATAATTCTGCTGGACATGATGGCCAGCATCAAGGCTCCGAAGGGAAGTGGTTTCACAAGACAGTGGATACGTTGGTTGTAATCATCCAAAATTCCCAAGGTTCTGAAAAGATTCCAGCAAAATTGGAAAACCACAAATGTACCTCTATTCAAAAGAAGGAGGGAGACAGAAAGCAGGAAACAAGCCAGTTAGTCTAAAAACTGTCATTGGGAAAATGCCCGAATTCATTATTAAGAAGCTAGTGTCAGGACATTGAGAAAATTATAGTACAATCAGGCAGAGTCAACATGGTTTTGTGAAAGATAAATCATTTTAGATAAATTTATTAGTGTGCTTTGAGGATGTAAAAAGCAGGGTGGATAAAGGTGTGCCATTAGATGTAGACTTGAACTTTCCAGCTGTTCATGCCAGTGGTATCTTCTGGCCCCAGTTATGGCACATCCCCACTGCAGGTTCCCCAGCTGCATGGGCTGGAATCAATGGAAAATTCCACTGACAGTGGCGGGAACAGAAGATCCCGCCACCGGCCAATGGTGTGCCCCCATCCTGCCATGAGAAAGTCGCCATGGGGAACCCAAAAATCCTATCCATAGTGTATTTGGATTTCCAAAAAGCCATTCAATAAGTTGCCAGATAAAAGATTTCCAAACCATAAGAGATAAGAGTTCATGGTATTTGGGGGTGATATATTAGCATAGATAGAGGATTGGCTAGCTAAGCAGAAACAGAAAGTCAACAGTTATTACTAGCTGGTGAACTGTACCTAGTGGAGACCATTGGGATTGATGCTGCAGACTCAACTATTTAAAATCTATATAAATGTCTTCGGTGTAGGAACCAAATGTAGCCAAATTCACTGGTGAAACAAAGGCAGATAGGTAAGCACATTGTGAAGAGATACAAATGATCTGCAAAGGCATGAAGATAGCTTAAGTGAGTGAGCAACGTTAGGCAAATTGAGTATAATGTGGGAAAATGTGAGGTTGTCCACTTTGACAGGAAGAATAGAAAACTAGAATATCATTTAACTGAAGGAAAACTGCGGAAATACAGTGCAGAGGGATCTGGATGTCCTTGTATACAAATTACAAGAGGTTAGCATCTAAGTAAGCCAGTAATTTAATTATGAAGGCAAATAGAATTACAGAACCATAGAATCTCTACTGTGCAGAAGGAGACCATTTGGCCCACCGAGTCTGCACTGACTCTCCAAAAAAAGCATCTAAACTAGACCCAACACCCCACTCCCCCACCCTGCCCCATCCCTGTAACCGTATGCATTCACCATGGCTAACCCACTTAACCTACACATCTTTGCACACTAAGGGGCAACTCAGCATGGCCAATCCACATAGCCTGCACATCTTTGGATTGTGGGAGGAAAGCGAACCACCTGAAGGAAACCCACGCAGACCACAGACATGGGGAGAACATGCAAACTCCACAAAGACAGTCTCCCAAGGCCAGAATCGAAAATCGATCTCAGATCCATAGCGTTGTAAGGCAGCAGTGCTAACCACTGTGTCACCGTGCCATTAACTGACTATCCGCCCCCTCCCCCACCACCACCACCACTTAGAGTTTATTATTCTGCTGCCTACTACTGATGATTATTTAGCTGATAAAGAGTTTGGATCCAGAACAGGTGATAATGACAATGTAATATTCTGCTGCACATGACTGGTGATTATTTAACTGATAACCTATGGCATTGTTCCTGGGTAAAGACTCTAGGTCCAGAATGGTGCAAATAAGCAAGTAATATCCTGCTGCAAAATACTGGTGACTATTCAAACGATCCCCTTGCAGTGTTTCTGGATAAAGAGTCTGGGACTAGAAAGGGTGAGATTGAGCAATTGAATATTATGCTGCAGACTACTGATGATTATTTAGCTGACCCCCTGAAGCATTGCTCTCGGATAAAGAGTCTGGTTCCAGAATGGGTGAAAATGAGCAATGTGATATTCTGCTGCAAAATATTTGTGATTACTTAGCTGACCCCTACAGGATTGCTCCTCGATAAAGCACTCAGCTCCTATGATCAAGGAGACAGGGCAGACAGAGTTTGCTGCTCTTCCCATCCTCGTCATTTGTTTTATCTGGGCTAGAAACGGGCTGAGGGTAAATTTTATTTTAATCCAAAAAGAGAAGTTTGAGGTCTGGGACAGCGGCGCAGACAGGAAAAAGCACAAACAGATCCAACTGCTCCTTTCTGTCTTGCCCTCCTCATGGTATGTTGGCCTTTCTTGCAAGGGGGATGGAGTACAAAATAGCGAAGCCCTGCTACAACTGTATAGGGCATTAGTGAGATTGCACATGGAGCACTGTGTACAGTTTTGGTCATCTTAAGGAGAGATATGCTTGCATTATGAGCAATTCAGGAAGGTTACTTAGGCAGATTCTTGGGTTCAAGGCATTGTCATATGAGCAAAGGTTGAGCAGGTTAGGCCTACACACATTGAAGTTTAAAACAATAAGTTTGAAACAATTAAGACTGCAAGGGGCGGCCGGGGTCGGGGGGGGGGGGGCTTGACCGGGTAGATGCTAAGACGATATTTCACGTCATGATACTCTCATTAAAACATGTCTAATTAGTGATTATGTACGATTGAAAGGTCTTCACTGGAATTGTTCAGCTGCCTTTTCTTTTTCAGATGTTAACAATGACTTTGTATTTCTGGTCCTAATTGTTTGAAAATATATTCTGAAATGATGGCAGAAAATGAAACCACTTTGAAGGAGGATGCCATCCATACAATGTTATCCCAGTCACCAAACTGACACAAAGACAAATGAGAAGTCCAAAATATAATGGCATTGTCATGGAAGGAAGTGTATATCTAACCTTTCAGAATTAATGCATTTCTAAAGGGCTGCCTGTGTAATTTACATGGACATTAATTTGTCAGTTTCTGGTCTATCTTCTGTCATGGTTAATAGTGCCCCAGGGTTTTCATCTAACCAATGCAATGCACTGAACCAACACATGGAAGAAATCCTCATTGTGTAATTTAAAAATAAACTATAAAACCAATGCTTTGTTGAATAACATTTGCTGGCAGAGTCCATTTGTCTTTCTGACTTTGAACAGCAAACCCATGAAAGTCACTTAGCAGCAACTTATATTTCCTGTCTTCTCAGCCCTCTTTAAGGATATATTCTTTTCAAGGTGGCAATAGATGTAAAGGACAGAAGAACTTCAAATCTCCTGACTGAGATCTGGAAAAATCTCTTTTGTTAAAACAAACATGATATGAAATAAACTGCGTAGAGCACCGATAAGTTTAAGAAGAGTCAGAGAAATACAAACACAAAATTGTTTAGACAAAGTCAGGAATTGACTTTAAAAAGCCAGGAATAGGGAGGGTATACCAAGGGAAACAAAGGTTCAGAATATGCGTCTAGTGGCAGGAGATAGAAATCCACTGGAGAGCAGGGTGGGTGAAAAATGCCGAATCATGTGCTGGCCAACTGATTAATTATGCAGCTATGAGGGTCATGTTGCATAGTGTCTCACTTCAAGCTGCGGCACCATATTTAAAAGGCATCCTGACAGCCAATCATTGCATCAGGACCTGCGTAGACCAAAGCTGCCTAGTAAAAACGTTGGCCCTAGGCTTCAGTGATGCCACCCTGGAGGTTCTTCTCCAGGCTGCTGAGGTAAGGTGGCAGGTCCTCATTCCCAAGTATGGGAGGGGGAGGCCCTTCTCTGTCACCACAGTATCCTGGGGGGAGATGGCCAGGGTGGGCAGAAGTGTCTGGGGTCCAAAAGAGGATAGTCCTACAGTACAGGGAATGGATGATTGATCTCATCCACTCCTCGAGAGCAAGTGAACTTCCTATTCTCTAAACTCACATCAAGTTTTTTGTTCATCTTTCACGGGACATGAACATTGCTGGCCAGCATTGCTAAGGACTATTATCACCCCAGACCATTCATCATGCAACATTATAAATTTAATTCTGCCTAAAGGGACCTGGGGAGACAATTGCTACATTTATTATAAGGCTAAGGCAATTAGTGGTGCAGTGTGAATTTGGATCATCACTGAGTGATATGCTGCAGGACAGATTAGTGAATAATTTAAATATACAGAAGAAGTTACCAGCAGGAGCTAAGATTTCCTTCGTTGGAGCCATGGAAATAGCTCAGGAAACTGAGAGTGCTGAGAGAAGCACTTATAGAATTATAGTACCATAGAATCCCGACAGTGTAGCAGGAAGTCATTTGACCCATCGAGCCTGCACTGACAACAATCCCACCCAGGCCCTATCCCCATAATCCCACATATTTACCCTGCTAGTCCCCCTGACACTAAGGGGCAATTTACCCTGGCTAATCACAAGTTACAGTGTGTGCAGACAGGTGAGCTAAACCAGCAATGGTGCGAAACTGTTGCAAATCGTGCTGCCAGTGTGAGGGCACAGACAACAGAATGCCACCGAGCAACAAAGGGGCAGAAGAAAAATAAAATGAATCAGCAATCCAGAAATACAGATAAATTATGTAGGTGTGGGGAAAAGCAACTCCAAGAAAATGCAGGTATGAAGATTTTATCTGTTTCGATTGCGACCAGAGCGTTCACATCCAAATTCAATGCTGAGCCAAGCAGAATACACCCAGCTTAAACAAAAAAAAACTCCAGTGTTTCATCTAGAATGTGACTCAGAAGCGGAATCTGAGGTATACAAATTGAATAATGTTAGGATGAGTAAATCAGCTCCAGTCATAATAAAGTCACTATAGTCCCAGATGACCATAGGCTGACTGGTGGTAATTTAACCCAAGGATCACCACACCTCAAGCAAGAGGCAAGGTTGAGAAGGTGGGCCTTCATGAATAACCTCAGACAGTATGGGAATTGAACCCACCTTGTTGGCATTGCTCTACATCACTAAGTAGCTGCCCAGCCAACTGAGCTAAACTGCCCAGGGCTACACCCTGTAGAAGAAAAAGTCAAGGTGATCAAAGAAGCACCAACATCTTGGAATGTGTCAGAACTGAAGTCTTTCTTGGGCATGGTTAATTACTACGGTTGGTTTATACCAAATCATTCAACTTTATTAGCACCCTTACATCTACTTTTAAAAGAAATATCAACCTTGGTATTGGAATAAGCCACAGAAAGAAGCCTTCGAGAAAGTCAAAATCACTTCAAAATCTTTGCTCTTGCCAGTCCATTTCATCCCAAAAAAGAGTAAATTCTGACGTGTGATGCTTAGCCCTGTGGCATACAGGCAGTTTTATTTCATAGAACCAATGACGGCATGGAAAGACCTGTTCCTTTTGCGTCATGGACCTTGATTGATGTTGAGAGATAACACTCCCAATTGAGAAAGAGGGCCTGACCATCATTTATGGGGTGAAAAGATTTCACCGGTATGTGTAGAGCTCATGATCACTGATGCACTATCAATACCCAGAGACAGAATCTGGAATAATAGGCTTTTATTAACTATAAAAGGGAACTAACTCTACAGTAAACTCTAACCGAGGGACCGGACCAGAATGAGGTGAAGGGGAGGAGCAGCCACCTTTATACCCCAATGAACAGGGGAGGAGCCTCAGGCAGCATCGGTAGGGGTGTGTCCAGTCATCAGGACATAACAGTGGTTATCAGAACAGAACAGTGGTTTACCACATTCACCCCCTGTTTAAAAAAAAGAGTAAGAAGTCTCACAACACCAGGTTAAAGTCCAACAGGTTTATTTGGTAGCAAATACCATAAGCTTTCGGAGCACTGCTCCTTCGTCAGATGGAGTGGAAATGTGCTCTCAAACAGTGCAAACAGACACAAAATCAAGTTACAGGATACTGATTAGAATGCGAATCCCTACAGCGAGCCAAGTCTTAAAGGTACAGACAATGTGGGCGGAGGGAGCATTAAACACAGGTTAAAGAGATGTGTATTGTCTCCAGACAGAACAGCTAGTGAGATTCTGCAAGTCCAGGGGGCAAGCTGTGGGGGTTACTGATAATGTGACATAAATCCAACATCCCGGTTTAGGCCGTCCTCATGTATGCGGAACTTGGCTATCAGTTTCTGCTCAGCGACTCTGCGCTGTCGTGTGTCGCGAAGGCCGCCTTGGAGAACACTTACCTGAAGATCCAAGGCTGAATGCCCGTAAGAGTCCAGCGGGGGTGAGATGGGTGGAACTATATATACAGAGTCACAGATTAAGTCGGTTCAGTGGCTTGATCCGCCGCTGCGACCACCGTAGTGTGGGTTGCGATGTCGGTTCCAATGGCCGCGAAGTCAGTTGCGGAGATTGCGGTGTTGGTTCGGGCGCCAAAACCTGATTATCGGACCCATCCACAGCCTCGTCCAACTGCTGGGTGCATGGTGACGGTTCCCGGGGCTCAGGCGAGCTGTACACAGGGGTGAGAGGAGTGAGCAGTGACCCTGGCGCTGTTTGGAGACCGAAAGTGTTCGGGGCTGTGGGGTTGAGGGGCGTAGTGGACTCCGGGGCACCCACGGGTGCCACGTCTCGTATCAAGACTGTGTCCTCTCGCCCATCGGGATATGCCACGTAGGCATATTGAGTGTTGGCGTGGAGGAGCTGGACCCTATCGACCAGGGGATTCGACTTCCAGATCTGAACATGCCTCCGGAGCAGAACAGGGCCGGGGTACACCAGCCACGACGGTAGGGATGTCCCCGAGGACGACTTCCTGGGGAACGCGAACATTCGTTCGTGGGGAGTGGCATTGGTTGCTGTACATAGGAGGGACCTAATCGAGTGTAGTGCATCAGGGAGGACCTCTTGCCAGTGGGTGACTGGAAGACCCTTAGACCGCAGAGTTAGTAGAACGGCCTTCCAGACTGTTGCGTTCTCTCTTTCCACCTGTCCGTTTCCCCGGGGGTTGTAGCTGGTAGTCCTACTCGAGGCTATGCCTTTAGAGAGTAGGTACTGACGCAGCTCATCACTCATGAAGGAGGATGCCCGGTCGCTGTGGATGTAGCTGGGGTAACCGAACAGAGTGAAGAGACCATGCAGGGCCCTGACGACCGTGGCCGAGGTCATATCCGGGCAGAGAATGGCAAAGGGGAAATGTGAATATTCATCTATCACGTTCAGAAAATAGATATTGTGGTCAGAAGAGGGAAGGGGCCCTTTGAAGTCGACACTTAGGCGTTCAAAAGGGCGGGTGGCTTTTATGAGGTGCGCTCTATCTGGCCGATAGAAATGTGGCTTGCACTCTGCGCACATCTGACAGTGTCTAGTTTCAGACCTGACTTCCTCAACGGAGTAGGGAAGGTTGCGGGCTTTAATAAAATGGAAAAACCTGGTGACCCCTGGGTGGCAGAGGTCATTGTGGAGAGCCTGCAACCGGTCCACCTGCGCGCTGGCACATGTTCCACGAGACAGGGCATCCGGGGGCTCATTGAGCTTCCCGGGCCGGTACAAGATATCATAATTGTAGGTGGAGAGTTCGATTCTCCACCTCAGTATTTTATCATTTTTGACCTTTCCCCGCTGTGTATTGGCGGCGACAGATCGTTGGTCCGTGAGCAGGGTGAACCGTTTACCGGCTAAGTAATGGCGCCAGTGCCGTACAGCTTCCACTATGGCTTGGGCCTCTTTTTCGACAGAGGAGTGTCGAATTTCAGGGCCTTGGAGAGTTCGGGAAAAGAAAGCCACGGGTCTGCCCGCCTGGTTAAGGGTGGCGGCTAAGGCAAAGTCAGACGCATCGCTCTCCACCTGGAACGGGATAGATTCATCTACAGCGTGCATCGTGGCCTTTGCGATATCAGCTTTGATGCGTTCGAAGGCCTGACGGGCCTCTGCCGTCAGGGGAAAAGAGGTGGATTTGATCAGCGGACGGGCTTTGCCCGCATAATTGGGGACCCACTGGGCATAGTACAAGAAGAAGCCCAGGCATCTTCTCAGTGCTTTGATGCTAGTGGGGAAGGGGAGTTCCAGGAGGGGACGCATACGTTCGGGATCGGGGCCGATGACCCCGTTTTCCACCACGTACCCGAGGATGGCAAGGCGGTGTGTGCAGAATACACACTTCTCCTTATTATAGGTCAGGTTAAGGAGATTTGCTGTGTGCAGGAATTTGTGGAGGTTGGCGTCGTGGCCCTGCTGATCGTGGCCGCAGATGGTGACGTTATCCAGGTACGGGAAGGTAGCCCATAGCCTGTTCTGGTCCACCATTCGGTCCATCTCACACTGGAAGACCGAGACTCCATTGGTGACTCCGAAAGGGACCCTAAGGAAATGGTATAGGCGACCCATCCGCCTCAAAGGCCGTATACGGCCTGTCCTCCGGGCGGATGGGGAGCTGGTGGTATGCCGACTTCAAGTCAATGGTGGAGAACACCCGATAATGCGCAATCTGATTGACCATGTCAGATATGTGAGGAAGAGGGTACGCATCCAGCTGCGTGTATCGATTAATGGTCTGACTGTAGTCAATGACCATTCTGTGTTTCTCACCAGACTTTACGACTACCACTTGAGCTCTCCAGGGGCTGGTACTGGCCTGAATGATCCCCTCTTTGAGGAGCCGTTGGACCTCGGACCTGATAAAGGCCCTGTCTCCAGCACTATACCGCCTGCTCTTGGTGGCGATAGGCTTGCAACCAGGGGCAAGATTAGCGAACAGAGAGGGAGGGGTGATTTTAAGAGTCGAGAGACTACAGGTTGTGCGCGATGGGCAATTTCGAAACTGCTGGTTGCAGACGGAGAGCGGGGGAAGAGGCCCATTATAAATCATACTCACACTCCCCAGGTGGGTCAGGAAATCCAGCCCCAAGAGTACAGCTGCGCAGAGATGAGGCAGCACGAGGAGCCTGAAATTCTCATATACCGTGCCCCTCACCGTCAGGGTCACTACGCAGTATCCGAGGACATTTACAGAGCGGGATTGCGATGTCATGGAGATTGTTTGTTTGACGGGCCGCACGGAAAGGGCGTATCAGGGTGAATAAAGCTCTCCGTGCTCCCACTGTCAAACAAACAATGCTCCACGTGGCCATTTACCTGGATGTCCATTATGGACCTGGTGAGTTGGTGAGGCTGGGACTGGTCCAGGGTAATCGACGCCACTGTCGAGGCATGCGAGAAGTCACAGGCTGCTGACGACGTCGGAGATGGCGACCCCCGCTGGTCGCACGTGGCTGATGGCATTGAAGATGGCGGCCCCCGCGGGTCGCTCGCGGCTGATGGCGTCGAAGATGGTGGCCCCCGCGGGTTGCACATGGCCGATGTCATCCAAGATGGCGGCCCCCGCGGGTCGCACGCGGCCGATGTCGTCCAAAAGGCGGCTCTTGCGGGTCACACGTGGCGCTACTGGTCCTTGAGGTGGACTTTGCCCGGCAGACCTTCGCATAGTGGCCCTTCTTCCCACATGCGGAGCAGAACGAATCCTTCACCGGTGCTTTCCTAGGCCGCAGAAGTAGCATTTCGGACCACTGGGGACTGCCGCGGCGGTAGAGTCATGGACTGCACGTGGCGTGGTGTGGGTCAGGGGCCTGCTCGAGTACTGGGGAGGTAGTGGCAGCGGTGCCCATGATGCGCTCGCGTGGTCAGGGGTGTAAGCTTCAAGATTACGGGAGGCCAGCTCCAGCGATTCGGCTAGCGCCACGGTTTTCTGCAGGTCCAGCTCACCCTGCTCCAGCAGCCGCTGTTGGATATAACTCGACCCGATGCCCATGATGTAGGCGTCCTGGATTAAGTCCTCCGCGTTTTGGGTGGCTGATACTGCCGTACAGTTGCAGGCCCGGGCGAGTACCCGCAATGCGTGCAGAAATTGGTCGCACGACTCACCCGGCTGTTGTCGGCGTGTAGCTAGTAGATGTCGTGCGTAGACCTCATTAGGCCGCTTGTGGTATTGGCCTTTTAGCAGTTCGATTGCGGCCATGTACGTGTCGGCATCCCGGATGGTAGCATACACGACGGCGCTTACTCGTGCGTGGAGCACGTGGAGTTTGTCAGCCTCGGACTGGACGACAGCGGAGGCGTTGAGGAAAGCCTGGAAAAATTTTAGCCAGTGATTAAAACTATCAGAGGCTCCCACGGCTTGAGGGTCCAGTTCGAGTTTGTCTGGCTTCAAGAGTTGCTCCATCACAAGAAAATTTTAATATAGTTAATAAAATTGATGCAC
Organism: Mustelus asterias; assembly: GCF_964213995.1. Taxonomy (NCBI): domain Eukaryota; kingdom Metazoa; phylum Chordata; class Chondrichthyes; order Carcharhiniformes; family Triakidae; genus Mustelus; species Mustelus asterias. Next base: position 92,636,774 of record NC_135804.1, read on the forward strand.
TATCAATACCCAGAGACGGAATCTGGAATAATAGGCTTTTATTAACTATAAAAGGGAACTAACTCTACAGTAAACTCTAACCAAGGGACCGGACCAGAATGAGGCGAAGGGGAGGAGCAGCCACCTTTATACCCCAGTGAACAGGGGAGGAGCCTTAGGCAGCACCGGTAGGGGTGTGTCCAGTCATCAGGACATAACAGTGGTTATCAGAACATAACAGTGGTTATCAGGACATAACAGTGGTTTACCACATTCACCACCGACCATAAGTCACTATTGGATCTATTTCGCAAAGACAAGCTTATTCCTCCTATTGCATCAGCCAGAATCCCTCAGTAGGCTTTAATCCTAGCAGCATACACCTGTTTCATCACAGATCTGATACCCAACTCTCAAAGGCAGATGCCTTAAGTCGCCTCCCACTGCCTCAAGGCAAGCCACCACCTCCGGTACCACCAAAGATAGTACTCGCCCTCAACTTGTTAGACACCCTACTGGTATCATCTAAACAAATTAGGAATCGGACTGAGAGAGACCCAGTTACTGTCCAAGATAAAACAACTGGCCCTCCACGAATGGTACTTTGATAAGTCTGACTAACTGAAGACATTCCAGTTCCACAAAGTTAAGCTGAGCTGCAAGGACGGAGTGCTACTGTGGGGGTCCAGAGCAATGGTTCCAGCCCTGCTCAAGGAACATTGTTGCAAGAGTTTTAGTGCTCACCCAGACCAAAATGAAGATACTTGCCAGAAGTTATATTTGGTGGCCAGGTATTAATGAAGCTATTGAACATCTACTGAGGCATTGTGATCAATGCCAGACGCAATAATCCTTACCTCAGTTCCGCCTGTAGGAGTGGCCCGGTTGACCTTAGGCATGGCTGCATGGGGATTTTGCTGTCCTTTTATGGGCAATGTGTCCTTAATTATTGTTGATGCACATACCAAGTGCCTGGGTACCAGAAAATGAAATCGACAACGTTGTCAGCAATGGTCAAGAAGCTTCAACAAACCTTTGTTATGCATAGCCTGCCAGACGTTTCAGTCTCTGATAATGGAACTGCTTTTACAGGAGAAATTCAGCATTTGATGCGCACTAATGGAATACAACATCTGCATATTACGCACTATCGCGCAGCCTCAAATGGCTTAGCAGAAAGAGCTGTTCAGACCTTCAAATTAGCAATGAAAAAGCAGCCATCCACACCTTTGCAATTAAAGCTTGCTAGATTCCTGCTCACATATAAAATAACCCCACATGCAACTACAGGTATAACCCCTGCAGAGCTTTGTGTCTCTGTATGCCCTGTTTGTGAGCATTTCTCCACTCCACCTGACGAAGGGGCAGCGCTCCGAAAGCGAGTGGCATTTGCTACCAAATAAACCTGTTGGACTTTAACCTGGTGTTGTTAAAGATCTTACTGTGTTTACCCCAGTCCAACGCCAGCATCTCCACATCATGAGCTACTGATGGGAAGGCGCCTCCCAACAAGGCTTGACTCAATGTTTCCCAATTTAGCTGGGAGGGTGGAGGTGAAACAGGATGCACAAAAAAAGTATCAAAATCCTGTTAAAGGTCATAGATCCTTTGACGTGACTGACTTAGTATACATCTGAACTTTAATGTCAGTCCAGATTGGATCCCTGGGAAGATCCCAGTGAAAACAGGCTCTGTATCGTACCTGGTTGACGTCCAAGGGAGAAAAGTCAAGCAACACAGATCACATAACGAAGAGACAAACTAACACAATACAAGTAGAACAGGATGTTCCTGCAGAATCTATCAGCATTCCTCCAACAGTGCCAACCTCAGTGGGACTGGTTACTCCACAGGAAGGACCCCATTTTGTTCCAGTGGGAAATGGCGAGGATATCTACACGAACTGTGTCACCTTCCGACCACTGACAGCCACCTAACTGCTGCTCAAGGCATCACTACCTCAGCTGAGGAAGAACATGCCAGAGAGCTGAGGCATTCTCAGAGAATTCATAAGTGTCCTGTTGGACTGACCTTATGAAAGTCTGTACTGTGTTACCCCCTTTTATATTGTCTATTGTTGCAAATAGTTATCTCTTTGTAAATAAAGGCAATAGGGAATCAAGGGGGGAAAGATATGGTAGCATGGCCCCTTTAAGGGGTGAGCAATCATGGGTCACATGGGAGCATGCAAATCTGGGCCAGTTGCATTGGAGAGTACGGGTTTGGGAGCAGCCTATCCCTCACTTCAAGATGTGGAGATGCCGGCGTTGGACTGGGGTAAACACAGTAAGAAGTCTCACAACACCAGGTTGGATTTTAACCTGGTGTTGTGAGACTTCTTACCTCACTTCAAGCCCAGGAATTGGAGAGTAAATTCACATTCATCATTCTGCTCTGTACATAGTCTGTCTCACAAAAAAATGACTTAGTTTAGTTTTTACTGCTGAGTTGTTGCTGTGCTTCACGGCGATTACAGCAGGTGACGCAACTTTTAAACTAATTGGCCCGGAGACAAGGTTAGCACCTTGTTGGAAATGGGCTGGAAATGGGAGAGAATTTAAAAGAAAACTGCAGCCAAGATTGAGCTTGCTATTTTTATTGGAAATGGATGCACAGTGTGAACAGAGAGCCAACAGTGGTTTGAGCAGCCACTTCCAGGCAGCCTAACATTTATATGATGTCTCCTTTAAGTCCCTTTCAAGACTTTGGCAGACAGGAGAGCTGTATTCTTCCCTCCATCTGACCAAACCAAGTAGGCATGGCTAAAGCTTGCCATGAAATCTAAAAGCCTTATGTTCTTCTCAAGAGTCCAAACATTCTCTCCTCAGAATCAAGGCTTGCACCTCTGGCAAAGGCAACTCTGTGCCATTGGATGAGCAACTGAGCTTACATTTCTCCTTTTGTACAACTTTTCTTCATTGCAGTCGTAAGTAATAACTGTTCCCTGCTGCGTTCCCTAAAGCTATCACAATTGTATTCCAGACCCTTCATTTTATCCATGTTTCTCATTTGCAATTTCCAAACTATTGCTCCCCAGACTCTCAATGACCATACAAACATTGGGATTAGTACTAGGAGTAGACCACTCAGCCCTTTGAGTCTGCTCTGTCATTCAATAAGATTATGGCTGATCTGATTGTAACCTGAACTCCACATTCCCTCTACCCCAGATGTCCTCGTCACAACTTAATTTCCTATTTACCTTTGTGTCGTTGGCAAACTTAGCTAGCATAGCTTTGGTCCTTCATCCAAGTTATTGATGTAAATTATAAAACGTTGAGATCCCAGCACTAATCCTTGTGGCACACCACTTGTTATATCTTACCTACCAGAAAATTATCCATTTATGCCTACGTTCTGTTTTTTGTTAACCAATCAATCCTCCTATCCATGCCAATATGTTACCCCCAACACCATGCATTTTTATTTACTGCAATAATCTTTGATGCAGCATCTGATCAATTGCCTTACGGAAATCAAAGTACAGTGCATGTATTAGTTCCCCTTCATCCACAACACTTCTTCAAAAAACGACCATAAATTAGTTAAATTGGTTAAACATGATTTCCCTTTCACAAAACCATGTTGACTTAGTGTGATTTCCTTAGATTTTTCTAAGTACTCTGCTATAATTTCTTTAAACCTATCTTCTAACGTTGTCCCTATGACAGATGTTAAGCTAACTGGCCTGTAGTTTCTTGTTTAATGTTTCCTTCCTTTATTCAGGAGTTACATCTATTATTTTCAAATCTAATGGAACCTTCCACATATCTAAGGAATTTTGAAAAATTAAAACTAACATATCAATTATTTCACTGGAAGGTTACTTCTTTTAAGATTCTAGGATGAAGTCTATTAGTATCCGGGGACTAGTCAGCCCACAGCTCCAACAATTTGCTCAGTATCACTTCCCTGGTGATTGTAATCTTGAGTTCCTCCCTTCCTTCCATGTCCTGATTTACAGTGGTTTCTGGAATGTAACTTGTCTCCTCTATTGTGAGGAATGAATTCTTCAAGGAGCTGAGCAAGCAATTGATTAGAGGGTTCCCCAGACCATGCCCCCCCTCCCAAACCAGCAGAAAATTGCAACTGTTACAAAAATTGTTGGTATCTAATTAATCACTTAGAAAGTTGGTTATAAAAAACTGGTTATAATATGCTTTCAAAATAGCATTACATTGAAAGCCCACGTCCCTTGTGAACACCATTTAGCTGACACTCTTGTCATGTTTCCACTGTGAGTGTTGCTGTCAGCTCACACCAGATGTCAATCCACACATGACTGCCTTTGCTAACATCCTAGCTTTGGACTCTTGGAACAGGATTCTCGGACGCTAATATGGGTTGGAACAGGGGTGGGTGCATATTGACCTAACAATTCTATTGGTTGGACCAATAATGCTGTATTATACTGACAGGGACTTGGTGAGGCTTCAGAATAAAAAGACTTTATTGTCAAAGCAACGATTAACAATATATACAAATAGCGTCCGACAGAATAACTATGCGACTGTACACTACTCCTCCATTTCTCCAACTGCCGATCTTTTCTGACCCGGGATATGCGCCTTCACACTCAACTTGCGCAGCTTCCTGCCTCGACACTCCATAGGGTCTGGCCTGATCACGCGGCCCTTAGGGAATGCCCCCTTAAAGAGGCCATGCTACCACACTCCTTCCCCCCCCCCCAACTCCTGAAGTCACCTAAGGAGAAAAAAATAAAAAAGAAATCATCAACATAAGCAACAAATTACAGAAAGAAAAATCAGGAAAAACCCCCATGACAACTTGTCATAAATTTGATGACTTCCAAACTCTTGTAAAATGTCTCAATACTGAGTTAGGTTCATCTGGATATGAAAAATCATGTTGGGCTGAGGCGATTCTGTGTTGTTGTATGTCATGAAGGCCGCTTACCTGAAGTTCCGCACACATGAGAATGGCCTCAACCAGGATCTTGTGTTCATGTCACACTACCTGTAACCCCCACGGCTTGCCTGGGCTTGCAAAATCTTACTAACTGTCCTGGCTTGAGACAATTCACACCTCTTTAACCTGTGCTTAACCTTCTCTCCACTCACATTTTCTGCACCTGTAAATACTTGATTACCTGTTAAGACTCGCATTCCAACCTTTATCTTGTAATTGAGTCTGTGTCTATATATGTCCTGTTAGTGAATCCAACTCTTCACTCACCTGATGAAGGACATCGCTTCGAAAGCTCATGTTACCAAATAAGCCTGTTAGACTTTAACCTGGTGTTGTTAGACTTCTTATTGTGCCTATCCCAGTCTAACGCCGGCATCTTCACATCATGGCATTGCTGAAACAACTGGGTGCTCCGGTTCCACATTTACGACCAGGATTCTGCTCCCATCCCAGGCGGATCCACATGTACTGCTGGAATCAATTTTGATCCCTGGTATCAGGCACTACTATCCTCCTCTAGAATCTTTCCAGCCACCCAGGCCCGTCCTGCTGCAAATTTTCTGGCCATGACTAAATCCTCATCTTGGAAGACTGTCATTCTTTCGAGTTGTGATTTTCTTTCTGAGATGCTTGCCTAACCTTCACCGTCCCCACCAAATTTAAAAATATCATATCCAATCGTGTTCTTAAATGATGTCCTATGTTCTATGTTTCTATATGTTATGGGGAAAAAGCAGGATTAGGCTATTGAGTTGGATGATCAGCCATGATTGCAAGGAATGGCAAAGCAGGCTCAAAGGGCCAAATGGCCTCCTCATGCTCCTATCTTCTATGTTTCTATGTCTCGTTGGCAGCTTGGCTGGCATGACCCCATGGTCACATTTGGCATGGTGTTATAAGACAACAAAAAGCTGGTGATCTGTAATGGTAGAGGTCTATTTACTTGTTTCTTTAGTGAGGCCTTTAAAGTTTGCACAACACGTTCCGCCAACCCATTTGATGCTGGGTGATCAGGTGCTGAGCTAAAATAGCCAATGTCATTTGATTTCACAAATTTCTTAAATTCCTTTGCCATGAAGGATATACCATTGTCTGATACTAAAACCTCCATGATCCCTTGACTGGCAAAGATTTTTCTCAATTTATGAATGGAGACACTAAGATCCACTAAATCCACTAAAATCAGAAATGTATGGCACACAAAGAGTCCTGCAAAGTCGATATTCTTGCCTAGGGTCTCCCTGCCCACTCCCAAGGCTGCAGATTAGCCAGTGAGCTTGACAACTGGGACATTGACTAAACATCCTCCTATTTCTGCATTAAGGCCTGGGCAGCAGACATAACTTCTGGTTAGTGATTTCATTCTGCTTTGACCCGGATGTGAGTTGTGTAGCTCTTGCAACAATAGCTGTCTTCCTTCAGGCGGCACTGTAACCCTAATCCCTCCATAAAAGCACCCTGTCTTCACAGGTTATCTCCATCTTTCTTTGTTGATAGGGCTTTAACAGCTCAGACTTCTCTTATCACCAGCCTTGTGTCACCATTGTTTTAACCTTCAAAAATACTGGCTCTCTTGCTGTCCACATCCCTATGTGCTTTGCTAAGACTGGCAAGGATTCTATCATATGTAATGCCAGCACTATCTTTTGTGGAACTGGTGGTGATGCCACTGTTTTTGGCAAAGGCAACCTACTGAGCACATCCTTATTAAGAGGGCCTCTCCTGCACTGTATGTTTTTATGTATGATTTTATTCCAGATAGCTGTGTCCCTTGGTGATGCTAAAAAGTATAATTGCACACGACCAGTAAGAGAGCCCACATCTGTATTTTCCTGGTCTTATCTCCATCACTGATGTTTCTTCAATGATTGGTGGAGTGGGGCTAAGATGGTAGATACATTTTGTAGAGAGATACCATAACTGTTTACCATTCCAAGAAATGACTTTAATTCAGAGATGGTTGTTGGCTATGGAACCTCTGTTATGGTTTTTACTTTATCTTGCATAGTTGCAAGCTTCCCTGGTGGTCTCGTGGTTAGGATTCAGCACTCTCACTGCCGAGACCAGGTTCGATTCCCGGTCAGGGAATTACATTTGGGGTGGCACGGTGGCTAGCACTGCTGCCTCACAGCGCCAGGGATCTGGGTTCGATTCCTGGCTTGGGTCATTGTGTGGAGTTTGCATGTTCTCCCAGTGTCCGCTTGGATTTCCTTTGGGTGCTCCGGTTTCCTCCCACATTCTGAAAGACGTGCTGGTTAGGTGCGTTGACCCAAACAGAAGCTGGACTGTGGCGACTAGGGGAATTTCACAGTAACTTCAGTGCAGTGTTAATGTAAGCTTTACTTGTGACTAATAAATAAACTTTTTTTTGCATTAACCCTAAAAACTAAATAGGTAACTTTGTCTGTTTGGAAAGTACATTTTTTCCTGTTTAAGCATAACCCTGCTTTTTTAAATCACTTTAAAACTTCCTTCAGTGACCCCGCGTCCACCCTCTTCTGAGGCAGAGGGCATGATCTTACTGTCCATTCACTCCACGCTCCTGCTGCAGTGAAGTTGGAGAATTTGGCGGCCAACCAAATCTCTGTTCACTGCGGCAAGATGGGAAAATCCCGCTGGTGTGAACAGTGGTAAGATTACGGCCAGAGTGTCCGAGAGTCTCACAGCCCTCTCAGCAAAAGCAATTCTCAGATCCTGGGTGCAATGGCTATGATGTAAGCAGCGGATAACTTAAAATGAGTAAGAGGCCAGTTAACGCCATTGATCAGAAGCAGCTGACTAGCATCCCAATAGTGGTGGGGTAGCTGTGACCATTTTTTATTTCAAAAATATTAAAACTCAAGCTGATGGTATTACCTACGCCACAGTAACTGCATTCCAGTGTCACTTCACTGGGAGCAGGATTTGCAGCAAGAATATTAACACCTTCTCAACAAGTATTTCTTAATTTTCTGTCCTTCTTCATGACACGCATGCACAACAAACAGCAGCTAGCTACTCAAACTGTGTATGGTAATTTATATTCAAGATGCAAAAAGATACACAGGGAACTCTATAATCAGTGAGCTATAGGGTGCAGTGAGGTGCTAACAATCTATAACACATCAATATCATCACCCTGGAAACTCTAATCTGTGAGGTGGTTAGATTCCAGTTTGCTTTCCACTGCATTCCCTCAGCTCCTCTAAATTAGTGAATTCATTAAACAAATAATTTGATATTGTGTCACTCATATAACACAGTTGCATAAAATATTTTCCAAGAAGGCAAGATTCCTGCCACACTCTTCCAAAAATCTATCTACAACTATCTTTATTATTACGATGACTTATATTGGCAGTTCAACTCATTTCCATTCAGGGAAAAAAAAAATTGTCTGGAGATGAAATTACTCTGGGGTTTGCAGCATAGAACACAAAATGAATTGGCAGCCATTTTATAAAGTAAGTGTCAATTTGCTATTGTCCATTTTGCACCACTGTCCAAGATCAATTTATCCACTGCCCCTGGGTTTGTTGGCTAATATTTTATGCATCTGTTATCTGAGGCAGCCACATTGGTCGCTCCAAGAAAAGTAGAATTCAAAATTACAACGCTGAATTGAAGAGTGAATTAAAATTTAAAAAGTTTGTTTATATTTACAAGATCAACAATTGCTTTGCATTACAGGCCTCAAGAGCAATAACAGAGTCGGCTGCTGAAGGAAGTTACTGCAGTTAAATTCCAGCACAGCCATACAGCTTATTAGACACACCTCAATGTTTTTGGTTCGACTGACTGAGCGGATGCAATTCAATCGCACCTCCCAAAACCTGCAACCTCTACCACTGAGAGGATACAAATTACTCAGGGACACATCACCTCCAAGTTCCCCTCCAAATCATGCAACTCTCTCTGGGAAGGGTGATTTGGCAGGTCTACAATTGGGGAGGGAAGTGAGAACCCATGGCCAGGGAAGACATCATCTGCATAGGACCAGGAGGAAGAATCCTGCTCTCCCCATTCCATGAAGAACTCTCACAAAAAATGGTTAGGTTAATTATCTGGGGGCTCTTTTGCTCAGGATGCGAGGGTGGGATTTTCAACTCTGGGGACCGAATGCCGAGACAAATCGGTGCATTTCCCCAATGACTGCATTGGTGGGTTTCCATACCAGATCATTCACTCTTCAGTTTGTTACATATGCATGAGCAAGAAGAACTCAGATTCTGTTGGAGAACAGACTTGCCCGCCTTTTCGTAACCTCATCGGATTAGCTTACCGGGTGGCAGATTTAAAGAGCACCCGCGCACATCATTCACTCTCTGCAGTCAGGGCAGCTTTGTGAGAGTGATGGGCCCCACAGGCAAGAAGTCAACCACACCCAAATTCAGGAACAGAGCACCAGAGATCCTTCTGGACATGGTGGTGGGATGCCAAGACGTCATTTATCCCCATGACAGGAGAACAAAGTCCACCAGCTGCACCACGCTGGCTTGGCTGGTGGTGGCTCGCATGGTCAGCACCAACTCTGTAGACTGGAGATCCGCCATCCAGTGCAGAAAAACGATAAATTATCTCATTTGTTCCAGTGGGGTAAGTTAACCTTCTCTTCACTCTTAGCGCACACTCTCACAAGCCCATCAGACAATCATAGGGTCCACAAGGACTCTCTCCACACACATTGTCACCTCTTCCCACATGCTGTGCAAATGGTGTCCTCAGCACTTACTCAGATTTGCCCAGCACTGACACAAGGCAAGCATTTATATTACCTGCCTCAGCATCTGCCCTGCTGTGTCTGTCCATCTGTCTTTATGCAGCACAAGCTCAGCAACAACTGAAGGAAGAAATTCCAGGTGGGCTGGGGGTTGCTTGAGAGAAGACCACTAACTGAGTTTGAGGAGCATTGGTAGAGCTGGCCAGAGAGGACCAGGATCATGCGTGCATTGAAGTGAGAACAGCATCTCCCAACCAAGGGAGGACCCAGCAACAGCTCAACATTCACCCAACAATACCCTCAGCGCTTTATAATGTTATTGACTGTGCAGTCAATCATTAATAATCAATTATCTTTTTGACAGGTAACAGTGAGAAATGCAAGAGGGACAGTGGTAGCCAGCCCCTCAGCTCCAGTCCCCACACCCCCTCATAGAAGCACAGATTTTTTGTGGCGCAAAAGGAGGCCATTCAGCCCACTGGCTCTCCAAAGGAGCACCTCAGATGAGGATTGCAAGGATACATAAGATGAAGACATGTCACAGTATTCACTCATGCTTTCTGTGTTCTACAGCAGGCTTGGATCACAATCTGGTGAGCACAGCATATTCTGGTCCACAGCAGACAAAGGCAGCGGCGTCCCACATCTCTGATATTTGGAGGACTGCTGGGCTTAAGGATTGTGCTGAGTCCCATCAGATGACAAGCCTCTGGATTCGGCCCTAACACAGATGTTGCAGCTACAACAATGATTTTGATTTTATTTATTATTGTCACATGTATTGGGATACAGTGAAAAGTATTGTTTCTTGCGCTATACAGACAAAAGGAAAGGATAGGGTGTAGAATGGACATGGGAATATCAGGCAGGGTTGACAGGTGTGATCAACAGATTGCAATGTATGCTGAAGGAGTAAATCCGTGTTCAGTCTGATGTCGTTGTGCTGACGTACCAACACACTGAGGTCAACACTGGTAGAGTTGTGACTGTACCGCAAGCCCACGGATAACCTCACGATGCTCCACTTCTCCAGCTTCCACCCTAAACACGTTAAAGAAGCCATCCCCTACGGACAGGCCCTCCGTATACACAGGATCTGCTCGGATGAGGAGGATTGCAACAGACACCGCCAGACACTGAAAGATGCCCTCATAAGAACAGGATATGGCGCTCGACTCATTGATCAACAGTTCCAACGCGCCACAGCGAAAAACCGCACTGACCTCCTCAGAAGACAAACACGGGACACAGTGGACAGAGTACTCTTCGTTGTCCAGTACTTCCCCGGAGCGGAAAAGCTACAGCATCTCCTCCGGAGCCTTCAACATGTCATTGATGAAGACGAACATCTCGCCAAGGCCATCCCCACACCCCCACTTCTTGCCTTCAAACAACCGCACAACCTCAAACAGACCATTGTCCGCAGCAAACTACCCAGCCTTCAGGAGAACAGTGACCATGACACCACACAACCCTGCCACAGCAACCTCTGCAAGACGTGTCGGATCATCGACACAGATGCCATCATCTCACGTGAGAACACCATCCACCAGGTACACGGTACATACTCTTGCAACTCGGCCAACGTTGTCTACCTGATACGCTGCAAGAAAGGATGTCCCGAGGCATGGTACATTGGGGAAACTATGCAGACGCTGCGACAACGGATGAATGAACACCGCTCGACAATCACCAGGCAAGACTGTTCTCTTCCTGTTGGGGAGCACTTCAGCGGTCACGGGCATTCGGCCTCTGATATTCGGGTAAGCGTTCTCCAAGGCGGCCTTCGCGACACACAACGGCGCAGAGTCGCTGAGCAGAAACTGATAGCCAAGTTCCGCACACACGAGGAAGGCCTCAACCGGGATATTGGGTTCATGTCACACTATCTGTAACCCCCACAGAGTTTCACTGGCTGTCTTGTCTGGAGACAATACACATCTTTTTAGCCTGTCTTGATGCTCTCTCCACTCACATTGTTTTGTTTCTTAAAGACTTGATTAGTTGTAAGTATTCGCATTCCAACCATTATTCATGTAAATTGAGTCTGTGTCTTTATATGCTCTGTTTGTGAACAGAATTCCCACTCACCTGAAGAAGGGGCTTGCAGCTCCAAAAGCTTGTGTGGCTTTTGCTACCAAATAAACCTGTTGGACTTTAACCTGGTGTTGTTAAACTTCTTACAGAGTTGTGATTGCCATGGAGACCTTTGCCTAGGACATTTAGCCTGCTCCAGGATTTGAACTCCATGCTGGTATCCACCAGTGAGAGAGAGAAAGGGCACCTCAATCTCAGTCCAGGTGCCCCTTCTGCTTAGGGTGTCAGCAGGGGCCCTCAGGAACCAAAGGGATAAGGATCAGCAGCTGGACACCCCTGGAACATTCACCCAAAAGTATCTAGCTAATCCACATCCCCTCTTCCTGTGACCACATCAGCTGCAGTCTTGCAGACTGAGGAGGGTACACCTGCCCCTAAAGCTGACCCAAAGTAGGTCAGGCCATCCAGATCTCATCTCTTCAGAGGACACCCACCAAAGTCACCTCAGACAACGGGTCATTGCCGTAAGCAGCAGGCTGCCTCTACCTCAGCAATGAATGTCAGTTTGTGAATGCCGATTTACACCCATTCCACTTCTTGTGTGTATGCCTCTTCTGTCTGATGCAATGCTTTGTGGCCAATCAAGTGTCAGACATTTCTTCACGCCCTTGCCCATCATGTGCCTCAGCACAACGTTGTGCAGAACCATCTTGTGACAGTGCCTGTCTGCTCCCTGCTTATTGGTAAGATCAATGAAATCGAATCCACTAAGCCTCAAAGAAAGGTATGGTTGCCCAAGGCATCTCTGAGACCAGCTTTAGAGGATAATGTAATCTTCATTCATGATGTTGTAAGATGGAGGTTCATGGTAGAGCCCTGATGCCTCTGTACTGTGGAGTGGTCAATGTGTTTGGTAGATTATGTAATGTAGCAGTGCATGGAAACGGGACACCTTTCATTGACCTCCATCTGCAATCCGTAGCCTTGAGTGTGGTCGACCTTTGAACCCAACCTGCGCTCGTGTACACTAATGTCTACCTGCAGAGTTCTCTAACGTCAATGTGGGAATGTCAATAGCACCCCAATATTGATTCCACCTTCCCACCTCAATGTTTTTTGAGCTGTGAACATCGCCAACACATTTCTGTCCTGACGTTTCCTGCTACAGGTTTAAAACCTGACCCAGGTATTGTGTGCATTTTCTCCTCATGAATACTGTGGTCATGGGAGGATTCAGCACAGGGCCATATGTTCTGGCTAGTGTCTCCTGACATAAACATTTTGCCAGCTCCCAGATGCTAAATCAAATGATTATGTGAAACTCACAATGAAATCATTGTAACATCCCTTGTGCACTAGCTCAGCTTAGTTTAGTTCATTAGTTTATTCATTAGTGTCACAAGTAGGCTTACATTAACACTGCAATGAAGTTACTGTGAAAAATCCCCTAGTCCCCACACTCCGGCACCTGTTCGGGTATCCTGAGGGAGAATTTAGCATGGCCAATGTTATGTGAGGCAGGATGGATAAAAATAAGCAGCGGTGAAATGTGTGAAGAGGGAGGATTGATAATAATTGATGTGTGCCCTTTACCATGTACGGTTTGGGACCTTAAAGCCCACATCGTGTGTCTGTCTTTTTGGGAGCACAAAGGTCAGGGCTGGGCAATTGGGGAAAATTGTGGTGCATTGGTCTCAGAATATGCTGCTTGTCAAGTGTGGAAAGGTCTGTATTGCAGCTGCACAACCTTCACTTAGAGCGACAGTGTCCTGAGGATGTATGTCACAGGATTACAGTGCTGCTCCTGCCTGTTGTAGGTTGCCATAGCCAGTGGAACATTGGTGAAATGCTAAAAGAGGCTGCACCATCTGAGGTGATCTCTCAAAACATCCTGTTATAGATAGGATTACACGACAGAAAGGTTGCATGTTCCCAAGGCTGTCCGACATCCCTGAGATGAGGACACAGTGAAGCAAAAGTGCAAATATTCCTTCAGAGATTGAAATGAATCTTTGGGATGAGCAGGAAAGCAAAGTTGATAAGGTGGACCCAGCATGATGGATCCAGGTCAAAGAGGATCATCATAGTTAATTGTCCTCATCCTCCCAGAACCTGGTGGCTATTAGCATTGCACGTGCATGCCTGCCTTTTCTGGTCAGTACAACGGCCTCTTCTCCTGTTCCCTCAACTTTCTGTGTTGGCAAATGGTGCTGCTGAGGTTTTACTTCCACATCAGCTTCGACTCTCCTCTTGTGACTGTGAAAATCCCTCCAGTCATCCTAGAGGAACATCATCTTCAGGTTCTCTTCCTCCAGCCCTCTCTTTCCTCCTCTTATTCTTGGTCCCATAGTCATCAACATGGATATCCCTGTTCCACACCCTGCACCCTTTAATATTGATGTCCATATGCTCCATGTTGATCTGACCACCCCCATCCTGAGGTGTACTGCCCTGTCATATACAGAGAAACTCCGATGAGACCATCGAGTGCCCACCCCTACATTATCTCTTTCCCATCTATAGGCTGTTAATGCCTCCCCAGAGTGTGACTGCACCAACTGCAGCCCAATATGAAGATAGGAATCACTAGCACCGACATGTGTGAGGGGGTAACCATACCTTGCATACATCGGGTGGGATTTTCCGGCCGCACTCATCCCAAAACCAGAAAATCCCACCCAAAGTCAACGGACCTTCCCATGCTCCGCACCCCACATCCCTGCGACAATTCCTATAGTGGGCAGGACGGGAAAATTCCAGTCATTATGTTTGATAGGACTGATAAGCCCTTCCACTCCCTGGACTGGGACAAAGACCATATTTCCAAGCTCAGCCATCTAAACTTTGTGCTTCTGCACAGAACTGTCCATTCATTCTGGTCCCAAGTGTGCTCCCCACAAACCCCCGATCATGTGTCTGTTTGCATCCTTCCCCAGCCTTTCTCCCCCATGTTAAGCCTTTGTTCTCCAGTTCCTTCCGCCTTCCAGTCACCTTACCACTCATCTGGAACGAAGAGCCTTGCCTCTGAAACCCCCGTTGAATTCCCACTGGATTTACCAGTGTGGCTAGGTATAGAGTGGGAGCAAATGCAGTGCATTGGAAAGTATACAAACACATCTCAAAGTCATGAATGAAGTGCAGATCACCAGGTAACTGTCACTTGTAAATCATAAATCACACTGGTATAATTAGACACTGGTATAGGCATCTGATCAGGAGTGGGGGTGTGATTCTGGCAAGCTATCTTCATAGGGGTGACATGGTGGCACAGTGGTTAGCATTGCTGCCTCATAGTGCAAGGGACCTGGGTTTGATTCCCAGCTTGGGTCACTGCCTGTGTGGAGTCTGCACGTTCTCCCTGTGTCTGTGCGTTTCCTCTGGGTGCTCTGGTTTCCTCGCACAGTCCAGAAAATGTAGAGGTTAGGTGTATTGGCCATGCTAAATTCTCCTTCGGTACCCAAATAGGCACCTGAATGTAGCGACCAGAGGATTTTCATAGTAACTTCATTGCAGTATTAACGTAAGCCTACTTGTGAGCTGCCATTATAGTCGGGTACAGACCATTTACATCAGCCGAAAAAAGACTTTGGACTTTCCTCCACATTTTCCAGACCCACTCACAATTGCACCCACCGCTGGCAGAACCGGAAAATCCTGGCCCTTGTTGTTGCTTGTTTCCACTGATAGATTGGTTGATGTGGGTAAAATGTCATCTCTGTCCTGGGACGTGGTTTTGCTGTTTGAATTCAGTCCTTGCTCCTCTTGGGAAACTGGCCTTCCCATGTGGGGCAGGAACATGTTGTGAATCTCTCCCGCCATCTTAATTTTCAACATACACTGGGCTAAATCTTTCCAAAAAATGGCAGCGTGTTGTTTCCAGTTAGAAAACTGGCGTGTTTGTTTAGAGAGAAACAAGTCAGTTTTCTCTCCAGATATTACGACATGCTGCCAAAAATCAAGGGAGGGTGTTTTGTGCCGTCATAAAGGGGGGTAGGGCCTCAACATGCCAGCAAACTCCAGCTGCACAGAGATTGGGGCACAATCTTTAAAGGGCACCTCGATCATAACCTAAGTAAACCTCCCTCCAGCCCACCATGGCAGTCTCAGAGGCTCCCCTCCGCACGCCCAATCATCGGCCCTTTCCCCCCTACACCCTGATCAAGAGCCCCTTCTCCCCTCCTCAACCCTGATCATCAGCCATGGGGCTCCCAATCAAGCCTGGCCCTTGGCACAGATTGGCACTGCCAGGATAGCATGGGCATGGTGCCAATCTGGCAATGCCCACCTGTGGCCAAGGGGCAATGTCAGAAGGAAGTGCCAGGCTATTGTCTGCCCATGTCCCTCTCCCCTGAGGACTTTTCTTACCTTTGTGCCCGTGCCCCCGGGGAGACCCTCACGACAGGTGTGAACCTGTTGTAAATTACATCATGATGTGGAGATGCCGGCGTTGGACTGGGGTGAACATTTACTGTTCACCCCAGTAAATTACATCGACATGATGTCATCTTGATGGGATGTCAATATACGCTGCGGGGGGGGGGGGGGGGGGGCTAAATATCTCACAAGGGGTCCAGTTAATGACATTAAAATTAATTCAAATTCATGTAAAGCTTGGACGTGAATCTGATAACATCGTTGGCAAAGGGTGGGGAAGATCCAAAATCATGAACACATCATTGAAAACTGTGACTTCCAGATCTTGAGTCTCTTGCCAGCATTCGCACATTCGGTGAACATAGGCCCACGGTCTGGGCCCCCACTGTTTACTCCAGTTGACAAGTTTTTATAAACAACCCTAATAAAGTTTTGTGCGTATTATATCGATTAGCTATGTGCACACACAATCAACTCTACTTCTTGTCCTCAAGTCAGTACCAGTGACTCACACGATAGCAACAAACCCACAATGGCAATATAAAAATACAATTTCTTCAATATCATCCCTTCAAAACAACATTTTAAAAAATGAGACAATATTTTAGAGCCAAATAATGTCGAAACATTTCACAGAAGGTTATAAAGGAACCAAATATTAGAATAAAGCATGTCAACTGATTACACGAGAAAAGTGATGGAACAACTGTGGTATCCCTGGTTTCCCATATATAGTTGACTCTAAAGAACATAACAACCTGTTTTAAGCATCAACTGTCTTTTCCAAAGCACGTATTGCTACCTCATTTGCCCCACTGCAGCTGGATGACATCTGCTATTTTTCCAATGAACCCTCACTGGAGTTTTTAATCTACCAATTAGAAAGAAGAAGCTATAGTACCGGAATCTCCTTGGAGACCATAGCGGAGAAATGGCATAAAACATTGATGTCTGAAATGTGCTTGTCTCCTTACAGAAAGAGAGTAAAATTAAATGATGGCAATCATCTATCACAGAGACCGGTGGGCTGGGTGACTAATTGGTCTATTTTCTTCTGCTGTCAGAATCCTCTCAAGTAATTTTCTTCAATTATAACCACAAATCAGCAGACCGCTTCTCCTGTTCAGGCTTCAGCTGGTTCTAGGACAACAAAGTGCCCCAAACTAATTTGGACAGCTTCACAGAAAACATTTCCAACAGACACATATTAATGCACAATGCAACTGTGCTTGGAATAATATTAATCATTACTTACACAACCAAGCCCAGACCAGGTTACTGCTAATCTTCAAATTATACACATTTGTTGGAAGCCAGTAAAAGTAGTGCAATAATGATAGTTCTTTTTCTAATTGAATGGCTTTGAACAATTACTCAATATCTTTTTTGTCTGATTAACTAAATTATCTGTAATCAAGCTGCTTGACCATACACTCGACAATACTCAACATCAGTGAACAGTCGGACAGCAGCACATCTTATGCCATAATTCTGTCATTAAATCACAGAACTCAATTATTATACATTACATTGCCAATCAGAGGTTGCTAACTGTGGAGTATAAGAACACAAGCAAAAACATATACAGTGGAATACACACTGCACCGAACTGCCCACTCAGAAAGAGTACATGGGCTTACATACAAACTCCACTTAACATGGGTGAGAGTGTCCACTATCTCATAGTATTGGAAGACTGTGCAGTAGACATGTAGAATGCCCCGGAGACCTTCTGGATTATGTGAGTCCTTGTTTTAAGATCCAATACAGATGGCACAGAAGATGGACTCTGTAAACCCAAATGGTTTGAGCGGGGGTCCTGAAGGAGCTCCACTGAGCTGTAATGAACAGAAGAGTCAGATTCGATCAACAGAGGCAAATTCAGATTAACTCTTACCAGAAATTGAATTATGCGTCACTTTTCTATTGATGCATCCATTTCAAAGTAATGGCATAATTGTAAATAAAGCAAATGAAAGTTCATTTCCCTTACTTAAAGAAGCAAGAGAAAGGAATGTCCTTCCCCTTCAGTTGTTTTCAGCAAAGTCATCAAAAGGGCAGAGATAACACAGAAAATTCTGCACTGTTCGAGAAACTTGATCAATAATTGTTTGATTTCTTTTTAGTCAAAGCTAAAGTGGCTACAAGAGCAGGTCAGAGGCTAGGAATACTGCATCTCCTCACTCCCCAAAGCCTATCCACAAGGCACAAGTCAGGGTGTGATGGAATACTCCCCGCTTGCCTGGATGGGTGCAGCTCCAACAACACTCAAGAAGCTTGACACCATCCAGGGCAAAGCAGCCCACTTGATTGGAACTGCATCTACAAACATCCACTTCCTCCACCACCGATGCTCAGTAGCAGCAGTGTGTACTATCTAAAAATGCACTGCAGCAATTCACCAAAGATCCTTAGACAGGACCTTCCAGACCCACGACCACTTCCATCTAGAAGGACAAGGGCAGCAGATACATGGGAACACCACCACCTGCAAGTTCCCCTCCAAACCACTCGCCATCCTGACTTGGAAATATATTGCTGTTCCTTCACAGTCGCTGGGTCAAAATCCTGGAATTCCCTCCCTAACAGCATTGTGGGTCAACCTGCAGCATATGGACTGCAGCAATTCCAGAAGGCAGCTCACCATCACCTTCTCATGGGCAACTGGGGATGGGCAATAAAAGCTGGCTACCCAGGCACCATGTCCCACAAATGAATAAAAAAAAATTTTAAAGCACAGTGTCAAACAGCTAAAAGGTTAAAATCAATCTAATTTTACATTTGGAATCTACTAGCTTGCACCAGTATTTATTTATTATTGTCACAAGTAGGCTTACATTAACACCACAATGAAGCTACTGCAAAAATCCCCTAGTCGCCACACTCTGGCGCCTGTTCGGGTACACCGAGGGAGAATTTAGCATGGCCAATGCACCTAACCAGCACGTCTTTGGGACTGTGGGAGGAAACCGGAGCACCTGGAGGAAATCCACACAGACACGGGGAGAACGTGCTTACTTCACCCAGACAGTGACCCAAGCTGGGAATTGAACCCAGGTCCCTGGCGCTGTGAGGCAGCAATGCTAACCACTGTGCCACCGTGCTTTTCCAGTATGTGCCAAGAGGTTCATACTATTCCTCCTAAACTTTGACCTTGCTTTTAACTCTCTCTGCCTGGCTGAATCCAAGCAAGGATGTTATTAAAATGCAACAGGTTACTAAGCAACTCCTTTCCTCTCCTGATGAGTTCAATTTTGACTTGCAGGCACCTTGGATACCTGCCCCAAGCTGGTTTTTTGAATATCTTGGTTGGGCGTTCATTATATTCAGCGAGGCCCAACCCACATGAGGCCCAGGCAGGAAAGCAGGGATGGTTTTACCACTTGGTCGAAGCTGCTGGATTGAAGACCAAAGGAAGCCCAGCGAGATAAGTTTCCTTTTTATTTTAAATTTTACTGAGGGCCAAGAGAGACAAGAGTGGTTTGGAAAGCCCCACAGGGAAATCTTGCCTGCCTTGCCTAAAGAATGCTCCCACCATCCCCACAATGTGTCTTCCCCACATCATGAGCCCAAATGGACCCCAACACAACTGACTACTGGGGATTATTCCTGCAGGTCTGCAAAACCAAGACTGAAAAATCTAATTAAGTGTTAATGGGTCTGTGGGGTTGTGGTAAACCACTGTCGTGCCTTCGGCACGGTTGAGCTGTATATATTGTTGCCACTACTGTTCATATATGAGACACTCCCTGACACCTTTAATTCGGCTGCACCCTTAACTGGAGGCTCCGCCCTCAGGGTATAAAGGCTGCAGCCCTCCCCCTCCGGCCTTCAGTCGGGAGGTCCACATGCTCAGTATTGTCTGTTTATTGTCTGTTCCACATCGTTCCTTTTTTAGCGAATAAAAGCCTTCTGTTTCTGGCAACATCAGCTTTGTCTATTTACCAGACGCGCATCAGGGGTAAGGGACAAACTGGCAGGCCAAATCCCAGAAAGATTTTCACATTCTGGCCTCTAGTATCAACGATCTGGTATCATATCATGATGATAGTCTTTGTTAAACACAGCACTTCATTTGCACAATGATTACTCTCGTTTAGTTTGAAAGTTTGCAGTAATGAACTTAAATTTGCATTTTTCTCCCCAAGAACTGATACACTAGAAATTTGACAGGTTGAACCATGCTTCCAAATATGTTTAATAATACTTTTCTCCTAGAATTATACCAGAAATTTGATCAATAAATATGAATATTCATAACAGATGACCCTTTGACAAAGGGTCATCTGGACTTGAAACTTCAGCTCTTTTCTCTCCTCACAGATGCTGCCAGACCTGCTGAGATTTTCCAGCATTTTCTCTTTTGAATATTCATAACATTGAGCTTGCACATCAAATAATAGTTATTTTAATAAACTCTTAATTCATTCATTTTTCAATTTAATTGTGAGCTGTGGTATTTTTTTTATTCGTGGGACATGGGTGTCACTGGCTGGCCAACATTTATTGCCCATCCCTAGTTGCCTTTGAGAAGGTGGTGGTGAGCTGCCTTCTTGAATCGCTGCAGTCCATGTGCTGTGGGTTGACCTTGTCTTTCTAGATGGAAGTGGTTGTGGGTTTGGAAGATGCTGTCTAAGGATCATTGGTTAATTGCTGCAGCGCAATTTTGCACTATACAAATTAAAGAAACGAAACTCGCACCTCTAGTATACTAAAGATGAGTGAAGCTAACAACAATAACTTTCATTTATGTAGCAGCTTTACCATTATAAAACATGGCAATTTGGATCAAACGAAATTTCATACCAGGTCAAGCAAGGAGGCATTAGGACAGGTGAGCAAAAGCTTGGTCACAGAGGGGGTGATCTTACCAGCTCACCATGCCAGTTGATGGGCGGGGCGACACGGTAAGATTGTGCAAGAGGCCAAATATCGGGTTCACGCCCAGTTTCTCACCTCTTGCGATCTTACAGGACCAAGATTTCTGGTGTGATCACCGGGTGCGAGGCTGTTTTCAATATTTAAATTCCAATTTCCATATTATTACTGAGTCCCAGATGCTATCGGTCAGGTTGTCTTGTCTTAGCGGCCTCACCGGTGAAGGTCCTCACCGGAGAGGATCATGTGTTGTCCCCATGAATGGGGATTTGACATGATGGCCTTGCCGGTAGCACCAGAGGCCATTAAAACCCCTCTGGGTGATCAGGGGCAGGAGGGGTAGTGCCCCTTGGGCAATGCCAGCCTGGCACTGCCCACCAGGCACCTTGGCACTGCCCATGGGGCTATGATGGGATGGGGCCTAAGGGCAGAGGATGGGGCCAAGATGGGCGTGGGGCCTAAGGAGAGGCAGGCAGTTGGGGGAGCTGCGCATTCTGCAAACGACGATCGGCTTGGGAGGCAATTGGCCAGATATTAGATGGGTGGTTCGGGCAGCGATTGACCAGGCCAGAGTGGGTTGGTTTTGGCTGCGATTGACCGAGCCAGGGATGGTGGTGTTCAGGCTGTGATCGACCAGGCCTGGGGTGGGGAGGTTACGGCTGCAATCGACTAGCCAGGGGCGGCAATTGGCCAGATATGGGCCTCGATTTTACCATTTTGATTCTAAGTGCTGAATCTGGGCTCAATTCAGATCCGACTTGGAAAATTGCTCTCAGGCGCCCCCATACGCACTTAGCCTTAACAAAAAAATCGCGAGTCTGAATCACGCTGTGGGCGGGGCTTATTGCGCCCGAAACGCTGCAGCTCCAATCATTGAACTGCGCATTCGCAGTGAAAAAAATTTGAAAAACACACCCCTGTCACATCGCTCCCAGGCCGCAAAAAGCGAATAAAGCGGCCCAGGTATGATGGCCTCCACAGACATTGTCCCACGCCCGCAATATAACTGTCCTCCTTATCCACCCCTCACCACTACCCAGGCTTATCACGACCCTCTGCCCCACTTCCCCCCCACCGATTGCCCACAGAGTGGCAGCAGTCCCCCTGCCCCTGCCCCCCCGCCCCCTCACCAGAGAGCGATCGGGCCTCCTACCCCGTGACTCGCCTCCCTCCCCCCTCCCCCCCCACCAGAGAACGTACTGGCCTCCCACCTCCCCCTCCACCAGAGAATGATCGGGCCTCCCCCCCCACCACCAGAGAATGATCGGGCCTCCCTCCCCACCCCACCAGAGAATGACCTGGCCTGCCTCCCTCACACCCACCCCCCCACCACCAATCTGAGTCAGAGAGCCGCCGGAAGCTCTGAACCTACCTCTTCAGAAGCTGGCGCGCCCGAAACAGACCTTTGCCGAGCAGTTCTGTTTCGCGCCGAATCTGGACGGGCGAACGCGATGGTAAAGGGGGGAGAGCTGGTAAAGTTGGGTGGGCAGCCCATTAATTCAATTTAAATGCATTTAAATCGCCGTTGCGCCCGTTTTAGGCGTGGTTCAGATCGCGGCTACTTTCGGGCCTCGGTAAAGTGGGCATCTGCATGGACGTGGGCGTGGATCGCACTAATTGCCTCATGCCCGACTTTACCAAGTTTTCGCGCCCGAAAACAGGCATGACGCAATGGTAAAATCGGGCCCATGGGGTGGGTGGTTCGAGCAGTGATCGACCAGGCCAGGGATGGGGGTGTTCAGGCTGTGATCAACCAGGCCAGGGGTGGGGGGGGCTATGGCTGCAATCGATCGGGTCAGTATGAGGAGTTTAGGCGGCAATCGATCAAGCCGGGGTCGGTCGGGGGGATCGGCTAAGGCGACCAGCTATCATGGGGGAGGGGGCACGTGATATCCAGGGAGAAGGAGGGGTGACTAACAGATCTCTCTCAAATCTGTGCATGCGCAATAGCAATTAATGCAAGCAGCCGGATTTCTGGCAAGAATAGATTCTGTTCACTCCCTCTACTGGCAGGAATCAGATCATGCGTCATTTTTTACACTAAGTGATGTAAGATCTCATTTGTGGCCTCACCAAAAAAAAAGATCTGAAATTCTCCCATTTCTATGCCTGTTTGACACTTAGAATTTTTTTTTGATCACCCCCATAGAATTTAAGGAACTTCTCAGAGGAGGAGACAAAGGTGGAATAGTTTATGGAGGGAATTCCAAACTTAGGACCAAAGGTTCAGTCACTAATAATGAGATAATGAAAATCAAGTTGAAAGATCAGAATTGGAGGAGTGCAGCGATTCTGGAGGTTTTGCTAGCACAAGTTGTGGAGATTGGAAGAGGTGGGATCATGGACTGATTTACAAACGAGATTAGGACATTTTAAATTGAGACATTGATGGACTGGGATTTTGTGTAGGTCAGCAAGCATAGGATAATAGGTGGACAGAACTTGGTGCAAGCTAGTTTAACTCTGCGAAACTTAGGATGAGTTCTAAGTGTATGGGGGGGGGGGGGTGTAAAATGGGAGGCAGCCAGGAGAGCGCTCAAATATTTGCCTCAAGAAGTAACAAACATAACAACAGGTGAGGGTTCCAGTAGCAGATAAGCTGAAGCATTGGCACAGATGGAAACTATTATAAAAGTAGAAATAGGCAAACCAGAAAAAAAAGCAACCTTTAGTGGAGAGTTTAGTCAGTGGCTGATGATGTGAGGTATTAACAAGTGTGTTAGCTGCCATTAAGAAAGCATCAAGGTCTCACAGTGATATCGTAGACCTCAGATTTAAAAACTGATTTCCAGAGATGCATTTTCAAAAGTTGTCAGTTCTTGAAAATTATCACTGACCCGTTAATGGTTGAAATGGAGAAGTAAAATAATTCCCCAATCTGAACCTTTCAGCCGTCTCGTTCCTGCTGGCTGGGTACAGTTAAAATGGGGACTGTTATATTTTTCTTAGGTCAACCAAACACAGAAAAATGTATTTTTCTGAATGATACCTCCATTCCCACATAACACAAAGTACTTCTTACGGAGGCTTGAAAGAAATTCATCACTTTTGTCATAATTAGCTAGTCAGCAGCACTATTAATGCATGACACTTAAAAAAAGATCCAATCTGTAAGCACCAAGCCGCAGTGCTCTCCTAACCAGTGACAGCCATCTATCATTAATCTTGCATGCCATGTTGCATTAGATCAGTTTACTTGAAATTAAGCAGGTATGTGAAGTCTAAGTCACAAAACCAAGACTACCATGTCCATTTTATTAGACTAAATGTCACATTATGAAAATTAGGTGAGGAAAGAGGACCCGTGGAAGATGGACATTATTAAATGATTGTTCTAGGATGGCACATCACACAGGGATTTTTCTCAGTAAGCTACCTTTAGTGGACTGGCTGCGACCTTATTAGAGCTGTTAACCGATTTATTTTAATGAGAAAATACTCCTCACTTAACAGTACGTAGGCCTGCAGCAATTCACATAGAATGCCACTACCACCTTTTAGGAGTTGGTTTGATTTGATTTATTATTGTCACATGTAGTGGGATACAGTGAAAAGTATTGTTTCTTGCATGTTATACAGACAAAACATAAAGTTCATACAATACATAGGGAAAAAAGGATAGGGTGTAGAGGATAGTGTTGCAGTTACAGGCATGGTGAAGAGAAAGATCAGCTTAATATATGGTAGGACCATTCAAAAGTATGATGGCAGCAGGAAAGAAGCTATTTTTGAGTCCATTGGTACTTGTTTTCAGACTTCTGTATCTCTTTCCCGACGGAAGAAAATGAAAGAGAGTATGTCCGGGGTGCGTGGGATCCTTGATTATGCTGGCTGCTTTTCTGAGGCAGCGAAAAGTGTAGACAGAGTCAATGGGTGGGAGGCTGGTTTGTGTGATGGAGCAACCAATGTTGGATAATAAATATTGCAGTATCACCCAAACCCTATGAAAAATATATGAAACGATAAGGTAGAAATTGAATTTGATGCTTGCTGCACTAAAATAATTATCTGTCTCATTACTATTGGTGGAAGCTTGCTGTACCCATATTTCCTGTTGAATTTCCCTATCAATGTTTTAAAATACTTTTCAGAATGGAGACCATTACTTTGCTTTATCTGCTTGTTCTTGCCCTACTAAACTATCCCATACCAAGGTCCACTATTCGACTATGGCACAGCTTCTCCTCTATCTATCCCTTAATCCCCATGAGACATACTTCCCCAATGAAAACCATTATCTATAGGTTAGGGCTTTGTGGCAACAATGATGGCAAAACTCAAAGTTTGCCATCTTCACTGCTCTGACACTTCTGTTGTCTACATGTGGGGTGCAATTTTCCCGCCCCGCTGCGCTATTCGACCAGCATAGCAGGGCAGGAAATTTAAGCAGGACTCAAAAAATCGGATTCATGTGTAGCATAGCATCGGTCAGGTTGCAATTCTCCCAGGCCATTTTATTTGACGTAATCAGCCTTACGCCGTTCCCCCAAGATGATGCCCTGAGCACTCTTCTGCCAGCCTCTCTGGTGGGTTTAGGCTCTGTCCCCTTCTACTGGCATGAATCGCCTGACAGCCTCTGTAGTTCAGAAAGTACTATAAATTACCGAAACTCAGCTCGCCAGAAAAAGGAATGGGGAAATTTCCCATTTTCCCACCCGTTGAATACTAAATATGGAGATCCAGATGTTGCTATGGGTGATTTTATGCTTCTCCAGATGCTGTGCTGTTGAGGTCTCCCAGAATACAATCAATTAAAAATCTCGGCCTTTGGCTAAGATCAAATGTCGGATCAAGCCCAAGATGAGACGCAATGTCATTTCTTGTCAGCTTGAATCTCGCTTGTCTGTCTTATGAGGACAATGAATCGGATTCAATTTGAATTTGAATTTGGTTTTTGGATCAAGAATCATAAGAATTTCGAGCAGAAGTAGGCATTTCAATCCCTCGAGTCGGCTCCGTCATTTAATACGATCCTGGCTGATCGCAACTTCACTTTCCTGCTCATTCACCACAGCCCTTCAAACCCTTCCAAATTAAAAGTCTGTCCACCACTTCCTTAAATTTGCTCACAGCCCTGGCATCCACCACACTCTGGGGTAGTGAATTCCACAGACTCAAAACCTTATGAGAGAAGTAATTTGTCCTCATCTCTGTTTTAAATCTGCTACCCCTTATCCTAAAACTATGACCTCTTGTTCTAGATTGCCTCACAAGAGGAAACATCCTCTCCACGTCTACTTTGTCAACCCCTCCTTATCATCTTGTACACCTCAATTAGATCTCCTCTCATTCTTTTAAACTCCAGATAGATAGGCCTAAACTGTCCAGTCTCTCTTTGTAATCAATCTCTGGAATCTCTGGAATCAATCTTGTGATCTCCTCTGAACTGCCTCCAATGGAACTACATCTCTCCTCAAGTTAGGGGACCAGAACTGTGTACAATATTCTAAGTGCAGTCTCACTAATGCTTTGTACAGTAGCAGCAACACTTCACTATTTTTATATTCACTGCCGCCTCACACCACCAGGGACTTGTATTCGATTCCTGGCTTGGGTCACTGTCTGTGTGGAGTCTGCATGTTCTCCTTATGACTGTGTGGGCTTCCTTCAGGTATTCTGGGTTCCTCCCACAGTCCGAAAGATAGGCTGGTCAGGTGCATTGGCCATTCTCCTTCAATGTACCTGAAAAGGCGCCAGTTATGGCAACTAAGGGATTTTCAGAGTAGAATCAGGAAGGAGGCAGTAGAATCATAGAATCCTTAAAGTGCAGAAAGAAGCCATTCGGCCCTTCGAGTCTGCACTGACTCTCCGAAAGAGGATCCCACGCAGGTCCTTTTCCTGCAGCCCCACATAACCCCACTGGGGAGGAGGAAGTATTATTGCGAGACTACTAATCCAGAAACTCAGCTAATATTCTGGGGACCTGGATTTGAATCCTACCATGGCAGATGGTGGAATTTGAATTCAATAAAAATTATCTGGAATTATGAAGCTACTGAAACCATTGCCGATTGTCAGAAAAACCCATCAGGTTCACTAATCTACTTTAGGGAAAGAAATCTGCCATCCTTACCTGGTTTGGTCTCCATGTGACTCTAGAGCAATGTAGTTGACCCTCGGGCAACGTGGGATGGGCAATAAATGCTGGCCTGCCAGCAATACCCATGTCCCATGAATTAATAAAAAATATATATTTACCCTGCTGATCACCCTAACCTAACATCTTGGGACACTAAGGAGAATTTAGCATGGCACCTAATTTGCACATCTTTGGACAGTAACTTCATCACAGTGTTAAAGTAAGCCTACTTGTGACACTAGTAAATAAAACTTTTATTCTTTCGCAATAAATGCCAAGATTCCATTTGCTTTCCTTACTTCCTGCCGTACCTGCATACTAGTTTTCTCCAATTCATGGAAGAGAACACTCAAATCCCTCTGCACTGAAGCACTCCAAAGTTCCTCTCCATTTGGACAATAATTTGGCTTTGCATTTTTCCTATCAAAATGGATAACCTTACACTTATCCACGTTAAACGCCATCTGCCACATTTTGCCCCATTCACTTAACCTATCAATATCCATTTGTAAATTTCTTATTTGGCCATCAGTGTTTAGGCTCACAGAGAAAGAAAAAAAGCTTGGATGAAGTAGACTAATGGCTCTCAGCACCAAAACTAATACTCATCACTCACCTGATGAAGGGGCAGCACTCTGAAAACTCGTGATTCCAAATAAAACTGTTGGACTTCAACCTGGTGTTGTGAGACTTCTTACAGTGCCCACCCCAGTCCAACGTCGGCATCTCCACATCAAAACTAATAAACGCCAGTACATTTTGACAAGGAGAGAAATGATAATATAAAAGTTGTCCATCCAAAGAACAAAAATGGATATAACATGGGAAAAGGAAAATGTTGACATACACAAAGCTTTACCTGCAAGACTTGGAACAAAGCCAATTCTAATGTAGTTACATTGTTGAAATCAATAACACAACTTCAAACTTGTAGCTTGAAAAAAATCTAGTTTTAAATTAATTTCATTTTGGGCGGTCAACACAGAAACAGTGCTGAATTTATTTAACTGAAATGCTTTTCATTCCTAAACTGTTCACATTCGAACCTGTCAACCAGAACACCATCGTACTGCACTTCAGGAATCTTGGTCAACCCTTCCTTCAAACTGAATACAAGTCTCACATTTGAGATTTATGTCTTTGCACATCATTTGAATGTTCACGGAGGTAAAAAGCATAAATTCCATGTAAAAAAATGCCTTATTTATTTGTTGAAATGCATGCTGTCCTATCAGTGGAATTCGGTATAGGTGGTTCCTATGGTGAGGTGTTCTCCGGGGCAATGAAAGACCTGCACTAATTACTGTACACTTCCTCAATTAATATTGATTCGCATCCTCCAGCCACTGTCATGGATGATAAAAATCACTTGTAAATGTTGTCACAACTTGTGCTGTGCTAAACCGAGCCCAAGAGAAAGACAAACTGTTTCCTTTCTTTTCCCTCTCTTTATGCTGTGGAACTCAATTAACTGATCTTTCATCACCTACTACTTCTTATTGCTTCTGGTGACCTTTATATATGCAGAGTGCTCATGAATATGCCGTGCTTTGTACAATGCTCAAGACTAAATAACTGACAGAAGCGATAGGACATTTTGCAATTCCTAAAGAGTCATGTGCACATTATGGCTAAGCTCTTTCACCACTTTGACAACAAGTTATTAAATATGAAGTTTTGAAGAATAATAATTTGGATTTAATCAGTCAATGATTTGTTTTTTGAGTTAGCCACATGTAATAATTTAATCTGCTCATTATGTTTGAAAGCATTTTAGTGGAAGTGGTGCATAAAAATGACTGCCTTGGCTGTTTCAATTGGTAATGCCAGCATGTAGCTGAAGCAGGCAAACAAGGAGTCCACAGTTTCAATTTGATGACTAAGAAAACAGATCTTAGCTAAGGTAGTGTTGGAGCTTAAGGCTGAGATCAAGTTAAGAAATCCATTTTATGTGAATGAACAACTTATAATGCTTTCATTTTTACTTCTACGGTGAAAATCTTAGAATTCAGAAACCTGCAAATATAGAGTCATAGAGGTTTACAGCATGGAAAGAGGCCCTTCGGCCCAACTTGGCCATGCCGCCCCTTTTTTTTAAAACCCTGAAGCTAATCCCAATTGCCCGCATTTGGCCCACATCCCTCGATACCCATCGTACCCATGTAACTATCTAAATGCTTTTAAAAGCTAAAATTGTACCCGTCTATACTACTACCTCTGGCAGCTTGTTCCAGACACTCACCACCCTCTGTGTGAAAAAATTGCCCCTCTGGACACTTTTGTACCTCCCTTTAAACCTATGCCTAGTTTCAGACTCCCCTACCTTTGGGAAAAGATATTGACTATCTACCTTGTCTATGCCCCTCATTATTTTATAGACCTCTATAAGGTCACACCTCAGCCTCCTACGCTTCAGAGAAAAAAGTCCCAGTCTATTCAGCCTCTCTTTATAACTCAATCCATCAAGTCCCGGTAGCACCTAGTAAATCTTTTCTGCACTCTTTCTACTTTAATAATATCCTTTCTATAATAGGGTGACCAGAATTGTACACAGTATTCCAAGTGTGGCCTTACCAATGTCTTGTACAACTTCAACAAGACGTCCCAACTCCTGTATTCAATGTTCTGACCGATGAAACCAAGCATGCCGAATGCCTTCTTCACCACTCTGTCCACCTGTGACTCCACTTTCAAGGAGCTATGAACATGTACCCCTAGATCTCTTTATTCTGTAACTCTCCCCAACGCCCTACCATTAACTGAGTAAGTCCTGCCCTGGTTCAATCTACCAAAATGCATCACCTCGCATTTGTCTAAATTAAACTCATTCTA
Organism: Mustelus asterias; assembly: GCF_964213995.1. Taxonomy (NCBI): domain Eukaryota; kingdom Metazoa; phylum Chordata; class Chondrichthyes; order Carcharhiniformes; family Triakidae; genus Mustelus; species Mustelus asterias. The sequence goes on from NC_135804.1 coordinate 92,666,581, forward strand.
CCATTCGTCAGCCCACTGGCCCAATTGATCAAGATCCCGTTGCAATTGGAGATAACTTTCTTCACTGTCCACTATGCCACCAATCGTGGTGTCATCTGCAAACTTACTAACCATGCCCCCTATATTCTCATCCAAATCATTAATATAAATGACAAATAACAGTGGGCCCAGCACTGATCCCTGAGGCACACCGCTGGTCACAGGTCTCCAGTTTGAAAATCAACTCTCTACAACCACCCTCTGGCTTCTGTCAAGAAGCCAATTTTGTATCCAATTAGATACCTCACCCTGGATCCCATGAGATTTAACTTCATGCAACAACCTACCATGCGGTACCTTGTCAAAGGCCTTGCTAAAGTCTATGTAGACAACATCAACTGCACTGCCCGCATCTACTTTTTTGGTTATTCCTTCAAAAAACTCAATTAAATTTGTGAGCCATGATTTTCCACTCACAAAGCCATGCTGACTGTCCCTAATCAGTCCTTGCATCTCTAAATGCCTGTAGATCCTGTCTCTCAAAATACCTTCCAACAATTTACCCGCCACAGATGTGAGGCTCACAGGCCTGTAGTTCCCAGGCTTTTCCCCGCAGCCCTTTTTAAACAAAGGCACAACATTTGCCACTCTCCAAATATAGCTTACAGAATGTTCCTTTTTTGGCAGGTGCCTCACACACTGCCCGAAGAAGTAGTGGGACACCCCCCTGATGCGCGTTATCACACACGAGGCTTGATGCTCAGGAAATAAAGGCTTTTATTTACTGTAACAAGGCAGCTACTAATTATATACACGATCCCAGACTGAGGGGTCCCAGCCAGAGCAGGGACCTTTATACCTTTCCCAGGAGGCGGAGCCCGACTGGGATGTACCACAACACTATAATACAAAGGTGTAACAACCCAACCCTAACCCCCAGCAGCAACAAGTAGAACAACCCATCCCTAACCCCAACAGCAACATATATACATACTTGTAGTACTGGCCAGACCCTGGCTCAGTACTATCTAGTGGGAACCAACGATGGTTCACCACACCCCCTATGACTCTTATGAGCAAGGCCCACCATATCTTCAGTCCATCAGACTTTTGATTTGATTTGATTTATTATTGTCACATGTATTAGGATACAGTGAAAAATATTGTTTCTTGCGCGCTATACAGACAAAGCATACCTTTCCTGGAGAAGGAAAAGAAAGAGTACAGAATGTAGTGTTACACAGTCATAGCTAGGGTACAGAGAAAGATCAACTTAATGCAGGGTAGGTCCATTCAAAAGTCTGATGGCAGCAGCGAAGAAGCTGTTCTTGTGTTGGTTGCTCCATGACTTCAGACTTTTGTATCTTTTTCCTGACTGAAGAAGGTGGAAGAGAGAATGTCCGGGGTGCATGGGGTCCTTCATTATGCTGGCTGCTTTGCCGAGGCAGTGGGATGTGAACACAGAGTCAATGTACGGGAGGCTGGTTTGTGTGATGGATTGGGCTACATTCACGACCTTTTGTTGTTTCCTGCAGTCTTGGGCAGAGCAGGAGCCATTAATAAGACAGCAGAGGGCATCCTTCCTGATTAAGGAATACTGGAGACATTATCGCCACCCACTTTGAGCTGCAACCAATCAGAGCTGGCAGTGCTTGAACTTGGCAGCTCCACTGACAAAGCCATGGCTTCTGTCAAAACAACGCACTCAGATGAGGAGTACCAGGATTGTGGAGCAACCCAGCATAAAGGTAAATGCTGTTGCAGGGAGTCTCATTGGATGGGTGTTACAGGGAGAGGGAGAACCATGGAGAATGACAGCAGAGGCAGGGGAATGACTGTCAGCACCCACCCCAGTCCATGTCCACCCACTTAATCATGCACATATTAGATCGAGGGACTACATCCTCCACCATCACACCCACCCCAACCCCCCATTCCCCACAGCTGACATGCAACCTGCACAGTTTAACCATTCATGCTGATCGCATGCCGGCAAGCCCACCAGGAGCTGGGTAAATTGTAGTGAATGGAGGCAGGAAGAGACCCTTAAGCGGTTGCTAATTGGCCACTTAAGTTTCTCAAGTGGAAGTGGAGTGGGAAGGTTGACCATGGGCCTTCCTGCTACGGCCTACCTCTGGTGGAGGCAGGACAGTATCAGGTATCAGTCCCATGTCAACCACCTAATTTTTAGGCCTTCCTCACAAGAAGATTCCATCCCATGGGCAGGATTTTCCAGTCTCGACCATTGAGAGCAAGAACAGCGAATCTGGGGTCATCCAGCCAAGCTCCATTTACTTTCAGTGGCACCGGAAAATCCCAGCCACAAGCGACGATGGAAAATTTCGGCCCATATAAGACCGTAAGACCATGAGACATAGGAGCAGAATTAGGCCACTCGGCCCATCGAATCTGCTCCGCCATTCAATCATGGCTGATATTTTTCTCATCCCCATTCTCCTACCTTTTCCCCATAATGATCCCCTTACTAATCAAGAACCTATCAAATCTGTCTTAAAGGCACTCAATGACCTGGCCTCCACAGCCTTCTGCGGCAAAGAGTTCCACAGATTCACCACTCTCTGGCTGAAGTAATTCTTCCTCATCTCCGTTTTAAAAGATCGTCCTTTTAGTCTGAGGTTGTGCCCTCTTGTTCTAGTTTTTCCTACTAGTGGAAACATCCTCTCCATTTCCACTCTAACCAGACCTCGCAGTATCCTGTAAGTTTCAATAAGATCCCCCCTCATCCTTCTAAACTCCAACGAGTACAGACCCAGAATCCTCAACTGTTTCTCATATGACAAGCTCTTCATTCCAGGGATCATTCTTGTGAACCTCCTCTGGACCCTTTCCAAGGCCAGCACATCCTTCCTTAGACACGGGGCCCAGATGTCAACAAATTAAAAAGGTAGGAATTAGAATCGTAGAATGCGTGCACTGCAGAAGGAGGCCATTCGTGCCATCGAGTCTGCACCAACTCTCCGAAAGAGCATCTTACTCATGCCCACAATCTCTGCCCTATCCCCATAACCCCACACACTTCCCATGGCTAATCCACCTAACCTGCGCACCTTTGGAGTGTGGGAGGAAACCGGAGCACCACACAGGCATGGGAAGGATGTGCAAACTCCATACGGTCAGTGACCCGAGGCCAGAATTGAACCTGGATCCCTGGTGTTGTGAGGCAGCAGTGTTAACCGCTGTGCCACTGTGCCGCCCACTCTTGTTATGTAAAATAGCCTTGGATGATTCTCATCTCCTCATGGATATATAAAGATATATGTTCTATTCTATGCAAGCAAATAGACACGATAGTATGTCTAATGTCCTGAAATTGTGCTGTGAAGCCTTTTTGAGTCTCGGTAAGGATGTCTTATAATATCTAATGCAAACCCATGAATGAAGGTCATGGTGTCAGTGTTGGGGTAGCCTTTTGGCTAGTCTGTATAGAAAGACCATTGTAATGAGAGTTGGGAACATGAAAAGGAAGGAAGAGATCTGGACAGTTGAGGTCAATTAGACGAGAGCGTGCATCCTTCTGGGTATTGATTGTCAGTTTGCTTGTTTATTAACCAAGAATACTAATCTCCTGTTCTGCAGCTGAGGTCACAATGTGCCTAATTTTAAAAATTCAATTGAAGATTGTGACAATATAAAAAGAGAATAAGCCACTCCATCAGCATTAAACCTGCTGCTTCCACATAAAGCTTGCTCTTTGGGGATTTGAGCCCATCAAATACTGTTGCTACACTATTTCCCTCAGCATTATTGTTTTTATTGTATAAGAATCTGGTACATGAAGGGCGGGATTTTCTAGCCGCTCCCGCCAGTGAGATCTTCTGGTCCTGCCAACAGTGACACGCCCACTGCAGGTTCCCCAGCCGTGGAGGGTGAGAAGAATGGGAAAAGGGTGGGCTGTCTCTGCTGCTGCAAAGCATGCCACGGTGGGGAGGGCAGAAAATCCCGCCCTTTGGATGAGCATGCGGCTGAATTTAGGACCGACTTCATGATGTAAAAGAACACATGACCCACAGCCAGGGTTGTGCGGAGCCATGCGTAGAAGCAAGCACAGACTCAGGTCCATCGAGTCTGCTCCAACAACAATCCCACCCAGGCTCTATCCCCATAACCCACCCTGCTAATCCCCCTGACACTGAGAGGCAATTTAGCATGGCCAATCCACTTAAACCACACATCTTTGGACTGTGGGAGGAACACAGAGCACCCAGAGGAAACCCACGTAGATACAGAGAGAAAGTGCAAACTCCCCACAGACAGTGATCCAAGGCAGGAATTTAACCCAGGTCCCTGGTGCTGTGAGGTAGCAGTGCTAACCATTTACCACTGTGCTGCCTGTAATTTAAAGTGCTCTTTATTATGTTGCTTGAGTAATTCATATTTTCTCATCCATCAAAAAGAATCACAACTAATTTAGGTATTGAAATTAATTTATCTGAGCTGCATCTGAAATAAAACAGTCTGCCAATCAAATTCACACATTGCTGCCAGTGAGTAAATGTTTGACAGTCTTCTTAGAGAGGGTGGATATGATGGAGCTCATAAAATGGAGAATTACGCCAACTTGGACAAAAACACAGTTCATCCTGCACCATTTGAAACTAATATCAGCCGCTCACAGGTCAATATTTTTGACGATACATCAACAGGAATATTGGGTTAAATTTGGGGTTTTCAAAGCAAAGTGCTCATACAAGTTTACAAATATAAAAACAATTAAAAGGGGCTAATGCACTAACAAACTCAACATGAAGTTGTTTTCTCAATACTATAAATATTCACAATTTCTTTGCCTGACACAGTAATCAATCTTACACCCATCTGTCTTGATAATTTTGCTTTTAATTTTAAAATTCCTTGGGCAGGGAGAGTAAAATTAATCATGGTATTTAACTTTGATATCCACTTCTAGCCGTTATTGTAACAATGTGTGCCAAGAGCACACTGGCATTCCTGGGTTGCTGTGACACTAATTACAGGAAAAAAAATCATATGACAATTTCAAATCATTGATGTGTCGTTTGAATATGCCTGCACATGTAATGGTAACGTATATTCAACATCCTCTGCCACTTACAATAGAATGTCCTGAAAATGACAATGAGCCATTATTCCAGATGCACACTTCCTCTTTCCTTCCCATCTCCAGCATAAAACATGTTAACACTCATGGAAAACCTTTCTTGATATGATTTTGTTTGGCAATTTGCTATCAATCATCTCCAGCCTAACCTCTTTCCTGACTCCCTTTGTCATCTAGTTTTGCACTGAAGTATTGTAGCCCTAATGATAACTGCACAGAGAATGGGGACTAAATTGGACACCTCCTAGAACTGGGTATGGAGTCTGAATGCATGATTAACCGGTGCCTGTTATTGCAATGCAGGCAGCACACCAAATTCATGTCGCCTGCTGTTTTACATGATTGCAGAGTACAGCCAGCAGTAACCATGCTGATGCTTGGTTGGATGCCTGAACAGTGAGCCATTGAGAGGTATGTCTTAGCTAAAGGCAGCCAGTACAGCTTAAAGCTAGCCTGTTCTATCTTAAAGGCAAAAGCATATTGTGGTTGGAGCAGGGGCTGGGAGTGCATTGTGAGGTGAGTGTGGCCTAGAAAAAATAATGAATTGCACAACATGAAAATGAGCAGGTTCCAAGGCTTCGAGTTGGCTGCTGCACTTGGGCGGCTCGGTGGCACAATGGTTACACTGCTGCCTCACAGCGCTAGGGACCCGGATTTGTTTCTCGGCTTGGTTCACTGCCTGTGCGGGGTTTGTTCTCTCCCCATGTCTGCATGAGCTTCCTCCGGGTGCTCCGCTTTTCTCCCACAGTCTGAAAGACGTGCTGGTTAGATGCATTAGCCCTGCTAAATTCTCCCTCAGTGTACCCGAACAGGCGCTGGAGTGTGGCAACTCGGGGATTTTCACAGTAACTTCATTGTAGTGTTAATGTAAGCCTACTTGTGACACTAATATATAAATCAACACTGAAAGCCTGGGTAGAGGAGGTGGTACAAAGGAGATGATGAGTCCTGACACACACTGAGAAGGCAATTGGAGCAGAAAACCACTGAATTCATAGCAAGGGGACCTGGAGGCAGCATCACAAGAGGTTCAATGATCTCACACAATGGTCAAAGTCAGTAAATGCATCTTCAACTGCCATACCCACAAATGACACAACTAGCTTCAGACAGGTTTGTCCATTTAATACCTCCCTGTCACTCACCTACAAATCATTTCCATCAACCAGCACCCACTCCATACTTTCATATAATCTACAACACCCTCACATGCTTAACATTGCTGCAAGCTTCACACTCACAGCTGGATCACACTGGCAGCTGTTCAGCCATGTCAAGCTACAACAGTTTTATAAACTGTACAATATTCACCAATACACTCCCTCTCTCTTAAGGGGCAGTAATTGCCAAACATAGGGAAGGAGATGTGCATGCAGGGCATTTTGTTTCATTCATTTATGGGATCTGGGCATTGCTGGCTGGGCCAGCATTTCTTGCCCATCCCTGATTGCCCTTGAACTGAATGGCATGTTAGAGTCAACCACATTTCTTTGGAGCTTTGGGTTTAGAGTCACATGTAGGTCAGGTAAGGACAGCAGATTTCTTTCTCTAAAGGACATTAGTGAACCAGATGGGTTTTTACAACAATCGACAATGGTTTTATGGTCATTATTAGAATTACAGATTTTTTATTGAATTCAATATCACTATCTGTTGTAGTGAGAATTGAGTGCAGATCCCCAGAGTATTACCTTTGGTCTCTGGATTACTGGTCCAGTGAGAATATCACTGTGCCACCGCCTCCCTATGGGGGAGCTGTTAATAGCTGTTATTAGTACAGCCAAGATAAGGCTGCAGTACAGGATATAATCAGACTGGAAAAAGTGATGTGAATGCAACCTTGCACCAAACATAGCAACGTCTGAAATCCTAGAAAATCTCTTTGCCAACTTCAAGGGCGAAATGTAGTTATCTCTGAACGAATAGAGAGTTGTCGTGACCTTCTCTGAGCAACAGTGAATGACAAACTGCAAGATAATGCAAATCAGTCCAGCTCCAACCAAGAAGGAGCCAAATACTCTAAAGTTTATTGCCATGGGCCCCTTTCACAGTGACTAGCATTGCCATTCCTGCCCTGTTTTAAGGTTGCAACAGGTGGCATATTTCAGTGAGGACATTATTTCCGCAGTGCAGACATCACACACATTGTTCCTCACTGAGTTTCAACTGGGTGGCATGCTCCCTGAACACACTGGGTAGTCATGGCCTCATGTTGTGAGTCATTTTACCTCCATTTCCCTGTTCCAGAAACATGTCACTCTCTCTGAGTGGCCGCAGCTCATTCTCTAAGTCAAAGAGAATATAGGGATATAGCTACTAATGCAATCAAATCTGGGAGCAACTAGTTTGTGCAGAAGTCTTTGAAGATTGTAAAAATTCTTTCAGCACCTGTCACACCATTTCTTCTAGATTGCAACTTCAAACAACCAGAAAACCACAAATGTTTGTGGAACTGAAAGCCCACGTATTTACCCTGCTAGTCTGCCTGACACTTAAGCGGCAATTTTAACATGGCCAATCCACCTAACCCGCACATCTTTGGACTGTGGGAGGATACCAGAACACCCGGAGGAAATCCACGCAGACACTGGGAGAATGTGCAAACTCCACACAGCAGTGATCCAAGCTGGGAAGTGAACTCGGGTCCCTGGCACTGTGAGGCAGAGAAATCAACCATCAACTAACCTGGAAGGAGGTGATACTCTCTTTAAATAGTGAATCCTTCTTGCTGCGGAACATATGTTCAGCTATATGAGGTTAAGAGAATGTGAGATGTGAAGCATAAAACTTTAAAATGGGGTGGCACGGTTTCAATTCCCGGCTTGGGTCACTGTCTGTGTGGAGTCTGCATATTCTCCCCATGTCTGTGTGGGTTTCCTCTGGGTGCTCTGGTATCCTTCCACAGTCCAAAGATGTGCGGGTTAAGTGGATTGGCCATGTTAAAGTTGCCCCTTAAGTGTCAGGAAGACTCGGAGGGTAAATACGTAGGGTTACAGGGATAGGGTCTGGGTGCAATTGTGGTCAGTGCAGACTCGATGGACTGAATGGCCTCTTTCAGCACTGTAGAGATTCTATGATTCTATTTGCATCAACTCAACACTGCAGCTTGATTGATTACAATCTGCCTGTCCTGCATATGTCCAGCAGGCATTTGCTGCTCCCATACAAACACCCTCACCAATAGGTCATCCAGAAAACTCACCCCAACGGTATGCTTATATGCCATGGATGCCATTTTGGATACCAAACAGCACATGCAATGCCCAAACAACAAGCAATAGTGATTCATATTTCAAAATATTCCAAGAGTCACATTTGAAATAAATAATGTTAAATATATCATACCTCCAGAGTAAATCACCTTGCAGCATGCTAAGCTTGAGAAACACAATCAATAAATCTGCACTTGTTTTCTTCACAGCTCATGGGGAATGAGCTCTGACAATGGATAAGTTATCAATAGTGTACAGTCTGAATAATCAACAATCAAAATAGAGTATGTTGGAAAATTAATAGCTCAGATGGAGATTTAGGCCATGAGCTAACCTTCAGAATTAAATTGCCTTTTTATAAAGAAATCAATGTTCACTCCAACAGGAATAAACACTGGGATTTTTAATAAATTAACTTTATGCATAATCATGTTTGTATTTATTCTCTGTCGTAAGTCAGAAAGAATTTCTCTTCCCTAAGGACATTTCCGCTGGATCCCAAGAAATGCTGGTTTGTTATTTGCTAAACTATTCTTTATTGAATCTCTATTTATTTTCATTTATCACATATGTACAAGCTTTCCTCTATTTTTAACACACTTTCAGTTAGGCAATAAAATGTGGTGAGATGGTTATTTAACAAAAACACAGAATTTAGTGTATGGATCAAGGTGAGAGAACTACTGAAATCCCTGTTCTCTTCCCTGATTCTGATTAGTAAGCTTTTGAAAGGAGGATGTGAGTGTTTCACAATCCCTGACTCTGGAAAATTTGAATAGCCAGCAGCAAGATTTTTGTGGGTTTAAATTAAGAGGATTGTTTTTTCGAAATGTAACTCTACTCACTCACACAGTCACACACACAAACAGACTCCAGGAAAATACTGTTCAAGAGAATAAGAGAATAATTCATTAACAAATGGAAGAGTTCATAATTCATGTGAAAACATGCATTGCAGGGCTGGTGGAAGAGGGTAACCTCCTGAAGTGCAGTTTAGGAAAGTTTAACAGCCAGAGGCATAAGGCAAAAAGGTCTTTAGGATTCTCTCAAAGAGATGGACTCTCTCTGCAAGTCACAAAGAAAGTTGTTTGTAGTCTCATTGCCAGGCGGTCAGTTTGCTGTATTGGTGGACCCAAAAAGAACAGACTTGGAGGCCTTGCAATCTCTAGTCTCCAGTTCTTAATGCATTGTTGTTACTGCTCTTTCTGCTGCTGCTGTGTCATTCTGATGACAAAACTTAAAGATTAAAAGGGGAGACTAACATAACTGCCCTATTTTGTGGCTTCTCAAAGTTCCCTTTTCTACATATGGGGCTGAATAATACAGTGGCCGGAAGGTTACTCTTATTTCTGAGGGGTTGATGGTACTTCCTCGACCCTCGGGGTCCAACATGTCAGGTCCTCACTCGTAAGGACTTGTACGAAAGCTCTCCCACTACAGATCCCGCTGGGATGCAGGTGAATAGTGGATGGGAATTTAATCGATTTTCAAGCCCGCTAGTTATATTTGAAGCAGTTAATTTGAATATCTATCAGGTTCCTGTCCACCATAGGGGGGGGGGTGGGTGCAATGGCGGCGGGGGGGTGGGGGGGGAGGAATTTTGTAGGAGTCCAAAATCTGCTTTTCAACCAGTGTTAATTTTCCATGGGATCTTCCATTGATGCCCGTCATGGTAGATCAGAAAACCACGGGAGGCTGTTGTGAAAGTGATTTTCATCACTATAATGGGATGCAGATGAAGGCCTGACCAGAATCTTCCCCCCACATCCAAGTCTTTGTAATGCCAGAGGGAAAACATGCTGGTCCAGAATACGTCTGGAGCAACATGGTATATTAAAGTCAGGGCTCACCTGAAGAATGCCTGTGGCTAATTCTAGGGTCCAGGATGGAGTTCGCCAGCAACTCTGGACCCCAGGACACTACATCAATGGATGAGGGGAGCATCTTTCAGGTGGATCTTCCAGCCTCACTGTCATTGAGGAGCTCCATCTTCCAGCCTCACAATATTCCGGGAGATCCATCTTCTTTCTTCAGGAAGTTCATCTTCTTTCTTCAATAGTGGGTCGGTGATACTGTGTGCTTTTCAATGTGGGGCACCAAGCCATGATGGCAGAAAATGGTGCTAAACCCCTGAGTGCATAATTAATGAGATCGGACCGGATAATATGGCATGGTCTCCTGCCAAACTCCGAAATGGAAAGCACATCTCATCCCCACCCACGCCGTGCAACTTCATCCCAGACAGGAGAATTCTGCTCATAGAGTCTAAACCAAGAATTAGAATACTTAATTGAATGTATAACCATTGAATGCACAAAGCAAAATAAAGAGAGGAAAAGAAAGATGTAATTAAGAGAGAGCGAAAGTAGACAGAAAGGTGAAGGCGCAGAACTGTAGCAAATGGCTTTCAAAGCAATGAAGAATGTAGGATATGGATATAGCAAGATCATGGCTGATCTTTGGCTTCAACCCCACTTTTTCCCTTCACTCTCTCAGCTTTAACCATATTCAATGATGGAGCATCTACATGCCTATGGAGTAGAGAATTCTAAAGTTTCATAATCATCTGAGTGAAGAAATGTCTCCTCACCTCAGCCCCTTATCCTGAGACTGTGTCCCCATGTGTTAGATTCCCCGGCTATTGGAAATAATCACTCAGCATTCACTCGATCAAGACACTTCAGACCCTTCTATGTTTCAATGAGATTATCTCTCATTCTTCTAAACTCCAGAGAACCTAGACCATATTTATTCAACCTCCCATCATAAAGTAAAGTTTATTTCTAGAATGACCCCCTCATCCCAAGGACCAATCTAGTGAACATTTGCTGGTTTAAGGGGAACAGATGAGGTGGTTTGGGAGAAAGTATATCCATCATCTTGGTACTCTAGAATAAGATACATGGTCTGAAAATTGGGGACTGATCTTTCAACAACAACTACAGCCTACATTCATGTAGCACTTTTAACATAATGAAACATGCCAAGGTGCTTCACAGGATCGTTATAAAACAAAACAGCACATAAGGTTGGGATTTTACTGGACCCAAGGTGATGGTCTGGGAGGTGAGTGGGGCAGTAAAATAGCAGGGAGTGGCATTGGGACACCCCCTTGATGTAGACATGGTACTGGGGAAATATCCCAGTGCTGACATGACTGTCAGAGAAGGGCAGCAAACTTGAATAATTACCAGACCCAATTAAGGGCAATTTTCCCAGACCACCAGTATATTGCCAATGGCAGAGCACGACCCTCACTCCCACACCCACCCCCGACCAGGTTATAGAATGCATGCAAGCTGCATGGAGATGGCCTCCCAGCATCTTACCGGTGTCCATCACACTGGAAGGTTTCAGCAGCAACAGGTACGACCACCATGACACCAATTCATGGTGGAAAGTCGTGCTTGACGAACATGTTGGATTTTTATGAAGATGTGACTAGGGCGGTTGATGGAGGAGAACCGGTGGATGCGGTGTTTTTGGATTTCCAAAAGGCGTTTGATAAGGTGCCCCATAAAAGGCTGCTGAAGAAGATTAGGGCACACGGAGTTGGGGGTAGTGTGTTAAAGTGGATTGGGGACTGGCTATCCGACAGGAAGCAAAGAGTCGGAATAAATGGGTGTTTTTCCGGTTGGAGGAAGGTAACTAGTGGCGTGCCGCAGGGATCGGTACTCGGGCCGCAACTATTTACCATTTATATAGATGATCTGGAGGAGGGGACGAAGTGTAGGGTAACGAAGTTTGCAGACGACACAAAGATAAGTGGAAAAGTGAATCGTGTGGAGGATGGAGAAGATCTGCAGAGAGATTTGGACAGGCTGAGTGAGTGGGCGAGGATATGGCAAATGGAGTATAATGTTGATAAATGCGAGGTTATACACTTTGGAGGAAATAATAACAAATGGGATTACTATCTCAATGGAAACAAATTAAAACATGCTACCGTGCAAAGGGACCTGGGGGTCCTTGTGCATGAGACGCAAAAGCCCAGTCTGCAGGTACAACAGGTGATCAAGAAGGCAAATGGGATGTTGGCCTATATCGCGAGGGGGATAGAATATAAAAGCAGGGATGTCTTGATGCACCTGTACAGGGCATTGGTGAGGCCGCAGCTGGAATACTGTGTGCAGTATTGGTCCCCTTATATGAGGAAGGATATATTGGCATTGGAGGGAGTGCAGAGAAGGTTCACCAGGTTGATACCGGAGATGAGGGGTTTGGATTATGAGGAGAGGCTGAGGAGATTGGGTTTGTACTCGTTGGAGTTTAGAAGGATGAGGGGGGATCTTATAGAGACTTATAAGATAATGCGGGGGCTGGATAGGGTGGAGGCGGAGAGATTCTTTCCACTTAGTAAGGAAGTTAAAACTAGAGGACACAGCCTCAAAATAAAGGGGGGTCGGTTTAAGACAGAGGAGGAACTTCTTCTCCCAGAGGGTGGTGAATCTCTGGAATTCTCTGCCCACTGAGGTGGTGGAGGCTACCTCGCTGAATATGTTTAAAGCACGGATGGATGGATTCCTGATCGGTAAGGGAATTAAGGGTTATGGGGATCAGGCGGGTAAGTGGTACTGATCCACGTCAGATCAGCCATGATCTTATTGAATGGCGGGGCAGGCTCGAGGGACTAGATGGCCTACTCCTGCTCCTATTTCTTATGTTCTTATGTAATTCTGCCACTGGATGGGTTTTTGCTCCAAATGGCAGGTCCAAATAACCTCGTCTGCCGAACAATCTTTTAAAATTTAAATTACCTTCATTGAATCCCAACAGTGCAGAAGGAGGCCATTCAGACCATGGAGTCTGCATCGACTCTCTTACAGAGTATCTTACCCAAGCCTCTGATAGGTACCTCCATGCTGAGGTGCCCTCAGGTCAGCCAGCCTGTCTCAGAGGTGCCTACCCCTCCCATTAGGCATGCCAGCCCTCTGATTTCACTTTCAGTAACATTTCTGACATAATTCTGCTGCCTCTGCTAACTCAGAGCCCAAATATGACTTTGATATCAGGGCTTCCTCTCCCACTGATTACATCTACCCAACAGGATAAATGACCAAAATCGTGGTCAAATAGGTATGTTTAATGAGTGGCTAAAAGGAGGAAAGTAAGGCAGAGAGGCTGAGACACATCAAGGATAATGTCCAAAGGGCAAAGACAATTAAAGGAAATTGTAGAGTTAAGATTTGGGATGTTCAAGAGGCCAGAATGCGAGGAACACATATCTTGAAGAGTTGTGGGTCTGGAGAAGATTCCAGAGATTATGAGGGGCAAGCTACAACAGCTATAACACCGACATTTACCCAGAAATGTGTAAAATTGCCCAAATTGATCCAAAAAGGACAAATCCAACCCAGCCAATTACTTCCCCATCAGTCCATCCTCGATCATCAGTAAAATGTTAGAAAGGGTCATCAACAGTGTAATCAAGCGGTTCTTGCTTAGCAAAAGTCTACTCACTGACACTCAGTATGGGTTCTGCTTGGGTCATTCAGCTCCTGATATTACAGCCTTGGTTCAAACATGGACAAAAGAGCTGAACTTCAGAAATGAAGGGAGTGTAACTGCCCTTGACGTCAAGGCAGCATTTGACCAAGAGTGGCATCAAGGAGACTTAGCAAACTGGAGTAAATGGGAATGAGGGGGAAAACCCTTTGCTGACTGGAGTCCTACTTAGCCCAAAGAAAGATGTTTGTGATTGCTGGAGGTCCATCATCTCAGTTCCAGGATATCACTGAAAGAGTTCTTCAGGGTAGTGTCTTCAGCCCAACCATCTTCAGCTGCTTCATCAATGTCCTTCCTTCCATCATAAGGTCAGAAGTGGATGTTCACTGATGATTGCACAAGTTTCAGCACCATTCGTGATTCCTCAGATACTGAAGTAGTCCATTTCAAGATGCCGCAAGACCTGGACAATATCCAGGCTTTGGCTGATATGTGGCAAGTAACACTCATGCCAGGCAAGTGTCAGGCAATGACCACCACCAACAGAGATAATCCAACCATCGATCATTGAAGTTGTCTCCCCAAACCGCTCACCATCTTGGCTTGGAAATATATAGCTGTTCCTTTACTGTCACTGGGTAAAAATTTTGGAACTCGCTCAATATCAGCATTGTGGGTGACCCTACACCTCTTGAGTTGCAGCAGTTCTAGAAGGTAGTTCACCAGCACCTTCTCATGGGCAATTAGCGATGGGCAATAAATGTTCGCCTAGCCAGAGATGCCCACATCTCATAATAAAAAAGCGATGGAAGGATTTGAAGGGAAATTTGATAATTTTAAATCAAGATGTTACTAGACTGGTAAGTCAGCGAGTACAGGGATGAAAGTGCAAGTTAAATGGATGACCTCAAGTTTACAGATGGTAGAAAGTGTGATATCAGTCAGGGGTGCATTGAAATAGTCACGGCTAGAGGTTATGAAGGTGTGCATGATGGTTTCAGCAGCAAACAAGATGAGACACCAGTTGACTGTTGTTATGAAGGATGAAATCATCCATCTCATTGATGGTATGAATGTATAGTTACAAGCTCATTGTGTGCTCAAATATGATACCAAGATTGTGAAGAGATTGGCTTTATCGCAGTCTGTTGCCAAGCCAGGAAGAGGGGAAGAGTTGGCAGCTAGGGAACGGAGTTTGGAGGGATGACCAAAAACAATGACTTCATCTTCTCAGTGTTTAACTCGAGGAAATTTATGCTCATCCAGTACTGAATGTCAGATAAGCAGTCTGATAATTGTGAGAGAGGTAATGGCAAGGTAAAGCTAGATGTCATCAGCATACATGTGAAAACTAACTCTGTGCTTTTAAATTATGCAACCAAGGGCCAGCATGTAGTTGAGAAATAGGAGGTGCCAAGGATAAATCCTTGGAGAACATCAAAGATAATGATGTGGAAGCAAGAAGAAAAGAAATTGTGGGTGATCTTGTAGATATAATTATTTGGATAAAAATGAAACCAAGTGAACTCATCCCATAATCAATGGCTACAATGAAGAGGTGCAAGAGGAGGATGTTGTGGTCAATTTTGTCAAATTGAGACAGACAGATTGAGAAGAACAAGGAGGGACAGCATATTTTAACACAGTCACATAGGATGTCATTTTGTGACTTTGATAAGATACTTGGTATTGAGGCAGGGGCAGAAACTTAATTGGAAGCATTCAAATATGAAATTCAAGTAAATATGGGTACTGATTTGAGAGGTGACAAGATGGTCAAGAATTGGAGAAGAAAAGGAAGCTCAAAATTAGATACGAATTTGCAAGAACAGTTTTGTCATGTGCTGTTTTTTTGAGGAGAGTAAAATTATGTTTTGGACAAGAAGGAGTTCAAACAGCCCTGCTTTCACCTCTCACTACCCATCCATAAACAGAAAGGTGTTTTTGATTTGCTTCCCCCTTTATAAGAGGTGGCATGTTTCCCAACACTTCAGTTGTGATTCAATTTTCTATTAATAATCCCACAGCAAACCCAGGATAGGATGAACTCAGAGGGTTAGTTTATTGGCACACATTCAAAACTTGGGGGCGGGGGGGGAACATCATAGAAACATAAAAGTAATGAGCAGGAGGAGGCCATTTGGCCCTTTGAGCCTGCTCTGCCATTAATTACGATCATGGCTGATTGTCCAACTCAGTAGCCTAATCTGCTTTCTCCCCATATCCTTTGATCCCATTCCCCCCCCAAGTGCTACATCTGGCTGCCTCTTGAATATATTCAATGTTTTGGCATCAACTACTTCCTGTGGTAATGAATTCCACAGGCTCACCACTCTTTGGATGAAGAAATGTCTCCTCACATCAGTCATAAATGATCTACCCCCGAAACCTCAGACTGTGACGACCCCTGGTTCTGGACTCCCCCACCATCGGAAATAT
This sequence comes from Mustelus asterias, assembly GCF_964213995.1. Taxonomy (NCBI): domain Eukaryota; kingdom Metazoa; phylum Chordata; class Chondrichthyes; order Carcharhiniformes; family Triakidae; genus Mustelus; species Mustelus asterias. The sequence goes on from NC_135804.1 coordinate 92,682,754, forward strand.
CCTCCCTGCATCTACCCTGTCTGGTCCTGTTAGAATTTTATAAGTCTTTATGAGATCCCCCCCTCATTCGACTAAACTCCAGTGAAAACAATCCTAACCTAGTCAATCTCTCCTCATACATCAGTCCCTCCATCCCCGGAATCAGCCTGGTAAACCTTTGCTGCAGTTCTTTGAAAGTAAGAGTATCCTTCCTCAGAACAGGAGACCAAAACTGCACACAATATTCTAGGTGTGGCCTCACCAAGGCCCAGTATAATTGCTACAACAATTGCTCCTGTACTCAAAATCTTTCGCAATGAAGGCAAACATACAATTTGCCTTCTTCACCGCCTGTTGCACCTGTATGCTTACCTTCAGTGACATATGTAACCCTCTGCATACAATAAAAAAGGGATAGAGCAAAAAATATTTATAAGACAAAGACTACAGAGAAAATAATTATTATTTCATGCGATCCCAGATTCCAGAATAAATGTCTAATGGTGTATTCTGTCACAAAGGTTAGCAGGTTGAACATTGATGCTGTATAATTCACTTTTCCAGTAGAGGTGACTTCCTGAATGAGTTGGACTAAATTAGTCGTTTAGGTGCTGGTACAAAGGTTCCAGTGGGAACAGTATGGATGGGCCAAGTATTCAGCCTTGCAGAGCTTTTTCCCTGTGCTGAATGAGATGGAAAAGTGACAAACTGATGTTTTGTAGTACTACAAGGCAATATTACTATTTCCACCAGGTAGGGTGTCATGTCACATGACTTCCACATCTCCATTTTGACTTTGACAAAGGGTGTGCATTCCTTTATCTGGATCCCAGAGAGTGTGAATGTTCCAACCATTAAGTCTTCAAGAGAGATTGCAGGATCCTTTGTCCTAGCAGATGAAACAATTCCAGTTGACCAGCCCTGGCTTATGAAATGTAGATGGCCTCTGTATAGTTCCATTTGAATTTGGTCTCTGCAGCCCAAAAGGATCATTAGGATCTCTTCAGAGGTAAAGAGGTGCAAGCCTCTTTGACACTGCCCCCGATTGCTCCTTTTGTTCAGGGTCACAGATAGACATAGCTTCAGCCATTTTAAAAGTCTTTGTCCCATTTTTTGACATTTTAGAAATTAGCCATGAGGATCTAGATTATGAAAGTTTTACATAAATATAGAATGTGATGTCTTAGCTCCCCCCCCCCCCCCCCCCCCCCGCCCTTCCCCACATAACCCTGACAATTGTTAAAGATCTTCTCATGCAAAGGGTGGTCAAATTTTGGAATTCATTTCCACAAATGCCAATCAATGCAAGAACAAATGTTAATTTTAAAACCGAGGTTGATAAATTTTTGATAGCCAAAGTTATTGAAAGGATATGTGACAAAACTCAATATCTGGAGTTAGGTCACAGACTGAGTGGTGGAATGGGCTCAGGGCTAAATGGCCTGCTCCCCTCCTGATGTTCCTATGTTTCTAAATTTAAAAAAAATCTCCAACTTTAATTAAATTACAAACGAATGTGACCCCATACATGTAAAATTATACTTTCAGGGCCCGAGTGGTTCTTTAGTAATAATTAAGACGAATTGCACGATTAAAAAGTGCACCTGAATGCACCAGCTTTTTCTAGCGTATTTAGTAGAAAATTAAAAAGTAGGTGCCATACCTTTGCAAGCTTCATATGGTTTAGTACTAAGTCAATTGGTGAGGTAGTGCTCTGCAATTCTTGTGGCGGGCAAATCAGACAGCAGCTTCCAGATTTCCACATTTCACTGTGCATGTAAGGGTGGTACAGTGGCACAGTGGTTAGCACTGCTGCCTCACAGCTCCAAGGTCCCGGGTTCAATTCCGGCCTTGGGTGCATGTTTGTTGGAATTTGTAGATTCTCTACATTGTGTGTGGGTTTCCTCTGGTTTCTTCCCACAGTCCAAGAATGTGCAGGTTGAGTGGATTGGCCATGTCAAATTGTCCCTTAAGTTTATTAGTGTCATGAGTAGGCTTACAGTAACACTGCAACAAAGTTACTATGAAAATCCCCTAGTTGCCACACACCGGTGCCTGTTCAGGTACATTGGGGGAAAATTTAGCATGGCCAATTCACCTAACCAGCACGTGTTTCAAATTCTGGAAGGAAACCGAAGCATTCGGAGGAATTTCACGTAGACACGGGGAGAATGTGCAGACTCTGCATTGACAGTGACCCAAGCTGGGAATCAAACCCGGGTCCCTGGTGCTGTGAGGCAGCAGTGTTAACCACTGTGCCACCATGCCACTTTAGTGTCCCAAGAAATGTAGGTTAGATAGATTAGCCATGGGAAATGAGTGGGGTTACGGGGTTAGGGCAGAAGAAAGGGTCTGGGTGTGTCACTCTGCCAGAGGGTCAGTGCAGACCTGATGGGCTGAATGGCCTCTTCTGCACTGTAGGGATTCTATGATATACACTGGTCAATTTTTCTGGCTATTAACAGTGAGTGCTGGCAGCTTCACTATTATTCTTAATTAAACTCCTGGCAATACTCACAGGCTCATTCAAGTGAATCTGTTCCCTGCTGTTGCTCTGAGCTTTTTCCTCTGTTTATTTCTGTCTCTGCATGATTGGATGATTTTTACTCTCTGGCATATATCTCTCTTTCTGTCCTATCTCTCTATACCTGAATTATCTCTAAGCATTGTTATCCCGATACCTACATTTCCTTCATCTTGACATTATCTCTATATCTGCGCTATTTCTTTTTCCCTAGGCCTGTGCTTCTTGAGCTCTTCTCTCTTGTGTTTCTCTGACCCACGTGATCTCTGCTGTTTGCTGCTTCACACTACAAACCATCTGAATTTTCCAACAAGAAACAACAAAGACCCCAGATGCTGCATGAAAGGGAAATGTTTCAAACCACCTTCCAAATAACTACAGCATTTTGTTGAATTCATTTAAGTCAGCAAAATTTTGAAACTTCCGATCTTCTCTGAGAAACCTAAAAATGTAGTTTGGACAAATTAAAGAACTGTTACTTATAAGATTGATTTTCTCCTGCTGTCTAGTTCCTGAGATCTGTGTCCAGTGGCACAGTGGTTATCACTGCTGCCTCACAGCACCAAGGACCCAGGTTCAATTCCGGCCTCCGGTGACTCTGTGTGAAGTTTGCATTTTCTCCTCATGTCTGTGCGGGTGCTCCAGTTTCCTCCCACAGTCCAAAGATGTGCAGGTTAGGTGCATTGGCCATGTTAAATTGCCTCTTAGGTGCCTGTCCCAAGACGTTAGGTTAGATGGATTAGCCATGGTAAATATGTGAGGTTGCAGGGATAGGGCAGGGGAGAGGGCCTGGGTAAGATACTCTGTCAGAGAATCAGTGCAGACTCAATGGGCCGAATGGCCTCTTCTGCATTGCAGGGATTCTATGATTCTGTACATTTGAATGCAATACTGAATGGATGCTACATTGTTACAGGTAATGTCCTTGGCATAAAACGTTAAAGCAAGGACGTGTTGTCTTGTTCAGTTGAGTGTTCAGAGTTCCATACTGCCATTCAAAAAAGAGCAGGGAGTTGTTCCAGTGTCCTGGTCAGCAATAGTTTCTGCACAGCTACCACCAAAATGAAGTTCACTCATGCCTCATTTCCATACTATTTCTGGGTTATCCCTATACTTGAAATGTTCATTCTGGTGACTTCACTATACATAACAGGCAATTTGCTATATTTGAAACATTTTGAGATACTTCGGAAATACATTACTATGCAAATATTGGTCATTTATTTTTGACAAAGAGTCAATCACAAAACCCCATCTTTAACCTTTTCAATATTAACATTTTTAATTTGATGTTCATGATGATTTTGAAATATATTTTGCAAGGACAGAAGGCTCAAGGATGTTTTTTTTTTGACTTGCATTTATATTGTGATTTTCAGGGTCTCGAGTCACCAGCCAATAAGTACTTTGTGAAGTGTAGTCACTGTTATAATGTAGGAAACATGCTGGCCAATATGCTCCAGAAATGATGATGGTAATTAAGAAAGGGGGGAATAAGACCTATGCAGAATAAATTGTTGACTATGGCAAGGAGTATTCATAGAATCCCTACAAGTGCAGAAGGAGGCCATTCAGTCCATTGAGTCTGGACCGACCACAATCCCAGCCAGGCCCTATTCCCACAACCCTGCATATTTACCCTGCTAATCCCCTGACACTAGAGTCAATTTATTATGGCCAATCAGCCTAACTCACAAATCTTTGGACTGTGGGAGGAGACCAGAACAGCAGGAGGAAACCCACACAGACACAGGGAGAATGTGCAAACTCCACACAGGCAGTCACTCGAGGCCGGAATTGAACCCGGGTCCCTGGCACTATGAGGCAGCAGTGCTAACCACTGTGCCACTGTGCCGTAGCCAGCAATGCAATGGGAATAGAGTCTGGATATTGCTCTCATGAACATGATGACCTTGGAGAGGGCATGAAGAGCGCTGGGAAACACATGGATTCAGGATTAGGACACTTATCTGGACTTTAAATGACCAAGCTCGAGGCTCACATGTGCCTCTGTAAAGGTTATCACATCCCCATTCATTGTCTCACTCAGCATACCAGCTGCCACTGCAGCACAAGTCCCTAATGTGGAACAGGAGTAAAAGCTCCTGCCTGAGGGGGTCTGCTTCAGGTCTCAGTCTTGTCCATCATTTTGTGTTGCAAGGGACAGAGGGAGACTCACCCCCCTTGGAACGTACTGAGGGAACTCCAAGAAACTATGCAGATCAGGACATTTTATTTTTTTGCTTTTCCTGGAGGATTCTGCCAACTTCCCGGAGACTCGTGGAATTCCCACAAAATTTCAGGCCCATCTGGCCTGGTGCTGAAAACGCGATGCTGAAGAACAATCAGGCAATGCAATCACAACATTCTGCATGTGCCCTGCTGCTTGCACCAAAGACTATTGTGCGTGTCTTAAGGAAAAGAAATGTTTATCAGCACCTGTCACATTTGTGCTGCCTCGGGCACTTGCTGGTATGCTGCAGGCAATTCATGGTTCACCTCCTCCATTTCATTTCTGAATCTTTAATAACCAGTCTGTTAAAGCCTACAAAGGGAATTGTCTCTTTTAATCATGCCTCATGAGTCAGTCAGATAAGTATATCCCTGTCTTAATGAAGGGCTGACCCTCAGTATCCTCTAATCAATAAATGCCTGGTTCTGCATAAAGTACATTGTTCAGCTTAAAGGTCAAGTAGCAAGGTTGCTGTTGCAGCACAGCTTTTTAAAAAAATTTATTGGATTTACAAATATTACAAAGACATTTTACTGATGTATATTTTTTTCCAGTCAGATACATACTGCGCAGAGACCCCACACTTCAGTCGGTGTTTCTGTACTTTAGCTACGAGACTGATACATTATAAACTGAATGGTTATGACATTTTATTGTCTGCACTTTCATCAAAAGTAATCATCTTTGACCAATTTCCCCTCTCCCACTTAAGACATTTCTACAGCTGCAATGGCTGAGACTGGATTGGAGAATCAAAACAGCGACCTTCCTGATCTCTAACCAGTCACTCACTGGATAAACTCAGTGAGCTTCCAGGAGGACCTGAGACTAAAGGATTACACTGATTATTGAAGCTGTCCGTTGGGGCATTAAATATGGTGACCATGAGTATGTGTATGCTCGATTTTAACTCAGTTTGGAAATCAAGTGAGTGGTGTGGGTGGCGGAGAACTGCACAAAGTCCTGACTTTGCCAACTAATTTTATCGCCCTTATTTTAACAAAATTGATGGGTTCCCCAACACATCGGAAAATAGGCAGTCCACCAATCATAGCCAATAGGCGGCCCAAAGTTGACTTAAAGGGTGACTGACTGTACCTCTGAAAGAAAGATTACATTCTCCTTTAAGAACACAAAAATTAGGAGCAGGAGTAGGCCACTCAGCCGTCAAACTTGCTTAGAATCATACAATGCAGAAGGAGGCCATTCGGCCCATCGAATCTTCACCAACCACAATCCCATCCAGGCCCTATTCCTGCAACCCCATGCATTTACCCTAGCTAGTCCTCCTGACACCAAGGGGCAATTTAGCCTGGCCAATCCACCTTACCCACACATCTTTGGACTGTGGGAGGGAGGAAACCGGAGCATCCGGAGGAAACCCACGCAGACGCAGGGAGAACGTGCAAACTCCACGCAGACAGTGACCAAAGCTGGGAATTGAACTTGGGTCCCTGATGCTGTGAGGCAGCTAGCCAACCACTGTGCCACCCGCCATTTATTAAGATCATGGCTGATCTGATTGCAACTCAAAGTTGTAGTTTTGTTTGATTTGTTCATTACACTCCTGCAAGAAATATCATCGGGGAACAATGGTGACAGGACCATCCTTAGGTTTTTAAGTGCCTCTCTGGAGGCACTTGTGAATTGATCAAGTTATTTTTAACAATTCTTTTAGTTCATGTTTTCATTTCTTCACATAGCTCAGCATTCTCTGCCACCAATCATTAGGCTGAAGTATACCAACCCTTTGGGGAAAGGCTGAGGGATCGGCGGAGATTGTAGTCAGGCAAATAGTCAGGCAAGATAGTGAGTGGAATGCCCATCATTTCCCCACCACTATGTAACCTTACCAGTGGAGAAAATGGTAGCAGACAGTCCTCCTGCCTAGAGGTTAATTAAACTATTTAACTGATTAAGAAAGGGCCTCTGCTCATAGCCACTGACATTTTACTAGTGACAGGGGGTCCGTCTGCCTTGAAGGAAAACATCCGGGTGTACCCTGACAACCTCCCAGTGGGCTTGGGTGGGTAGGCTCCTATGCAAGCACTTTTTAGCCCATGGATAGGTTCCCAAGGCAATTGCTGCTTATATGACAGCTTGCTGCCCACCCTCACCAGCTTCCCCCACCCTTGCTGGATCTGGCCTGACTGACTCCCACAGCCTGATTCCCCATTTACCTGGTTGTGAAGGCCCTGTCCACCAATGGAGTCAACTTCCTCCAGGTGCCATCCTAGCAGTAGCTTCCATTCTCACTGACATTGCTGAGGCTATTGAGCTGTCAGACCTCTGATTGGCCAGCAGCTCCTGGGGGTGGGTGTCTGCCCTTAAATGGATTGGCCATCTTGTGGCAACCTGGCATCCTGGGTGCCTGGGATCTCACAGATTTACCTCCCACCTTTGGGTTATTGGGTGAGACCATGCCCTAATGATTAAATTCACCCCATTGTATGAACAGCATGCATCAAAATTTATTAAAGGGCAATTAAACATTTGCTTAAAAGGGAGGAACATTGAAAGGTTGTGGAGAGTTGGCAGGACAGTAGAATTAGAGTGGATAGCTTATGTGGAGAAAAGTACCAGTGGAAACATTGTGGATCAAATTACCTTTTTCCATACTGGAAGAACCCATAATATAGGGCAGAATTCACCCAAATCGGCTCCAGGTGCCCATGCCAGTTGGACAACCAATGCAAATTCATGCATCTCGGGAATCACACTGGCCAGTCTGGCTGTTAAGCGATCTTTTAGAAAGTGCGCCCCAATCTCCGCATTCACAGGCAGGTCCCCCTCCCCCCAAAATGGAAATTATGACCTCCCGCTGCTGACAAGGGGAGTGCCACCAACCCCTCTGCATCCTCCCCCCAATCATTGAAATAACTAGAGGCTGACCGCACCGGAAATCCGGGTGTCATAAAATCGCGCCGGTCGCGAAAACCGGCGCCATTCGTGCTAGTCGATTTGCGCCCGATTTTATGGCATTTTCCCACCACAAAATGGGTGTAAAGCTGCGGTAAAATTCCACCCAGAGGTTTTAAAACTGAGATGAATTTTTGTCAGATTTGGGTATGAAGGGTTAAATGAAGTTAGGGTACGTATCAGCATGATCTAATTGAATGGTAGAGTGGTTCAACAGCTGAATGGCCCACTCCTGTTCCTGGTGAAGTCTGGTGCAGAAGGTGAAGTCGCAGATCAGAGGTGAGCTGGTAAGGTGGATACAGAACTGGCTCAGTCATAGAAGACAGAGGGTAGCAGTGGAAGGGTGTGTTTCTGAATGGAGGGCTGTGACAAGTGGCGTTGCTCAGGGATCAGTGCTGGGACCTTTGCTGTTCGTAATACATATAAGTGATTTGGAGGAAAATGTAACTGGTTTGATTAGCGGACGACACAAAGGTGGGTGGATTTGCGGATAGCGATGAGGACCATCAGAGGATACAGCAGGATATAGATCAGTTGGAGGCTTGGGCGGAGAGATGGCAGATGGAGTTTAATCCGGATAAATGTGAGGTAATACATTTTGGAAGGTCTAATAAAATAAAGATAGGAAATATACAGTAAATGGTAGAATCCTTAAGAGTATTGATAGGCAGAGGGATCTGGGTGTACAGGTACACAGGTCACTTGGCAACGCAGGTGGAGAAGGTAGTCAAGAAGGCAAACGGCACACTTGCCTTCATCGGCCAGGGCATTGAGTTTAAAAATTGGCAAGTCATGTTGCAGCTTGATAGAACCTTAGTTCGGCCGCACTTGGAATATAGTGTTCAATTCTGGTCGCCACATACCAGAAGGATGTGGAGGCTTTGGAGAGGGTACAGAAAAGATTTACCAGGATGTTGCCTGGCATGGGGGACATTAGCTATGAGGAGAGGTTGGAGAAACTTAGGTTTGTTCTCGACAGAGGTTGAGGGGTGACCTGATAGAAGCCAACAAGATTATGAGGGGCATGGACAGAATGGATAGTCAGAAGCTTTTTCCCAGGATGGAAGAGTCAATTACTAGGAGGCATAGGTTTAAAGTGCGAGGGGCAAGGTTTAAAGGAGATGTACGAGTCGAGTTTTTTGCACAGAGGGTGGAGGGTGCCTGGAATGTGCTGCTGGGGGAGGTAGCGGAAGTGGATACGATAGTGAGTATTAAGGGGCGTCTTGACAAATACATGAATAGGGTGGGAATGGAGGGATATGGTCCCCGGAACAGTAGGGGGTTTTAGTTCAGTCGGGCAGCATGGTCGGTGCAGGCTTGGAGGGCCAAGGGCCTGTTCCTGTACTGTAATTTTCTTTGTTCTTTGTTCTTTCTTCCATAATTGCAAAACAAAATCTGCCAAATCATGCTTATCTATTATCCCCATCCAGCTGACTTCCATTGGTTCACTTAATGAGAAACATTTACCTTTAATCACAAATCCCACAAGGTTGTGTTCCACCCCACTTCTACAATGTTATATTTCTATGACTATCAATCTGTATGCTGGAGGGAATGTTGGATTTATCTTGATGAGCTCTGACAGTGGGCATCATAAGTCAAACATTTTCAGTTCAATGAGTTGGGTAGAAGCTGGTGACAGAAGAATTTACCTGCAGTCAGTTCATATCAGAAAACGGTCTTTACACTGGGGAGCTTTGGTTGAGTTTCACAATGTGTGAATTTGGGAGAGGGATTTTATAGATGTGAGAAAAATGGAGAAATGTTTCTCACACATGGGAGGATTTAAACATGACTGGAAGTAGCAGTGGGGGTGAGGGGGTAATTATTGTGTGTGGCAGTGCTGCATATGTGGTGCTAAAATACTGGAGATATGCCTTAATTTCCTCATTGCCACTTTTCTCATACTTGGATTTGATTTGATTTATTATTGTCACATCTATTGGGATACAGTGAAAAGTATTGTTTCTTGCGCGCTATACAGAGAAAGTATACCATTCATAGAGCACATAATGGAGAAGTGAAGGCGAGGGTGCAGAATATAGTATTACAGTCACAGCTAGGGTGCAGAGAAAGATCAGCTTAGTACATGGTATGTCCATTCAAAAGTCTAATGGTTGCAGGGAAGAAGTTGCTCTTCAACCGGTTGGTACGTTATTTCAGACTTTCGTATCTTTTTCCTGATGGAAAGAGGTGGAAGAGAGTATGTCCAGGGTGTGTGGGGTCCTTAATTATGCTGGCTGCTTTTCCGAGGCAGTGGGAATTGTCGACGGAGTCAATGGATTTGAGGCTGGTTTGTGTGATGGACTGGGCTATGTTCACAACCCTTTGTAGTTTCTTGCAGTCTTGGTCAGAAAAGGAGTCATACCAAGCTGTGATACATCCGGAATGGATGCTTTCTATGGTGTATCTGTAAAAATTGGTGAGAGTCGTAGCGGGTATGCCAAATTTCCTTAGCCTCCGAAGAAAGTAGAGGCTTGGTGGGCTGTCTTAACTATAGCGTTAGCGAGGAGGGACCAAGACAGGTTGTTGGTTATTTGGACACCTAGAAACTTGAATCTCTCGACCATTTCTGCTTCATAACCATTGATGTAGACAGGGGCATGTCCTCCACTACGCTTCCTGAAGTTGATGACTATCTCTTTCATTTTACTGACATTGAGGGGGAGATTATTGTCGTCACACCAGTTCACTAGATTTTCTATCTCTTTCCTGTACTCTGTCTCATCATTGTTTGAGATCCAACCCACTATAGTGGTATCATCACCAAACTTGAAAATGGAGTTGGAGCGGAATTTGGCCACACGGTCATAGTTGCATAAAGAGTAAAGGGCTGAGGTCACAGCCTTGCAGGGCACCGGTTTTGAGGATAAACCTGTCCTCATTTTCTCATTACACTCACCTTTCTATTCCCCTACTCCCATGTCCCAAATCTCTTCTCCACCCAACAATCACCCATTCTATTACTTCTCTTACCCTTTCACATTCCATCCTTAATCAATTTCCTTGGCTTCTGCCTTGGTGTCTCCAATAACCCACATTTCTCCATTCTCTCACTGCTTGAACATAGACACATGCTTTAAAGTTAACGAGCACTATTATTTTCAAATAGTTAATGTATTTGTGTAAATCTGTTACCTCGGTAAATATCTCATATCTGTGTTAAAAGAGTGGAGAGAGGAATTTGATATGAATACATTGAGCATTCATAGAATAACATCTCTTCTGATAGTGATTAACATATTACATGCTCTTTTCCAGTAATCAGAAGAAAGAACCCTTTATTCCTGCCCTTCCTCCAGTACTGAATCTAAAATCTGGTCTAGAACAGTTTTGTACCATGCTATAATCAATTCCCAAATGCACTACACTTCAATCTGCATTATGTAAATTGCACACTAAGTGTGCACCCATTAATTCTGATAAATGATTAAAACTTTGTGATAAACAAGCTACTCAATTTTCAAGAAATGACTTGATGAAAATTTCCACATGATTAATTCTGCAATTAAGTGAACACTGCCTTAAATAACCTGCTCAAAATCTTAAATACAAAAGTATTCTGCTTTTTTAAAAAAAAGCAACTGCAGGCATAAGAAAATAATTCTCCCATCTCATCCGCCAAGGGAATTGTAGCGGGCAAGACAGAAAATTCGGCAGACCATTGAAAGGTCCGTTGCACATGAACGGGAATTTCCGTTCTTGGGATATACCCATAGAACATAGAACAGTACAGCACAGAACAGGCCCTTCGGCCTACGATGTTGTGCCGAGCTTTATCTGAAACCAAGATCAAGCTATCCCACTCCCTATCATCCTGGTGTGCTCCATGTGCCTATCCAATAACCACTTAAATGTTCCTAAAGTTGTCCGACTCCACTATCACTGCAGGCAGTCCATTCCACACCCCAACCACTCTCTGCGTAAAGAACCTACCTCTGATATCCTTCCTACATCTCCCACCATGAACCCTATAGTTATGCCCCCTTGTAATAGCTCCATCCACCCGAGGAAATAGTCTTTGAACGTTCACTCTATTGATCCCCTTCATCATTTTATAAACCTCTATTAAGTCTGCCCTCAGTCTCCTCCGCTCCAGAGAGAACAGCCCTAGCTTCCTCAACCTTTCCTCATAAGACCAACCCTCCAAACCAGGCAGCATCCTGGTAAATCTCCTCTGCACTCTTTCCAGCGCTTCCACATCCTTCTTATAGTGAGGTGACCAGAACTGCACACAATATTCCAAATGTGGTCTCACCAAGGTCCTGTACAGTTGCAGCATAACCCCACGGCTCTTAAACTCCAACCCCCTGTTAATAAAAGCTAACACACTATAGGCCTTCTTCACAGCTCTATCCACTTGAGTGGCAACCTTTAGAGATCTGTGGATATGGACCCCAAGGCCGGAGAATCCGTCCCAGAATTTTTAAGAACATGAATAAAATTATCTGACTGAAACCAGCTATCCTTTTTGCAAAGATCAACCCATTAGCCCAATCCATCATGCAAACCAGCCTCCCATCCATTGACTCTGTCTACACTTCCCCGCTGCCTTGGCAAAGCAGCCAGTATAAGTAAGGACCCCACGCACCCCGGACATTCTCTCTTCCACCTTCTTCCATCGGGAAAAAGATACAAAAGTCTGAGGTCACGTATCAACTGACTCAAGCACAGCTTCTTCCCTGCTGCCATCAGACTTTTGAATGGACCTACGCTGATTTAATTTCTCTATACCCTAGCTATAACTGTAACACTACATTATGCACTCTCTTGTTCCCTTCTCTATGAATGGTATGCTTTGTCTGTATAGAGCACAAGAAACAATACTTTTCACTTTATGCTAATACCTGTGACAGTAATAAAACAAATCAAATCAATCTAACTACTGCTTTCTCCAGCAACACTGTTTCAACATAGTTATATTGTTGGCTTTTGAGAACTTTCCTGGTGACATATTCTACAACTCTATTACACTAATGAGTCAGACAGCTCAGTTGGCTGCATGGCTGGCTCGTGATATGGAGCGATGCCAACAACACTGGTTCAATTCCTGTATTGGCTGAGGCCTTCATGAAGGCATGCCTTCTCAACCTTGCCTCTTGCCTGAGGTGTGGTGATCCTCAGGCTAAAATCACCACCAGTCAGCTCACCTCCTCAAAGGGGAGAGCAACCTATGGTCATCTAGGATGATAGTGACATTGTCTTTTCCTCTAATGAGCAACCAGAAACCAATTAGGAACTTGTGAAAACAGGGCACTTGCGCTTTTGGGGTTTTGTATGTTGCCTGCTTATCTCAGTACCTTTGATCAGACTACATAAATAATTTTAACACCAGGTTAAAGTCAACAGGTTTATTTGGTATCACGAGCTTTCGGTGTGCTGCTCCTTCATCAGGTGAGTGAACCACCTGACTCACCTGAAGAAGGAGCAGCACTCCAAAAGTTGTGATACCAAATAAACCTGTTGGACTCTAACCTAGTATTGTGAGATTTCTTTACTGTGCTCATCTCAGTTCAACGCCAGCATCTCCACATCATAAATAATTTTAGGCATGACTGGACATTGGCTTTCTCCACATTTCTACCCAGATTGTCATGTAATCTAGTTGCAAACAAATAACGTGACTTACATTTTGGGTGTAAGTGCATTACACGTGTAACCACAATATGCCCAAGTAGCCATGAACTTATGAGTTTGTCCATCAAACCTTCTGTTTGAATGACTTTCTATCCACAAAACCAACCATGCCCCTAACTCCCAAATCTGAATGTACTGTTTAGGATGGAGTCACTCAACATTGTGACCAGGTTTTCATCTTCAACAGGAAAATTAGTTATTTTTCTGATCTTATAATTGTCCCTTGACATTCAATGGCACCACCATCACTGGATCCCCCACTATCAACATCCTGGGGATTACCATTGACCAGAAACTGAACTGGACTCACCATATAAATACTGTGGCTACCCAGGGACAGTGAAGGAATGGCGATATATTACCAAGTCAGGATAGTATGTGGCTTGGAGGGGAACCTCCCGGTGGTGATGTTCCCATGAATCTGCTGTCCTTTTCCTTCTAGATGGCAGCAGTTGTGGGTTTGAAGTGTGCTGTCTAAGGAGCTTTACTGAGTTCCTGGAGTGCATCTTGTAGATGCTACACACTGCTGCCACTGTTCATCGGTGATGAAAAGAGTGAATGTTTGTGGAAGGAGATGCTGTCTGATCGAAGACAGAGGGTGGTGGTCGATGGAAAATTTTCGGATTGGAGGCAGGTTGCTAGCGGAGTGTCGCAGGGATCAGTGCTTGGTCCTCTGCTCTTTGTGATTTTTATTAATGACTTAGAGTAGGGGGCTGAAGGGTGGATCAGTAAATTTGCTGATGACACCAAGATTGGTGGAGTAGTGGATGAGGTGGAGGGCTGTTGAAGGCTGCAAAGAGACATAGATAGGATGCAAAGCTGGGCTGAAAAATGGCAAATGGAGTTTAACCCTGATAAATGTGAGGTGAATCATTTTGGTCGGACTAATTTAAATGTGGATTACAGGGTCAAAGGTAGGGTTCTGAAGACTGTGGAGGAACAGAGAGATCTTGGGGTTCATATCCATAGATCTCTAAAGGTTGCCACTCAAGTGGATAGAGCTGTGAAGAAGGCCTATAGTGTGTTAGCTTTTATTAACAGGGGGTTGGAGTTTAAGAGCCGTGAGGTTATGCTGCAACTGTACAGCACCTTGGTGAGACCACATTTGGAATATTGTGTGCAGTTCTGGTCACCTCACTATAAGAAGGATGTGGAAGCGCTGGAAAGAGTGCAGAGGAGATTTACCAGGATGCTGCCTGGTTTGGAGGGTTGGTCTTATGAGGAAAGGTTGAGGGAGCTAGGGCTGTTCTCTCTGGAGTGGAGGAGGCTGAGGGGAGACTTAATAGAGGTTTATAAAATGATGAAGGGGATAGATAGAGTGAACGTTCAAAGACTATTTCCTCAGGTGGATGGAGCTATTACAAGGGGGCATAACTATAGGGTTCGTGGTGGGAGATACAGGAAGGATATCAGAGGTAGGTTCTTTACGCAGAGAGTGGTTGGGGTGTGGAATGGACTGCCTGCAGTGATAGTGGAGTCAGACACTTTAGGAACATTTAAGCGGTTATTGGATAGGCACATGGAGCGCACCAGGATGATAGGGAGTAGGATAGCTTGATCTTGGTTTCAGATAAAGCTCGGCACAACATCATGGGCTGAAGGGCCTGTTCTGTGCTGTACTGTTCTATGTTCTATGTTCTATGCCAATCAAGTGGGCTGCTTTGTCCTGGATAGTTTTGAGCTTCTTGAGTGTGCTTGGAGTTGCACTCATCCAGGCAATGGAAAATATGCCATTACACTCCTGACTTGTGCCTTGCTGATCGTGGACAGGCTTTGGGGAGTCAGGAGGTTAGTTACTCGCTGCAAGATTCCTAGCCTTTGACCTGCTCTTGTAGCCACGGTGTTCATATGGCTAGTCCAGTTCAGCTTCTGATTAGTGATACCCCCAGGATGTTGTGGGATTCAGTGATGGTAATGCCATTGAATGTCAAGGGGCAATGGTTAGATTCTCCCTTGTTGCAGATAGTCATAGCTTGGCAGTTGTGTGGCACAAACGTTATTTGCCATTTGTCAGCCCAAACCTGGATATTGTCCAGGTCTTGCTGCATTTGGGTGGAGGGCTTCAGCAACTAAAGAGTCGTAAATGGTACTGAAAATTGGACAGTCGGGTCAGTGAACATCCCCACCTCTGACCTTTTGATGAAAGGAAGGTCATTGATTAAGCAGCTAAAGATGCTTCAGCCTCCAACAGTACCCTGAGGAACTCATGCAGTGATGTGCTGGAACTGAGAAGATTGACTTCCGACCACCAAAACCACCTTTTGTGTTCGGTATGACTCCAACCAGCATAGGGATTTCCCCTTGATTCCCATTGATTCCAGTCTTGCTAGGGCTTCTTGATGCCATACTTGGTCAAATGCTACCTTGATATCACCTCACCTCTAGCATTCAGCTGTTTTGTCCATTTTTAAACAAAGGCTGTAATGAGGTCAGAAACTGAGTGTCGGTGGGCAGGTTATTGCTAAGCGGACAGGGCTTGATAATACTTTTGATGACTCCCTCCATCACTTTGCTAATGATCAAGAGTATACTGATGAGGCTATAAATGGCCAAGTTGATTTGTCCTGTTTCTCTTGTACAGGCCATATCTGAGCAATTTTCCATATTACCCCCTTCATTTTACTTTAAATTCAAGACATAATCCAAAATCTTAGCATTCTTATAAACCTCATAATTGTAAGAAATCAAGGTTGCACCCAAAACTCAAAAGCAATATGTGGCAAGTTGAAAGGAACAACTTTGATCCTGTTTCCAAATGTTTTTACCCACTGGGGATTTTCTTCACCTCATGTGTAGTCCAACAAGTAGAGATTGATTGCCATGATTACTAATCAACTTGATTATCATTATATCATCCAACCATGATGGTAAAAGGGTTTTGGCCTTATTTGTTTAGTAATTCCTATATTCCGATGAAAAAGGTTTACAAGAGATCCTAATAGTTAAGGCTTCTGTGACTTTGATAAATAGCTGATTAGTGTGGTTCTGCACAACTGATTATAGCTGTCACTTACTTTAAGCTCTCATGAAATTAGTGATTCGTGCAGAAATGTTATAGATCATAGAATTATAGAATCCCTACAATGCAGAAGGAGGCCATTCGGCCCATTGAGTCTGCACCGACTCTCCGACACAGCATCTTATCCAGGCCCTATCCCTATAGCTGCACATATTTACAATGCTAACCCCCTAACCTACACATCTTGTGACACTAAGGCGCAATTTAGCATGGCCAATCCATCAAACCTGTGGGAGGAAACTGGAGCACCTGGAGAAAACCCACACAGACGCATGGAAAATGTGCAAACTCCACACAGGCAGTCACCCAAGACTGGAATCGAACTCAGGTCCCTGGCGCTGTGAGGCAGCAGTGCTAACCATTCATTAGCTTTCAACAACCTTCTAGTATCTTATGCAAGTGACTGCATGTCATGGGCAAAACTGGACAGTGAGTGTTAAGAGTCTGCTGGGCCCAAATCTGTGTTCTCAGCACCCATTTGTTTGTTCTGTTACAGTAGAAGTCACTGGATAGTGATCTTTCCTTATTTGCCCGCAGGACACTGACTCCAAACATTGAGAACCACATCACCAGAAGCATTCATCCACTGATCTGGCAGGAGAACCAAATTGCCAGTGGTTCCTTGTTTCCTTCATTCAGTTTACAACAGTTTTATGGTTCTTAACTTGAGAAGTGATGCTGCACTAAGTGAAATGTAACCCTTTCAAAGGGAAAAAAAAACAAGAAAGAAATATTAAGGTTTGGAATATTTATATTCATGTGCCTCGAGGCTTCGTGAGCTTGTTTCCTTCTGCTTAGATTATTCACTGGCGTTAATGGCTGTCAAAATAATTGTTCTCTCCCATTCCTTTTAACAGGCTTAGGATGTCCCAACATGAAGAACTCGAAATTTATGTAGTATGTGAAAAATGTCTCTTGGTGAATGCTTTGTTGACATAGCTCACGTTACTCAGGCGAGTATACAGGTACTTACCATGTTCCATTTAAGGAATAACAGATGCTTATTCATTGTCTTACAAAAAATGAGAAGAAGCTAGATCGTGAATTGTTGATTTTGTTAAGCCTTGAGCTTATTTTCAATTTGATAAAGCAGTCCATAAATTATTAGATTGGTTGCAGATCCCCACAACAGTTAGCCTTAGAACATAGAACATAGAACAGTACAGCACAGAACAGGCCCTTCGGCCCACGATGTTGTGCCGAGCTTTATCTGAAACCAAGATCAAGCTATCCCACTCCCTATCATCCTGGTGCGCTCCATGTGCCTATCCAATAACCGCTTAAATGTTCCTAAAGTGTCTGACTCCACTATCACTGCAGGCAGTCCATTCCACACCCCAAAAACTCTCTGCGTAAAGAACCTACCTCTGATATCTTTCCTGTATCTCCCACCACGAACCCTATAGTTATGCCCCCTTGTAATAGCTCCATCCACCTGAGGAAATAGTCTTTGAACGTTCACTCTATCTATCCCCTTCATCATTTTATAAACCTCTATTAAGTCTCCCCTCAGCCTCCTCCACTCCAGAGAGAACAGCCCTAGCACCCTCAACCTTTCCTCATAAGACCTACCCTCCAAACCAGGCAGCATCCTGGTAAATCTCCTCTTCACTCTTTCCAGCGTTTCCACATCCTTCTTATAGTGAGGTGACCAGAACTGCACACAATATTCCAAATGTGGTCTCACCAAGGTCCTGTACAGTTGCAGCATAACCCCACGGCTCTTAAACTCCAACCCCCTGTTAATAAAAGCTAACACACTATAGGCCTTCTTCACAGCTCTATCCACTTGAGTGGCAACCTTTAGAGATCTGTGGATATGAACCCCAAGATCTCTCTGTTCCTCCACAGTCTTCAGAACCCTACCTTTGACCCTGTAATCCACATTTAAATTAGTCCGACCAAAATGAATCACCTCACATTTATCAGGGTAAATGCCTTGAGAATCTCCCTTGGGATTTTTTTCATTCAAGGGATGTAGGTTTCAGTGGCTAGGCCACCATTTATTTCCACTAAGACAAAAGCAAAATACTGTGGATGTTGGAATCTGAAACAAAAACAGAACATGCTGGAAAATCTCAGCAGGTCTGATAGCATCTGTGGGGAGAGAATAGAGCTGACCTTTCGAGTCTGGATGAATCTTTGTCAGAGCTTCTTCCCTCATGTTGACATTACTTTTTTATAGGCATTTTAACTTAAATGTTTTGCTTAAAATCTGAGATGTATCGATAATAGAGTCATAGAGGTTTACAGCATGGAAACAGGCCCTTCGGCCCAACCTGTCCATGCCTCCCAATTTTTGCCACTAAGCTATTCCCAATTGCCCGCATTTGGCCCATATCCCACCAGATCCATCTTATTCATGTAACTGTTTAAATGCTTTTTAAAAGACAAAATTGTACCTTCCCCTACTATTACCTCTGGCAGCTCGTTCCAGACATTCACCACCCTCTGTGTGAAAAAATTGCCCCTCTGGACCCTTTTGTATCTCTCCCCTCTCACCTTAAACCTATGCCCTCTAGTTTTAGATTCCCCTACTTCTGGGAAAAGATATTGACTATCTAGCTGATCTGTGCCCCTCATTATTTTATAGACCTCTATAAGATCACCCCTAAGCCTTCTATGCTCCAGGGAAAATGTCCCAGTCTATCTTGCCTCTTCTAACTCAAACCATCAAGTCCTGGTGGCATCCAAATAAATCATTTCTGCACTCTTTCTAGGTAATAATATCATTAAAGTCAGTCCTTCCTCTTGGTTTTCTGGGTAAAGAAATTGATCTGGTGTGTGTAAAGAGCCAAAGAATTGCCACATTTTGTAAGAGGAATTTATTAAATCAACATTTTGCAAAAAGTTTAACGTTTCATTCTGTCACTAGGTAGAAAACTATAAGCTATTCTCTCACATTAAACACCAGCTCCATTATTTTACATAAGCTCACACTTTTAAAGAGCTTGCATAAAAACCAACTTCATGTTCTCAACTTTTGAACTTCTCAGTACTCTTAGTGCTTTGATTCTCTGGGTTCCTGACATGTTCCCTGCTATTCACTGACAACTATAATCACTGCACTCCCATTAGTGAAGTCTTGTCAGGAAAAGCCTGAAGGATTGCTTCTGCAAGGGTATGATTCCATAAAGGTGCTGGATGTTACAAGAAAATGAAAGAACGTTACTAAAAATAATTTGCTTATTAAAATGTATTTCTTGCGATCGTTTTAAAAATAGTACAGAAATCCTTCAAGGGTTTAATGACAAATTAAATGCGGCATATCAATAGTCATTGCACCTTGATTGCAAAGACATATCCTGCTGTTAATACAATGCTCCCCTGCAGTTAGTAGGTGGGAATAAATGGTTTCGTTTTGAATCTGCATAATAGCAACTCTTTGATTAGTAATAACTGAGACAGTGATGTGACAGATATCACACAGTTAACCGTATAATCTCACTAATCCATCCTCTAGGACTCGAGGTAAATTCACTCCAGTTTGATCCAGAACAGTCAGCTGTCCGATTCAATCCAGCATGATTTGCTTGATTTGATTAATATTTTATTCAGAATTACAACACCCAGCACCATTAAACTTTTCGACTACTTGAAAACCAGACGTTCCACAGAATTCCACAAATATTTTTGTGAGCATCAATTACATTGCGTATTATTTCAAAATAATTTACATTCAATATTGTCTTCTATTACAATGCACCAAGCAGATCAATGCTCAATCAAATTGTCTCTTAAGGAATAACTTTCTTCCCAATATATTGGGATCATTATAGCTAGACTTATTTGTGATGCTGTTCGCCTAGCTGCATATAGTTGGCTTCGGAATAGGGCATTTTGGAGACAACGCTTCATAGAACCATGAAACCATGGAGTCTTTACAGTGCAGAAGGTGACCATTCAGCCCATCAAGTCTGAATGGATTCTCCAAAAGAGCATCTTACTCATGCCCAGCTCTCCTGCCCTATTGCTGTAATCCCGCACATTTACCATGGCTATTCCACCTCACCTACATATCTTGGGATAATAAGGGGCAATTTAGCATGACCAATCCACCTAACCTGCACATCTTTGGACTCTGGGAGGAAACCAGAGCACCCAGAGAAAACTCACACAGACACAAGGACGACATGCAACTCTACACAGACAGTCATCCAAGGCTGGAATTAAACCTGGATCTTTGGCACCATGGGATAGTGATGCAGGGGGAAGGGGGAATGGGGAAGGTGGGTGGTTTGGTTGGGCCCACAAACCCTGGAAATGGTTTGGAAGCAGCAAATGGACTGCTGGTTGCAGAAGCGGGCTGGGCAAATGGCTGGTCTTGGCGATCAGGCAATCTGTCCAAGCTGCAAAGATAAACAAAATACAGCCCTCTGACTCTCACCTCTAACTCCTCACCCCACACAATCCCCATGCCTCACCCATGACAACCGATGCTACCTCATGCTCCTGCCCACCGTCCATGGTCCCTCATAGCTTTGATGCCAACCTATCCTCCTCCACCCACCCAAAATAGTCCCGATAGCAACTAAGTACCACTTCAGAGGTGAGGGGGCATGTGATGAGCTGGGAAGAGACAGAGTGGATGGAGATGTCTTAGCCCTCCCACCTCCCTGTTGAATCAGGAAAGTCTGAACTCATCCACAGCCATTGATGACTGCCCACAATATTGAATTCATTGATGGAACCTGAAAAGGAAGTAATGTTTCATGGATTTACTTCAGTTACTTTGAAATGACCTTGTGAGTCAATGGCCTGAAGCGTACAAAGAATTGCCTGAGTGAGCAACAGAAAGCTCAATCATACTCACTTTCAACTGGTTACATTCCAAAAGGTCCCTCTATGTATTTCCTTGGCCTTGATTTCTGTCAGCTTTTGGCAAAAATCAAAGTAAAGAAATGACCAGTAAGTACTCTCTCTCCTGAATTGTTTTTACTCATTCGTGGGGCATGGCGTCACTTGCTGGCTGGCATTTATTGCCCATCCTTAGTGGCCCGAGGGCGGTTGAGAATCAACCACATTGCTGTGGCTCTGGAGTCACATGTAGGCCAGACCAGCTAAGGATGGCAGATTTCCTTCCCTAAAAGACATTAGTGAACCAGATGGGTTTTTCCGACAATTGACAATGGTTTTATGGTCATCAGTAGATTTTTAATTCCAGATATTTTTTATTGTATACAAATTCCACCATCTGCCATTGCAGGATTCGGGCCCAGGTCCCCAGAACATTAGCTGAGTTTCTGGATTAATAGTCCGGCAATAATACCACTAGGTCATCACCACTTGCATCTCCTGAATGCTCAGTCGCCCACCATCCCCCTCTTTTGCCCAATTGTCCTTTCACCTTTTCCCTTTTAAGGACTTACTTGAGGATCACTTTGTTTCGATGCAATGACTCAATCTTGGAAGTCCCTTTGCCAATGCACCACCTGGCATTCACCCATTAGATCTGCAGCTTTCCATTTCATTGAGACCTGAAGCCCAATATTAGGTGCCCCTCAGGTCTATTCATTCAGAACACCACCACACTTTGCTCTCCTCCCCACCGCCACATTTCTGGACAGAGCTTGAAAGATATATTAGATTTAATGCACATCTATTCAAGTGAACTTCAAAAGTTTGTCATTGAAATATTAGGTGCCTGGGGGAATGTCAGCTCACATCACTCTTATTGGCATTCACGTCCCAAAACTCATCAAATATTGTTGGACCTGCAGTGAATGTTACATTTTGCTCATGTGGTTCAGTCTAATTCACATACAGTTCTTTCTAATAGTGGTATAAATGCTGTAGTTGCCAGCACAAATCAGGTTGTGTGTGGGATGCAATATCACAAATTTCAGTCTAAGTGGTTGTTGGCTTCTTTCATTCTTTTTTAATTGGTAGTTTTCTGCTCATATTTAGAACCTTGAGTAAATGTTAACATACATCATGTGTCGAAGTGTATAGTTAAATGTAACTAACGGCACTTTGTAGATAACATGATGACAACACCTTGGGTTGATTATCTTCTCCAGAAATATGCAAATGCTAAACATAATATCAGAATGCACTGCACATCTGACAGGAAGTGTAAAGTGTTGAAAGATTTCATAGGCAAATCAGAAAAGGGCAAAATATTAAAATAGTTTTGCTTAAAAATAAAAGAGTTCTCAAGAAATTAAAAGCTACTGAAAACAGAAGGTACTGGAAATAATCAGCAAGACCAGGCAACATCTATAGGGGTGGCACGTTGGCACGGTGATTAGCACTGCTGCCTCACAGCGCCAGGGACCCGGGTTTGATTCATGGTTTGGGTCACTGTCTGTGCAGAGTCTGCACATTCTCCCTGTGTCCGCATGGGTTTCCTCTGGGTGCTCCAGTTTCTTCACACAGTCCGAAAGATGTGCTGGTTAGGTGCATTGGTCATGCTAAATTTTCACTCAGTGTACCCAAACAGGTGCCAAAGTGTGGCGACTAAGGGATTTTCACAGTAACTTCACTGCAGTGTTAATGTAAGCCTTGCTTATGACAATAATAAATAAACTTAATAAGAAACAAAGTTTCAGGTTGATAACCCTTCATCAGAATGGAGGAAAGATAGAAATGTAATATGTTTTGAACGAATGAAAGGAGGAGGAATTAAAAAAACAGACACATCTGTGACTGTGTGGATGACAGCTGAGATTAAATGACAAAAGGCATGGTACAAAAACCAAAGGGAAAGGAAAATTGTCGAACTCAATACTGGGTCTGGAAGGCTGTGGAGTGCAGAGTCAGAACTTGCAAAGCTGTTCTTCAAGCTTGTGTTGAGTTTCATTGGAACACAGTAGTCGGCCAAAGGCAGAAAGGGAGTAAGGTGGAGAATTAAAATGACAAGCAACACGAAGCACAGGCTCGTGCTTGCCAATGGAACCCGAAGCTTAAAGGAGGCACAGAGCACAAAAGCAAGAGAGTTATGTTGAATTTTATATAAAACACTGGCTCAGCCTCAACTGGAGTATTGTGTTCTATTCCGGGTTCTGCACTTTAGTCAGGATGTGTAGCTTTAAATAGAGTTCAGAAAAGTATTATGAGATTGGTGCAGGGATAGGAGATTTCAGTCACACGGATGGTTTGGAAAAGCTGTGTTTGCTATCAAAGAGAAGTGTTCAAAATCATAAGGGATTGACACATAGTAGATAACGAGAAACTTTTCTCTCAAAAACAGAAGGATTGAGGAACAGAAGACAAAAATTTAGGGTGATTGGCAAAAAACAATAGATGACGTAAGGAACAACTTTGTAACACAGTAAGGTGATTCAGATCTGGAATTAGGAATCTGCGAGTGTGATGGAGGCAAATTCAATCATGGCTTTCGAAAGGGAATTTGATTAGCACCACAAGAAAAGCAATTTGCAGGAAGATGGCCAGGCGGGGGGATGGAATTAGCTGAGTTCATCTGGCAGAGTTTCAGCACGGGAACAATGGGATGAGTTGCCTCGCGTAACCATTCTGTGATTCTATGATTTAGAGACCACGTCCATTTCACACTGCCATATTTCTAACACTTGTAACTTAATTAATTAATAGTCTCTTTCCACTTGGATTAACCTGTAGTGAGTTCAGTCGGAAACACATGTCAAAAAGCCACAGGTTACTCTCTAAAACCTCAGTAGAAGGGACACTTCTTTAATTCTGACTGGGACTGTCCAACTATTCCCCCGATCACCTAGAGGCATTAATGGCCCCCACCCAACCCCCCAGAGTGACTATCACGACAGGTCTCCATTGTTGGGGACCAGTAGTTATTCTTGCTGCTATCGTGCCATGCCCGAAGGCCGGAAAATTCCGTGCACTGGAATTTGAATGGCCAATGCGTATTTAAATGCAACTTTAAATATGCTACTCGGCCTCGCGCCCAGAAGGTTCACGCTATTGGAAAGGGGCCAGGAAAATCGCAAACTGTTTGGCATCGGTAAACCGAATTTTAAACTCGTAATTTATTCTCCAGGATCGGCGCAATCTGCTGCAGGTGCTGAGAGGTTTGAGAATCAAGAATCACCCCTCTCATTATAGGGTTCATTCAATGGACAAAAGTGCTGAACTTCAGAGGTAAGGTCAGAGTACTGCCCTTTACATCAAGCCACCACTTGACCAAGAATGGCATCAAGGAGCTCCAGCAAAACTGGAGTCAATGGGAATGGGAGAAAATTCTCCACTGGTTGGAACCATACCAATGTGTTTGTTGAAGGTCAATCACCTCAGTTCCAGGACATCACTGCAGGAATTCTTCAGGGTAGTGTCCTATACCCAACTATCTTCAGCTACTTCATCAATGATGCTCCTCCCATCAAATGCTCAGAAGTAAGAATGTTCAATGACGAGTGCACAATGTTCAAAACCATTCGCAACTTCTCACATACTTAAACAGTCTAAGTCCAATTGCAACAAGACCCGGGGAATATTTAAGTTCGGGTTGATAAATGGCAAGTCAGATTCGCACCCTACAAATGCCAGATAATGACCATCTTCAACATGAGAGAATTTAAGCACTGCCTCTTGACATTCAATGGCATTACCATCACTGAAACCCCCACTATCAATATTCAGGGGGTTACCAGCTACCATAAACTGAACTGGATAAGCCACATAAATACTTCAGTGACAAGAGCAGCTCAGAGGTTAGGAATAACTCATCTCCTGACTCCCCAAAGCCTATTCAACATCTACAAGACACGAGTCAGGAGCTTGGTGGAATATTCTCTCCTTGTCTGGATGGGTACAGCTCCAACAATACTCAAGAAGCTTTCCATCATCCAGGGAAAAGCAACCTGCTTGATTGGCACAGAATCCACAAACATTCACTCTCTCCACTACCAACGCACAGTGGCAGCAGTGTACCATCTACAAGATGTACTGCAGGAACTCACCAAGGTTTCTTGGACAGCACCTTCCAAATCCATGACTACTAGCATCTGGAAGGACATGGGCAGCAGATACATGGAAACATGGAAGTTCCCCTCCAAGCCACTCATCTGAGTTGAATATATATCATGATTTCTTCACACGCTGGGGCAAAGGCCGAGAACTTCCTCCCTAACTGGGGGTGTAGCTACATGACATGGACTGCAACAGTTCAGGAAGGTGGCTAAACAGCTCCTTCTCAAGGGCAATTAGGGATGGGCAATAAATACTGGCCTAGCCAGTGACACAGACATCCAATGAATGAATAAAAATAAAGGGTGGAGTTCGGAATCCCAGAATTTGGACCCACACAACAATTTTAAGGGGCTCCTGGGTCATTCTGATTCAGTGAAAATCCAGCCCCCTGTGTTATATTTCGTGAAGTGGAGCACCATGCACCCTTTACCGTGTACTGAGTCAATGCCAGATGTGTCCATTTGTTGATCTGACACTGTGACTTACCAGTTGAAGCTAGCCGGATTTGTAATTTCTACCAGCTCATTTGATTTGTTATTTAGCTGTCTTCCAGAAACTTCAAATGCATGTAAGCATGAGTGACTTTGCAATAAGGCAGTGATAATACTTATTAAAACATGCTAACAGTGCTTTCAAAATGAGAGCATCAAGAATCAACAGAATTAAAGACAGTCTTTAATGACAAAGCAATTTACATATTTATTGTGCTACTCATGTAGAAAATTTACAGTAGGTGGAGGAGGATGCTGTGCAGTCAACAGGGATCTTAATTAAGCTCATGGATGGACTTCCCTGCCTGACACCAACTGAGCCCTTAAATGGGCAATCAAGGACTTCATTCCACCGTTGATGATATTTACTAAGCAGCAGGTGGGGCAGTCGCCACACAGGAAGCCCAAAAGCAAGCCTTGTTGTATTTGCTTGTGGGCTCTCAGGGATCTGCCCCTCTTGACAGTCATTCAGGAGACCCAGCATTGAGAAGGGTGTGTCCCCCAATCCTTTTTTTCTGACCCTTCCTCTCTGTTCCATACTCGCCAGCGTCCGCTTCCCTTCATCCCGCATCCTGGCCTCAGTCACCTGTGCCCTGGCTCCCGAACTGATCATGGGCTTCGGCTGGGTGCATCACTGGCAAATCCCACCAGTTCCCTCATGGCGCTGAAAGCAATGAGGAGCTGCCAGGCTCTGATTAGCTGGCAGCTCTCAGGCAGCGGGATTTCCGGCCCCGGAATCCTTGATCACAGGAAAAGCCTGCCACTGTTCAGTGAAGTGCCTGACTGGCACTTATTACTGTGGTCCTCCCCCAAATAGGAGGTAACACAGAACTCTCACTGCCTCTTGCTGCAAGTAGTCTTGCAAGTTTATTTCCCTCAAAGTAGGCTTGAACCTGCAGTAAAATCTGGAACTTTGTCAGGATCCTGGCTATAGGAGGTCCCGATAAGTTCAGTCATTTTTACTTTTTAAGGTCCCAATTCCAGTTGTTAGTTCAATTCAGAGCTTCAGTGACTGAATGATTTGCTACTGGACTGGAGCTAAGACTAAGACGACCCCTGGGATTACCAGGGAGCTGTGCATATGAATTTGGATAAGGGTTTGGAGCAGATGTCTCAGATGGAGTGGAGAAAAATCATGGTATGAAGGGAGAATGAGTAACTTGATTCTGGGCAAAGGTTACAATTGCAAATTGCCCAACCATTCATGCATTTTTCCTTGCATTCCCCAACATAATAGGAAATGCAACTTCTATATCAGAATAAAATCTAATAAAATGCAACTGGGCTGGTCTATTCATGGGGGTTTGGAGGTGAAAATTGTTTGGAAGAAAAATTACTTTGTGACTGACAATTCTCAGTCTGTGCTGGGCTGCCTGGACACCCACAGGCTGGCAAGAGGCTGCTGACTTTAGTCCCTAGGTCAAGGAGGGAAAATTGATAATGTCAGCACATGACTACTGCTGGAATTAGCTTGTCAATACTCTTGTCCTAATTGCTTGGATTCACATATATAAATGGGCATTCAGATGATGTACTGGAAGGCCACTAGTGACCATGGAACCATCTCAGCAATGATAAGTGCCTCCAGGAAATGTTTGGAGTGGGAAGGGAGGAGGTGTGATCATGGAAATTGGAGAGCAACATAAAACAATACAGTAATCCCATGAAGAATTCCACATTGACCCAATACTATTAAAGCAATAACTTTATTGTCATCTCAGTTCATTCGTCCAAACAACAGCCTTTCCTGCTTCTGGAAGAAAAGGTGACATCGTGTCTGTATGATCATTCGAACTATCCTTGTGTCACAACTGAAACAGAATCTTTCTCGATTAAATTTACTTAAAATCCCATCAATTCTTATTCAATAAGCAGGTCACAAAACATTTTCAATTATTTTAAGGGAAGGATATTCTGATGTCAGTTATGTTGTGGTCATCTGTTTACTTCAATTATGGTGTTTTTGTTTCAACTCAGAGAGCAATCTCTATCCTAGCACAAAAAGAGTAACCTCATACTGGCTGGAATGTTCCAGACTTGCACGCTCTGCTGCTGCTGTCAATGAGAATGGAGAATTTGGCGCTCAGCCAAATCTCCATTCACAACAGTGGGACTGGAGAATCCCAGCTGCAGATGAAGTCAGAGAAGCCTGACCACTATCTCTACAGTATTGACCAGACACAATAATAACTGGCATTGAATCATGAACATTTTAAGCAAGCTAATATCAATTGTCTTCTCAAACTGCCACTTGATATTGATCATTAATACTCCAGTTTCTCCTCACACTTCTCCCATTAATCTTTTTCTCAGCAAGACAAGGGGATTCGATAAAATGGAAGTGTCCAGAACCACAAATGTCAGGGTGCAGGTCAATGTGGCAATGGAGATAACATCCTCAGAAAAACTCTCCAATAAAATCACCTGTGACTCCACTTTCAAGGAGCTATGAACATGTACCCCTAGATCTCTTTGTTCTGTAACTCTCCCCAACGCCCTGAGTAAGTCCTGCCCTGGTTCAATCTACCAAAATGCATCACCTCACATTTGTTTAAATTAAACTCCCATCTGCCATTCGTCAGCCCACTGCCCCAATTGATGAAGATCTTGTTGCAATTGGAGATAACTTTCTTCACTCTCCACTATGCCACCAATCTTGGTGTCATCTGCAAACTTACTAACCATGCCTCCTATATTCTCATCCAAATCATTAATATAAATGACAAATAACATATTTGTCAAATGACAAATATTAAATGAATATTTTTGAAATATTTTGGTTTCATTACACAAGTGCAAAAAGGAAAATACTGTCAATGCTGTGAATTTGAAATAAGATGTTTCTCGAATACGTTGAATGTGATGCGCAATATATGTGGAGAGAGCCAGGTAGGATTAATGTTTCAGGCCTGATCATCCCCTTAATCAGCCATGAGTTTATTGAAGGTTGCTGCATAAGATAAAGGTGCACAGCATTATGGGTAATGTATTAGCATAGTTAGAGGATTGGTTAACTAATAGAAAGCAAAGTCCAAAGATGTGCGGGTTAGATTGATTGGCCATGCTAAATTGCCCCTTAGTGCCCCTTAGCGTAGGTTAGAGGAATTAGCGGGGTAAATATGTGGGGTGGTGGGGATAGGGCCTGGGTGGGATTGTTGTCGGTGCAGACTCGATGGGCCGAATGGCCTCCTTCTGCACTGTAGGGATTCTACGATTCTACGAAAATCAAAGACTAGCTGTCCAAATGTAAGCTAATTAAATAGATGCTACTTAATCATGTGGGGTGCAACTTTGAGCCCACACTCTTCTTCTGTGGAATGGCGGTGGGAGCTCAAACTCTGGAGAGCGCGATTTGCGCCAGCAAGTTTCCGAGTTCCAATCTTCCTGGCCCCGAGTTGGTGAAATGGTCTGAAACGCCACAGGACCAAGGAAAGCTTATTTTAATATCTTGTCATGTCATCAGCAAACACTCCCTCTGGATATTGAGCCCGCATCAAATTTTCAGCTGATCCCTGCTGTGACATCACTTTAGCATCATATACAACATGTCCATAGAAGTGTGAAGTTGGCGCCTTCACTTCTGAGAGGGGTTTCGGAGGTGAGCGCTTCGTCAGCCAACATCCTCCACGGTGCGCACTGCTCAGGAGGTTCTGGAGAGGACTCAGGGAGGAACGCGGATAGATTCAACTCAGGACCGGGGCTGGAGGTCCCACAAACATCATTTCGGGGAGAAGGGTCAGCCAGATGAAATGGAAAGCCAATGGATAAGTCAACACTGGGTTTTAGCTCAGTAAGATGGGTTAACATTGTCCCCTCCAACCAACAGTCCCTAAGTCATTATTAATTAGAAATGGCACACATTCTTCTCAGCCTCAATGACATTCTTCCACCCAAATTTCATAAGAAGATCTCCTTCTGCGGTCGTGTTTCCATTTCCCAGCAATGCTATGATTTCTGAGTGAGAATGTTGATTTAAGAGGTTTACTGCTTGTGGGTGAGATTTCTCAGACTGATTTCACATACGAATTATAAAACCTTGCACAGTCCCTTAAAGCCAAAGGAAATTTTCGGCACATTTAGCCTGTACTGGATTTAATCCAGATCAATTGGTAGTGAAGCCTTAAGAAAGAGAAAAAGTTGCAATATAAATGCAAATTCTTTTACTCCGCTTTAATTTTTCAGGCTTGGTAAGTGGTGCTTGAAAGGCCTTGAATCAGAGGCCCTTGAGGAGAAGAAAAGCAATATATTTATTTTCTTATTAATTTCTCTGACAATCTGAAGGAGAAACAGTAGCATTTATTTTGTTAGCTATTTAGCAAGGTTTGCTTGCCAGTTCTCATTTGTTGTTGTTGGTCTTGGTTGTTAAGTAATAAAACAAAAGTTCAGATTCAGCTTTCTCAGAGTAGT
The DNA here is from genome assembly GCF_964213995.1 of Mustelus asterias. Classification (NCBI taxonomy): domain Eukaryota; kingdom Metazoa; phylum Chordata; class Chondrichthyes; order Carcharhiniformes; family Triakidae; genus Mustelus; species Mustelus asterias. The sequence continues at coordinate 92,712,867 of NC_135804.1, forward strand.
GGATGGCCCAAATCCCAAAACTCACTGCTTCATATGGTAAATAGTAAATGCAAGTTCACGGATGAAAGAATAATTTAACTATGCAGTCAAATTAAATAATGGTTTCAGCATAAGACATGTTATATATGAATTAAATGTTCTTCTTGTGCCAGTTAGAAATGGTTTCCAAATAGAAAAACCAAAAACATATCAATTAAATCCCTTAGTATCCAAAAAGAAAAATAGGACTGGTTTCATCTTGAGTCAAATTCTTTAGGCGGAATTTTCCTATCCCATTGTCACAGGAATCAGAACGGGTGGGACACGAACCATGCCGAGGACCATTGACCTTGGGTGAGATTTTTCCGTTTCGTGGCGAGTGCAGCTGTAAAATCCCAGCCATTATCAGAATGAACCTTGAACAAGAAAAAGAGTTCATGTTAGGCTGGTTTCTGAACTTGGAATTGTTTTCAGTCAAAGATTGTCACAATGGGTAGCAATACAGAACATCTTTACTCATAGAATCCCTACAGTGCCCATTTGACCCATCGAGTCTGCACCAACTCTTCTACAGAACATCTTACCCAAGCCCTATCCCTGTAACCCCACATATTTACCCAGCTAATTCCCCTAACCTTTACATCTTGGGACATGAAGGAAAAATTTGCCATGGCCAATCAACATACCCTACACATCTTTGGACTGTGGAAGGAAATCAGAGCATCCGGAGGAAACCCATGCAGACACGGGGAGAATGGCATTCTCAGTGAGATCATTCGATAGATGTCGAATTTCTTGGTAGAGCACACAATTGCTGTCAGAGTGGGCAGACTAATTAAGATCAGCAAAATGCCAAAGTTCCTGAGCACAACTTTGGCATAATAATATATTCTACAAATGGCATACCCACATTATCATTGCCAGAGTACCAGCTAAACTGGGTCAATTGTGCATTCTATGGAAGGAAGAACTTTCCTGAGTGTGTAAGGCCTACATCTGTCCAATCCTGGATTAGAGGTATCCAGCCTATTGCATTTTGAATGAACCGCAGGTCATACAGTTAATGAGCACAGCAAGTCACCTCCCACACTTCATCTGCTCAGCCTATCTGCATAACATTTTTGGACTCTGAACAATCAAAGAAAACTTCTGAATTGCAACAGAGAAGTTCCTGCATAAAGAAAAATCTAGAAGTGAAAGGACTAACACACGCTGATTTATTTGCAGAACTCTACTGCATGCTCTGCAATTGACAGACTTCTGCCACAGAGAAAATTCTTTGAAGGGATGGTTAACAAATGCATTTGACTGTTAGTACTGTGGGTCTGTGTTCATTCCACTTGCAACGTGCTTTGAAAGCTTGCTGATTCACTCCACATTCTAACAGTTCCATAATGTGTTGACAATTGTTACTTTTGCTTATGTGTGATGTTTCAGTGGATTTACAGAAGTGATAATCTGGAAAAAAAAATTTTAGACAATTTTGTGAGGCTGTGCATACTCTCATATATCCACCCTTGTACAAAATGTTGGCAGCTGTAGGGATTCTATGAGTAAAGACGTAAACAAATAAAGGAATTAATGTTCACTGAGGAAAATGTACCATAGTTAAAAGCAAGAGAAAACCAGCCGTCTTAACACGAGCACTTTTCTGTTGTTACACTAAAACAGTGTATATAATTGGCAGAAAACGGATACTGCAAGGGCAACCAACTGTCAGCAATGAGTGTCCCGATCCTTCTGCTCCTTTTCCATATAAACTATTCAACTCCATTTTAAGATTGGATAGCCAGAGTACGGATTAACACTTTATACTCTATGAAAATGGTGTTACTAAAATCAAATATAACCATTTGTTTTAAGTAGCTTTGTTTCTGCTCTAATTATAATCTAATTATGATTGTTGACATATTGGGATCAATTCTAACTTAACCCACCCACCAGAAAACTGATGTTATTAGTTCCCTGCTCTTTTCCACCCCACACATTTCCACTTTCTATTGTAACACATTTCCTGCCAATGGTTTTGCCCTGTAAATATGAGCATTGGGTCAGTAAGAGTGGATCAAAGGGGTGGCCAATTTAGACTCATATCACTGGATTTGTCCAACTCATTCAAATGATTCCATTGTGTGAAATGAAAATAGAAGATTTTCCTGCGCATGATTGCTCCTCACCTCTGCTATGCCCAGAGCTGGGAATTTAAAGTTAAGATGTATTTTTCCTGAAGACTTTTAGCATTAGAAAACAGGTCAGTGGATATCAGAGTTCACTTATTTCTTTCTTTTTCCTTCGAATGTGGAAATATTGACTGAACAAGTTTGAACATCAGGAATGAACAGAAATCCACCAAAATTCAGACAGGATTACTGAGTTTAATTCATCTTTCTCAACATAAAGGTGCAACCTGGCCCAAATGTCCAAGAGGATATCTCGTTAAAGGTCTTGAAAAATCTCACAAGGTTCTTTAAATTCTTTGGGCAATCCATATAAGTCTTAAATACACACAAGTGACTTTATCAGTATGTTAACACGCCTCTTCACAATAGAGGGGAACTTGGAAAGCAATTTTGAAAGTAAAATAAAATGGAATTGTTTGTTTTTCCTAAGTTTCTTTTCATTTTAGCTGGAGTAGTCAATTCATTAAGCCTTGCCTTTGTAACTGACAATTATTGGAATAACAAATGGTGAGCGTTAATACTCCATTATAAATGTCTGCCCACAATAACTACAGGTGCTATAAATGGTAGGGACTATACACGCTTATCATTTTCCCTCATATTTTTTCCTCTCACTACTTTCATTCCTTTCCATTAGCATCTTTGAACACACTCACCTCATCCTACAGCGGAATTTTATGAAAAAACTTCTGTGTGTTGAACGAGCGAGGTAATGGGAGAGTTTCAGACTTGTTTTTTGGGTGAGTTTAAGAAAGTAATCTTATGGCACCAAGTCAAAAAAAGTGCCAAGATACGAATCTTGCCAGTTTGGGGGGGGGGGGGGGGGGGGGGGCACGGGAGAGGGGGGGAGGGTGGTGGGTAATGTGAAGCCTAATCTCGCCACTGAAGCTGAGGTTTTGGGGCACAACTTGCCCCCAAGCTCCCAGTGTACTGGGCGATCTCCTGCCATCCCCCTCACCCCTATCCATGGGACATCAGAACACACCACCGATCACTCCCTTTGCCGGTCTCCTCACCCACCTTCCTGGACATCGCCACCTGCCCTGCAGAGTCTCCCCCCCCCCCCCCCCCACCCCGATCACTGCCACTGCAGAGTTTCCCTCACCCCCTCGATCACTGCCCTGGACATCGCACCCCACCCCTCAATTACCACCCTCACTGATCAACCCCCCCCACCCCCGCAAAGTTCTCCCCTACCCTCCCCTCGACTGCAGAGCTCTACCCAGCCTCCCCTCATCATGGCCCCTCCCCCTCAGGGTGCCCAATAGGCAGTGCCAGGATACTTGTTGGGCACTGCCAGGCTGGCACTTTTCAAGGGGATCTCCCCAGCCTTACCCACAACCACCCAAGGGCTTCATTGGCCTCCACTCCCACCGGCAAGACCATCATGTTGGGTCCCCATTGGTGGGGACCATATGTGATACTCGCCGATGTGGACCTTGTCTGGTGAGGAGGTAAGTTCAAGCGAGCCCGAACAATAGCGTCTGGGACTCACATGCAATGTCATGAATATTGAAGTAAGAAGTCTCACAAAACCAGTTTAAAGTCCAACCTTGAGAGATTTTTCAAGACCTTTAACGAGATATCCTCTTGGACATTTGGGCCAGGATGCACCTTTATGTTGAGAAAGATGAATTAAACTCAGTAATCTGCGTGGGTTTCCTCCGGGTGCTCCGGTTTCCTCCCCACAGTCCAAAGATGTGCGGGTTAGGTTGATTGGCCAGGTTAAAAATTGCCCCTTAGAGTCCTGATGCGTAGGTTAGATGGGATTAGCGGGTAAAATATGTGGGGGTAAGGCCTGGGTGGGATTGTGGTCGGTGCAGACTCGATGGACCGAATGGCCTCCCTTCTGCACTGTAGGGTTTCTATTAAAAAAAAGTAATCCTGTCTTTAATTGGTAGCACAAGCCACTAGCTTTCGGAGCGCAGCCCCTTCATGAGGTGAGTGGAATTTCAGTTCATAAACAGGGCATATAAAGACATAAACTCAAGTTACAGAATAATGGTTGGAACGTGAGTCTTTACAAGTAATCAAATCTTAAAGGTACAGACAATGTGAGTGGAGAGAGGGTTAAGCACAGGTTAAAGAGATGTGTATTGTCTCCAGCCAGGACAGTTAGTGAGATTTTGCAAGCCCAGGCAAGTTGTGGGGATTACAGATAGTGTGACATGAACCCAAGATCCTGGTTGAGGCCGTCCTCATGAGTGCGGAACTTGCCTATCAGTCTCTGCTCAGCGACTCTGCGTTGTCGTGTGTCGTGAAGGCCGCCTTGAAGAACGCTTACCCGAAGATCAGAGGCCGAATGCCTGTGACTGCTGAAGTGTTTCCCAACAGGAAGAGAACACTCTTGCCTGATGATTGTCGAGCGGTGTTCATTCATCCGTTGTCATAGCGTCTGCATGGTCTCCCCAATGTACCATGCCTCGGGACATCCTTTCCTGCAGCGTATCAGGTAGACAACGTTGGCCGTGTTGCAAGTGTATGTACCATGTACCTGGTGGATGGTTTTCTCATGTGAGATAATGGCATCAGTGTCGATGATCCGGCACATCTTGCAGAGGTTGCTGTGGCAGGGTTGTGTGGTGTCGTGGTCACTGTTCTCCTGAAGGCTGGGTAGTTTGCTGCGGACAATGGTCTGTTTGAGGTTGTGCAATTGTTTGAAGGCACGAACTGGGGGTGTGGGGATGGCCTTGGCGAGATGTTCGTCTTCATCAATGACATGTTGAAGGCTCCGGAGAAGATGTCATAGCTTTTCCGCTCTGGGGAAGTACTGGGCGACGAAGGGTACTCTGTCCGCCGTGTCCCGTGTTTGTCTTCTGAGGAGGTTGGTGCAGTTTTTCGCTGTGGTGCGTTGAAACTGTCGATCGATGAGTTGAGTGCCATACCCTGTTCTTATGAGGGCATCTTTCAGCGTCTGGAGGTCTCTGTTGCGATCCTCCTCATCTGAGCAGATCCTGTGTATACGGAGGGCCTGTCCGTAGGGGATGGCTTCTTTAACATGTTTAGGGTGGAAGTTGGAGAAGTGGAGCATCGTGAGGTTATCCGTGGGCTTGCGGTACAGTGAAGTGCTCAGGTGACCGTCCTTGATAGAGATGCGTGTGTCCAAGAATGCAACCGATTCTGGAGAGTAGTCCATGGTGAGTCTGATGGTGGGATGGAACTTGTTGATGCCATCATATGGTTGTTTCAGTGATTGTTCACCATGAGTCCAAAGGAAGAAAATGTCATCAATGTATCTAGTGTAGAGCATTGGTTGAAGATCCTGTGCAGTGAAGAGGTCTTGTTCGAACCTGTGCATGAAGATGTTGGCATATTGAGGTGCGAATTTGGTCCCCATGGCTGTTCCGTGTATCTGGATGAAGAACTGGTTGTTGAAGGTGAAGACATTGTGGTCCAGGATGAAGCGGAAGAGTTGTAAAATTGCATCTGGAGATTGGCAGTTGTCGGTGTTGAGTACTGAGGCAGTTGCAGCAATGCCATCATCATGGGGGATGCTGGTGTAGAGTGCCGAGACATCCATTGTGACGAGGAGAGCTCCTGGTTCAACTGCTCCATGTGTGCTGAGTTTCTATAGGAAATCCGTAGTTTCATGACAAAAGCTGGGGGTTCCTTGTACAATGGATTTCAGGATGTCCTCGACGTAGCCGGAGAGGTTCTCGCACAGGGTCCCATTGCCCAATACGATGGGATGGCTGGGTATGTTTGCCTTGTGTATCTTTGTGTATCTTCCACATCATGAATATTGAAATCAGCTTTGTGCCCTTTCTGAGTGCAAAGCTGATCTCACCGGCTGGTAAGTTCACAACAGGCAAAAAATCTGGCTTGATCCTAATGTTTTGTCCCTTGCCTGATCTTACCAGCTTGCCTCGCCAGTCAACCAGCGGGACAAATTGATAAGACCACAGCCTAAATCTGTCACCATCCCCCATTACTCCATCCAGATTCACACTGAATTACTCACCTGGTTCAACCAAGTATGGGTCTGTTTTTCTTCTTCCTTTCTCTTTTAAAGTTTTGCAACTCCTCAGCATCCAGTACAAACTCTATGGCCTTGCCCTGTTCGCCAATTTCATCAGTGGACACCACGGCAGAGTTTCTGTGAGAACACTATGAATTTTTGCTATGGATCTGAGTGTGAAAAACAACCATCTCCAAGAAACAGCCATCAACTGCAAATCTCAAAGTAAATATCAAGTTACATCTGAAGAAAATCATGAAACCATTCTGCAATTTATTTTCCAAAACTTTCAGAGAAAGAAACTCAGAATCCCTGCCATACCTTAACTCACAAAATAAACCATAATGCTGCAAATACCTCATGCTGCACAAACTCAGCTTAGGTATCCAGGGAAATACCAGCACAAGTGCAATTGATAACTCACTTTAGCAACAGAAGCTCTGGAGAAAATGTGATCTGCAAACCCAGACTTCTGAGAGAGAATGAGACATACAAGCAAAAAAAAAGTTCAAGGTGCTCAAAGATGCAGAAGACAAATTTATAAGCATGTTTTATGATGTTACTGTGAAATATAAAATTGGTTTTGTTTTATTACTTTTAAAGCTTATCTTTGAACTATGGGTATTTAAATTTGTGAGTATGTAATAATAGCTTATGAAATGTTTTTGAAAAATGATCATTTTAAGCATTTTGGTTCAGTTCATTGTTTTCAATGGATTGACTTTCATCAGTTTTATTGCTGCTGAGTTCTGAATTGTTCCTATATCAGAGATATGAAATTTATATTCAGAAAATTGTATCACATTAGATTATGTTAGAACTGGTCCCTTAATTTGTTAACTTCTTAAATGGGGCCATAATTTTGTTATGCTCTCGTGTGAAGAGGAATGAGTTGGCTTCCCTTCTTTATTCAACCCCCTTGGTTAGTCACAACAATGTAAATCTTCCCTATGGATACTGTGCCTTTAAGAAATGCGATTGGCATGTTTCTTGTGCAGGATCTGTATTAGTAGGTTTTTTGTTATCGAAGTTGCTGGGTCTGTCTCCAGCAGTCCTATATTGTTACTGCAACAGCATAAGCGTTCCTAATTGCTAGAATGTTTGTTTTAATCTGAACTAATGCTGTTCTGCTGTTTTTAGTGTTTTCCTCTGGGGTGATGCAGGGTAGGATTTGATTGGGTTGATTGACAGTAATATCAGGTGACTAGGTGGAGCTAGGCCTACACAGAGAAATCAAGCTCAGTTGCTTTTTTGGAGCTGTGGAAAGAAGTACCTCTGAGCCTTTGAAGACTGGGATCTGCCACAGACTAGGTTTGTTTCCCTGAAGTTTAGCTGTTTAAGGATATACCCTTCTCTGGAAATTGCTGTCTGGATTACTCTCCAGAGATGTTAAAAGGCTGGAAATCTAGCATCCACATGAGCATATTGGTTTTTGGTGCTAACTAGTTCTGAAGAAAGGACTTATGTTTATGGGATGCTGCTCACAATTGGAGCTATAGAAATAGCTTAGATGTTAAGAATTAGGGTGGGATTTTATGGCCTTGCTTGTCCTGAAACCATAAAATCCCACTCAAGATCAAGGGACCTTTCCATGGTCCGCCCCTTGCCTGCTCCAATTCCCGTGGCGGGCGGGCTAATAAAATTCCGGCCTTATACTTCATCACATTTAAGTATTTTATTTGGTAAATATGATGCTAATTACTTTTGTTGTATTCTAACTATGTTCGTAAATAAAGTTTGTTTTCATAAAAGCTTCCCAGTGAATCAATTGAATCAAACCTGGAGCAAAACACACTTTGCGCAAGCTCATGCCAAAATCAAACGTAAAGTTGGGGTCTGGGCTAACTTCATAATATACCTTGGAGTTTCTGATCCGGTCCCTAACAATAACTTTTTCCGATTATGTTGCAACCAGTCCTGAGATCACGACTGCTGAGTTGTTAACTTCCCGAACAAGACCCCAATTTTAAAACCTTTTCCCAGTGCAAAGGTATTTATTTTTTAAGGAGCCAATTCAACAAGGCTTTTTTGAGTCAAAGAAAGAGTAAACACAACATACATTGATCAGAAGCGAGAGGTTTATAGCACAGATATAGGGCAGCACGGTAGCACAGTTGTTAGCACAGTTGTTAGCACTGCTGTTTCACAGCGCCAGGGACCCGGTTCAATTCCCGGCTTGGGTCACTGTCTGTGTGGAGTTCGCACATTCTCCCCATGTCTGCATGGGTTTCCTCCAGGTGCTCCGGTTTCCTCCTACACTCCAAAGATGTGCGGGTTAGGTGGATTGGCCATGCTAAATTGACACTTAGTGTCAGGGGGACTAGCTAGGGTAAATGCATGGGGTCATGGGGATAGGGCCTGGGTGGGATTGTGGTCGGTGCAGACTCGATGGGCCGAATGGCCTCCTTCTGCACTCTCGGATTCTATGATTCTATCAGAGTGAAAAATAAAATGAATCCGTTTTTAGCTTGTCCATGAGCATTGATGACAGTTTATTATGTTGGGTAATTCGGGGAGAGCTGACTTTATCAGTGTAATAGCAATTGTGGAGGCTTTGGGTTCTACAGAGTAGCTGAAGAGGCTGCCCAGTTTCCTATCAGTGATGACCTCTGCTGAGCTTTCTTTCAGCAACCAAGAGAGAGAAAGAGAGAGAGGAGTTCCTTCACTGCTTGTATTTTTGTAGGATGTCTGACTACTGTCTCTTACTGTTTCTATCTAACTCACTCACTGACAGACCAGCACATGCAGACCAAGTCCGCAGCTAGTTTTTCAGCCCAATTCCCTGTGTATTTCTGAAAGGGAAATAAGAAATATGTCTTCCATGCAGTGTCCATTTTCACATTCTGAGATCCAACTCAGCAGGAGATGGGTTTTGGATGTCTGCTGCATTGAAACAATCAACCTCCATTGTCTTTGCAACCACAGGAGATTAAAGTTCAGTTTTTTACATTCCATCTCTTCCTTTCGAGTGTCTGTGAAGTAGGCCTTGATACCCTCGTCCCAAAAGAACATGGAATGTTCTTTTGGGACTAGTCGGTCAAGGATAATCCATATAGGAATGTTCCAGAAAGTGGTTGCTTTATATTCTTAGCCATCTTTTGCTCATTATCTTTGCTTGTATTTCTTTTAAAAACACAGGCCTTCCTTAAATATTTCAATATGCCCGTCATTAATTTGGGGCTGCAATCCACTCTTGTGACAAGTGTAACTCAAGATCACGACACCAAAGGGATAGGAATATGCTCAAACCATTTTAATATTACTGTGAAGACCTGATTTTTGCTGATGGTTAGTCAGATCTGTGGGAAGATGGACAGGGGTGTGGGTGGTTCATGGGGAGTGTGGAAATAAATGAGGAGATGGGCATCATTGGAGAAAGAAATGAACCATTTTTAATCCTTCCCCTTTGCCCATAGAAGTATTTTTTAATTCAAAAATAAAGAGTGTTGTTCAAATGTATTGCAGCTTCATTATTTTTTCCTCTCTCCCACTGGAACGACATATGAAGTCATGGCCAGTTTAAGAAACATAATTGTATAAATAAACAACCCTGGCACAATAGAACACAGATGGAAAGAGGAAAATGCAGGTCCCAGGCAACGTACAACTCAGAAATTTGTATGTTTTTGACTTGGTGACATTATACTCTGAGCATAAATACTCATAACTTGTAATTAAATGTGTTTATAATACAAATACATAAAAAAGGGAGCACAGGGGTTCTGTAATCAACGTTTATCTGATTCTTTCTCCATCTGCATATCGCTTTGACCATTTAGATTTAAAAAATAATGATAATGGGCACAATTCTCTCAGAAAATTTCAAAATGTTGTCCCTTGTGGGAAAATTGGTGCGATTCCTACTGGGTGGGGTATCATGTTCCAGATCACAATCCACCCACGCTCTAACATTTTTTAGCTTGGGGTGATTGCTGTCAGGGAAGAGATGTGCACAGACGGCTCCAGACAAAACTGCAGGCCACCCCCCTCTTACACACTGGCAAAGACCCCCCCCCCCCCGCCCCCTTCCCCACTTGCTGTCATCTGCTCCCCTCCCTCATCCGTCTCCCCAAATCACCACTATCAGCAGCATCAATCCCCAAGTAAGAAATCCTGCTGTGGGGTTGCCAAAGACAGTTGCTTCAGACTCCACCTTTCACCACCGCCCTTCATGACCCCCCCCTACTTAAAGTTCCCCCTCACCCCCCAGCATCATCAGGCCCTGCCCTTCAGCCCCCCCCCCCCCCCCGCTCTTCAGGCATCCTTCACCAACTCCTCCAGAAACCACCCCAGACAACCCCTTCAGTCTCTGGTCCTTACCCAACCCCCCCCCTCCCCGCACTGCGGGCCACCCTTCATGCCCCCCTCCAGGCTCTGCCAGGACACTGCCCAGCTATGTCCCTGACCACCTAAGGGCTCCAATGTCGTCTAAGCCCTCACCCCCCCCCCCCCTACGCCCCCCCCCCACCCCGCCCCCAAAACATTGTAATCTTGTCTGGTCTCCATTTGTGGAGATCAGTAGTTTTTCCTGCCGGCCTGACATTGCATTGGAGAGTGGGAGAATTCAGGGGGCCAGTTGAAATCGGCTTAAAGCAAATTCTGCATATTTAAATTAGGATTCAAATACGCTAATCTAATCTATGCCCTCACGCGAGAATCTCCAGCCATAACGCAATTTGTACATGCATGCGGAGGGCTGGGGAATCACCTCAATATTTTAATTTAAATTTGTTTGCACAAAGACATCTTCTTCAAGTTATCTCCCAGCTTATTTTCAAATTATTTGGAAAAACAAAGAAACTTAGGAGTTTCATTCGAGCACGGGAGGAGATTTGCTTACACAGGACGGCACGTTGGCACACTGCTGCCTCACAGCACCAGGGATCCTGGTTCAATTCCAGCCTTGGGTCAGTGTCTGTGCGGAGTTTGCACATTCTTCCCGTATCTGTGTGGGTTTCCTCCGGGTGCTCTTGTTTCCTCCCACAGTTCAAAGCTCTGTTGGCTAGGTTGATTGGCCATGATAAATTAACCCTAGTATCAGGGGGATTAGCAGGATAGATGTGTGGGGTTATGGGAATAGGGCCTGGATGGGATTGTGGTCGGTGCAGGCTTGATGGGCCGAATGCTCTCCTTCTGTACTGTAGGGATTCTATTCTATGAAAAATTGCACCCTCTATAAGCAACTATTATGTTTGAATTCTGACTTAAGTTAAAGAAAAAATGAGGTTCCATTATCAATCCCTCAATCTGTATGTTTCCTGAAGCCTGCCTCTCTGAAATAAAAATTCCCTTTGTAAATGATTTGGTTGGGTTATTGTAGGAAGACCAGCACCAGAATGAATATCATTGCAGGATTCTGGGTAATATCCAGGTGGAAAGGATAATGCTCTGTACCTCACTATATAAGCCAATGTTTGTCAATCACATTTAACACCTTCAAAATTGGACCGGATTCTGTGGTACTATGTACTAACTGTAATTAATTTCTCCAGAAACTATGAAAGTCAGTTACAGTCAGTTGGGCAGCACAGTAGCTAGCGCTGCTGCCTCACAGTGCCAGGGACCCAGGTTTGATTCCCAGCTTGGGTCACTGTCTGTGTGGAGTTTGCACGTTCCCCCTGTGCCTGCGTGGGTTTCCTCCGGGTGCTCCGTTTTCCTCCCACAGTCCAAAGATGTGCATTAGATGGATTAGCCATGCTAAATTGCCTCTTAGTGTCAGGGGGACTAGTTAGGGTAAATGCATGGGGTTGTGGGGATAGGGCCTGGGTGGGATTGTGGCTGGTGCAGAGTCAATGGACCGAACGGCCTCCTTCTGCACTGTAGGATTCTATGATTAGAACAGAGTAAACAAAGAATACTCTATTAAGGAGCCCAAAATCAGACACTGAGCACAAACACAATCCTCCACCTGAACTTTGATAGAATATATCAATGGTACCTTCAGCAGCTGTTTCACTGTTTGAACAGATCCGAGCAGTACTGTTCTGTAGGCTTGAGAAGGTTTCCAAAATCGTTGCTAACTGCCACATACTGCATATGTTTTCAATGATGCAGGAGATTCAGAAGCAGTTGAGTCCAAACGTTGCCAGAGAATGAGAAATGTTTGAAGGTCACCTCCAACCAGAAAGATACATCCATCAATTATCGATTGGCAGGACTTTTGAACAAATCCATATTCTAACCCTTGCATGGATATCCTATCCCATGATGCACAATGGAATAGTCCTCTGCACTTTCCATCCAAAAACATTTGTTTCTTAGCAATGACGCATCCCCATCAACACATTCCCAGCTCTCTTAAAATCATATGCACTAATCAAAAGAAATTTCAGGACTTTGCTGAAATAGGGTGGAATCATTTTATTCTATAGGTTCTCGACCATCTCCCCTGCACCTTCCTCCTTTAGTCGTGCCCCTTTTTTATCCAGCTGGAGGCCAGTATGTCTCACTTCTCTTGGCCTACTAGCCCTCAGTAATATGTGAGATTAATATTAAACTTGAGAAGTGGGGCATGAGTGAGATGCTCTTTCGGATTATCAGTCCAGACTCAATGGGCCAAATGGCCTCCTTCTGCATTGGAGGGATTCTATGGTTCTGTGGTGAACCATCATAGAAATCATAGAAATCATAGAAACCCTACAGTGCAGAAGGAGGCCATTCGGCCCATCGAGTCTGCACCGACCACAATCCCACCCAGGCCCTACCCCCACAGAAGCTGAAGTAACTGTTGAACATGCCAGGCCAAAATGTATTTACTTCTCACTCGATCTCACCTCACTCTCACTGGAAAAATCTAGTTACTTACTGGGATTAAGTTAGGATTGTACTGTTTGTATAAATTATCAGTAAAATACTGTTCCAAGTCTAGACTTTTTTATCACCAACCATTTAGTTTCAATTATTCACCTGAATGAAAATAAGAACAATATGAAGCATTGAGAGAAACTATACCTTTCCTGGCAAGGAAAATAAAATGTGATCCAGTATCAGAAGTAAAAGAGCAACATATCCAATCCTTTTTACAGCCCCAATATCTAGTTAATTGCTAGTATCTTCAGTCACAAACTTATAAACTGATACAGGCTTGTGACTGACCAAAATTGAGAAGGCTTATTGGGGAAAGCACCAAACAAATCGAGAGACTTTGTTGAGAACATGCAGATGCAAAGCCGAGGTGTTTGGGGATGCCTAACTTTAAGCACCATCTGCGCCACATCCGAGAATCCCTACAGTGCAGAAGGAGGCCATTCGGCCCATCGAGCCTGCACCCACAACAATCCCACCCAGGTCCTATCCCTATAACTCCATGTATTTACCCTGCTAATGTCCCTGGCACTAAGGGTCAATTTAGCATGGCCAATCAACCTAACCTGCATATCTTTGGAGTGTGGGAGGAAACCACACAGACACAGGGACAATGTGCTAACTCCACATAGACAGTCACCTGAGGAAGGAATTGAACCCGGGTACCTGGTGTTTTGAGGCAGCAGTGCTAACCACTGTGCTGCCATGAGCCAGAATCTGCAGATCGTACACTGGATTGATCAGCAATCTCAGAATCCACCAGAGTGGAAGTGAGTCATCCTTGATTCTGAGAGACGGCCTGAGAAAAAGGGGAACTAAAACATCAGTATTTTTGTTTCGCAAACCATGAATCATTTACAATCCATCAAGTCTAAACAAGTCAAGCCCGACCATTAACTTGTAAAAACATGGCACTAAAGTTGATTTAGCATTCACTCGCATTTACAATGGCCCAGAAAATGTATTTTTTTTGTCAGAGACAATTTGAATCTTATCAATTATTACAAACAGTTTGTTGCTTGAACTTACATCGTTGGTTCCCACTGGATAGTACTGAGCCAGGGTCTGGCCAGTACTACAAGGATGTACATATGTTACTGTTGGGTTAGGGATGGGTTGTGCTACTTGTTGCTGTTGGGGTTAGGTTGGGGTTGTTACACCTTTGTATTGTAGTGTTGTGGTACATTCCAGTCGGGCTCCACCTCCTGGGAGAGGTATAAAGGTCCCTGCTCTGGCTGGGACCCCTCAGTCTGGGATCGTGTATATAATTATTGGCTGCTTCATTACAGTAAATAAAAGCCTTTATTTCCTGAGCATCTAGCCTCGTGTATGATAACGCGCATGAATTTTATTTACTGTTGTTAAACTCTCGTCGAAGAAAAAAAAAGAGAGTATGGAGCAGATACCGAAGCCGGAACGCCTTACACTAGATCCACGTGCGGTGGGCGCCTCTAACACCTTCGACCACTGGCTGAAGTGTTTCGAAGACTACCTGGCAGCCTCTGCAGCGGTCACCACAGATGATGACAGACTCCGGGTCCTCCATGCGAGGGTAAGCGACACTGTTTACCTCGCGATCCGTGTGGCCACCAATTACACAAAGGCCCTCGAGCTTCTGCAGAAGCGTTATATCAAACCGCCGAATGAAATACATGCTCGTTACCTCTTAGCCACTCGACGACAGCAGTCTGGCGAAACGATGGAGGAATATGCGAACGAGCTCCTACAGCTAGCCAGGGGCTGTAACTGCAAAGCTGTGTCGGCTGAGCAGAGTATGAACGACCTCGCCCGAGATGCGTTTGTGGCGGGAGTCGGATCGTTATACATTCGACTTAAACTACTGGAGAAAGGTAACCTTGACCTTACCCAGGCAATCGAGCTAGCGGAGATGCTGGAGACGGCCTCCAAAAGCCTAGTATTGTATCCTGAAGACCACGTGGAGACAACGTGGCAGGAGCAGTCGCCAATCCCTCCTCGTCCCTTGGGTTCGAAATGCTGCGTAATGGCGTGCTCACACTCGGGCCAGACGACGACAGCAGCTCCGGGCGGCCCGCGGTGTTACTTCTGTGGGGGAGCGAAGCATACTCGGCAATGGTGTCCCGCTAAGGCTGTGTTGTGCTCCGCCTGCGGTAAGAAGGGGCACTATTCGAAAGTGTGCCGATCTAAATCTAGGAATGGCAGTGCGGCCTGCGATTCTTCAGAGCTCGGCTCTTCGTCGTCGAAATCATCGAGGGGTTCGTCCACGTGCGAGGCCAGGACGACGCCATTACGGTCGACGGAGTCGGAGGTGTGTGACCACCAGGGGTCGCTGAGTTTGGCGCCATCACCCATGTGCGACCTATGGGAGCGGCCATGTTGGTCGGCACCGACCGCGAACGACCAGCAGGGGTCCTCCTCGTCGATTTCAGCTACCTGCAGTGGCGCTCATGAACCAACGGTAGCGTTGATCATCCTGGACCAGGCCAAGCCTCATAGACTTGACAAATCTATGATGAACATCCAGGTAAATGACCACGTGATTTATTGTCTGTTTGACAGCGGGAGCACTGAGAGCTTTATCCACCCAGACACTGTGAAGCGGTGTGGACTCCGGATTCAACCTGCCAAACAGACAATCTTTATGGCATCGAGGTCCCGGTCTGTCACCGTGCTAGGGAGTTGCGTGGTAACTTTGACGGTGCAAGGCACAGTTTACGAGCGTTTCAAGCTCCTAGTGTTGCCGTACCTTTGCGCGCCAATACTTCTCGGACTAAACTTCATGGTCCACTTGAGGAGTGTAACCCTACAGTACGGTCGGCCACTCCCTTCACTGTCAGTGGGAGAACAGCAGCCTCCAAATTGCCCAACGCGCCCCGCTGTAGCCTCTCGACGCTGAAGATCACGACACCCTCCCTGTTCCAGAATCTTGTGCCAGGCTGCAAGCCCATCGTGACTAAAAGTAGGCGTTACAGCGCTGAGGATCGGATCTTCATTCGATCTGAGGTTCAGCGGCTCCTCAAAGAAAGGATCATACAACCCAGCGCTAGTCCGTGGAGGGCGCAGGTCGTGGTGGTCAAGAGCGGGAACAAACCCCGGATGGTCATTGATTACAGTCAGACCATTAATCGATACACGCAGCTGGATGCGTATCCCCTCCCGCGCATATCTGATATGGTCAATCAGATTGCGCAGTACCGGGTGTTCTCCACCATAGACCTCAAGTCTGCCTACCACCAACTCCCCATTCGCCCAGAGGACCGACAATACACGGCTTTTGAGGCAGATGGTCGCTTGTATCACTTTCTCAGGGTTCCCTTTGGTGTCACCAATGGGGTCTCGGTCTTCCAGCGTGATATGGACCGAATGGTGGACCAGAACGGGCTGCGGGCTACCTTCCCATACCTGGATAATGTCACCATCTGCGGCCATGACCAGCAGGACCACAACACGAATCTCCTGAATTTCCTATGCACTGCATCTCGCCTGAACCTGACCTACAACAGGGAGAAGTGTGTGTTTCGTACGCGCCATTTAGCCATCCTAGGATACGTGGTGGAAAACGGGGTCATTGGCCCTGATCCAGACTGTATGCGCCCCCTTTCTGAACTTCCCTTGCCCGCTAGTGCAAAAGCACTGAGAAGATGCTTAGGCTTCTTCTCTTATTATGCGCAGTGGGTTCCCAATTACGCGGACAAAGCCCATCCGCTCATTAAGTCCACGACTTTTCCCCTAACGCCAGAGGCCCGATTGGCCTTCGATAAATTAAAAGCCGACATCGCGAAAGCTACGATGCACGCTGTTGACGAGTCCATCCCCTTTCAGGTGGAGAGCGATGCATCTGATTTCGCCCTGGCCGCCACACTTAACCAGGCGGGCAGGCCCGTCGCCTTTTTTTCCCGCACCCTCCAAGGCCCCGAAATTCGACATTCAGCGGTGGAAAAGGAGGCCCAGGCCATTGTGGAGGTCGTCAGGCACTGGCGCCATTACTTGGCGGGAAAACGGTTCACCCTGATCACGGACCAGCGGTCCGTGGCGTTCATGTTTAATAACACGCAGAGGGGCAAGATCAAGAATGACAAGATCTTGTGGTGGAGAATTGAACTCTCCACCTATAACTACGACATCATGTACCGTCCAGGGAAACTCAATGAGCCCTCGGATGCCCTCTCGCGTGGAACATGCGCCAGTATACAGGAGGACCGTTTGCAGGCTCTCCATAATGACCTATGCCATCCTGGGGTCACTCGGCTCTACCACTTTATAAAAGCCCGCAACCTGCCCTACTCGGTGAAGGACGTCAGGTCCGGAACAAGAAGCTGTCGGGTTTGCGCGGAATGCAAACCGCACTTTTACCGACCTGACCGGGCACATTTAGTCAAGGCCACTCGTCCCTTCGAGAGACTGAGTGTCGATTTTAAGGGCCCCCTTCCCTCAACAGATCGGAATGTGTACTTCCTCAATATCATTGACGAGTACTCTAGGTTCCCTTTTGTTGTTCCCTGCTCTGATACATCCGCTGCCACAGTTATCAAGGCATTCCGTGATCTCTTTACCCTGTTCGGGTACCCCGGCTACATTCACAGCGACAGGGGCTCCTCGTTCATGAGCGATGACTTGAGGCAATTCCTGCTCTCATACGGGATTGCCTCTAGTAGGACCACGAGCTACAACCCTAGGGGTAACGGACAGGTGGAACGTGAGAATGCTACAATCTGGAAGGCTGTCTTACTGGCGTTGAAGTCAAAAAGTCTTCCAGTCTCCCGTTGGCAAGAGGTGCTCCCTGATGCGCTCCATTCTATTCGCTCACTCCTGTGTACGGCAACCAATGCTACTCCCCATGAGAGGATGTTTTCATTCCCTCGGAAGTCTTCCTCGGGGACCTCATTACCGTCTTGGTTGACGTACTCAGGACCTGTCCTCCTGCGGCGACATGTAAGGGCCCGCAAGTCCGACCCGTTGGTCGAACAGGTCCATCTCCTCCACGCCAACCCTCAGTATGCCTATGCGGCATACCCTGACGGGCGAGAGGACACGGTCTTGATCCGAGACCTGGCGCCAGCAGGGGACGTAGCAACCCCTGTCGCTCCCATACCCCCTGTTACAAACCCCTTAACTCTTGTTTCTCCCCCGGACACGGCGCGGGCAGCATCGGGACCATTGCTTAACCCTTTTACTCCCGTGTACCGCTTGCCTGAGTCCAGAGGATGGTCGCCACTTCAGGGCATGTCAGGACTCCATGGACTACCGTCACCTCAGGGTCAACCGGCCTGTGAGTCCATGGAAGAACAGCTGGACGCCGCCTTGAGGAGAACGCCACCGCACGTACCTACTCCGGTGTCACCGCCGGTATTGAGGAGGTCACAACGACGGTGCGGTCCCCCTGACCGTCTGAACTTATAGACTGATGACATTTTATTCTGCTTTTTGTACCCCGCCAGCCTTTGTTCTCAAAGGAGGGGTGAATGTGGTGAACCATCGTTGGTTCCCACTGGATAGTTCTGAGCCAGGGTCTGGCCAGTACTACAAGGATGTACATACGTTACTGTTGGGTTAGGGATGGGTTGTGCTACTTGTTGCTGTTGGGGTTAGGGTGGGGTTGTTACACCTTTGTATTGTAGTGTTGTGGTACATCCCAGTCGGGCTCCGCCTCCTGGGAGAGGTATAAAGGTCCCGGCTCTGGCTGGGACCCCTCAGTCTGGGATCGTGCATATAATTATTGGCTGCTTCATTACAGTAAATAAAAGCCTTTATTTCCTGAGCATCTAGCCTCGTGTATGATAACGCGCATCAGGTTCCAATTTGAACTGCCCAGCATTTGGAGTCTTCACCTGGTTTCTGCCCATTTGATGTTGTCAGCCCAACATTTGGTGGGTCAATTTGGTCAAAACAATTTCCAAATTAGTCACCTTTTGTACTTTAAATTGTACATTACACATTAGATAAGTAAAAGAAACAATGTGTGCCAGCGTGAATTTTCATTGCAT
The DNA here is from genome assembly GCF_964213995.1 of Mustelus asterias. Lineage (NCBI taxonomy): Eukaryota > Metazoa > Chordata > Chondrichthyes > Carcharhiniformes > Triakidae > Mustelus > Mustelus asterias. The sequence goes on from NC_135804.1 coordinate 92,731,751, forward strand.
ACCATTTTGAAAATAACCCGTTAAAATGTGACCAATTTTCTCGAAGAGTATAATTTTGGCATTCTTCTGGCCATCTATGTAACTGTTAATCCCATTGTTTACATGAAAACAGGAAATGCTGAAGCAGATCTGGCAATCACCATTAAAAGCAGATTTCCTCATTATTAACATCATTATTTTGTGTGATGCCTTACATGTATTGTTTAAGCATGAAACTTGAAGCATTGCAAGCTGTGAGGAGGAATGTATTGAACTTCAAAAGAACATGGACAAATTGGTGGAATAGATGGACAAGTGGCAGATGAAGTTCAATGCAGAGAAATGTAAGGTGATTAATTTTGATAGGAATAACATGGAGACACCATATAAAATTAAGAGTACTACTCTAAAGGGGATGCACAGCAGAGAGACCTGGGTGTGTATGCGCACAAGTCATTGAAGTTTGCAGGACAGGTTGAGAGAGTGATTAAGCTTTATTAATAAAGAAATAGAGTTCAAAGACATTGAACCTTTATAAGGCATTAGGTCAGTCTTAGCTGGAGTGCTGCATCCAGTTTTGGGTGTCATACTTTAGGAAAGATATGAGGGAATTGGAGATAGTGCAGGAAAAAAAAAGCATGAGAATAGTTCAAAAGAGAAGCTTCGGTTACGAAGCTAGCCTGGAGAACTTGGGACTGTTTCCCTTGGAGAAGAGAGCAGATTTGGTAGTGGGATTCAAAATCACGAGGAGTTTGGATAGAAACTATTCCCACTCATGAAAGGATCAAGAACACACGTCACAGATTTTAAGTAATTGGCAAAAGAGCATGAGGAACAAATGTTCACAAAGCGAGTGGTTTAAGTCTGGGATGCACTGCCTGGGAGTGTGGTGGAGATTGGTTCAATCAAAGCATTCAAAAGGGAATTGGATGGCTATCTGAAAAAGAAGAATGTGCAGGGTTACGGGGAAAAGGGAAGGAGAGTGGCACTAGGTAATTTGTTCAATTACTCATCCCAAGAGCTAGTGCCAACATAATTGGCAGAATAGCCTTTTACACTGTGATAATTCTGAGATGCTGTTACATTTTAGTCTCTCTCTACCAGATTCTGTTTTTTTTATTGTCCCATTACCAATCCTTTTGTCATTTAATCTCTCCCACCTTTCACTCTATCACAGACCTTCTGTTTTACTCTTTCCTTCCTTCCCACTGAGCTGCCTCTGTGCTTGCCTAATTTTTTTTCCAGTGCCGATGAAAGGCCATCGGCCTAAAACTTAAACTCTGCTTCTCTTTCAACAAATGCTGTCTGATCTGTTGAGTTTTTCCAGCATCTATTTCGGTTTTTATTTCAGAATTCCATCATCCAAAAAACATATTTGTTTTAATTCATTTATGGGATATGGGCATTGCTAGCTGGGCCAGCAATTATTGCCCATCCCCAATTACTTTTGCCACTAAGTCATTGATTGTTTGGAGAGTTCAGACATCTTGTGTATGTGAAATATGCTACATAATCTCACCTCATGCCTTTTTCAAGTTCAAGTGCAGTGGAATGAGTAAGCTTGCTACACAGCATGTGAGACTTCACAGACACACCTATAGCCCTGAACCTATTTGTTCAAGAAGATTGAATTAAATATTATACTGGTGCACTGGGCTGGCACATGGTTGTTATACTCCAGGAAGTCAAATGGAAAAGGATAGAACTGGACCCAATGTTTACACACTTTTATAAGCAATTATTTACAGAGGTACACCTTATAACCATACACCTCCTAAAAGGACAATCACATTTTAACCTATTCCTCCTTATAGGTGTGTAGGTGACTCCCCAGTTAATGCCCACCACCGGCATTCAATTAACTCCAATTAATATAAAATTAACAATAGTTACCAAATACTCTTTAGCTCACATCCTCAATCAACTCCATTGCAATTATTTGTCGGGTTGTCTCCTCATATTGATTGAGTTTTCCACAGTTTGCCAGTACTTCTTGATTCACTGTGAATGTTAAGAACATTCTCCTTTAAAACCATATAAAATGAACTGTGTTTAACATTTGGAAAGATAGATAGTGCCACCCAATGTCCAGCCTGCATCTGACCTTGTGTGAATGCATGGAAAAACAAGATACAAAATGTATGTTTGTGTGTTAGAAGCATTTTTGGGTGTCAACTACAATGTTTACTCAACTTCTGTCATACGTGAAAATGCTAGTGGGAAAAATTAGATCATGCTTTCCATGCTTCCAGTATATTGATGTGGAGATGCCGGCGTTGGACTGGGGTAAACACAGTAAGAAGTTTAACAACACCAGGTTAAAATCCAACAGGTTTATTTGGTAGCAAAAGCCACACAAGCTTTCGGAGCTCCAAGCCCCTTCTTCAGGTGAGAAGGGGCTCTTCTCACCTGAAGAAGGGGCTTGGAGCTCCGAAAGCTTGTGTGGCTTTTGCTACCAAATAAACCTGTTGGACTTTAAACTGGTGTTGTTAAACTTCTTCCAGTATATTGCTCATGACTTATGGCTCACTTCACATTAGTAAAATTAGCTCCAACTACACATTGCACCTTTCTTCAGTGTTATGTTTTATATGTTAAAGAGAAGAGTATTGAAGATGTTGCATAATATCTAAAACATATCAGATAATTACAGCTAGGCATTTTGTAGACTGAGGACCATATTTTGGACCATGATGTATCACAGTAAAAATTCCAACACTCTTTCTCATAACATGCCAAGTAAAGATCTGTGGTCTCCAAACAAAAAGAATAAATGCTTAAAATCAATTCATGCTTGAGTTTTTTTTTCCTTTTATTTGGGAATTGATTTAGCAAGGTGAAAGGTGCCTTGAAGGAACTTACTTGAGGAATAAAGTGATGTATTGGAGATATTTCTAAGAGGACTTATTGTCAATATAAAACAAAACCTTCCTTCAGTTCTTGACATCATTTGAAATCATATAAAATTTTCAACGAAGCCAAAATTCTCCCAAGTCATAGAATAGAATCATAGAATCACTACAGTGCAGAAAGAGGCCATTCGGCCCATCGAGTCTGCACCAACCACAAGCTCACCCAGGTCCTATTCCCATAACCCCATGCATTTACCGTAGCTAGTCCCCTTGACACTAAGGGGCAATTTATCACGGCCAATCCACCCAACCCGCACATCTTTGGACCGTGGGAGGAAACCGGAGCACCCGGAGGAAACCCACGCAGACAAGGGGAGAACGTGCAAACCCCACACAGGCAGCGACCCAAGCCGGGAACCGAACCCAGGTCCCTGGCTCCGTGAGGCAGCAGTGCTAACCACTGTGCCACTTTGCATGTCTTCTCCTGCTCTCTCCTGTTATGGGCCATCTTTTCCTGCAGGGACAAAAGTGGGGGAGTTACATTGAAACATAGAAACTAGAAACAGGAGGAGGCCATTAATCAAACTCGTGAAAGCCAACCTTTCCAAAATACGTATTTAAAAATTCATTTTTTGTGATATGGATCCCATTAATAAGGTTAACGCTTATCACCCATTCCTACCTTCCCCTGAGATGGTGAAGGTGTTTCGTGAATCACTGTAGCCCATGAGGTGAGAGCTCTGTTAGATATCCCATTAGATGGGGAATTCCAGGATTCCAGTCCAAAGATGTGCGGGTTAGGTCCATTGGCCATGCTAAATTGTCTCTTAATGTCCTGGGATGTGTAGGTTAGAGGGATCAGTGGGGTAAATATGTGGGATTATGGGGATACGGCCTGGGTAGGATTGTTGTCGGTTCAGACTTGATGGGCCGAATGGCTTCCTTCTGCACTGTAGGGATTCTGTGATTCTATGATTTTATGATTCTATGATTTTTGACACAGCAAAAATGAAAGAATGGTGCAGTATGTCCAAGAAGGCAGGGTGCGTGAAGTGAAGGGGAGCACTGAAGTCATGTACCTTCTGCCCTTTGTGCATTTGGGTGGAAAAAGTTGTGGAATTTTTGAATTTTTGCTGAAGATGCCTTAACGCATTGCTGAAGTGCATCCTGTGGATAGTGTACACTGTATGCTGGAGGTGGAAGCCAATGGGTGAATTATTGATCAAGGCATTGCTTTGTGCAGGATCATGCTAAGCTTCTTAAATGTTGCTGCAGCTCTACTCACGCAAGCAGGTGGAGAGTATTGCATCACATTCCTAACTGTGCTTTGTAGGTGGTAGAAAGACTATGGGGAGCCAGGAGGTGAGCTACTCAAACCTCTAATCTGCTCAGGTGACCACAGTATATATGTGACTGGTCCAGTTCAGTTTTTGATCAATGGTGACTCTCTTCAGAAGTGGATGGTAGTTTAAGTTTATTTATTAGTGTCACAAATAGACTCACATTAACACTGCAATGAAGTTACTGTGAAAATCCCCTAGTCGCCACACTCCGGCACTTATTCATTAAGGGAGAATTTAGCATGGCCAATGCACCTAGCCTGCATGCTTTTCTGACTGTGGGAGGAAACTGGAGCACCCGGAAGAAACCCACACAGACACAGGGAGAACATGCAGAGTCCGCACAGACAGTGACCTCAGTCAGGAATCAAACACGGGTCCCTGGCACTGTGACACAGAAATGCTGACCTCTGTGCCGTTGTGCCATGGGTGTAGTAGAGATTGAATAGTCTATCAAAGGGAAATGTGATTAAACTCTTATGTTGATGATGATTATCTGGTAAACGTAACTTTGATCAAGCCAAAGCTGGATGTTGTCCAGGCATTGTTACAGGTGAGCATGGACTGCTTCATTACTAAACAATTGCAAATGGAGTTAAATACTGTGTAATCATCCAAGAAAAGTCACACTTCTGACTTTCTTTTGAATGGAAGGTCATTGATGAAGCAAGAACATTTAGCTCAGGATGCTGCTCTGAAGGAGAAATCTCATGAAATCCAAGTTAGGATCTTTGTCTCCAAGTTACTGAGCTGTGTTCATTCAGACATTCATGTTTATTTCATCCCAGTACATTCCATCATTTGAATTTGGATGAGATAGGACGAGGAAGCTAAATATGTTTAAGGATAATATGCCATTCAAACATCACATGTGAGAGTGGAGGAGAGGTGCAAATGAAGGGACGGGACTTATTAAAATACATGGTATGTGTACCAGAGGAATAGGGCCATATCAGCTTGTAGCTCCTTGTGCTTAACATTTCATTTAACAAAGCTTATTTGTCTGCTCACTGGACAAGAGGAGAAAACGCTTGGGTGATAAGTACAGCTAGAGAGAGACTACAAAAATACAACCAGCATTCTTAACATTTGATGTGAAGTGCAGTTGATTCCTAAGAAATGGGGAAAAATGTTTCCCTTGCTCAACATCTATCCAAATTTGGACAATAAACAAACTGAATTCACCATAGAAGTCAAGAAGAGAAATTTGGACTCAATATTTAACTCAATTAAAAATACTATGATTTAGAAAGTCATTTTTGCAAATCATGCACAAATTTTGTTATCCGTAATTCTGAGCAAATATATGGTAAGAAGTTTAACAACACCAGGTTAAAGTCCAACAGGTTTATTTGGTAGCAAAAGCCACAAGCTTTCGGAGCCTTAAGCCCCTTCTTCAGGTGAATGGGAATTCTGTTGTGAACAGCTTTTGCTACCAAATAAACCTGTTGGACTTTAACCTGGTGTTGTTAAACTTTTTACTGTGTTTACCCCAGTCCAACGCCGGCATCTCCACATCACAAATATATGGTGCCAGTTAATCAAAAGTGCCAAATTCTGGGAGTTACGTAACTCCTGATTAAGACAAGCTGCTGTATAATCAGGTCTAAATACGAAAACTGACCCAATAATTTAATACCTTCAAAGTAAAACAAAAGTACAACTTTTCAATTAACCATCTATTATTGTTATTGGTTTATTCTTTAAATAAAGCACCATCTGAACACTGAAAGTGATTTGCTTTTTAAAAAAATCGAGCAGTCATCAATTCCAGTTCTGGTTGGTAGAATGCCAGATAAAACAAAATTTACTGTAATTTGCTAATGATGATTGTGCTGCCAAACAATATTGAATCACCAATAACTGTTGGTTATTGGGGCGATCCAGTGGCACAGTGGTTAGCACTGTTGCCTCACAGTTCCAGGGACTTGGCTTCAAATTCGGCCTCGGGTCACTGTCTGTGTGGAGCTTGCATGTTCTCCCCTTGCTGGCATGGGTTTCCTCTGGGTGCTCAGTTTTCTCCCACTGTCCAAAGATGTGTGAGTTAGGTTGATTGGCCATGCTAAATTGCCCGTTAGAGTTAGGGGGATTAGCAGGGTAAATACATGGGGTTACAGGGATAGAGCCTGGGTGGAATTGTGGTCAGTGCAACTCGATGGGCCAATGGCTTCCTTCTGTACTGCAGGAATTCTATTATTCTATGATTCTATGAACAGCCTCAACAGAAGTTAAGTGGTAACACTGAGAATGATTAATATATCAAAGGGTCCATATGAATGGATTCAATGTGATGTTCGACATGCCAGGAGTCCGGGTTCGATTCCCGGCTTGGGTCGCTATCTGTGTGGAGTTTGCACATTCTGCCCATGTCTGCATGGGTTTCTTCCAGGTGCTCTGGTTTCCTCCCACAGTCTAAAGATGAGCAGGTTAGATTGATTGACCATGCTAAAGTGTCCCTTAGCGTCAGGGGGACCAGCAGGGTAAATATATGGGGCTACGAGGATAGGGGTCAGTGCAGACTCAATGGGTCGAATGGCCTCCTTCAGTACTGTAGGGATTCTAAGCAAAAAATATTCCTGTTTAACATTTCTCTAATCTGCTTAAATGCCAAAAATGAATGTTACAGTATCATTGAGGAATGACAAATAATGTTAAATATATAAATGAAGGAAATATCTTTGTCGAGCTATATGAGGAAAACACAAATAACTCCACTTCTTCGGCAGATTTTGGGTAACCATGGATTCTGGGTTGAGTGGTCCATTAGTCATGTGGAATACATTTTGGAAGTGATTTTTTTTACCTGCCAACAGGCAATTCTCACCTGCCAAATGTATAGTCGGAAGTGAAGCATTGATGCAGGTGCTTCAGCCATGGAAGAGCTGCCTTTGCAATTTTCAGACAGATTTGCAAAAGTGTTGATTGCACTCCAACCAGAGACAGATGGGAAAAAGCTTGCAGATGCAAGCTAACATCTGATATCAATTATTGGACACTTTTCTGGTCCAGATTAATAGAATGTGTGTTGTCCTTCCGCTTTTATTGAGCAAATAAATGCAGGCATGTAGATCACAGAATTATAGATAAGCTGGAAACACTGGAGCTCCTGCACATCTTTATTTTTATTTGGTAGCAGCATCTCCACATCATCTTTACTTGACCCATGGGAGGGCTGACATTCTGACTGCTGAAGGTTTTGCTAAAAAATGCTAGATATAGTAATATTGCATGGCAAAAGAGTAATGTTAAATATATTATCTATTTGCCTGACTCCTGATGTGTTGAAATTATTCATAGAAATTTCATAGAATTCCTACAGTGCAGAAGGAGACCATTCAGCCGTTGAACCTGCACTGACAACAATCTCACCCCAGGCCCTATCCCCGCAACACCACATATTTATCCTGCTAATCCCCCTGACATTAAGGGGCAATGTGGCATGGCCAATCAACCTAAGCCGCACATTTTTGGAGTGCGGGAGGAAACCGGAGCACCCAGTGGAAAGCCACGCAGACACAGGGAGAATGTGCAAACACCACACAGACAGTTATCCAGGCCAGAATTGAATCCGGGGCCCTGGTGCTATGAGGCAGCAGTGCTAACCATTGTGTCACCATGCCGCCCATTGTGCTTCTTTGTAACACAGCTTTGCATGCTGGAGGGGTAATCTGATTTTGTAAAGAGTGTCAGCACTGGGATATTAAAAGCATTTTTTTCACATTTTCTTGCTCAGTTGTATCGAGCACCTAAGCACTTCAGTGGTAAAGCTCTGTCGTCACTAACCCAGTAATTTTCTTTAACCTAAATCTCTGAATTTTATTTTGTGATTTTGCACCAACTAGAAACTGGATTAAATAATCATTACTCACCTCACTTTAAATTCCTGCAACCCTACAACAGAGGAGACTTTAATTCCATCAATTTTGGTTCCAGGCTGTAGAAAAGAATGGACACTGTTAAAACCAATTGAAGACACAATCCTTTACATTCGCATATTGAAGTTGTAAGTAAAAGACCAAATTCACTGCTGGCCCTTAATTTGTTCCTGCACAGATTCTTCCTCAATGTTAAAGTTGAATGGACATTATCATTTGAAATGTGAGAGCATAAGACAGAGCACAGTCTTCAAGTTGAGACCTGCTTCACAAATTAAAAATACTAATTCATAGCATAGCATCACTTCAGTGCAGAATGAGGTCATTCAGCCCACTGAGTCTGCACCAACTCTCCAACAGAGCATCCCATTCAGGCGCTATCCCGTAGCTCCACGCAATCACCTTGCTAATCCCCCTGACCTACACATTCCTGAACACAAAGGGACAATTTAGCATGGTCAATCACGCTCACCTACACATCTTTGGACACTAAGGGGCAATTTAGCATGGCCTAGCCACCTAACCCACACATCTTTGGAGTGTGGGAGGAAACCGGAGCACCCGAAGGAAACCCACGCAGACACGAGGAGAAAATACAAACTCCATACAGACAGTTACCCGAGGCTGGAATTGAGCCCCGGGTCGCTGGCGTTGTGAGGCAGCAGTGCTAACCACTGTGACAGCCATCATCTTCTTCAAGGATGGAAAGAGAGTATCTGTGTCTTATTTCACCAGTAGATTCCATTCCTCTAAAAATTAAGAAACCATGCTAGATGTAGCAGCAATTGATCATGAATTAACATGTTGATCATTCAGGTTGATAAACTGGCAGGTTAATTTGCTTTAGCATTTTAATGCAATAAAGATGAATAATTGGAGGAGATATGCAAGGCAAAGTAATAGGTCTTGACACAATGACAATTTATTCACAGATCCTGATTTATTTTAAGCAAGTCTTGAAGAGTTTTTCTTTTAGTATCTGAAAATACTGGATAGAAATTCAACTTACACCCAAAATGAGTGTAGCAGCGAGCAATCTATCTGTCCCATGCATCATTCATGCCAACCTGAGGCAAGAGCCAAAGTCAGCTATTGACCGAACTAAAATCTGTCTCATTCGCCAGTTCAAGCAAAGAGTGGGGTGTAAGTTTTTCGGGCAACTCAGGCCTTTTTTTTATGAGCTGGGAAAAGGACTTGAACCCTAAAGAACTGTGAAAGTGGCCACACGTGGCTGCAGGACTTGACCAAAAATGTCCCAGGGAGCCCAGCCAGCCTGTGTGTGTGTGTGTGTGTGTGTGTGAAGGGGCCCAGTCCAAAAATTGCAAGCAGCGAAAAACCAGACAGACTGCTGATTAGGTTATCAGCAGCACAAAAGGACCTGACGACATCACCAGACTAGGCCGGCAGCAAGACAATGCACCTGGTCTGGACTCAATACAGGTGATAATGGCCTTGTCCCAGAGCGAGGAGAAGCCCATTTCCCTAATGGGAAAACAATTAAACGATCTCCGATGGAACAATACAGGACAGCAAGGGACCTATCACCTGGGATGGGACCATCTGGTCTCTATGGACTGTAAGATCGCAGCTGCAGATAACGAGCAAGCCTTTGTCTGTGGAACTGCCGGTTGGAAGGGGGGCGGAGTTGGCAGGAAAATAATTCAAGTTTTACAATATAAAAGGATGGCCAGGCCGGCCATTTTTCTCTTTTCTCTTCGGACCAGCATGACAGCACTCTCCACTCGGTCGCCTCCAGCACGCAGCCTGAAGCCCACTGAGCAATTTAAACTAGGATTGTGAGTACCCTCCGGTAATTCGCGAAGTTCCCGAGACCATCATAGTGGATGAGGCTTTGGGGAAGGGGGGGGGGCTTTTGCATGTACCTTTCATAGTTTAAGATGTGGTAAACTTGTATAAAGTAAGAATTCCGTTGCGTCCGTTTTAGTATTCCTTCCATAGTTGTAGTCTAATAGAGCATAAGGCATTGTGTGTTGTTTTCCTGGTGATTGGTGACCTTTGACCTTGATGTTTTAATAAATATATATATATATATATCTTTGACTTCCGTTGGAGTCCGTTTTGATCTTTTCAATTTCTCACCAATGATCTCTGACTAAGTCACAATATAAATATTCCTTACCATAATTCCGGAGTCCAGAACTGAGGGTACCCTGGGCGCTTCGAAACCGCCCACTCAGGAAAGGCTGCCAGGTAGTGGATAGGCAGCAGTTTCCTTTTCTCTCTCTTGGGAGCACTACTCTAGTGAAGTAGACGCAAGGTGGCCATTGTTCCATCGGCAAGAGAGAGAATCACTCGGGCATTGGTGGGGTTTAGGTGACGGAGAACCAAACCTAAAATAAGCCCAGTGGAGTTAAAAAGAGGGATCCCGCTACAGGGGGGAGGGGGGGAGGGGTGTGGGATGGGGGGATGTGGCGGGGGGGGGGGAGAGTGTGGCGTGGGGGGGGGTGGTGAGTGGGGAAGGTTGCTTGCGGATGGGAATGGGCGATCATGATCTTGATAGGAGGAGGAGTTCAAACAAGCCAGCAGGAGGCTCCTCCTGCTTATTCTGGGCTAACAAAAATTTTAAAAGAAACAGTTTTTGATCTTTTGTTTGCGTGGCATCCATAGACCCTTCATAGAGTACTGGTCATGTCGCTTAAGGCCTGGTGTAATTAGGCAGAGCTTGTATGCTGCTGGCTCCATCTGCTTAGACAGGGTTTTCACTCTGGCATCATACAACTGTAGGAACCTTATTTGCATATTTAAGGAACCTAATACATATTTCAAGTGGACACCCTGTCCAATGTGGTTCTTGTCCAGATTCCGAGACAGATTGCATTAGGAGGGCTAAAGCCAATTTTATATGTGAAAAATAGATGGCCATTAGATGAATGTTTTTCCTTATTGTTCTCACCAGAATCAAACAACACAGATATTTCCAATCACTCACTTCCCATGTGTAACACACAGTAGGACAAATGATTAATAATATAAAATGTTTATAGGTTTACTCATGATCAAGTAGATATCGTGTAGGGGAGAAGTCAAACATCATTACAGGCGTGATTCACCTGCTTTGGATCTAAGTGCTCAGGTCGGCGGGGGGAGTGGAAACTGGAGTGTTTCCCATTGGCTTTCGCATCAGTTGTGTGGTGGGATTCTTCCACCTGAGTGATGCAGATGTATGCATTTCAGGAAACACTCTCTGCCAGTTCAGCTCTTCAGAGCTCGGGGCATGTTTTTAAACGGCGTCTCGATCTCCATGCTGATGGACAGGCCTCTCTTCCTATCACATCAGACATGGTGACCTCGCACCCCACTGTCCAGGGGAGCACCACCAACCCCTCACCACAGAGGGTCATCCTCTCCCCACCACAGAAAGAACAGGTCACCAACCTCCTCCCCCACCCTCCCCTCCCCCGAGGCATGAGGATGAACTGACCCCTCCTCCCCTACCCAGCGAGAGGTCAGTATGCTTTTCCCACAGGTGAGACACTCCCAGATGGATCCCCCCTCATGACCTCCCTCAGGACCCCCCTCAGAACCCTTCGTAGGACCCCCCCCCCCATGACCCCTTCATGACACACCTCAAGACCCCTGCCCAGGAACGCCAGTTCCAATCTTGCACTGGCCCCTGGCATCCTGTCAATGATGCACTGATCTGGTACTTTGTACTCCGACAGACGTCATGGCAGTGCTCATGAAATCCTGTGCCACAGCCAGGATGAAGGAGGAGGGTTCCCCCAAGGTCCCCGGGGGGTTGGGTTGGCTCAGGACAGGGGCAAGGGGTTGGCTCAGCATTCTTCCTTGAAATGGGTGGCTTGAAGCTAGGGTGCCCCTTCTAGCCCCAGGAAACATGAATATCACTCTTGGCATGGTGATTTCAGATATTCTAGTCTGTGTTTTGTGAAAACTTTGAAGTGGGCCGGTCACTTTAATCTCAATGCCCCCTGGATACCTGGCAGGCTTCCAAATCCCAGCAGCACTCCATTCTACAGAAGGGATCCCCATTTCTCTGTGTCGGAAACTGCAGGTGTGAGAAGATCCCTTTCAAGTCCTCTGACTGACAGGAAAAGTCAATTTCACTGGGGGAGAGGGGATTCCTTTCTCCACAGCTGCTCACTCAGCCCCATTTTTAACACTGTATTTATTCCTCGTCTCTGAGCCTTCCTTTAAAGTCCTTTGCTTTCCTTTGAAAACCTTTCATTCAATTTCATAGTTCAGTCTAACAAACCTTTGATTGACAGCCTAATGGTTTTTGTACAAGAGGCAGTGTTTATCTTTCTCTTCATGGCTGAATGGATCTGAATTACCCTCCATGGTTCCTAACTGCAGTGTTTATGCAAAAGAGCGCTTAGCTGCTTTGAGGTTGCCTGCAGCCACAAGACTCCCATCATGGGGGAGAGTGCTGAGATCACTCTCTTGCCCCTAGCCCAAAATCACCCAATGCCCAGGACCCTTGGGGGACTCTCCCACTGCCTGGCAGCGGCAAAGGGGCACACGGGCACTGCATGTATCTCTTTGACTGCCTTGGGTTCCACTGTACCATGTCCACGATGAATCAGCGCCAAAGCTCGCCCAGTGCATATCCTACTGGGGAGGTGGGTGAATGGCAGGAGGTCTATGAATTGTCTGTTCTCCTCAATCAATGGGTTCCCACCCAATCTGGGCCACTGGGGCGGGATGGGTGAATGGCAAAGGGTTTGATGCCTGTCAGGAATCCCATTTTATCTCTGACGCCCTATTCAGTGTGATGCTGGGATTCCTGTCAGTGGCATTTAAGGCTGGTGAATTACCCCCTACATCTGGTGTAAGGCTGAAAACCTGTATAATTACAATTCAGTATTACATGTAAAGGCCTGTAACCGATCTGTGTTTGATTCTGATTACTTCAAAATTCAATAGGGCCTATATATCTAAATGACCCTGGCAACCAGCTGGAACAAATTTATACTTCAGTTCAATGTTGGTTAGGTTAAAGGTTTATTTATTAGTCACAAGTAGGCTTACATTAACACTGCAATGAAGTTACTGTAAAAATCCCCTTCTGAACAAAGATCTTCGAGCGTTTCATGATTCATTTGTTGAATTCCTGAAACTAGTTAAACTTTACACTGTGCAAGCTACAATTTGCAGCGTTTGTAATCTTCTGACCAATGCTGTCTGTCATTAGGTAAGTGGCTTGGTATCACACTGAGCTCAGCACAGAGCAGAATGGAGCTTCGGTCGGTCCTTCCTCTTGCCTCCGCAATCAGCCATAGTTCTGCACTCGGCCAGTTCCTGATCACTCCCACAGTCCAGAATTTAACTGAGCACGATGACTGACATCCAAGAAAAGTCAGGCCTTGAAGGATGAATTGCAGTGGGAGGTCTGCTGCCCAGCCATTCTGAGGATAATGAAGCACGTAGCAGCTCGGTGGCATGGTGGTTAGCACTGCTGCCTCACTACGCCAGAGACTCCGGGTTCAATTCCAGCCTTAGGCGACTGCGTGGAGTTTGCATGTTCTCCCTGTGTCTTTGTGGGTTTCCTCCAAGATCTCCGGTCTCCTCCCACAGTCCAAAGATGCGCAGATTAGGTGGATTGGCCATGCTAAATTGCCCCTTAGTGTCCCAAGATGTATAGGTTAGGGGCATTAGCAGGGCAAAAACGTGGGAATACGGCATGGGTAAGATGCTCTGTTGGTGAGTCAGTGCAGACCTGATGGGGTGAATGGCCTCCTTCTGCACTGTAGGGGTTCTATGATTCTATGACTTACAACTTTCAGGCCTATCACTTCTGAGGTTTGATTCCAGTATGGCACCCACTTCAGCTCAGAAAGGGGAATTAACTAAGTTGGCCCCCGCTACATGACCCTAAATAAATATATGGGAGCAAAATTATGTCATTGATGGCTATTGGAGGAATCTGGAATAACCCAGATGTTTAGCAGTTTGAAACCACCATTATCTCCACTACCACAGGAAGTACAATGCATGACCACACTGGGCTCCAATGCTGAAGCGAGCAGAAGAGTGCTGCTACCCTAGTTACGCAGATACACTGCTCCTTTCAGTTAGAAGATTCCGTTTCAGAAGACTGACAGACCTCCTGCCCTTTCATCCCCAAGTACTCTCCCAAATTGCAGTCTCCTTGCAGCTGCTGCTCTCCCATCTCATGTGTGATAGCCTCAAGAGAGAAACAATAGCCATATTGTTGGATAATGCTAAAGCCAATGCAAGTGGAAAGTGCAGCACCTCCTGAAATCATTCTCTGTTAGAAAGGACAGTCAAATAACAAAAGAAAATTGCACAAACGCACCCCAGGAAGAAGCGGCTAGCTCCCAGCAGGCGCCTCCTCCTTCTCAATGCCAGCTGGTCCCTCGACCAGGCACTGAGTGCCTTTGAGCAAGAATCTTCCCAGACCCCACAAGCAATTCTGCGTGGGTTTACTTGTACTACCTCCAGCCCGGTGAGCCTCCACCTGCCAATGTGCCATTATGAGCAGCGGTGGAATCAGGCTCTGAAGGGGGCAATGATTGCCCATTTAGGGCGTTAAATAGCAACAGGGCACAAAAGCCATCCATGGGACCTAATCGCAGTGGAGGGCAGAGGGGTCCCCACCCGATCAATTAGATGACTTCTGCCAACAAATTTGCCACACGGGAGGGCATTAAATACCACGCAGTTTGTGACATTCTCAAATTAAATGCTGCACGCTTTCTTATGAAATTAATTTGTTTAACCATTGTTCAAATCTGCTTGTTCTTAATTATTCTAAATGGCTTAATGCTCCATTAAAATAATCAAGTAATCAAATCTGAATGTATTAAATGTTTGAATGTCATTATTACAGTGTAATTCATAGGTTTGTAACATTGAATTGACAATCAGGTACTGTCCAAAAGGAAGCAGTTTGTACATAATGGTATATTTTCTGAAGCTTTTCACATGAGGAGGAGAAAATAACACCACTGTGCTGAAAACACTCAAAGGTCTGATCCTCACAGGATCAAATCTACATAACCTTGGAATTGAATGAGAAACCTCCACACATTTTCCCACATTTGGTTCACCTCTCTGTGTTTCCCAGAGGGAGAAATGTTTCAAATATGTGTAATCTGCAGATCAATAGCAAAAGGATGTAAAATTCTCACTGATCTTTGTAGGCCAGCTGCTTGACTGCATACAGAACTTCCACATTTATAGGTTATTTAGTAGAGAAAGGTATAGGTTGGATTTAGGTTGCAGGCACAAGTCTGAAGGGAAGTTATATGTGGGGTACTCTCAGGGATCAACCTGTGACCCTTTGCTACCTTCAATATGTACGACTGACTGAGACAGAGGTACCAGAAGTAGCATCATCAAATAGGATTCAGGGCAAATAATGAGAAATAACATATTCAGTTTCGGAATGACTTCAGCCTATTTTTCTAACTGGATTAGTACAGGTCAGATACAACTTAAATGCAGATAAAAAGCCAAACGTATTAGTTGGGGAGTGAGGAAACAGCAAAAGAAGTATGTGATAAATGAAGAGATGATAATAATAGTGTGCATTGTTAGTAACATGAATAAATTAACTGGTCAGTAGTTATCTATTCAGTATTTGATTTGGTTTATTATTGTCACATAAGGCAATGTGCCTTAATGACTATCATCCTGTGGCTCTGACATCCATCATTATGAAGTGCTTCTAAAGGTTACTCATGGCACAAATCAATTCCAGCCTCCCAGATTGCCTGGATCCACTACAGTTTGCCTACCGCCGCAACAGGTCCACAACAGGTGCCATCTCCCTAGCCCTGCACTCAACCCTGGAACACCTGGATAACAAAGACACCTATGTCAGTCTCCTATTTATTGACTACAGCTCAGCCTTCAACACCATTATCCCTACAAAGCTCATCTCCAAGTTCTGTGACCTGGGGCGCAGCTCCTCCCTCTGCAACTGGATCCTGAACTTCCTAACTCACAGACCACAGTCAGTAAGGATAGGCAACAACACCTCCTTCATGATCATCCTCAACACTGGTGCCCCACAAGGCTGTGTTCTCAGCCCCCTACTATACTCCTTATACACCTATAACCGTGTGGCCAAATTCCCCTCCAATTCGATTTCAAGTTTGCTGATGACACCACCATAGTAGGTCGGATCTTAAACAATGATGAAACAGAGTACAGAAAAGAGAGAGAGAATCTGGTGAACTGGTGCAACAACAATAATCTCTCCGTCAATGTCAACGAAACAAAATAGATCTTCATCAATTTCCGGAACTGTAGTGGAGAACATGCCCCTGTCAACATCAACGAGGACGAAGTGGGAATGGTCAACAGCTTCAAGTTTCTAGGTGTGCGGTTCACCAGCAACCTATCCTGGTCCCTCCACACTGATGCTATAGTTAAGAAAACACATCAATGCCTCCTCTTTCTCAGGAGGCTAAGGAAATTTGGCTACGACTCTCTCAAACTTTTACAGATCCACCTTGGAAAACATTCTTTCTGGTTGTATCACTGCTTGGTATACAGACAAAGCATACCATTCATAGAGTACATAGGGCAGAAGGAAAGGAGAGGATGCGGAATAAAGTGTTACGGTCATAGCTCGGGTGTCGAGGAAGATCAACTTAATCATAGAATTTTAAAAGCATAGAACGAGAGTAAAAGATAGAATTAGAGGGTAAGTTAGGCACAGCTCACTAGAAGTTGCCACGCTCTGGTGCCATCTTGGATTAAGTGACAGAATATTCAGTATTTGAATCAACAGATTTTTTAATTATACTTATTCGGTCAAAATCCTGCAATAGGAATGTAAATATGTATCTTTTATAAAACTGATTTAGGAATAAACACAGATTTGGAAGGGTGGGGGACTGGAGAAAATGGTCCCCCTTATTCTCATCTCCTGTCCAAAACTGTACAGTTAAATCACCCACAGATGCCTAAATTTATTTTGGAAGCCAGCTAGAAATTTTGACATAATCTGGGCAGCGTCTGTGTTGGACAAGCTCTGCTTAGTTTTTCTGGGTCGGTAACCTGCAATCCTGGAAAGTACCACTGGAGGTCGCTGACAAAGTAAATATTTTTCGACTTGCATCAGTGAGGACAAGCAGGATAAGTCTGCTCCTCCCGGCTCCACAGCTGTGCGATGACCTCTGATAATTCACTGTGATCATTCACTTATCCCCTCCTCCTGATTGCCTTCTTCCCCCTCCCAGTCTGTCTATGTAATGTTCAATTGTGTGTGTCTGGTATCTGTTCACTGTGTATAAATAGTTAAACCCAGGTGTGGTCATTTAAGAAACTAAGCTGATGCAAGCTGTTGTAGGTATATGAAAGCAGATATTTTAAAGCATTGAGTAAAACTCCTGTTACAGTCATTGAAGCAGATACATCAACGACAATGATGACAGTTACCACCTTTACATATAGTGGTCGGAATTCTTCGGCCATTCACGCTGATGGAATTCTCCGGTCCCACCAGCATTGCGCCCCCACCTGCGGGTTTCCCGCCGGCGTGAGGCGACCTCAATGGGAATTCCTATTGACAGCAGCGGGACAAGAGAATCCCGCCACTAGCAAACAACCCACCATCTCCTGCCGGCGGGAAACACGCACTGGCAGACCGGAGAATCTCACCCAGTACCTTTGAGACACAAAACAAAAGTGCTGAGCAGTTGATGTCTGTAGTGAGCTGCTTTGGAATGTCTGATTGGTGCCTGCAGCTTAACAGTTTTAGATGGTTGAAATTCCTGATCATTGTTCCTTTGAGGATCGAGCTGCAGAGTAAGAGTCACATGAACCGGGGAACCAATTGGGGAGCAGGGTGGGGATCACTCTGGTGAGCTCGGGTTTCTGTCCCAGAACCTTCACTCCAATCATGTGCGGGTTCGGTGCATTGGTCATGCTAAATTGCCCCTTGGTGTCAGGGGATCAGTAGGGTAAATGCATGGGGTTATGGGGATAGGGCTTGGGTGGGATTGTGGTCGGTACAGATTCGATGAGCTAAATGGCCTCCTTCTGCACTGTTGGGATTCCATGATTCTGTAACCTTCTCGGGAGTTGACTGGCAGCCATGAGGCTGCAGTCTTTGTATTATAGTTGTATGTAAATAAATGTTGCAGTTGCTATTTACTTAATTGATGAACCAGAATTATGACAAGATTCAAGGCCCAGTTTGGAGCTAGCATTGGGCCCATATCTTTAACGTACATTCCAAGTATGCTGAGCAATCTGTGGTAGTTTTGTTAAATCTTGTGCTGAGGCTTCTCCTCAGTAACTACTCCACAGTCAGGCGTCAGGGAACACAACTCTTTATTAGGTCTTGTCACTCCATACCCCAAACATAGAATGTCTAGTAGGGCAGATCCCAGTAGTTCACCCACACTCGAAGTCACATGATCCGTTTCCTTAAAGGGGCTGTGCCCAACATACATAGCAAGTTTCCCATGCAGAACCGAAATCTTGTTCTCAATGCTATGCTGTGCATATTGTATAATTGGTTTGAAACTATTTGGCAGAATTTTCCCATCCTGCCCACCATGGAAATCATAGTAGCTGGAACATGGACGACACAAAGGCCTGTTGACCTCGAGCAGGATTGTCCGGTCTTGGGGCAAGCATGCCTAGAAAATCCCCCCTGTTCGCCAGGGTTCTACTGCCCTGCCTGCCATGGGATTGGAGCGGGCAAGGGGCGGACAATGGAAATGCCCCTTGATCTCAGATGGGAATTTCCAGTCTCGCTCAAGTGAGGCCATAAAATTCCACCCATTATCTCTGGTTACACATTTAAACAAAATATTTTGATTATCATCGGATACCATCAAAGTTTCCTTCTGCTCTTGGCGATGGATTGCACAGGTGATGTAGCTCAAACATATTGTTCGGTGATTTTAAAATTTCTGACCACAAACTAAATTCTGTGCCTTCGCACAACATGTTGTAACGCCTCGGTTTCCTTGGTGTATTCTTTAAAAGATCTTGAGTCTGGTATAACTAACCACTTATCGTAGATTCCTCAGACTTATCTCAGACTCCTATTCGTAGATGACAGCTCAGCTGTTAACACCATTATTCCTACGAGACTTATCTCCAAACTTCGTGGCCTGAGGCTCAACTCCTCCCTCTGCAACTGGATTGTAGACTTCCTAACCCACAGACCACAGTCAGTAAGGATAGGCAACAAAACCTCCTCCATGATCATCCTCAACACCGGTGCTCTGCAAGGCTGTGTCCTCAGCCCCTTACTATACTCCTTGTGCACCTCTGACTGTATGGCCAAATTCCCCTCCAACTCGATTTTCAAGTTTACTATGACACCACCATAGTGGGTCGGGTCTCAAACAATGATGAGACAGAGTACAGGAAAGAGATAGAGAATCTGGTGAGCTGGTGTGATGACAATAATCTCTCTCTCAATATCAACAAAACAAAGGAGATAGTCATCGACTTCAGGAGGCGTAGTGGAGGACATGCCCCTGTCTACATCAATGGGGACAAAATAGAAATGGTCGAGAACGTCAAGTTTTTAGGTGTCCAGATCACCAACAACCTGTCCTGGTCCCTCCATGTGGACACTATAGTTAAGAAAGCCTACCAACACCTCTACTTTCTCTGAAGACTAAGGAAATTTGGCATGTCTGCTGCAACTCTCACCAACCTTTACAGATGCACCATAGAAAGCATCCTTTCTGGTTGTATCACAGCTTGGTATGGCTCCTGCTTTGTCCAAGACCGCAAGAAACTACAAAGGGTTGTGAATGAAGTCCAGTTCATCACACAAACCACCCTCCCATCCATTGACACTGGCTACACTTCCCGCTGCCTGGGAAAAGCAGCCAGCATAATCAAGGATTCACCTTCTTTAATGTAGACGTGGAACCTTCCTTGGAGTGAACAAGCATATTAGTTTTGCAACTGGTCTCAATGTGATGCGATAGACATTTTTGCGGCTTTCCTAGACTTCTGCATAGCTTTGGGAATTGTGTCCTGAATGCTGTTGGTTTTCCCAAACCCCCTCCCACCCCACACGAGCACATCAGATTCTCCGTGATGCCAATGGGAAACAAGCCAGTAGGAAACACGTTCAAAGCAACATGACATGCAGATATCAGGACTCACCTGAACAATGAGTGGAAGTGCCTTCAGGGTTCAGGACGGAGGCTGCCCACAACCTTGGACCACAGCAGTAAGTACTAGTGCAACTGCAAGTGAACCTTCCATGTTAGGTGATCAGGAGAAGGTTCATCTTCCAGCCTCAGAATGCTCCCGGAGATACATATTAGTTTTCAGGAGATCCACCTTTTTACTCCAATAGAGAGTCAATGAGGTTTGACGCCTTTTAAGTATGGCACCCTGACATGATGCCGGACTACGTGCCATCCAGGCCAGTCCCGCCACTGAATATGGTGGAAAACACCTGGATGCATAAGCAATGAAGTCAGGGCAGGAAGGTTTTCCTGCCAGACTCTGCAGCAGGAAACACCCCATGTTTCTGCCTTCTACACGGCACTTAGTGCGGAATTCTCTCTCTTTGAGGCTTTCAAAGGCTTTAATAACTTCTTCGTATGATGCTGTGTCTTCATCTATATTCTGTCTGACCTTTGCATTGTCTACACCGCTGCCTGTGAGGTACAGTAAGGTACTGACCTGCTCATCACTAGTCTTTTTTAACAGTTGTCACCATCTGTTATTGTTGGTTTTGGTTAAGTATGTGATAGTCATGGTCCTCAACTTACTGATAAAGCTGGAGGCAATACCGTTTGCAAACTCTATCTTTTACTTTAGTATTCTGATAACAATTTGCAGACTAGTCTCCACACATTGCTCCCTATGGAACTATGACTCTCTGTGCTAGACCTCAGTTGAGCCTTTGTCCTATATGGACCACCGTTGTGTGTGCTTGTCATACCTGGACATATCCCCTTCCAGTTAGGTTCCTCCCCTCGGCACCTAGTATAAAGGTGGCTGTCTCCTCCCCAGGTTGGTTATTTGTTGGGATCTGCTCCTGATTCTGTTGTGAATAAAAGCCTACACTTGTATTGGCATATCGGTAGTCTTTCGCCTTATTGATAGCGCATCAATTTTATTCACAACAGTTACCAGTATGGAGCAGTTTCTAAAACCCGACAAGTTAGCATTAGACCCTCAAAAGGTTGGAGCCTCTGATAAATTTGATCATTGGTTGGACTGCTTCGAAGCATTCGTCGACATCGCTGTGGCCATCGACACCGACGCCACTAAACTCCACGTGCTCCGCGCCCGGGTAAGCGAAGCTGTCTATGGAATCTTCCGGGACGCTGCTACTTACGCGGACGCTATCGAACTCCTAAAAGGGCAGTTCCGAAAGAGCCCTAACGTGGTTTATGCCAGACATCTCCTAACTAACCGCAAGCAGCAGCCAGGAGAATCGTGCGCCCAATTTCTGCGCGCCCTGCGGGTCCTAGCTCGAGCTTGTGACTGTAAGGCTGTTCTTGCAGCTCAGAACATGGAGGACCTGATCCGCGACGCCTACGTTGCGGGCATTGAGTCTACATACATCCGGCAGCGCCTGCTGGAACAAGATGACCTAGATCTCCGAAGAACAGCCATGATGGCTGAAACGCTAGAAGCGGCCTCCCATAATCTCGGGTCTTACCTTGCATCCCGTTCCATCAACGGCTCCACCGCGACGGCTGTTCCGGCAGGGCCCAAATGTTACTTTTGTGGCCTACCCAAGCACCCTCAGCGTCGCTGCCCGGCGAAGGACGCGATTTGCTCCAGATGCGGCAAGCTAGGCCACTTCGTTAAAGTCTGCCGAGCAAAGCCGCTTCCGAAGCCTCGTGGAGCCATGTGTGCTCCGAGGGCACAGCCATCTTTAATGCAGGCGGCGGCTGCGCGCGAATCACCATCTTTGATGCATTCACTGGAAGTGCGGGAATCACCATCTTTGATGCGGTCACCGGAAGTGCGGGAATCGCCATCTTTGATGCGGTCACCGGAAGTGCGGGAGTCGCCATCTTTGTGACTGGCATCAAGGCGAGCTGAGCAGGAAGCTTCATCCGTGACGTCATCAGACGGCGACGAAGATGGATTCTTCTTTAATTCAACGGTGGCATCGATTTGCTTGGACCAGTCACAGCCACACCAACTCTCCAAGTCCATAATGGAGATCAAGGTAA
Organism: Mustelus asterias; assembly: GCF_964213995.1. Taxonomy (NCBI): domain Eukaryota; kingdom Metazoa; phylum Chordata; class Chondrichthyes; order Carcharhiniformes; family Triakidae; genus Mustelus; species Mustelus asterias. Next base: position 92,753,932 of record NC_135804.1, read on the forward strand.
ATGGTCATGCAGAAAACTGCCTGTTTGACTGTGGGAGCACAGAAAGTTTTATACACCCTCGCACAGTGCGTCAATATGCCCTTCCCGTGCGACCCTGGAGCCAGACCATCTCCATGGCCTCGAATTCCCACTCAGTGGAGGTCCTCGGGTGCTGCTTGGTGACGCTGACGGTACAGGGCACAGTCTACGAGCGTTTTCGGCTCCTCGTGCTGCCGCGACTCTGCGCAGCTGTACTGCTGGGGTTAGATTTCCTCAGCCATCATAGGAGCGTCACCCTGCAGTATGATGGCCCTTATCCCCCGCTCTCCGTCTGCAAGGCGCCGTCACGGCAGCGCCCCTCGCGCACCACCTGCAGTCTCTAGACCCTCAAGATCACCCCCCCTCCCTTATTTGATAACCTCACCCCGGATTGTAGGCCTATAGCCACCAAGAGTAGGCACTATAGTGCGGATGACCGGGCCTTCATTCGGTCCGAGGTACAACGGTTGCTCCGGGAAGGGATTATCCAGGCCAGCACCAGCCCCTGGAGGGCGCAAGTGGTTGTAGTTAAATCGGGGGAGAAACACCGCATGGTGATTGACTACAGCCAGACCATAAATAGGTATGCTCAACTAGATGCGTATCCTCTTCCCCGTATCGCAGACATAGTCAACCGCATCGCGCACTATAGGGTTTTCTCGACGATCGATTTGAAATCGGCTTACCACCAGCTCCCTATCCGCTCGGAGGATCGCCCATATACTGCCTTTGAGGTGGATGGCCGCCTCTACCAGTTCCTCCGAGTCCCCTTTGGTGTCACCAATGGGGTCTCAGTCTTCCAGCGGGCCATGGATCAAATGGTAGACCAGCACGGGCTACGGGCCACTTTCCCGCATCTAGATAGCGTCACCATCTGCGGCCATGACCTGCAGGATCATGATGCCAACCAACAAAAATTCCTTCGTACGGCCACTCTCCTGAAACTCACATATAATGAGGCGAAGTGTGTTTTTCGGACACGCCGCCTCGCCATCCTTGGGTACGTGATAGAAAATGGTGTCCTTGGCCCCGACCCAGCCCGTATGCGTCCCCTTATGCAGCTTCCCCTCCCTACTACCCTCAAAGCACTGAGGAGATGCCTGGGCTTCTTCTCCTATTATGCCCAGTGGGTTCCCCGTTACGCAGATAAAGCCCGTCCGCTCCTAAAATCGACCTCTTTTCCCCTGGCGGAGGAGGCCCGTCGGGCCTTCGACGACATCAAAGCGGACATCGCGAAGGCCGCGATGCACGCTGTGGACGAATCCATCCCATTCCAAGTGGAAAGTGATGCGTCTGACTTTGCCCTAGCTGCCACCCTTAACCAGAGGGGCTGTCCGGTGGCCTTCTTTTCCCGGACCTTACAAGGCCCTGAGATTCGACACTCCTCGGTCGAGAAGGAGGCCCAGGCCATCGTGGAAGCCGTCCGGCACTGGCGCCATTATCTCGCGGGCCAACGATTCACCTTAATTACGGACCAGCGGTCAGTTGCCTTCCTGTTTAACACCAGGCAAAAGGGCAAGATTAAGAATGACAAGATCTCGCGGTGGACGATTGAGCTCTCCACCTACAGATATGACATCATGTACCGGCCTGGGAAGCTCAATGAGCCCCCAGATGCCCTGACCCGTGGATCATGCGCCAGCGCCCAACTAGACCAGCTCCAGTCCCTCCATAACGACCTCTGTCATCCGGGTGTCACCAGATTTTTCCATTTTGTCAAGTCCCGTAACCTGCCCTTCTCCCTTGAGGAAGTCCGGACGATTACCAGGCAATGCAGGGTCTGCGCTGAGTGCAAACCGCAGTTCTACCGGCCAGGTAGGGTGCACCTTGTAAAGGCCACTCGCGCGTTTGAGCGCCTTAGCATTGATTTTAAAGGCCCCCTCCCCTCCTCTAACCACAATGTTTATTTCCTGAATATCATTGATGAATACTCACGTTTCCCTTTTGCCTTCCCCTGCTCGGACATGAACACGGCTCCAGTGATTCGGATCCTGAACAAGCTCTTCACCCTGTTCGGCTTCCCAGCCTATGTTCATAGCGATCGTGGGTCCTCTTTCCTGAGTGACGAGCTGAGGCAGTACCTGCTCGCCAAAGGCGTTGCCTCCAGCCGCACCACTAGCTATAACCCCAGGGGCAATGGTCAAGTAGAGCGGGAGAACGCAACCGTCTGGAAGGCTGTTCTATTAGCGTTACGGTCTAGGGGCCTTCCAGTCAGCCGTTGGCAAGACGTCCTTCCGGACGCATTACATTCCATTAGGTCACTCTTGTGCACAGCGACCAATATGACCCCTCACAAGCAGATGTTTTCGTTTCCCAGGAAGTCCTCCTCGGGTACTTCGCTCCCGGATTGGCTGATGCCCCCGGGACCCGTCCTGCTTCGGAAGCATGTCCGGACCCATAGGGCAGATCCCTTGGTCGAGGAGGTCCAATTGCTCCACGCTAATCCCCAATATGCTTACGTAGCGTACCCTGATGGGCGGGAGGACACGGTTTCTGTCCGTGACTTGGCACCCGTGGGTACCCCTGAGGTCACCACGTCCTTCCGCCCCACGGTCCCTGGTGTTGTCCACTTGGAGATTGCTGTGCCTCTTCCTCCCTCAGTCCCTGTCCCCAATGTAGTGCGCCCAGAGCCTGTTGCGGCCCCCCACCCCCCAGCTCCGGTTTCCACTGTTCCCCATACGCCACCAGGGCCACTGCTCGCTCCTCTCGCCCCTGTGTACAGCTCGCTTGAGGCGCCAGAGCCGTCGCCACGCAGTACCCGACGACTGGATGGGACGACGGATCGGTCCTCTTCACACCACCTAGCGCCTTCTCTCGACGCTCACTGTGCGGAGCCTGGGCCGACATCGCTCCCTGCTCGGACGACTTTGCGACCTGCACTACGACGATCGCGACGGCGGATCAAGCCACCGGTTCGTCTGGACTTGTGATATTGTTTCCGCTTCACCCCCGTGTTGTTTTTTTTTAAAAGGAAGGGGTGAATGTGGTGGACCTCAGTTGTGCCTTTGTCCTATATGGACCACTGTTGTGTGTGCTTGTCATACCTGGACACATCCCCTTCCAGTTTGGTTCCTCCCCTCGGCACCTAGTATAAAGGTGGCTGTCTCCTCCCCCTTGTTCAGTCCAGGTTGGTTATTTGTTGGGATCTGCTCCTGATTCTGTTGTGAATAAAAGCCTACACTTATATTGGCATATCGGTAGTCTTTCGCCTTATTGATAGCGCATCACTCTCCTTGCTCTGTTTTCATCGGATTCACTTCACGTACGGCGGGATTTTCCATCCAACTCGCTGCATGTTTCACTGTAGTGGAAGCAGCCGGCCATTGGCCAGAGGTGGGATCTTCTGGTCTGGCCATTGCCAATGGTGTTTCCTACTGAATGAACCCCTCGCCACCCTGAAACCCGCAGCAGGGGTGCACTGTTGGTGGGACCGGAAGATCCCACCAGCGTGAACAGACAGAGAGTTCTAGCTGTAGACTATATGTTTATATATTCAACATTAACCCTCTATACTACATGCACAACCCTCACAATACACGGGACAGAAATGCCCAGGGATTTTGGCAGCAGCACGGTGTCGGGATCAGCTTCTATACACCTTGTGAGCTTGTGGAGTGGCAGATAACAATGCTGCCATTGATGATTTGAATAGAATTGTTTCTGAATCTGTGCATTGCACCAATGGCATCAAAGAAATGGTTGCAAAGGATTGCTGCCTTTCTAGAGTGTAGGAGTAGGCCAATTTCTTAAAGGTTCCCTTCCAAAACATGAGGAAATATTAAACATGGGCTCAGCACTCATTGCCTTTGTAATAGAAAGCCTCCTAGAAGTTGGTTATTCTCCTAGTGGATGTGGTTTACAGGTTTTCACTGAACAGTAGACATATTTCCCCAATACTCTCCAGGTGTTACAGGGAGGTTGTCGCACCACAGGGGTTCAGTGGCAGGCAGGTAGTGCAGGAGTCTCCTGTGGATATTCCCCTTTCAGACAGGTATACCGTCTTGGATACTGGTGAGGGGGATAGCCTCTCAGGGGAAAATACCAGCAGCAGCCAGATCTATGACACCACACCTGCTGTAGAACAGGGTTGGACAAAGAGCAAACGAGCAGTAGTAATGGGGACTCATTAGTTAGAGACACAGACAGGCGTTTCCATGGCTGCGATTGAGATTCCAGGGTGATGTGTTGCCCCCCTGGTGCCAAGGACATCTCTCAACGGTTGCAGGATATTCTTAAGGGGGAGAGTGAGCAGCCAGACGTCGTTGTACACATTGGTGCTAATGACATAGGTAGGAAAAGGGATGAGATCCTGAAATGTAAATATAGAGAGTTAGAAAGCTAAAAGTGCAGCACCTCGAGGATAGTAATTTCTGAACTACTGCCGGTGCCTCCAGTGAGTGTAGGAATAGGAAGATTAGGCAGACGAATGCGTGGCTTGAGAGCTGGTGCAGGAATCAAGGATTTAGATTTGTGGATTGTTGGGATCTCTTCTGGGGCAGGGGTGACCTGTTCAAGAGGGTCAGGTTACACCTGAACTGGAGGGGGACTAATATCTTGGCAGGGAGATTTGCTAGAGCCATTCGGGAGTGTTTAAACTAGTTTGGCAGGGGGGTGGGACCCAAAGCAGTAGGGAGACAGAAGGAAAGGTTGAGAACAGCACGGAAGTTAAAGAGAGAATGGTAAATAGAAAAGGCAGTTTCAGTAATCCTAGTACCAGACAAATCAGGCAAAAGCAGGGCAGAGAGCAAGGGAAGTCTAGATTAAACTGCATTTATTTCAATGCAAGAGGCCTGACGAGCAAGGCAAATGAATTCAGGGCATGGATGGATGCATGGGACTGGGTTATTATAGCTGTTACTGAAACATGGCTAAGGGAGGGACAAGACTGGCAGCTCAATGTTCCAGGGTACAGATGCTACAGGAAGGATAGAACAGGAAGTAAGAGAGGAGGGGGAGTTGCGTTTTTGATTAGGGAGAACATCACATCAGTTCTGAAAGGGGATATTTCCGAGGGGTCGCCCACTGAGCCTATATGGGTAGAACTGAGAAATAAGAAGGGGGCGATCACTTTGATAGGCTGTACTATCGGCCCCCAAATAGTCGGTGGGAAATTGAGGAGCAAATATGTAAGGAGATTGCAGATACCTCCAAGAAAAATAGGGTGGTAATAGCAGGGGACTCTAAATTTTCCAACATTGACTGAGACAGCCATAGAATTAGAGGCTTGGATGGAGAGAAATTTGTTGAATGTATTCAGGAGAAATTTCTCATTCAGTATGTGGATGGCCTGACTAGAGAGGGAGCAAAACTTGATCTCTTCTTAGGAAATAAGGAAGGGCAAATGACAGAAGTATTAATGAGGGATCACTTTGGGACCAGTGACCATAATTCCATTAGTTTTAAGATCGCTACGGAAAATGATAGGTCTGGCCCAAAAGTTAAAATTCTAAATTGGGGCAAGGCCAAATTTGATGGTATTAGACATGAACTTTCAAAAGTTGATTGGGGAGTCTGTTGACAGGCAAAGGGATGTCTGGTAAGTGGGAGGCTTTCAAAAGTGTGTTAACCAGGTTTCAGGGTAAGCACATTCCTTCTGGTGAAGGGCGAGGCTGGTAGAAGTAGGTAACCCTGGATGACTCACAATATTGAGGCCCTGATCAAAAAGAAGAAGGAGGCATATGGCGTGCTTAGGCAGCTGGGATCAAGTGGTTCCCTTGAAAAGTATAGAGGGATCTTCCTTTTGGTGTCTTCACCTTTGGAAAGTCTGATTTTAATAATTATTTACAACTAGTTTGCAGTTTTGTTATGAGCATTAGTCAAATCATCAATGCATGTCGATTATGCATTCGGTCTGATATAAAGATTAATAAAAGAGCACGAGGTCAGTGGAAATAAACTGCTGGAGCTGTTTACTAACACGTCTGTTTTCTCACACAGTCAGCACAAGCGTCACCCAAGGTAGAGCTTGGCACCTGACCATTCTCTTAAAGAGGCATACCTCAACATACATAACAATGTTAACCCAATATAATTTTAAGCTGAATCCTAAGACACCCGCTCATCACATGACTTAGTCATAACAACATATTCAAACTTGACAAGGGAGAAAAGAAATATGATCCTTTCGCCAGTGATGCAAGATTGAACAATTATTGACATGGAACTATCCACCTCCCTAGCAATTAAAATTACTAGCTGTGTCCTCCAAATTCAAATGCATTGTGCAAAAGAAAAACAAGTGTTAAAATATTCTGCCCTGTGCATTAAATTAGTGCAGTTTAACTTGTGATGTTTAGGAAAAGTCACTTTCTCTCACAGGATGTAACCATCTTTGATTTTGCAAGTTTAGAATTAAGTTCTGTAATTTAGCTCTCTAGTCTTTCTAAATTTTAATATCTGTTAGTCGAGTTACATTTAGCACACCAATCACTATGAAGCATTGATGTTATGTGTATTTTATACAGGGCAGAAACTTACCAAAAAATGGCAAAGTGTCAGGGTCTGACTGAAAACTGGTCATGGAGCAGTGCCAGGGCAAATGGAAATGAACAAGGTATGAACAAAGTGATGGCAGGCTTAAAAGTGGACAAATCCCCAGATCCAGATGAATTGTGTCCCAGGCTGCTGTGGGAGACCAGGGAGGAGATTGCAGGGGCTCGATCCCAAATTTTTAATTCTTCTCTGGCCACAGGGGAGGTGCCAGAGCATTGGAGAACAAAGAACAAAGAAAAGTACAGCCCAGGAACAGGTCCTTCAGCCCTCTAAGCCCATGCTGATCATGATGCTCTAACTAAACTAAACAAAAAAAACCTTCTGTCCTTACTCGATCCGTATCCAACTAATGTGGTTCCACTATTTAAGAAGTGTTGTAGAGATAAGCCAGAGAACTACAAACCAATGAGTTTCACATCAGTGGCAGGGAAATGATTGGAGAAAATTCTGAAGAACATCTAGCACCACTTGGAGAGGCAAAGCTTGATCAGGGATAGCCAACATTGTTAGAGGAAGGTTTGCCCATGGTCCTTATTTGGATGAGGCTCCTGGAGGCAGCTTCTTAATTGGCTACCTCTGGGAAGATCCAGCGAGACACCCTTCTCAATGGCCAGTTGTGGGTTTCTGTCCCAGACTTGAAGCCAATGTTGGGAAAACCCTGTCTCATGATCATCATTCAAGTCAATATGAGTAAAACTAGCAACTGGAGTTATCACAAAAATATTTCATTTCTTGCATTCAGGGGATGTTCTCTCTATCATTGCTTATAGTACTGCTAGAAATTTGCATTGTTCAGGCTCTGACTAGCTCTGACTTAAATGGCAATCAGAATCCTTTTTACATCATAGGGCATGGATTTCCATGTTCAATGGGGCCCATCACCTGAAACAGGAAGGTGTTTTGGGGCCCTTTCGAAATGGAGTGAGAGTTAATGGGGCAATAAGATTACTCAGCTCATTTTGAAGCCATTACGACACAAGCTGTTAATGTTGAATGAAAGCACTCAAAATCAACCCAATTGCATTAAAACTTAGGGTCTAAATTAATGCCCTCCCCCAAGGTAGTTTGGAGGTGGGGAACATTTAAACATGATGATGGAGCCAGGTGTGGATTAATTCCAGAATGGGGAAGAAATGATGTCTTAAGTGGGCGATTAATGCTGTCAGAAAAACCCATCTGGTTCACGAATGTCCCTTAAGGAAGGAAATCTGCTGTCCTTACCTGGTCTGGCCGACACGTGACTCCAAAGCCACAGCAATGTGGTTGACTCAACAGCCCTCTGAAATGGTCGATCAAGTCACTCAGTTCATAAGAAACTAGGTCTGTCCTTATAGTGCCTAGCACTATCCTGAATCAAATCAGCCAACTCAGGCCAGACTAAGCATTGAATCTGGAACTTCACTTGCACTCATGTTTCAGCTGTTACAGATATATCTCAATGCAGAGCTGAAGCCTTTCTCTCAGCAGTTATTTAACACTGAAGCTGTAGAGTATGCTCTTCGTGCGACCTTACATTTAGTACAGTAGTTATCAATAAATGGATTGTCCTTGTAGTCTTGCAAATTAGAAATTTTAGTAAGTGTAGATCGAATGTTTACAGGATGATGCATTTGGCGCAGTGAAGGGCAAGGATAAATTAATTACGTCTTACTCAGGCTAAAGCCATAAAAAAACCACAGTAATTATGAACTAGGGGGCAGGAGTTTCCACTAACATTGTCTGAAACCAGCCAAGCCAATGCAGTGGTTTGTGGAATTTAAGCGCAAATTAAGTTCAGCATAAATTGAGTTGCCAGAAACTATTTGAGCACATTTAGAAAACATTGCCAAAGAAGCCCCACCTTTAAAACTGGCCATGCCCGCAGATTGAATTAATCACCATTTCCCGATTGCACTAATTGCACCCATTCCCAGGCGTGAGAGGAAACCTTTAAAATCAAGTATTTCTTTCAGGAGCAGGGACAGTAAGAGCAAGTTTTAAAAGCTTTAGAATCTAATTTATTTTGTAACTTTACTCAGTAAATAACTACTGTAAACATTATAACTCGCAAATATCATTTTCAATGACTTCAAATCAGGTTGGTCACAGGTGGTAGACTAGGCACTGATTCAAAATGTTTATTTTTTTTGTGCAGTTTCAATTAAACAAACTGCACCAGGCTACTTAAAATAATCAAGGATCATTTTAAAAAAATAATGTTAAGTTATTAACATTTTTATATTATGTTCTAAAATGGTGCCCAATCTCTCTTCCCCCCCAAAAGAAACATACACAAATCCAATAATCAGCTTGGGCTGTGCTGGCTGCACCTGTGACTCATTCTAATGAGCTGCCAACGCCAGCTTTCTGTGGCCCCTGTGCCCGCGTGAACAGGTGCATGCTGCACGCCTCCTGTCCCCTGCGGATCTAGGCCAAGGTCTTTTTGGCCCATTTGGCTCAGCTCCTCATCTGTTCATTACTGTTCCATGTGGCTCCACTGGTAAGTTCCCTGAATGTTAGTGGGGAGTCTTCACTCTTCTTAAGATACAAGCATTGACAATTTCTTTAGGGATTTGTGGCAGGATTAATAAAATTGTGAAACATTAGCAGCACAGCTAAATTGGCACTTGTATGTGAGATGCAAAAGTAACAGTGTCGCTCTGGAGATGCTTTATGACTTCATTCTGGAAGGGAGCATAGCAAGACCTCCTGGAGGGTGCCATTTCCTGTTGCTATGCCTTAATACCACAGGGGCTCTTTGCTCAAATATGGCATCACAGCCTCCAGTACATTCCAGTACTTCATGCAAATGGTTATTATTTATGTACGAACCCCCACGTTGGAAGGCCTGGGGCATTAATGTTGAGTGCAGTTGGTCCAACCTGTATGAAATTGTGTTCACTTTAGTCTCTGAGTCAGATTTATGGCCTCATTCATCCCGAAAGCGTAAAATCCCGCCCGAAATCAATGGATCTTTCCATGGTCTGCCCCTCACTTGCTCCGATTCCCATGGCGGACGGGGCGGTAAAATTCCGACCATTGGATCGAAGTCAGGAGTGGGAACTCTGGTTGATATTTTTCCCCCTCACTCAGGGATAACTGCAACAGAATGTAATGTCACAAACAACAACATACTTGAAAGCAGCTTACTGATGAGAGGCAAAGCATACATAAATTTTATGCTATGCTGCATACTATTAAAATTACCACGAAACAAATGAAATACCATAACGTTCAAAGGTTCATTTCTGAGGTAATAAATAAATAAGTAAGCAGGTCAACAAAGGGCAAAAAGATAAATCCTCAAGTTTCCTTGAATAGAAATGATGGCTCAAGGAGCAACGGTCAATTCCATATTTATATTCTCCTCAGTTCTGCAGACTAATCCTTAAATAAACACAAATTGCCCTCTATGTATGCACTAGGCTGAAGGAGAAATCTAAAGGATATATGAACATATTTTATAGATTGCTGTGAAATCTTATAATTATCCCACAAATACCAGCAACTTCAACACAGATGAATTATTCATTCACAGATGTTTCCTCTGAATTGAATTCAAAGCTGATGGTTCAGACATGAATTGACCCTATCACACGATCAAAACTATTGTGATAATTGTCAGCGAGCAAGAATTTGTTTGTTACTTTTAATTATTTTCATCAGCAGTGATAAGGACCAAGGTCTTTGGGGTTTTTCTGTTTTCCTAAAACAAATGGAATCATGCAATGCAGTCCCTAAAATACTGATAGGATTCTCAAAATACTACCGACTGGAAACATAATTAACTTATTTAGTCACAGTAAAGTCTTAGTGAAGAGAAACTATCTATGATGCTCATTTTTTCATCTGTGTCCCACTGGAATGATAACGAAAGGACAGTGGTATTTACAAAACTTTTCAGTGATCCACATTACTAATTGGGAGCATCGCCCTGATGATAGTGAGTAGCTAAGCTTAAAGAGGTATATAATACCTTTTACAGATGCACCATAGAAAGGATCCTTTCTGGTTGTATCACAGCTTGGTATGGCTTCTGCTCTGTCCATGACCGCAAGAAACTACAAATGGTTGTGAACGAAGCCCGGTCCATCATGCAAACCAACCTCCAGCAATGACACTGTCTACACTTCCCGCTGCCTCGGAAAAGCAGTCAGCATAATCAAGGACCCCACGCACCCAGGACATACTCTCTTCCACCTTCTTACATCGGGAAAAATATACAAAAGTCTGAGCTTATGTACCAACCAACTCAAGAACAGCTTCTTCCCTGCTGCTGTCAGACATTTGAATAAAACTTCCTCATATTAAGTTGACCTTTCTCTACAGCCTAGCTATGACTGCAACATTACATTCTGCACCCTCTCATTTCCTTTTCTATGTACGGTATGCTTTGTCTGTATAGCGTTTAAGAACCAATACTTTTCACGCTATACAAATACATGTGACAATAATAAATCAAATCAAATAAAATAAATTCCTGACTGTTAGCAGTGTGCCTCTGGAGCCAGATTCATTTTTGTACTTTTGTTTTGATGCTTTCTATTTAAACTGAGGGAGCATGATATTTAAAAAATCCTGATAACACAAAAGGAAGATGACTGGCAAACAGCATGAAGGATTTTAAAAGACTATAAGGCGATTTAGATATATTAGACCGAAGGACTGCAGATGTAATTTTAGTGTGGATAAGTAAGAGACATCTTGAAAAAGAAGAACAAAGTACAATGGGTATACTCAATGAACAGAAATGTTACTTTAGCCTTATTTAAAATGCGATATGAATTTTGGAAATACAAACAAGATGTTTCATTGAAGCAGAATTTCCATTGGTTGAAAACCAATCAAAGGTGAGTTTCAGGGGAAAGTGTGGAAAACACAACTGATTTTTCTATTATAGCTTTCCTTGGAATTGGCAAATTCTGATCCACAAAACTGTTTCCAATAGTAGTGGATTCAAATATTAAAGGACATGAGTCATGATGGCACAGTGGTTAGCACAGCTGCCTCATAGAGCCAGGGACCCAGGTTCAATTCTGGCCTTGGGTGGCTGTTTGTGTGGAGTTTGCACATCCTTCTTGTGTCTGTGTGGAATTCTTTCGGCTGCTCCCATTTCCTCCCACACTACAAAGATGTGTGGGTTAGGATGATTGGCTATGGCAAATTGTCCCTTAATGTCAGGGGGATTGGCAGGGTTAATACGTGGTGTTACACGGATAGGGCATTCCAACCATTATTTTGTAAATTGAGTTTGTGTCTTTATATGCCCTGTTTGTGAACAGAACTCCCACTCACCTGACGAAGGAGCAGCGAGCGCTCCGAAAGCTAGTGGCTTTTGCGACCAAATAAACCTGTTGGACTTTAACCTGGTGTTGTGAGGCTTCTTACAGAATAAAATGAGCCATAGGGCACTGTGACACACATGCTTGGCCTTGACAGTACAGCTTTACAGCACCCACATGAGTTAATGTCCTCCCAGATGATTGAAGGATAACATTATTTGGTGAAGTTATTGACAATTAGATTGCAATGATGGGAACTTTCAAAAATGAATGGTTTCCTTGTACTGAAATGCTTAGCTAAAAGCACATTCCAATTAATAGGACAGTACTATAGTAACTAGTGGAAATTGCACTGTATAATATGAGCAGAAGATGCAATTATATAGAATTCCGATGCACACTATTTTAATAGCGATATTAACCGTGGTTTAATGCTCCTATTAATATAATGAACAAAGAATATTCACACGAGTATTAAGCACTCCTACACTGATATCATATAGTGTGATTTCATCTACTTAAGCTCAAAACATAGTTAATAGAAACCAGATATACTCACATTGTTCCAAAAAACACAGGACAAATCATGGTAATGGTTATGGAAATGCATGATAACAGGTGGTATGGAGGTATTTGCTGATCAGCAGTAAATGAAGCCCCAATTAACTTAATTCATTAAATCTTATTCATATTAAATTGAAAAATATTTGCAATCACTTCTTTATAATTACAGTTCCCTCAGGTTAGCTTTGACTTGAATAAAGGCCAAGTTTATTAAAACGTCCTCATGCTGGTGGAACAATCTGTGGCATAAGCAATTAAAGGCAAAATTGTAAATGCAGATGAGTTTGAAAGGTTGTTCATTGCATGCTCAGGTCAATTTTAGTCTGTGTCGGGCTCAGCCATTTTGTTTGTAAATTGCCTGATGGTTTACAGATTTTTATAGAAATATTCCTTCACCTTCATATGCATTAATATGTCACAAAAAGAGATATTCCATCTTTTTCATGGTACTATCTAATACACAGTTAGGTGACGCATTCTATCAATGGGTGGAAATTTCCTCTATGTTTTTCGTGTGTCAGGCCCTGACTGAAAACAGGCATGTAGTTCTCCAGCCGAACTTTTGGACCAGATTTTCTGACACTCTAGAAAAAAATTCAGTGGGCCGGGTTTACACCGTCACTCTGGCCTGATAGAGCCAGCAAGGCCAACTCCACGGTGACTGGGGCACCCGATCATCAGAGAAAGTAAACACCTCCTAGCACCCGGCCCCATAGAGAGGAAGGAGACCCCCTCACAAGCATCAGCAGTACCAACTTGTGCCAGGGGGCAGTGCTCCGGCATGTCCCTCTCCTCTCAGGAACTATACTTGCCTTTGACCCCACCCCCCCATCCCAGGGGAATGCCTATGATTGATTCATGCCTTTGTAGACCTCTGATAGACCTTGCTGATGTGAAGTGTGAATATTCAGTGAGGAGGATCATGTGGTAGGAAGGCTTACTAATTGCAATACAATTTATTGAAACTAATCACAATGAGGTTCTCGTCCTTTGTGATGGGAACCTCATTATGCCGCCAGTAAGGTGGGTGGACAATTGGGAAACAAGATCATATCAGCAAGAATCTCGTTTCCCGCGTCACAATTTGTGCTGACGGCGAACATGGGCGCAAAGTTTCCCTATAGTTTCAATTAACTTCTGAGTCCAAATTTAACATTGTTCAGCCCGTTTGGTTGGCTTAACATGAGTGCAAGAATAGCCACATCAGCAGTGCAGAGACCGAGTAAACAACCTAGACAGTAAACAATCTAGACAAATCATTTACTTTATAATCTATTTTGCGATGAAATTAAGCAACTGGTCAATTTCTCACAATTTTGACTTTGATTAGCTGTGTTTTGCGGTGTGTGTGGGTATAGGGTAACTTTTTAGATCAAATTTCCTAGTAACTATAGTTGTAATCCTGTTGAACAAGCCACAGTTGTGATTTCCCTGGGTGTTAAATTCCATGATGAGGAGATGCTGTTAAATTCCAGGCAAGACTGTTCTCTTCCTGTGGGGGAGCACTTCAGCGGTCACGGGCATTCAGCCTCTGATCTTCCGGTAAGCGTTCTCCAAGGCGGCCTTCACGACACACGACGGCGCAGAGTCGCTGAGCAGAAACTGATAGCCAAGTTCCGCACACATGAGGACGGCCTAAACCGGGACCTTGGGTTTATGTCACATTATCAGTAACCCCCACAGCTTGCCTCCTGGACTTGCAGAATCTCACTGGCTGCCCTGTCTGGAGACAATACACATCTCTTTAATCTGTGCTTAATGCTCCCTCCACTCACATTGTCTGTATCTTTAAGACCTGGTTGGCTGTAGAGATTCGCATTCTAATCAGTATTCTGTAACTTGATTTTGTGTCTCTGTATGCCCTGTTTGAGAGCAGATATCCACTCCATCTGACGAAGGAGCAGCGCTCCGAAAGCTAATGGCAATTGATACCAAATAAACCTGTTGGACTTTAACCTGGTGTTGTTAAAACTCTTACTGTGTTTACCCCAGTCCAATGCCGGCATCTCCACATCATGTTAAATTCCACCCACCACTATCAGCAGCAATTGATCTCCCCACTTCCACCCTGGTTGCCATACCATTCCCTCCCCCACCACCTTCCTCTCTTAGCCCGGAACTGCTGCAGGAGTAATGGTTCCCAGCCTAAGCACTAACCTTTTCTTTCCAGTTTTTAAAAATTCATGTCTTCACATACTTGAACCCTTCGCCCAAGTAAATGATTTGTTTAGATTGTTTACTGTCGCTTTGCTTTAGATCGTCGCCAAGAAAAGACCGCTGTGGTACATAAATTGATAAGCCACTTTATAATCTATTTTGCTATGAAATTAAGCAACTGGTCGATTCCTCACAATTTTGATATTGATTAGCTGTGTTTTACGGTGTGTGTGTGTGCATGTGCGTGTGTGTGTGTATAGAGTAACTTCTTAGATCAAATTTCCAAGTTACTATCGCAGTAATTCTGGCTGTTAACCAACCATAAATTGTACCAAAGCAGCAAGAATGTCAATTTATTTGAGTTATTCCGTGATTCTTTTTTCTCCTCCAGTAAAGAAGCCCCTTGGGGTTTTGCCTATTAAAAGCATAATTGGTGTGTTGTTTATTTTTAATCTTGTGATTGTGAAATCGCAGGTGCCTAATAAAACTTTGCTTTGTTTTGTTCTGCCCAATGAAGCAGTAAAGTGAGATTAAATGTAAAAAGGAAAATAAATTGCATGCTGACAGAAAAAATAGCTTCACATTTCTTGCCATTTAAAGGTAACCATGTCATTTTGTCACCATCAAAACTCTGAGAGTTATTTATTTAGGAAGCATTGTACGCTGTTTACGGATCGATTTCCAACTGTTGGGATTACGCAGTTTGGTTAACTGATCAGTCTGACTGCAAAGACAGAAAAGGTGACTTTTTTTCCCCTGTTTTCATCCATTTGTTCTTTCTTCTCTTCTTCCAAAAACTTATCCAAGTTATACTTCTCACATCTGCGCTACCTGTAGGTAATGGCTAAGCGAGTGTTGTGATGATATTCAATGGTGGGATGGCATTGTAGGTGAGTATGACCCAATGCCCGCATTCTTGGCATTGTTCCTCAGGCCATCAGCCTGAAACATTAACTCGGCATCTCTCTCCAAAGATGTTGCCAGATCTGCTGAGTGAATCCAGCACTTTCTGTTTTTATTCTTTTTTCCTTGGAGGGGATTGTAGCCAGCACAATTTAGGACCCCATGCACCCCAAACATACTCACTTCCACCTTCTCCCGTTGGGAAAATGATACAAAACTCTGAGGTCACGTACCAACTAACTCAAGAGCAGCTTCTTCCCTGCTACCATCAGGCTTTTGAATGGGCCTACCTCGCATTAAGTTGATCTTTCTACTCCCTGGCTATGACTGTGAGACTACGTTCTGCACTCTGTCCTTTCCTTCTCTATGAACGCCTTGTCTGTATGGCGCGCAAGAAATAATTCACTGTATACCAATACATGCGACAATAATAAATCAAATTAATGTATAGCAGTCAAAAGCAGAAACATTGGCTGATATTTCCTCCCCTCATTCAGGACCACTGAGGTAAATTAGAGCCATGTCACTCTCAGGTCCACGGATTCAGCACAGATTTGGGATGAAATCTGAAATATTCAGGTCTGTGTGACCAACTTTGATTTGATTTGATTTGTTATCAACTTGATCATTGGTACGTGTTTTTGCACGAATTTAATGGCTGTACCCAGTTCAGAGCTGTCTTTGATTGTAGCAAGCTTTATGTTATCCAAATACATTACAAATAGAACAGTAGAATTATGCCGTGTACATTTGACTTCCAGGATATATGTTCTTTCCACTGAGTTCAAACATTGCACCTTTAGCCTCAGAAGTGTAGTTCCTCATGCAGAACGTATTTTCCCCATCTCCCACATTAGCCAATCTGGGACGGCCAATTTAAAATAAATGCATACAGAATGAACTGTAACCTTGGAAACCGAGTATTCAGCAGTGCTGCAGGATGGGAACACTACCAGTAGAAAGACAATCTTGACCTTAAAGTGATGCATTTTGAAATCTAATGTAGTTTTCCCTGTTCAGTCAAAATAATCTATGTTGGAATGTTTACTTATAATCACAGAAATTTACAGTATAGAAATAGGCCATTCAGCCCACTGTGCCTGTGCTGGCTCTTTGGGAAGAACAGCCCTACTTAGTCCCACATCTCTGTTTTTTGTCTGTAAACCTGTAAGTTTTTCATCCTCATGTCCCTAACCAGCTCCCATTTAAAATTATTGATAAAATCAACTGCCACCATAGAGTTGTTTAAATATGAAAATCAAAACATGAACTTGAATAGGGCATCACAGGATCTAGATTTCCTTCAGGTGCTCCGGTTTCAAAGATCAAAGAACAAAGAAAATTACAGCACAGGAACAGGCCCTTCGGCCCTCCAAGCCTGCACCGACCATGCTGCCCGACTGAACTAAAACCCCCTACCCTTCCGGGGACCATATCCCTCTATTCCCATCCTATTCATGTATTTGTTCAGACGCCCCTTAAAAGTCGCTACCGTATCCGCTTCCACTACCTCCCCCGGCAGCGAGTTCCAGGCACCCACCATCCTCTGTGTAAAAAATCTGCCTTGTACATCTCCTTTAAACTTTGCCCCTCGCACCTTAAACCTATGCCCCCTAGTAATTGACTCTTCCACCCTGGAAAAAAGCTTCTGACTATCCACTCTGTCCATGCCTCTCATAATCTTGTAGACTTCTATCAGGTCACTCCTCAACCTCCGTCGTTGCAGTGAGAACAAACTAAGTTTCTCCAACCTCTCCTCATAGCTAATGCCCTCCATACCAGGCAACGTCCTGATAAATCTTGTCTGCACACTCTCCAAAGCCTCCACATCCTTCTGGTAATGTGGCGACCAGAATTGAACACTATATTCCAAGTGCGGCCTAACTAAGGTTCTATAAAGCTGCAACATGACTTGCCAATTTTTAAACTCAATGCCCCAGCCGATGAAGGCAAGCATGCCGTATGCCTTCTTGACTACCTTCTCCACCTGCATTACCACTTTCAGTGACCTCTGTACCTGTACACCCGGATCCCTTTGCCTATCAATACTCTTAAGGGTTCTGCCATTTACTATATATTTCCTATCTGTATTAGACCTTCCAAAATGCATTACCTCACATTTGTCTGGAAAAACCTCACACCAATGGTGTGACATGCTCCTGTAGACTCTGAGCAGCTAAATTGTTTTTATTCATTCCTGGGACATGGGCGTCGTTGGCTGGCCAGCATTTATTGCCCATCCCTAGTTGCCCTTGGAGGGCAGTTGAGAGTCAATCATATTGCTGTGGAGTCATGTATAGGCCAGATCGGGTAAGGACAGCAGATTTCCTTCCCTAAAGGATATTAGTGAACCAGTTGGGTTTTTCCGACAATCGACAATGGTTTCATGGTCATCAGTAGATTCTTAATTCCAGATTTTTAAAATTGAATTCAAATTCCACTACCAGGATTCGAACTCGGGTTCCCAGAACATTAACCAACTTTCTGGATTAATAATCTAGCGATAATACCACTAGGTCATCACCTCTCCATAAATTTTTTTTTATAACATTCATTCCATTTCCTCCCAACTCCAAAGAGCCTCAGGCAGACTAGCAGGGTAAATACATGGGGTTACGGGAAAAGGACCTGGGTGGGATTGTAGTTGGTGCAATCCCGATGGGCAAAATGGCCTCCTTCTACACTGTAGGAATTCTGTGAATTTAACTCTAGATATTTCATTTTAATGAATGGATATTTTGCAATGCACATCATAATACTTCCAATTGGCAATGATTTCTTTATTCTATATTCACAGGACAAAATTGGCTCCTGAGATGGCAGGACTGACCTATGAGGAGAGATTGAGTCAGTTAGGATTGTATTCGCTGGAATGAGGGGAAATCTCATAGAAACCTTAAAAATTCTAACAGGACGAGACAGGGAAGATGCAAGAAAGATATTTCCTATGGTGGAGGTGTCCAGAACCAGGGGGTCATAGTCTGAAGATACAGGGTAGACCACTTAGGAAAAAGATGAGGAGAAATTTCTTCACCCAGAGAGTGGTCAACTTATGGAATTCACTACCATAGAAAGTAGTTAAGGATAAAATATCACGACCGGAATCTTATCACTGTTCACACTGGTGGGATTTTCCCATCCTGCCGCAGGGATCAGAGGTTTGGCTGGTCGCCAAATTCGCCGACTTCGCTACAGTGTGAGTGTGGCGTGAACGGCCAGTAAGATCGCACTTATATGTTTTCTAGAAGGAGTTAGATATAGCACTTGAGGCAAAGGGGATCAAAGAATAGGGGGGGGGGGGGGGGAGGCAGGATCAGACTGTTGAGTTGAATGATCAACCATGATCATAATGAATGGTGGAGCAGGTTCAAAGTGCGTAATGTCCTCCTCCTGCACCTATTTTAAATGTATCAGTGGTTCATTATCACATCTGATTCTGAACTGGACTCAGTGATAGACCAGATTCAAACTGGACAGTAGCTGGATTTTCTTTAAGTACATTAAGCAAACAGTTTCTATTTTTGTGTTTTGACACAAAGAATTAACATGGCTCAATATCATCTTCTTTATTTTGAAAGCATTAAAATGAAAAAGGTTAAAACATTTGACAACAGGTAATTTGATTTGATTTGATTTATTATTGTCACATGTATTAACATACAGTGAAAAATATTGTTTCTTGCGCGCTATACAGACAAAACATACCGTTCATAGAGAAGGAAATGAGAGAATGCAGAATGTGGTATTACAGTCATAGCTAGGGTATAGAGAAAGATCAACTTAATGCAAGGTAGGTCCATTCAAAAGTCTGACAGCAGCAGGGAAGAAGCTGTTCTTGAGTCGGTTGCTACGTGACCTTAGACTTTTGCATCTTTTTCCCGAAGGAAGAAGGTGGAAGAGAGAATGTCCAGGCTGCATGAGGTCTTTAATTATGCTGGTTGCTTTGCCGAAGCAGCGGGAAGTGTAGACAGAGTCAAGGGATGGGAGGCTGGTTTGCGTGATGGATTGCGCTACATTCACGACCTTTTGTAGTTCCTTGTGGTCTTGGGCAGAGCAGGAGCCATACCAAGCTGTGATACAACCAGAAAGAATGCTCCTATGGTGCATCTGTAAAAGTTGGTGAAAGTCGTAGCTGACATGCCAAATTTCCTTCGTCTTCTGAGAAAGTAGAGACGTTGGTGGGCTTTCTTAACTATAGTGTCAGCATGGGGGGAGCAGGACAGGTGATCTGGACATCTAAAAACTTGAAGTTCTCGACCCTTTCAACTTCATCCCCATTGATGTAGATAGGACATGTTCTCCTTTACGCTTCCTGAAGTCGATGACTATCTCCTTCATTTTGTTGACATCGAGGGAGAGATTAGTGTTGCCGCACCAGTTCACCAGATTCTCTATCTCATTCCTATACTCTGCCTCTGCCATTGTTTGAGATCCGACCCACCACGGTGGTGTCGTCAGCGAGCTTGAAAATCGAATTGGAGGGGAATTTGGCCGCACAGTCATAGGTGTATAAGGAGTATAATAGGGGGCTGAGAACACAGCCTTGTGGGGCACCGGTGTTGAGGATGATCGTGGAGGAGGTGTTGTTGCCTATCCTTACTGATTGTGTTTTGTGAGTTGGGAAGTTCAGGATCCAGTCGCAGAGGGAGGTGCCGAGGCCCAGGCCACAGAACTTGGAGATGAGTTTTGTTGGAATAATAGTGTTGAAGGCTGAGCTGTAGTTAATAAATAGGAGTCTGACATTGGAGTCCTTGTTATCTAGGTGTTCCAGGGTTAAGTGCAGGGCCAGGGAAATGGCGTCTGCTGTCGACCTGTTGCAGGTAGATAAACTGTAGTGGATCCAGGTAGTCCGGGAGGCTGCAATTGATTTGTGCCATGACTAAGCTTTCGAAGCATTTCATAATAATGGATGTCACAGCCAGAGGCCGATAGTCATTAAGGCACGCTGCTTGGTTTTTCTTAGGTACCGGAATATTGGTCGTCTTCTTGAAGCAGATAGAAACCTCAGATTGTTGTAAAGAGAGGTTGAAGATGTCTATGAATACCTCCGCCAGCTGATCCGCGCAGGATTGAGTGCACATCCAGGTACCCCATCCTGGCCAGCTGCTTTCTGTGGGTTGACCTTCAAGAAAGCCGCTCTGACATTTGCAATGGTGACCCCAGATACAGGTTCATCCAGGGCTTCCAGGGTGGAGGGCATGTTCTTGCTGGCCTCTTGCTCAAAACTGACGTAGACTGCATTGAACTCATCAGGGAGGGGTGCTTTGGAGCCGGCGATTTTACATGCCTTCATCTAGTCGCCTGTTATGTCTTGCAGACCTTGCCATAGTCGACGGGTGTCAGCATGGCTAGCCTGGGACTCTAGCTTGGTCCAGTATTGTCTTTTGGCATTTTTGATGGATCTCCTTAGATCGTATCTGGCTTTCTTGTATAGGTCAGTGTCGCCTGACTTGAACGCCTCAGACCTGGACTTCAGCAAGCAGTGGATATCCCTGTTCATCCATGGTTTCCGGTTGGGGAACACACGGATTTGCTTCTTTGGCATGCAGTCTTCTACACACTTACTAATGAAGTCAGTTACTGTAGTGGTGTACTCGTTCAGGCTGGTCACAGAGTTTTTAAATACTGACCAGTCCACTGTCTCCAAGCAGCTCCGTAGGAGATCATCCAATTCCTCAGACCAACATTGCACGACTTTCTTTGATGGATTCTCCTGCTTCAGTTTTTGTTTGTAAGCCGGGAGCTGGACCACAGCCTTGTGGTCTGATTTGCCAAAGTGTGGACGGGCGATAGAGCAGTAGGCATGTTTGATATTTGTGTAGCAATGGTCTAGGATGTTTGGGCCTCTGGTGGAGCAGGAGACGTGTTGGTGGTAACTTGGTAGTACGCTCTTGAGCTTGGCCTGATTGAAGTCCTCGGCCACGATGAACAAGGCCTCGGGATGTTTCGTCTCCAGGCTATTCGTAATGGTGTATACTTCGTCCAGCGCGATCTTCACATCCGCATGGATGTAAACTGCCATCAGGATAATGGAGGTGAACTCCCGCGGAAGGTAGTAGGGGCGGCATTTTAGCATCAGATATTCTGGGTCTGGGGAGCAGAAAGTTGCCGGTGTTGCTACGTCTAGACAGCACGAGGTGTTGATTAGGAAGCAGACCCCACCTCCCCTAGCCTTGCCTGAGGCCGTTGTGCGATCCAATCGATGGATTGAGAAGCCTTCTGGTTGTAGGACACTGTCGGGTGAAGCAGGAGTGAGCCACGTCTCTGTGAAACAGAGTGCACAGCAGTCCCTCAGTTCTCATTGGAAAGTGAGTCTGGCTCTAAGTTCGTCGAGCTTGTTTTCCAGAGATTGGACATTTGCAAGGAGTAAACTGGGGAGGGGGGCCTTGGGATCACGTTGTTTCACCCTCACCTGCAGGCCTGCACGTTTTCCATGCTTCCTGGAGTGTCTGCTTCTTTTTGAGCCTGGGAGATGGTGAGAGTAGTTTGCAGTGTTAAGGATATAGTTGTGTCCAATGAGGTTCTTCGCTCTGGTCGGTGTGTGGATGGAAGATTTGTTGCCTTGCTTGCAGTTCCTGCGTCGGTAGATGGGTCTGCGCGGTTGGATGTTTGAGGTCGCTGTCGGGTAGCGTTTTGGCTTCGCCGGTTGGTGGATATCCAGACCATGCTCCGGCATGGACGGGTCAAAGGCCGGTAAGTGGATGATGCCCCTGGGGTCCTGATCGCGGATGAGTCCGTGTATCAGGGTCCACTGGCTCACTGCCTGTTTGGGCTCTTCCTTCAGAGGTCGGAGTATCTTTAGACCTGCATTTGAATTTAAAAGAGCAGTGTTCGTGATTGTTAGGCAGTGAGAGTTTATTTTTAGGAGTGTGGGGGGACTGTAGAAGGGGGAGGGGAGGGAGTGCTTGGAGCCTGCAGGAGGTCACAGCTCTCCGGCTCAGAAGAGTTGGGGGCTGGGGGGGAGAGGCCTCAGGGATACAGGTCTGGTCGGTGGTAATGTTAATTTGTTAGAAATGTATGCATTTTTGCCTGTCTTTTTAAGTTAAGCATTAACCCAGTTCAAACAAATTAATTAATGCTTATTTAAACAGTAGATAGAGGCATGTCATGCAAATGCCTTAAACATTGACTTGCTGTGATTGCCGACAGTCACTTCTAATCTATTATCTTTCAACCATGTCAAGAAAGTTTATTTTCTTGAGCTGGAAATGCAAATGATAACAAACTACAATTAATGAAGAGAAACGTAAAGGGCACATCAATGTAGAAATAGACACAAGGGATCAAACCTTGTGTTTTCAGTTGGACCTAACTGACAAGCTGGGGTTTGCAATATATCATCCTCTCAATAATTACTATCACTCATCCCTTACCATATGGATGTTGACAGCTCTATGTGGATAGTATGGACCTCCTTTCCAGTTAGTATAAAATAACAAAGGGATGTCCATCATGAGCATGTAAGAAAACTCAAAGTTGCAGAACATGACCAGATGCTGTCGCATTCATAATAAAGTCAGTAGTGCAGATCAACATGACGTCAGTGTACGGTAGTGTGATGATACTGTGCCTTTAAGTAATGAATTTTCATCATGTTTCTCTGCAGGATGTTTCGAGCAATGTCCGTGGCATTTTGTCAGAGCTGTAGTGTCTAGCGGCATTGTTGTTGCAATAGCATGATTGTTTCTAATGGCTAGAACTTTGGTTTTAATCTGAACTAATGTTGTTCTGCTGTTTTCCCCTGGAGTTTTGCTGTCGAGATGTTGTTGTCTAGAAGTTGCTTGAAGCTGAGAGAGAGTGCAATGCTATCTTCCTCTCTGGAGTTGGAGATTTTGTTGTCTGGGTGGCTGTTTTTGGAAGATGCCAGTGTACACTTTTCTGAGATTTTTCTGTTTGGAGGATATATCCTTCTCTGAAAACTGCTGGCTTGGATTTCTATCATAGATGTCACAAAGCTGAAAATCCAGCATCACGTGAGCATACTTGTTTTGTGAAGAAGGATGTATGTCTGTGGGGTGTCACTTTACATTAGAACAACAGAGATAACTGTTTGGAGTCATACTGTGTATTCTAACTGTGTTCTTAAATAAACTTTGTTTGATAAAAGCTTCCAAGTGGGTCGCTTGAATCATACCTGGAATGAAACACCCTATGCTCACCAATGCCAGAATCAAATGTAAAACTAGGGTCTAGGCTAACTTCATAAGACACCTTGGAGTTTCTAGCCTGGGTCTTAACAGTAGGAAAATTCTAACTATGCAAATAGTTGGTGCCTTTTTTAAAAAAAAGTGAGACTCATTAACACTCCAACTCTGCTTCATATCTTATTTCCAAGCTTTGGTAATTGCCAAAACACTGACAGGAATGCTCAAATAAAGGCAATTAATGAATTCACAGCAGGAACACTTGTTCTCTCAAAGAGATAGTCGCAACTAGTCTTGTGGAAAGTAATGACCCACAATCACAAGGCATGTCCCAGAACATTCTTCTGAGGAATTTTCTTTTTCAAATTGCTTCAAGGGCACAGAGTGCACACACTTATGCATGAATATAATTGATTCTGAGAAACCATAGATCCATTTTAGAACATCAGTACCTCAAGTCAATGAGCAGCTAACAATGGGAGTAATGGACACCAGATGATATTCTTTGACTTTCAGCAAACAAACTCCTTTCAGCCCATCAACCTGGTTGTAACATTCACTCCCATCCTCTAACAAATCTAATTTTGTTTTGACAACCTTCAGTCCGACACTTTCTAGCTGATGGCTGGTTGATTCTCACGAAGGGCAAATTTTGTGAAAAAGATTGACTTTTTTGTGAAATGGCGAAATAAAAATAACAAATAGTTTACAATACTGCGAGATGATGTGCTATTGGGATATATCAACAAATTCACAGTTGGAATATTAGTTTACCGCTTTTCAACCTGTTTCATTTGGAGAGATTAGACCATTGGACGAAAAGTTCAATAAGGCCCATTAACAGATCATGGTTCGTGATACATAATTAACCCGTGTCTGATGGGAGAGACATGGACAGGATGCAAACTGTGTGCTGCCTGCCCAGCTCCACAATAATGCCAGGGTTAAATGCACTGTTGAGTAGGTGCACATTCAGTATGAGTCTCAGATACCTGTGAGGTTAGCTAGTATTGGGCTGAGGTGGCAGGAGGGGTATTCAGAACAGGAAGGAATGAGAACAATGGATTTGTAGACCACGCAGAGCTTCCTAGCATGGTGGGGCATCTGGTACCAAGTGGCAATGTTGGGAGAGAGCACCAAGCAGGGAAACTGATTGGTTCCTCTCTGCAGGTAAGTGTCTTTGACAAACTGAGCGGTGGATCCAGTGCCATGAGATGAGGGGGAAAGACAGCAAGGACAAGTCCAGGGCTTGTAGTAGCAGTGTGGCAGGAGCCAAAGCCATGAACATAGCAGCCTTAACCCCCTAAGGGTGGCTAGAATTATGAAGGGGGATAAAAGACCTAGTCAGAATGGGAGAGAGCAGAACTGCACCAGGAACTGGAGCAGCAGATGAAGCATTGTGAGTCACTGTGCTGAGGAGCCAAAGCCCCAAAAGGGCAGAAATCAGGAGCATTGGCAGTGAATACTCTCTATAAATAGTTTCTTTCTTGAGGTTACATTTTCCTTTGTGAGTTTATATGATGTGGATGCCAGTGGAGTAAATAAGAGCTCTCAGATGCTTTGCTGGAGGCCATAGTTCAATAACCCCGCAGGAGTGGTCATGGTAAGTGAATGCATTGTCAAAAGGTGGTCAAGGTGGCCCCATTAATTAAGGATATCTGATTAAGGAAGCTCTCCATTTCCTTTCAGCTGGCATTAGCTACTCATGTCTGGTGGATACAGCCCAGGGGAGGGCATAGAGAGAATCATCATTGAATCTCGGGGCTGCTCTGATCCTTCTTCCCTCCCTCTCACCCTGCTCCCTTCTCTTAGCCATCTATGGAGGGAGAAAGATAATTAGGAGTCAACTGTTCCACATTCCCATATTTTCTTTGTGGTTACACATAAGCTGCATGTCATGCTTGTGTGTTTCCCATTTAAGGTCCTCAATGCTGATGCTCTGTGGAAATAGTCAAAATATTTAGAAAATTCAAACTTAAAGTAAAGTTTATTTATTAGTCACAAGTAAGGCTTACATTAACATTGCAATGAAATTACTGTGAAATTCCCCAAGTCACCATAGTCTGGTACCTATTCAGGTCAGTGCACCTAACCAGCATGTCTTTCAGAATGTGAGAGGAAACCAGAGCACTTGGAGGAAACCCACAGACACAGGGAGAATGTGCAGACTCCACACAGACAATGACCCAAGCCGGGAATTGAACCCGGGTCCCTGGCGCTGTGAGGTAGCAGTGCTAACCACTGTGCTACCATGCCGCCCTCCTGAGCAAATGGTTGCAAATCTTTTAAAAGTCACAAAATGCTTTTTGCTTGCAGCTCAGTCCAAACTCATATGCATCTGACACAGCCTTATGGCAGATTCCTCTTTAAGTTAGTGGCCTTGACCTCCTTCCAGTATTAATTGGTTCATTGCCATTTATATGGTGTGTTGCAACAGCAGGGGTAGGAATCAACAAGCCACCCATTTCCAGGTCCAACTCCTATCCACCACCATGGAGCCTATTATTCAGCCCTTAAAAAACTTCTGAAAGATATTTGAAAATCAAGAGGTGAAAGGGGAGGAAAACATTGACCATAAACAGGGAAAAAATATCAGGATTTAAAAGCTGACAAATTCCCAGAACCTGAAGGCCTGCATCCCAAGATCATTCCAAGAAGTGAACACATAGATAGTGGGCACAGTGATTATAATCTTCCAAAATTCCTTACATTCTGAAAGGATGCCACGCATTGGAAAATGACAAATATAACACCTTTAGTCAAGAAAGGAAAGGAACAGAAAGCAGGTAACTATAGGCCAATTGTCTAACATCTGTCAAAGGGAAATTGTTAGAATCTATTATTAAGGGGGTAGTAGCAGGATACGTACAAAATCATAATACTTAATTTATTAGAATTATTTGAGGACGCAAAAAGCATGGTAGATAAAGAGGAACCTGTAGATGTGCTGTACTTAGATTTCTGAAAGGCATTTCATAAGGTGCCACATCAAAGGTTACTATACAAAATAAGAGCTCATGTTGTAGGAGGTAGCGTATTACCATTGATAATGAATTGGTTAGGTAACAGGAAACAGAGGGTAGGGGTAAATGGATCCTTTACAGGTTAGAAAACTGTAACAAATGGAGTGTCACAAGTATCAGTGCTGGGGCCTCAACTATTTACAATTTATATCAATGATTTGGATGAGGGGACTAAATGTATTGTAGCTAAAGTTGCCAATGACACCAAGATAGGTAGGAAAGTAGGTTATAAAGAGGGGTAAAGAGTCTACAAAGGGATATACTTTGGTTAAACGAGTGGGCAAAAAATTGGCAAAGTTGAGTTTAATGTGGGAACTGGTTCACTTTGGCAGGAATAGCAGAAAAGCAATGCATTTTAAATGGTGAGAGATTGTAGAACTTGGTGGTACCGAGGGGCCTGGATGTCCCAGTATACGAATCACAAATTGTTAGTGTTTTGATGCAGCTTCAGTCAAGTGGATAGTCGGAGTTTATTGAAAAGGGAATAGAATATAAAAGCAGCTGTACAGGACCTTTGTGAGACCACGGATGAGATTTTCCATAAAAAATGACAAAATGTTAGGTTCTCCAATAAAACAGCTGCGTTTTCAGACCAGGATCCAAATTTTTTGGCTTCTTGATTCTCCAGACCCGCTGCAGTGAAGATCTGGCTGAGCCCCAAATTCTCTGACCTCACTTGCAGCAGCAGCGGGGCGTGAACAGCTGGAGACATTGGGAGCTTTCAGGAGTTTATTTTCTGCGTAATATAGGAGGTATATATACAGTGTAGCTCATATTGATTGAAAGGAAGTGATTTTAAAAATGGATTAACGGGTGCGATTTTCCCGGCCCACTGCGCTGACCGAATAGCGTAGCTGGTCGGGAAATGTCAGCGGGAGGCCAAAAACAGGATTGCAACTGGGCGTCTGACCATTTCTTTTCAACGTAATCAGCTTTGCTAAAAACTATCAATAAAAACATATAAAACTAGGTTCACACACTGTCTGAATTTAATGCTGATCACTTGCACAAATCAGAATTTAAAATGTAACTCATGCAAACTGGCAAAACATGTTGATCCTATTATTGCATATAATACACAAATTAATGGCTTTTTAATTTGATTTTTGACAACATTTTCTGCTTGATTTCTGTTTTGGCTTCATGTAATTGTAAGAAAAAATGTTAGCGATGGGTAAATTCTAAGCGGTGTAGCAATTAGTACTTTAAAGCACATTTTAAAGGTAACATTTAAATTTATTGCATCTTGACTTCTCCTGTCAAAAAGGTTCAAGCAATTTTGCAGTCAACTACAAGGAATGAAGAAACTGTTACCTAGCAACTTTCAGTTTGAGAAGAGTTATGGGTGATCTCATCTTTTCAGTTCCTCTGGGAAAGAAATCATTGCTGCTCCAATTTGATACCAGTCGGAGGTTTCACTAACATTGTTCCAAGCTGCTCGCATGTCTTGTAAAGGATGGCATATATACCCATTGAACTTTTCAAAGAAGAAATTAGCGGGTCTTGAAGAAAGATTTCTAATGGATCTGTTAAGTTGACGCACACTGCTGATGTTGACAGGCTTTAGACATTGGAGATGATGACTTCTCTGCCCTTAAGTTCTAAGAATCCAATTCTGCTTATCCATACGCAATATTTTTATTTTCTAGCACTGCTGACATTTCTGCCTTGGGAATAACTGTCTTTTTAACAAGTCCTTAAGACAGTGCGGTCAATTAAACAGTTGGAGCATCAGTGAGTAAATCAGTTTATCCTGTCAGTCAAGCTGACAATAATTTGCTCCATTTTTGTGGTCTGAAAAGGACCTGAAATCAGGCCCGAGCAAAAGTCAAACACAGGGTATTCATTTGTTTTTATTCATTCTTGGATATCGGCAGCACTGGCTGAGCCACCATTTATTCCCTATCCCTGAGGGCATTTAAGAGTCAATCACATTGCTGTGGCTCTGGAGTCACATGTAGGCCAGACCAGGTAAGGACAGCAGATTTCTTTCCCTAGGGGACATTAGTGAACCAGATGGGTTTTTAACAACAATGGTTGCATGGTCATCATTAAACTTCTAATTCCAGATTTTTATTGAATTGTCACCATCTGCAGTGATGGGATTTGAACCAAGTCCCCAGAGAATTAGTCTAGGTCTCCAGATTATTAATGCAGTGAACATACCACTACACCACCGCCTCATAGTTCCTGGATGATGGTCACATATTGTGCTAGTGACACTCTCTCTGTCTCCCTCTCTGATATATGTCTCGGTTGGGCTGCAAATTCGTGGGCAGAATTATACAGCAAGTTTCGGAATCCTGATGTTGGGACAAAAGAGGGGTTCGGAAACTGCACGTACCTGTAGCTGGACTGATGCAGTAATTTTACCAAAGGCAGACAGTTAATTTGATTTGATTGATTTATTATTGTCACATGTATTAATACACAGTGAAAAGTATTGTTTCTTGCGTGCTGTACAGGCAAAGCATACCATTCATAGAGAAGGAAACGAGAGAGTGCAGAATGTAGTGTTACAGTCATAGCTAGGGTGTAGAGAAAGATCAACTTAATGCGAGATAGGTCCATTCAAAAGTCTGATAGCGGCAGGGAAATAGCTGTTCTTGAGTCAGTTGGTACGTGTCTTCAGACTTTTCTTTTTCCCGACGGAAAAAGGTGAAGGAGAGTATGTCTGGGGTGCGTGCGGTCCTTAATTATGCTGGCTGCATTTCTGAGGCAGCAGGAAGTGTAGATAGCATCAATGGGTGGAAGGCTGGTTTGAGTGATGGACTGGGCTTCATTCACGCACCTTTGTAGTTTCTCGCGGTCTTAGATAGAGCAGGAGCCACTTCTGGACTTTCCATCCATTTAAGAATGGTGGTCAAAAGGTAGTTTTTGCCTAATCAATCCGATGATCAATCAGATGATCTCCGATGGGACTGCTTAGAGTCAGTGTACTGGTCAGTATTTAAAAACTCTGTGACCAGCCTGAACGAGTACGCCACTGCAGTAACTGACTTCATTAATAAGTGTGTGGAAGACTGTGTGCCAAAGGAGCAAGTCTGTATGTTTTCCAACCAGAAACCATGGATGAACAGGGATATCCACTGCTTGCTGAAGGCTAGGTCTGAGGCGAGCCTGACCGATACAAGAAAGCCATATATGATTCAATTAGATCAATCAAAGATGCCAAAAGACAGTACCAGACCAAGCTAGAGTCCCAGGCTAGCCACACAACCCAGGCCGACTATGGCAAGGTCTGCAAGATATAACAGACTACAAGATGAAGGCATGTAAAATCGTCGGCTCCAATGCACCCCTCCCTGATAAGCTCAATGCATTCTATGCCCGCTTTGAGCAAGAAGTCAGCGAGAACATGCCCTCCACTCTGGAAGCCTTGGATGAATCTGCATCTGAGGTCGCCATTACGGATGTCGGAGCAGCTTTCTCGAAGGTCAACCGATGGGGTACCCGGACGATCACTCAGATCCTGTGCGGATCAGCTGGAGGGGGTATTAGCAGACATCTTCAACCTCTCTTTACAATAATCTGAGGTCCCTATCTGCTTCAAGAAGACAACCAAGATCCCAGTACCAAAGAAAAGCCAAGCAGCGTGCCTTAATGACTATCGTCCAGTGGCTCTGACATACATCATTATGAAGTGCTTTGAAAGGTGAGTCATGGCAAATATCAATTCCTGCCTTTGACAAAGTACCGTATGGTACCTTGTTGCATAAGATTAAATCTCATGGGATCCATGGTGAGGTAGCCAAATGGATACAAAATTGTCTTGATGACAGAAGACAGAGGGTTGTTTTGAGGGTTATTTTTCAAACTGGAGGCCTGTGACCAGCGGTTGCCTCAGGGATCGGTGCTGGGTCCATTGTTATTTGTCATTAATATTAATGATTTCAATCAGAATTTAGTAGGTACGATTAGTAAGTTTGCAGATGACACCAAGATTGAGGGCATAGTGGACAGTGAAGAAGATTATCTTGGATTGCAACAGGATCTTGATCAATTGGGCCAGTGGGCTGATGAATGGCAAATGGAGTTTAATTTAGATAAATGCGAGGTGATCGATTTTGGTCGATTCAACCAGGGCAGGACTAACTCAGTTAATGGTAGGGCATTGGGGAGAGTTATAGAACAAAGAGATCTAGTGGTACATGTTCATAGCTCATTGAAAGTGGAGTCATAAGTGGACAGAGTGGTGAAGAAGGCATTCAGCATGCTTGGTTTCATCGGTCAGAACATTGAACACAAGAGTTGGGACGTCTTGTTGAAGTTGTACAAGACATTGGTAAGGTCACACTTGGAATACTGTGTACAGTTCTGGTCACCCTATTATAGAAAGGATATTATTTGACCAGAAGGAGTGCAGAAAAGATTTACTAGGATGCCACCAGGACTTGATGGTTTGAGTTATAAGGAGAGGCTGGAGAGACTGGGACTTTTTTCTCTGGAGTGTAGAAGGCTCACGGGTGATCTTATAGAGGTCTATAAAATAATGAGGGGCATAGATCAGCTAGATAGTCAATATCTTTTCCCAAAGGTAGGGGAATCTAAAACTAGAGGGCATAGGTTTAAGGTGAGAGGGGAGAGATACAAAAGGGTCCAGAGGGGCAATTTTTTCACACAGAGGGGGCGATTCTCCCATCACGTCCTGCAAATTTTCTGGAGGATCGGGTCGGGAGATGCGTGTGGCGGCCATTTCGCAGGTTCCCCGCGAGCATTTACGACTCGCGTGCATCTCCAACTGGAAAACAATTGCATCGCCGGGACCACACTGAAAACCGACATGCCACTGATTTACATTACTTCCATATCTTAGCATGTCATTATCGGGATTGACACGGCAATCTCCGTGTACGTTTGCGTCTCCCACCTCTTTGGTGTGATGTCACTTTGGCACGAATCAGTAGGTATATAAAAGTCTCAACCTGGTGTGGGAACCTTGAACTGGTGTGAGGTGGTAAGTGCTGCGAGCAGAGTGCAGAGGATGTTGCAGGAAGGTCCTGGAGATGCTTGGTGGGCTTCCTCCTGCTGTCTTCAGGTGCTAGCACATGGACCAGTGATATCTGGGGTGGGGCGGGGTGGGGGGGCGGGGGGGCTTCTATTTTCTCAAAGTTCTCTGGGTGAAGTTCCACGAAGGAGTCCTGCTCAGCCTTCCCCTCCAGGGCAGCGCTGTAGCTCAGTGTGGGAGGCTCCCTCAAGGACTCCTGCTTAGCCTTCCCCTCCAGGGCACTTTGCAGTGGCATTGTCTTGCCGCGGGGTGTGGTCAGAGACTCCACTGAGTGCTGGTGTTCCGGGGTGGGGGAGGAGTGCACCATGTGCTGACTGAGGCCTAACCAGATGAAGCAGGTGCTGCTCCAGGCCGGGGTGCAGAGGTTCAGGCTGCATGGAATTTGCTATCACTGTGCACACATCTGGTGCTGCTTTGCAGTCTGTCCCTGCCCTGTGACACGGACCAGCAACACATGCCTGTAACGGATGCTGCAGTTGCACAAATGGCAATGGCTCAAGCATGCGCATTGCCCAGGGCTGCACACTGACCTGCATAATCTGTGCCAGCATTTGTCATGATGGGAATCTCACACAACCCTAATCGGGTCATGCATGGCACCATGGATTGTGTGGTGTTGCCAGCACCCACAACTGGGGGTACTGGCCCAAGTGAGGGATTGGGGTGGTGCTGGGTCTATGCAGCCAATGATAATCCATCATTCTATACTCTTTCCAAACCCCACTGTGCAGATGGACCTCGGACTGATCGATTTGGAGCTGGCCATTATGGTAGCAGCGGAGGAGGAGGAGGCGGCGGCTCAGGAGGTGGCAGGTGTGGAGAGACCACCACAGGAGCAGCCACTACCAATCCCTCAGGAAGGAGGGCAGGGGGCTGCCGCTGAGGCCAGGAAGTGGGTGAGCAGGCTCCTGAGAGGTGCATAGAAAGTGGAGGGTGCCAAGGCCAAGGAGGGAGACGTCTCGCAATTCATTTGAGGCCCTCTCAGAGGAGATGTGCCGTCGCCGGCCACGGCTCTCCAAGACCACGGTGCAGCACCTTTTGTGAGGTGCTCACATACCTGGCACCTCAAAGGAGGGACGGCCACCCCGCTCCCTGTTGATGTAAAGGTGACGGCTGCCCCGAATTTTTATGCCTCTGGCTCATTTCAGTGGCGACCTAGTTGGGATCTCCCAGGCCTCGGTGCACAGATGTGTGTGGCAGGTCACAGATGTCCTGTGTGCCCGGGCAGGGCAGTACATAAACTTTGATGTGGGCCGTGCACAGCAGAAGACCCAGGCTCTCAGCTTTGCTTCCATTGCTGGGATTCCCAATGTCCAGGGAGCAGTGGACGGGACACACCTCACTTTGCAGGCCCCACATGCAGGACCGCAGCAATTTGTGAACAGGAAGGGCTCCCACTCCCTGAACATCAGAATTGTCTGTGACCATCTAATGAAGATCATGCAGGTCGATGCACGCCATCCAGGAAATGTCCAGAACAGCTTTCTGCTCAGTCAGACATCGCTGGGCTCTTTGAAGGCCAGCCCAAGCTCCCGGGCTGGCTATTGGACGAAAAAGGATATCCGCTAAGGACATGGCTGATGACGCCTGTGCAGAGGCCCCAGAACGACGTGGAGACCCGTTACAACGAGGCCCATGCAGCCACTCGGTCCATCGTAGAGCGATGCATCGGCCTGCTTAAGATGTGGTTCCGCTGCTTGGGCCGCTCTGGAGGGGCCCTCCAGTATGACCCTGTGCATGCTTCACGCATCATCATCGCTTGCTGCACTCTGCACAACATCACCCAGCAATGGGGAGACCAGCTGGAGGAGGAGCAGCAAAGGAGTGAGGTGGACGTCCCACCATATGAAGAGCCGGAGGAAAGTGGATAGGCAGCGATGGCAAGTGTCCGGCAGGGAAGGGCAGCGAGGGACGCCTTGATTGCAGCCCGCTTCGCCTAGCTGGTGCTGTGCAGTGAGGGGGCTGCAGTCACCACACATCCACCACACCCCAGGAGCACGTGCAGCCACTATTCCCCCTCCAAACCGACCTGGGCCCTCAAACCACCACATCACCCTTCCCCTGCTCCTGTCATCCCACCACCCTATCCCCCAGAAACATCCAAACCTGTTAATGGGCCTGGGCTGGCAATGGTTGCGAGTCTTGTTTGAAGGCTGGAGGATGACTTGCTGTTGTGCACACTGGGATCCTGCTCCTGGTGCCACTCAAGTCTGACCCCTACCTGTACTCCGAATGCACGCTGGCACCTTGGCCCACATGGCTGCAAGGACACATGTTTTTTGGTCAGTGGGAGGGTGGGGGGAGACTGCTCCTTCATCAGGTGAGTGGGAGTTCTGTTCGCAAATAGGGCATATAAAGACACAAACTCAATTTACAAGATAATGGTTGGAATGCGAATCTTTACAGGTAATTATGTCTTAAAGGTACAGGCAATGTGAGTGGAGAGAGGGTTAAGCACAGGTTAAAGAGGTATTGTCTCCAGCCAGAACAGTTAGTGAGATTTTGCAAGCCCAGGCAAGTCGTGGGAGTTACAGATAGTGGGACATGTGTCGCATTCCAACCATTATCTTGTAAATTGAATTTGTGTCTTTATAATGCCCTGTTTGTGAACTGAAATCCCACTCACCTGATGAAGGAGCAGCGCTCTGAAAACTTGTGGCTTGTGCTACCAAATAAACCTGTTGGACTTTAACCTGGTGTTGTGAGACTTCTTACTGTGCTTACCCCAGCCCAATGCCGGCATCTCCACATCATTATTAGGGGAGTGCAGGTGCAGTGAGTGCGGCCAGTCAAGGGCCAGTTTGCAACAAATCATTGTGAGAAATTTTGAAGGCCGCTTTCAATTGAGTGTCGTGCATCCCTCCGGTTGCTGACTGGCTGCCATTCAATAAGCTCCTGTATCCAGGGGAGGTGCTATACTCAGGGCTCCCATTCAAGAGCTGGAATGTTCGGGGTTTGTGCATGTCAGCACAATGCAAGTTCTCTGCATGGCAGCAGCAAGGTCAGTATGTTCAAGGGATGGAGAGATTGGGTACCCACGTTATCCAGATCCATGGGGGTATGGGGTGAGTGGGCAACCATGTCTGTGTGTGGGGAGAGAGGGTGGGCCAGAGATGTCTGTATGGGGGAGGGGGCCATGATGTGGAGATGCCGGCGTTGGAATGGGGTAAGCACAGTAAGAAGTCTTACAACACCAGGTTAAAGTCCAACAGGTTTATTTGGTAGCACAAGCCACTAGCTTTCAGAGCACTGCTCCTTCATCAGGTGAGTGAGGAGCTGTGTTCACAAACAGGGCATATATAGACACAAACTCAATTTACAAGATAATGGTTGGAATGCGAGTCTTTACAAGTAATCAAGTCTTAAAGGTACAGACAATGTGAGTGGAGAGAGGGTTAAGCACAGGTTAAAGAAATGTGTATTGTCTCCAGCCAGGACAGTTAGTGAGATTTTGCAAGCCCAGGCAAGTCATGGGGGTTACAGATAGTGTGACATGAACCCAAGATCCTGGTTGAGGCCATCCTCATGTGTGCGGAACTTGGCTATCAGTCTCTGCTCAGCGACTCTGCGTTGTCGTGTGTCGTGAAGACCGCCTTGGAGAACGCTTACCCGAAGATCAGAGGCCGAATGCTCGTGACTGCTGAAGTGTTCCCCAACAGGAAGAGAACACTCTTGCCTCGTGATTGTCGAGCGGTGGTCGTCCATCCATTATCATAGCGTCTGCATGGTCTCCCCAATGTACCATGCCTCGGGCCATCCTTTCCTGCAGCGTATCAGGTAGACAACGTTGGCCGAGTTGCAAGAGTAGGTACCATGTACCTGGTGGGTGGTGATCTCACGTGAGATGATGGCATCTGTGTCGATGATCCGGCACGTCTTGCAGAGGTTGCTGTGGCAGGGTTGTGTGGTGTCGTGGTCATTGTTCTCCTGAGGGGAGGGGGGCCAGCGATGTCTGTGTGGGAGAGGGGGGCCAGAGATGTCTGTATGGGGGAGCGGGGCCAGCGATGTCTGTGGGGGGGGGCGGGGGGGGCGGTTATGG
Source organism: Mustelus asterias (assembly GCF_964213995.1). Taxonomy (NCBI): domain Eukaryota; kingdom Metazoa; phylum Chordata; class Chondrichthyes; order Carcharhiniformes; family Triakidae; genus Mustelus; species Mustelus asterias. The sequence continues at coordinate 92,789,541 of NC_135804.1, forward strand.
GGGCCAGCAATGAGGCCAGTGATATCTGTGGGTGTTGGATGGCAATGATCTGCATGCTGGAAGGTCTGTTCTGCGATCTCCCAGCGATGTGCACATGCGCGGGCTCCTGCTCACCCAGTTGATTTCAGGCTCTTTTGCGTGAATAGGCCCCACCCCGCCTAGTGTTTAATGATATTCACGATTGTGACCTCCGCATTGCACAGAGCGGGGAGATTCGGGTCTGAAGTTGCACTGAAAAAACAGTCGTGATCTAGACCAGTTTCCTTGTAAATTCAGCACTTTTGGGAGAATCGCCCCCAGAGTGTGGAACAAGCTGCCAGAGGTAATAGTAGAGGCGGGTACAATTTTGTCTTTTAAAAAGCGTTTGGACAGTTACATGAGTAAGATGGCTATCGAGGGATATGGGCCAAGTGCGGGCAATTGGGACGAGTTTAGTTGTTAAAAAAAAAGGGCAGCATGGACAAGTTGAGCCAAAGGGCCTGTTTCCATGCTGTATGCCTCTATGACTCTATTACTCAGCCTTCTGGATTGCCTGAATCCACAACAGTTCGCCTGCTTCCAGAATAGGTCCACAGCAGACGCCATCTCCCTGGCTCGACACACAACCCTGCAACACCTAGATAACAAAGACACCTTTGTCAGACTCCTATTTATTGACTACAGCTCAGTTTTCAACACCATTATTCCTACAAAAAGTGTGTTGGATCTCAAACAATGACAAGACAGAGTAGAGGAATGAGATAGAGAATCTGGTGAACTGGTGCGATGACAATAATCTCTCCCTCAATGTCAACAAAATAAAGGAGCTTGTCATCGACTTCAAGAAGCGTAAAGGAGAAAATGCCCCTGTCTACATCAATGGGGACAAAGTAGAAATGGTCAAGAGCTTCAAGTTTGTAGGTGTCCTGATCACCAACAACCTGTCCTGGTCCCCCCCATGCGACACTATAGTTAAGAAAGCCCACCAACGCCTCTACTTTCTCAGAAGGTTAAGGAAACTTGGCATGTCAACTACGACTTTCACCAACTTCTACAGATGCACCATAGAAAGCATTCTTTCTGGTTCTATCACAGCTTGGTATGGCTCCTGCTCTGTCCAAGACTGCAAGAAACTACAAAAGGTCATGAATGTAGCCCAATCCATCATGCAAACCAGCCTCCCATCCATTGACTTGTATACACTTCATGCTGCCTCGGCAAAGCAGCCAGCATAATTAAGGACCCCACACATCCCGGACATTCTCTCTTCCACCTTCTTCTGTCAGGAAAAAGATACAAATGTCTGAGTTCACGTACCAACCAATTCAAGAATAACTTCTTTCCTGCTGCCATCAGACTTTTGAATGGACCTACCTCTCATTAAGTTGATCTTTCGCTACACCCTAGCTATGACTGTAAGACTACATCCTGCACTCTCTCATTTTCCTTCTCTATGAACAGTATGCTTTGTCTGTATAGCGCGCAAGAAACAATATTTTTCACAATGTGCTAATACATGTGACAATAATAAATCAAGTCAAATCAATCAGAGAGAGGGATGGGGGCTGTTGAGGCAGGCTGATGACCAAGAGGGTGCCTCCAAATGGAGGCACTTTCAAAAGTGAAAAAAAATTAAATCAGAAGGGAGAACTAGACAGGCCTCTCCAAATGCCCTTTGGAGCCCTGGGAATGGCCTTCCCTACCTGCAGCGGGATGGGAGAACCGCGGACTATTTTTTAAAGAAACAAGGTTTACTGCCTGCAATGCTAAGAGACACATGTTAGTTGCTTACTGAAATCCATGCACCCATTTTCATGCCTTATCCAAATTTCCCTCCTAAGTGTTTCTAAGGGAGTTTGATGAAACATCAGCATATCCACCCAAAAAGGCAATCTATCTTTCTTTCAGTTCCTGACAGACATGCTAAGTGGTACCAATATTTTCTGATTTTATTTCAAATGGACATTTTTTTTTGGTCGAGTTTAATGATACCAGTAAACAAGGAAACAAGTCCCAAGCAGCAAAGTGACCAGTGAATAGTACATGTTTCCCATGAGTACATTCTCATCGACTGGAATCACTCTGGGTCTTGCAACCTGATTTGCACTCTATTCCATTGCAGACTGGGTAGTACACATAGCCATTTCACTTATAATTCCTTTATTGAAATTATTAATCATTGTAACAGTAAACTTCAGCTGGTAGAGTCTCACTGGGTGCACGCAGCAGTCAGGGATATCATTATAATCCCACAGTCACAATTTCACAACTCCCATTCCAATCAGGCTCTCCTCTGCGGGGCGCGTGCATGTTAAAGTTGCTACATCATGAACAGCAGAGATGCCAGAATTGATCCAGGACACTTAACAGGCCAGAAATCTCCAATTACAAGTACAGTCATTGATCAATCACTTTATATAATATTGGTTGTATAACCAGCATCTCTTAATTCTATTCCATCCTCAAAGAATTGCAATTAAATTTGTTAGACATGACCTGTCTTTCATAAAGCCTTGTTGGCTTGGAATTATTGATTTTTCTTATTAATCATGCTTGAATTTTTTCCTTTGTGATAGATAGCACAGCTTTCTCCTACTGTAGATTTACAGCTAACAGACCTATAATTCCTCAGATCACGATGCTGACCTTTTTTGAAAAAAAGCACAGTATGCAATCTCTGCAGCAGCAAAACTGTTGGCTTTGTGTCTCCTTGCTTTTGTTTGCATTTCTTAATGCAATCCATTTCATTCTTTTTCATGGCTTTTTTTTATTCATTCACAGGATGGGGGCATGGCTGGTGAGGCTAACATTTATTGTCCATTCCTAATTGACCTTGAGAAGGGAGCTGTGGTCTTCTAGAATACAAATGAGTGACTTGTAGGCCATTTTTGAATGCAGTTAGGAGTCAATCAGATTAAGAATCCTTAAATGAAGAGAGAGAAGTGGAGAGATTAATGGAGGGAATTCCAGAACTTATAGCCAGAGAGTTGAGGACACCATTGCAAGTGATGATGTAAAGGAAATTGAGAATGCATACGAGAACAGAACTGTGGAACCAGATGAACAAATAAAAGGTAGGCTGGGATTTTCCATTCCCGTTGTCATTGAGTGGGCTCAGCGATGGAAGCAGAAAATCTCACGAGAACTCCCAAATCACATTTGCACCAACATAAACATACAACGTGATTTTTCCCTCCTCCAGTGCGTATCCTGACATTCAAAGTCAAGAAAGTAATTTGAATGCATTAGCATCTAATTATCAGTCTTTTACGCCTGAAGCATCTTCTCATAACAAAATCCATTCAGGTTGGCTTGAGGGCCAAACCACAGTTCCCAAGGCATGCAGACCAGGCGAGCAGACCTCCCGGGAGAGCTCAGGTGAGTACACTGCTCAGAGGGGAGAGGATCATGCTGGGCACTGCTCCTTGCACTGGAGTTGTCCAGTGCTAAGGGACACTGTTAGGCAACAGTGTCCAGGCAGTGCTGGGGGAGTACCCATGCAGTGGCAGGGGGCAATGATAGGGGGCATTGTTAGGAAGGGGGTTTCCAGCTGAACGTCTTTGTGCTGGGGTGGCATTTAAAAATGGCACCCCAATCTTCAAAGGATTTGTTGCTGGCAGGGTGGGCAAATCAGAAGCCGCCCTGCCAATGTTGTGTTGTGGAACCCACAAGTTTTTCACTCTTAATTGTGGAACTATGCGATGGAAAAGCCGCCATCGATGTTGGCAGCTTCAATGCCAATTTCCTGCCCATCATCAGCCCTTGCCCATTCTGCCCATAGGACTTTTTAATCCTCTTTGCTGTACAGGGAAGGCAGGTGATCTTACCTCTTTCTTAGGAGACCAGGAATTATGAGTGACCCAATACCATCCTAAATTTAACATGAGAATTTTAAAGAAAACCCTTTCAATTAAACTGTACAGTTACTCCTCAGGTGGTCAATGTGTGGCAATTTGAGAAGACTGAGGGCCACCTAACAGTAATCTTTGACAGAGATATTCCTGCTTGGTTCACTGAGAGTCTTCTCTCCAATATGCATCATCTGTCTTCTTTCTTGAGTGTTCCTGTGTGGGACTTTTCAAGGATTTAAAACCATAAAAGTTTCTGAACGAGCTCATGCACAATCCTCTTCTGCACTCTGATAGGTTAGTTGTGTGCACTATTGGCGATTTTTTAATTCATTCGTGGGACATGGGCGTCACTGGCTTGCCAACATTTACTGCCTATCCCTAGTTGCCCGAGGACAGTTGAGAGTCAACCACATTACTGTGACTCTGAAGTCACATGTGGGCCAGAACCAGGTGAGGATGCCCGATTTCCTTCCCTGAAGGACATTATTGAACCAGATGAGTTTTTCTGACAATCAACAATGGTTGCATAGTCATCAGTAGATTCTTAATTCCAGATATTTTTTATTGAATCTAAATTCCACCGACTGCTGTGGCGGATGGGTTCCCAGAACATTAGCTGAGTTTCTGGACTAATAGACTCGTGATAATACCACTGGACCATCGCCTTCCCCAGTTGGTTTGCATATCCGCAAGTTGTCCTCCATTGGCTTAGTCATATCAGGATTTCTTCCTGCACCTGTATGATTAAATGTCAGATTTCAATCAGCACCTACTAATTTCAACCATTTGGTTGTGATTAAAGTTATATTAAATTCAAATTGTTTATTCAATTCAACAGTTTCACTGCAATTTATAAGCATCAATGTAATTATTGAGTATCACACACATCGAGTTTTCCCATAACAGACACTGCTCTGAACTCTTGGCCATTCCACTTTCTTATGGCAGCAAGCAGTGTCTTTACCTATGGGCTGTTATGGGATCCCTTGCACTGAAAATCTCAGATATCATGCACAAGGTAGCTGAGAGTTAAATACTTGTGTCATTGTTTGTTTATTTTTATCAGAAAAAAGTATGGATTTTGTAAATTGGTTCCAGCAAATAACCATACTTTCACTTTCACTCAAAATATGGACCTCACCTTTTTTTTCTAGGAATGAAGCATTAACTGTGTTCTGCACTGCCACAGAGAAAAGTGATTTTTCAAACTGTGACACAATTACTGCTTGCAGTATGATTTACTCCATGGGCAGTATAATGTTGCACAAAATATAATTGAAGTGATAAGTAAGAACACTTACCTGAAGATCAGAGGCTGAATGCACTCTACATCAGTATTCCCCACGATGACGGCATTGCTGCAACTGCCTCAGTACTCAACGCCGACAACTGCCAATCTCCAGATGCAATTCTACAACTCATCCGCTTCATCCTGGACCACAATGTCTTCACCTTCAACAACCATTTCTTCATCCAGGCACACGGAACAGCCATGGGGATCAAATTTGCACCTCAATATGCCAACATCTTCATGCACAGGTTCAAACAAGAACTCTTCACCGTACAAGACCTTCAACCAATGCTATACACTAGATACATCGATGACATTTTCTTCCTTTGGACTCATGGTGAACAATCACTGAAAGAACTATATGATGACATCAACAAGTTCCATCCCACCATCAGACTCACCATGGACTACTCTCCGGAATCGGTTGCATTCTTGGACACACACATCTCCATCAAGGACGGTCACCTCAGCACTTCACTGTACCGCAGGCCCACGGATAACCTCACAATGCTCCACTTCTCCAGCTTCCACCCTAAACACGTTAAAGAAGCCATCCCCTACGGACAAGCCCTCCGTATACACAGGATCTGCTCGGATGAGGAGGATCGCAACAGACACCTACAGACGCTGAAAGATGCCCTCATAAGAACAGGATATGGCACTCGACTCATCGATCGACAGTTCCAACGCGCCACAGCGAAAAACCGCACCAACCTCCTCAGAGGACAAACACGGGACACGGCGGACAGAGTACTCTTCGTCGTCCAGCACTTCCCCGGAGTGGAGAAGCTACGACATCTTCTCCGGAGCCTTCAACATGTCATCGATGAAGACGAACATCTCGCCAAGGCCATCCCCACACCCTCACATCTTGCCTTCAAACAACCGTACAACCTCAAATAGACCATTGTCGACAGCAAATTACCCAGCGTTCAGGAGAACAGTGACCACAACACCACACAACCCTGCCACAGCAACCTCTGCAAGACGTGCCGGATCATCGACATGGATGCCATCGTCTCACGTGAGAACACCATCCACCAGGTATACGGTACATACTCTTGCGACTCGGCCAACGTTGTCTGGATGTCCCGAGGCATGGTACATTGGAGAGACCATGCAGACGCTACGACAACGGATGAATGAATACCACTCGACAACCACCAGGCAGGAGTGTTCTCTTCCTGTTGGGAAACACTTCAGCAGTCACAGGTATTCAGTCTCTGATCTTCGGGTAAGTGTTCTCCAAGGCGGTCTTCACGGCACACGACAACGCAGAATCGCTCAGCAGAAACTGATAGCCAAGTTCCGCACACATGAGGACGGCCTCAACAGGGATCTTGGGTTCATGTCACACTGTTTGTAACCCCCACAACTTGCCTGGGCTTGCAAAATCTCACTAACTGTCCTGGCTGGAGACAATACACATCTCTTTAACCTGTGCTTAACCCTCTCTCCACTCACATTGTCTGTACCTTTAAGACTTGATTACTTGTAAAGACTCGCATTCCAACCATTATCTTGTAAATTGAGTTTGTGTCTATATATGCCCTGTTTGTGAACACAGCTCCTCACTCACCTGATGAAGGAGCAGTGCTCCAAAAGCTTGTACAACAAATAAACCTGTTGGACTTTAACCTGGTGTTGTGAGACGTCTTACTGTGCCCACCCCAGTCCAACACCGGCACCTCCACACCTATGAAAGGGAACAGGGTCTCAAGTCTACAAGTAGCAATGATACAGATAGTGGGATCCAATACTCTCAATGCCATACTAAGTGAGAGAAGGAAGAGAAAAGAAATTGATTTTGTGTAATATAGTGCAGGAGAAAGAGAGATAAGTATAAAGAGGTACCATAAGTGCCATAGTAATTCTCAATATATCTGACCACTTGCCCTAAATAAATATGATGTGGAGGTGCTGGCGTTGAACTGGGATGGGCACAGTAAGAAGTCACAGAACACCAGGTTAAATACCAACAGGTTTATTTGGAATCACAAGCTTTCGGAGCACTGCTCCTTCATCAGGTGAGTGGAGAGGTAGGTTCACAAATATGGCATATATAGGCAAAGACACAATTGCAAGATAATTACAGATTGGAATATGAAGAATGGTTGGAATGCGAGTCCTTAATAACAGGGTCAAAATTGTCTCAGACAGTATCAGTTAAATTAGACCACAGATCTATTTTAAACCTATTTAGCAAAGATCAATTTTACTACTACTACTACAACAACAATAAGAAGAATATTTACAACAACAATATGCATTTACATTATTCCTTTAATGTATAGCATTTCCCCAAGGCATTGCATAGAAGGCAAATAAAAGTATAGATGCTGGGTCAAAATGTACTTTTAGAAGGGATGACAAAAAACTTTTCAAAGAAATGTGTTAGAAAGATGTTGTCAAAGAAGGGTGTTAAAGGAAAAAGAGAGAGACAGAGAGATGGGAAACATGGGGGCCAGAATTCTCTGCTACTCACGTTGGCAGGATTCTCCGGAATTTCCACTTACAGTGGCGGGAGCAGAGAATCCCAGTGCTAGCAAACAAAGCGCCACCTCCTGCCAGCAGGAAACACGCAGCTGCGAACTGGAGAATCTCACCCATTTATTTTTAAAATGAAATGTTGAGGAACAGGGAGCCACTTTATGCCGGTGAAGATAGTGATGTTAGGCAAGCAGGACTAGATGTGCAAGAGGACATTATAAAAGAGCTTTGCATCAGCTGAATTTTGCAGAGGTGCAGGATGTGTGGCTTGCCAGGGGTGCTTTGCAATCCAGAGGTGGCAACAACATTTTACGCACAGAGGGGCTGACGTTAGGGCAGAAGCAACCACTGGTACTTTGAGCCTGTATTACTTACTTTTGTTTAATGTATTCATCATTTTTCAACCATGTAACTACTTCTTCATTTATTTTCTATTAATGAATGTAGACCAGTTGCTGTGGTGGCTGTGTGTGCAGGGTTTGTCTGATGGTGGTGACATCAAATAGAAGCAGTACCTTAACTGAAGGCACATAAAGAACTGCCCTGTGGGCGCAAGGCAGGGTGAATAAGTTAGTCAAGGCACAGCCTCGACAGAATTTGCAAGGTCTGAAAAATGAATTAAACTGTAGCAGAACGGGCCTCAAACAGGGGGAAAGATAGACCCCTTTTGTACTCATTAGAGGTAACAAAGATGTCTGTCTGAAAAAGCTTGTTTATTGTTAACAGTGTAAGAGATAAGAAAGCGGAATCAAGCTGGCTGTATTCCTTCATGATGTGGAGATGCCGGCGTTGGACTGGGGTAAACACAGTAAGAAGTTTAACAACACCAGGTTAAAGTCCAACAGGTTTATTTGGTAGCAAAAGCCACAAGCTTTCGGAGCCGTAAGCTCCTTCTTCAGGTGAGTGGGAATTCTGTTCACAAACAGGGCATATAAAGACACAAACTCAATTTACAGAATAATGGTTGGAATGCGAATACTTACAGCTAATCAAGTCTTAAAGGTACAACAATGTGAGTGGAGAGAGCATTAAAACAGGTTAAAGAGATGTGTATTGGGTTCATGTCACACTATCTGTAATCCCCACAGTTTGCCTGGACTTGCAGAATCTCACTGGCTGTCCTGTCTGGAGACAATACACATCTCTTTAACCTGTCTTAATGCTCTCTCCACTCACACTGTTGTACCTTTAAGACTTGATTAGCTGTAAGTATTCGCATTCCAACCATTATTCTGTAAATTGAGTTTGTGTCTTTGTATGCCCTGTTTGTGAACAGAATTCCCACTCATCTGAAGAAGGAGCTTAAGACTCCGAAAGCTTGTGGCTTTTGCTACCAAATAAACCTGTTGGACTTTAACCTGGTGTTGTTAAACCTCTTACTGTATTCCTTCAAGCATGGCCTTGTGAGAAGCCCAGGACATAAAGCCAAGGGAAAAGACACTGATGTGATTGGAAAATAAATATATGGAGTAAAAACAGGTATTACCTTATATGACACAAAGCCAGAGCCAAAAAGAGTATAAAGGAAGCGCATACAAAAGCACCCTGACTACAGTGTGATTTGGGCAATCAGACCAAAGTCACGCAGAGGGCTGATTGACCACTGGTTATTCACAAGGAAACTAAGCAACTGGTATTATTGTAAATATGTACAATTGCTTAAAGTTTAAAGTTTATTTATTACTGGTCACAAGTAGGCTTACATTAACACTGTGAAAATCCTCTCGTCACCACATTCCAGCACCTGTTCGGGCACACTGAGGGAGAATTTAGCATTGCCAATGCACCTAACCAGCACCCAGAGGAAACCCACACCGACACAGGGAGAACATGCAAACTCCACACAGACAGTGACCCAACCCGGGATCAAATCTGCTGGTGGTTTAATGAAGGTGCACCCACATTTTTGGTGGAATAATATCAAAGTTGTTGTGAGCGCTTGATGTCCAGACTAAAGGCAATATTTTTTTGATCAGGTAAAGGATTTTTCAGTACAAAGGGAGAGACAGATGATAATTTGTCTCAGTGCAATTTATGAGTCTTAACAATGTGACAAAACAACAACTGAGTTCACCAACCGACCAAACTCGGCACTGTGCTTTAAAATAATTCACCACATGAAGAACTTTTAACTTGCTTGAGATATGCAATAAAGTTTAAGTTTAAAGTTTATTTATTAATGTCACAAGTAGGCTTACTACAATGAAGTTACTGTGAAAATCACCTAGTCACCACACTCCACCGCCTGTTCGGGTGAACTGAGGGAGAATTCAGCATGGCCAATGCATCTAACCAGCATGTCTTTCAGACTGTAGGAGGAAATTGGAACACCCGGAGGAAACCCACACAGACACGGGGAGAACGTGCAAACTCTACACAGACAGTGACCCAAGCTCGGAATGGAAGCCAGATCCCTGGCGCTGAGTGGTAGCAGTGCTAACCATTGTGCCACCGTGCCGCCCATAATAAAATAAAATATACATAGAAATATTTAGTTTCTAAAGATGGTAACTCTCAATAGGTTATGTTGCTCTGGGTACCAGCAGAAAGTTCTGGCACCTTGCCTATTTGGCCATATCTTTCTTCATCTGTGACAGTGATGCAAACCCATCATGGAAACTATTCCGTTCTCCTCAGGCTCATGTTTCACTGGATTGTAGAATGAACAAAACAGCAGGAAGGTTTTTAATCATTATATTTATTGAATGAGAGTATGCATGATTAGTAATGAACAGATGAACAATTCATTTCCCTTCCCTGTTTAAATAAATTGTTTAATTTCCAAAATTTCTGTTCATGTGGCTGGTGAATCATTTTGACTATTTTCAATAAACATAATGAATTCAATCAATCAGACCAAACTGTACAATAAAAGGCATGCATTTAATACATCATTATAAAGTATCATCAGGACTTTTCTTTACATCATCAAACAGACTACTGAAAAAACATTTGGAAAATAATTTTAGAAAGTGGACTCTGCTTGTTATTGGCACAGGGGTGAAATGTGTAGGTGCTGTGCTTCAATTCAAGACACACCATTACATTCTCAAATGTAATTTACAGTCAGACCTCATCTGGATACAGAGCCATTGAACTAAAGAAACCCTACAGTGCAGAAGGAAGCCATTCGGCCCATCGGGTCTGCACCAATTCTCCGAAAAAGCATCTTACCCAAGCCCACCCACCCTCTATCCCCGTATCCCCATGCATTTATCATGGCTAATCCACCTAACCTATACCTCTTTGGACTGTGGGAGGAAACCAGAGCACCCGGAGGAAACTCATGCAGTCACGGGGAGAATGTGCAAACTCCACACAGTTACCCAACGCCAGCGTTGAACCTGGGTCCCTGGCGCTGTGAGGCAGCAATGCTAACCACTGTGCTACGTGCCTTTGGTGCCTTGAAACCTTTCACTTAATTTCGCCTGCCCTTCACCTTTGTCACAGCCCTTTCCTTTTATTCTACCTGTCGGCTTCACCTGTCCCCCCCATCCCTCACTCCCGACACACACACGCATACACACTTCCACTGGCTTAAGACTGATTACGTTTGTATCTTTTTTCAGTTGTGATGAAATGTTACCACCTACCTGAAACATTAACCCAGATTTTCTCCACGGATTCTGCCTGATCTGCTGAATTTTTCTACCATTTTCTGTTTTCATTTCACATTTCTAACATCTGCAGTATTTTGCTTTTGGGCCCACGTGCTGAGCCACATGATGAGGACTTTGATCAGGCAACCTGCTGGAGAACAGTGCTCTCCAAAATACCTGGCGCATTAGTTGGCCTGCCAGACTGCCTACTGTTGCTGTCAAGGAGCATGGGGGAATATGGTTCCAACATAACACAAGGCTGTATAAATCGTCATCCTCTCCACCAGAACACATGGTCAACTCTATGACAGCACTTGCAGACACAGCTGCCGTGTAGTGTCTGGCTGCTAATATCTCAGGTTCGACTGTAACATGAGCAGAAGCCGGGTGGCCGTTAGTGAGTGGCGGGGCGGCACGGTGGCACAGTGGTTAGTACAGCTGCCTCACAGCGCCAGGGACCCGGGTTCGATTCCTGGCTTGGGTCACTGTCTTTGTGGAGTCTGCATATTCTCCCCGTATCTGCGTGGGTTTCCTCTGGGTGCTCCAGTTTCCTCCCACTGTCCAGGGGTGTGCAGGTTAGGTGGATTGGCCATGCTAAATTCTCCCTCCGTGTACCCGAACAGGTGCCGGAGTGTGGCGACTAGGAGATTTTCACAGTAACTTCATTGCAATGTTAATGTAAGCCTACTTATGACAGATAGTAAATAAACTAAAACTAAAGTCTACTGCGAGGCCTGGATAGAGTGGACGTGGAGAGGATGTTTCCACGAGTAGGAAAAACTAGAACCAGACGGCACAACCTCAGGCTAAAGGGGCGATCCTTTAAAACAGAGGTGAGGAGGAATTTCTTCAGCCAGAAAATGTCCAGGGGTGTGCAGGTTAGGTGGATTGGCCATGCTAAATTCTCCCTCCGTGGAACTCTTTGCCGCAGAAGGGTGTGGAGGCCTGGTCATTGAGTGTCTTTACGACAGAGATAGATAGGTTCCTCATTAAGAAGGGAATCAGGGGTTATGGGGAAAGGCAGGAGAATGGGGATGAGAAAAATATCAGCCATGAGTGAATGGCAGAGCAGACTTGATGGGCCGAGTGGCCTAATTCTGCTCCTATGTTCTATGGTCTTATAAAGTCACCCAACTGTAGTGAAAACTCAGACTGAGGTCATGAGGCCCTGCATGCAGACTTACATTGCTGCCAGCCCGGCTTCTGACCTCAGTGCTCAAGGGGATCTCACAGCTGTCCATCAGGTTGAATTCCAACAGATTACAAGGATTGCGGAGAGGTTTGTCCGAGGTAGTGTCAGTGGCACTGTGCAACTTTCTCTCCTGTCTCAGGATGGCGGTATTAGTGTGCCTATCACTTGTGTGCCAGTCTACTAATTTCCTTGTAACTGCCTTTAAACCAGTCAGTCTGCCCATGCCAGGGTGGTTCATCCCAAAAAGAGAGTGTCAACATTCGGAGCTGCTCAAGGTCATTCTGTGAAGCCAGAGAACCCATAGAACCCAGACAGTGCAGAAGGAGGCCATTTGGCCCATCGAATCTGTACCAACGACAATCCCACCCAGTCCTATTCACGTAACCCCACACATTTACCCTGCTAATCCCCATGTCATTAGAGCCAATTTAGTATGGCCTAGCCTACCTAACCCGCATATCTTTGGACTGTGGGAGGAAACCAAACAATGCAGAATCGCCGAGCAGAAACTGATAGCCAAGTTCCGCACATGAGGACGGCCTCAACCGGGATCTTGGGTTCATGTCACACTACGTGTCACTCCCACCATTTGGCCGGGACTTGCAAAACCCTACTAATTGTCCTGGCTTGAGACAATTCACGCCTCTTTAACCTGTCATTATCCCTCTCTCCACTCGCATTGTCTGTACCTGTAAAGACTTGATTACCTGTTAAGACTCTCATTCCAACCATTACTTGCAATTGAGTCTGTGTCTATATATGCCCTGTTTGTGAACCCAACTCTCCACTCACCTGATGAAGAAGCAGTGCTCCAAAAGCTCGTGCTACCAAATAAATCTGTTGGACATTAACCTGGTGTTGTGAGACTTCTTACTGAACTCATTTTTCCATCCTCCCTCAGGGAATTTTCTTACTCAAACTTAATGCCACTTCAGACACCCAGTTGAGATCAAAATTCTTCTCTGGAGTGATTATACGAGATAACCGAAATCATACCATTCTCTTTTGCAGTAATCCATTTGGTGATATTCTGCACTTTAAGTCATCTCTCTAATTTGGAAGTTTATCTCAAAATTCTATTCCAGCAGATGAGGTTAGTGGCCACTATGGATACCTTGTCAGTTCAGCTGCTAACAATTTAACTGTCTCCTACGAGCAATCAGCTCCATGGAAAGCTGAGTAATGAAAAATCAAAATATTACCAAAAGCATTTCTCCTTTCTTATCCACATGGGGTTCAAACATGAGCTGACTTGAATATTCCAGGGAATTTTTGCTTCTTTAATAATTTGTGGAATATTGCTATTCTTTGTACTATATCAAGATACATCCACATTCCGATAGTCCTGCTCACCTAGTGATTTAAAAAAAAAACTAACATCATTAACCTAAGCCGCAATGCAGACAACGTAGACAATAGTAAGAAAAAACATAACCTTGTTAACTTTGCAGAAAGAAAAGAAGGAACATATGCTTCTTTCATGGTACTTGTGTACTGCTGTCTTGAAAGCTTGTTCTTTCAGATGATCATTAGTCATAAGCCACTCAGGTGGAACAGCGTTCCACAGGGGCATGATCCATGTTGTAAAAGAGCTTATATGATGGGCAATTTGTATGTGAGGCTAGGTTTCTTCCTCCTGCAAGTTATTGTCGCTGCTGCATTGATCTGCCAAGTGTCTTCGGTGGTGGTAATGTTTCAGTGTGAGACACTGGAGCTGCCCTACTAATCATCCACTGGAGCGTACATAAGGATTTCACATTTTGCCTGCATTGCAGAGGTGGAAGATTTCACTGAATCACTGCTGCAGCATTCTGTCTAATTTGTACCTTTCTCAAAGGGTACAATTCTTCTTGTCGGTGACTGTAGTGGAAAAATTGTGTCAGCTCAAAATAGGATTTTGTGACAATTTTTTGGCAAAAACTATTGACAAGAGGTATTTCACATCCTACATCACCATTAGTACTCAAAGCATACTTGGAAATGACATCATTTCTTGATGAATGTGTTAATGTTATTGTTACAAACTCCCTTGCTATTTTAATCAAATGCTAAAACATGTCTTATTAAACATATTGCTTGCTATATTTGCTCAAATTGATTTCAAATAGACAGTTTTCATGCTTTCAACAGCAACTTGCATTTATATAGTGCTTTATTATAGTAAAGTGTAGTCCCAAGGTTACATAGGTGGGTTATCAACAAAATTTGACACTGAGTCACAGAATGAGTTCTTTGGGCAGATTACCAAATGCTTGGTCAAAGAGGTGGGATTAAGGAGCATCTTAGAGGAGGAAAAAGAGATCAGTGGAAATGTGGTTCAGAAAGTTAATTTCTGACTTCAATATAGCAGCCAATGATGGATCGATTAAAATTGGAAATATGCAAGTAGCCCAAATCAGAAAACTGTAAATATGTCGGAGGGCTGTAGGGCAGGAAAGGCTAAAGACATAAGGAGTAGTGAGGCTGTCGAGGGATTTGAAACCAAGGATGAGAATTTTAAAATCAAGGCACTCCCACTTCCCCTGACCCACTGGCCCCTCTTCACTCCAGCAGGGTCAGGGTGAAACTCCACTAGTGGGGAGCTATTGTAAACCCTGCTGGAGTGAAATACTCCTGGCGAGGGCGGAGACTTTAGCGGGACTGGAGACTTCAGTCCCGAGCCCACTAATGATACTTAAATTCTAATTTAAATAAATTATACAGCTCTGCGCTGATTTCTGGCGCAGAGCTGATGGCACCAGATACCCAGCGGCCGGAGGCTCATGGAGGCCTTGGGCCCAGCAGGAAGCCCACTAATCGGACTCCGCTTGAGCCTCCCAGCCCGCTGCATTGCTGGGAGAACCGGCCTCGATAAGTCGATAGCAACATTAATAACGATAAAAGATAAAGTTCCAATACAGGATCCAATGAAACTTTAAAAATACAATGCAACAGTTAATACCAATTTAAGAATACCATTCAATATTCAAAGCAATGTTTTACCAGAATCCTGAAATGAATCCATTGATGGGCAATTGGATACAAAGCTGTCCGTTTTATGATATCCAACCCCTCGACAACCAGAGAATTACTGAGAGCGTGCTCCCAGTACCTTCCTACAATATTCCTGATTTTCTGAAAAGAAACTGGAACAGTTATACCCTTCGAAACAGGATTATATCATTCAATAGCAGCAGTAGGTGTTGCCTTTTTGATGAAATCCCCCTCTTCATTGTGTTCTTATTATTCACTATGATTTAATTTAACTAGGCCAACGGAAGGCGATGGCCTAGTGGCATTATCGCTAGTCTATTAATCCAGAAATTCAGCTAATGTTCTGAGATTCAAAACTCGCCACGGAAGATGATGGAATTTGAATTCAATAAAAAAATCTGGAATTAAGAATCTACTGATGACCATGAAACCATTGTCGATTGTCGAAAAAACCCATCTGGTTCACTAATGTCCTTTAGGGAAGGAAATCTGCCATCCTCACCTGGTCTGGCCTACGTGTGATTCCAAAGCCACAGCAATGTGGTTAACACTAAACTGCCTTCTGAACAAGATCGGGATCGGCAATAAAAGGGTCAGCCAGCGATGCCCATGTCCCACGAATGAATAAAAAAAATCGTTAAAACAGTTTTATTATCCATGCTGTGAGCCTGATATATGATCATCGTGTTCTTTAATATGTCCTTAATGTCTTTCCTGTTTACCTCCAATTGTTTCTATTTTTTATAGAAGTAATTTAAAACTTTTAATAGAGGAATTGATTTTTTAATGTCTGCTTTTTCTAATTTGCTGAGCTAAGTGCTAAGAATGTCTCCTGAATAGATAAGAGGGACAATACCATCAGAAAAGCTTTTAAAGCTCCTTTGAAAGTGACTTTAGAGCTTTTTCTTATCTTATCTTAGTGCGAAGAGATCTTGAAAGGCCCTCGTGTTATTTTGTGTGTGGCACAGACAAGGTCTGTTTAACACCTGTTGAAACAAAAGCTATCAGCCAGTGCTGTCCATGTCCATGCTTTAAGGCTTCCGGATAAAAATGACTACACATAAATATGTGTCCACTTTCTCAAATCTAAAGTATAATATCCTAAATATATATGAACTCTACCTATTTATTTATGTATTTCCTTCACATCTAATACTGCCCTGAGGTTGTTGTGTGTAAACCATTTGGTGTAGGATTGGAGTCAAAAGTAAGTCAGACCAGGTAGTTCGCTAGCTTCTCTTCACAGAAGGATATTAATAAATCACTTGGGTTTTATGATAAGCCAGAAGGTTTCCTGGCAATTTTCTGGTGTTATCCAGATATTTTTCAATTCTCTTTTATGACTTCTGGATTGTTAGAAACACAAACACGAGACTTCATATCAAAAAGCAAGTTTGATTTGGGGCCATGTGGATTCATCTATCTTAGCTTTGGCCTGGTTTTCTATCTGAAAATTGATTGCATGCCATGTTGGCAAGTAACTTTACTTAACAAAGTGTCAGGTCTCACCCAAGTTTCTGCATGGCCTAACACAGTGAGTTTAACATAGAAAATAGAAGCAGGAATAGGCCATTTGGCCCTTCAAGCCTGCTCCACCATACATTTTGATCATGGCTGATCATCAAATTCAATATCCTGATCCCTACTTCCCTCCATATCCCTTGATTCCTTTAGCCCCAAGAGCTATATCTAATTCCTTCTTGAAAGCATACAACATTTTGGCCTCAACTACTTTCTGTGATAGCAAATTCCACAGATTCACCACCTTCTGGGTGAAGAAATTTCTCCTCACCTTAGTTCTGAAAGGTTTACCCTTTATCCTCAAACAATATCCCTTGTTCTGGACTCCTCCACCATCGGGAACATTCTTTCTGAATCTATCCTGTCTGAACTGTTAGAATTTTACAAGTTTCTATGAGATCCTCTCTCTCTTCTAAACTCCAGTGAATATAATCCTAACCTCTCCTCATATGACAGACCTGCCATCCCAGGAATCAGCCTGGTAAATCTTCGCTGTACTCCCTCTATAGCATGGACATCATTCCTCAGATAAGGACACCAAAACTGTACACAATATTTCAGATGTGGCCTCACCAATGCCCTCTACAATTGCAGCTAAACATCCCTATCCCTATACTCAAATCCTCTCTCTATGAATGCGAACATATCATTCGCCTTCTTCACTGCCTGCTATACCTGCGTGTTTATTTCCAGCAAGTGGTCCACGAGGACTCCAAGATCTTGTTGAGTATCCACCTCTCTCAATTTACATCCATTCAAGTAATAATCTGACTTCCTATTATTGCTACCAAAGTGGATAACCTCACATTTATTCACATTGTACTGTATCTGCCATGCAGATGCCCGTATATTCAGCCTTTCCAAATTACACTGAAGCAGCTCTGCTTCCTCCTCACAGCTTACCCTCCCACAATAGATCATTAATTAAACCTGGCACTATATCTGGACTGCAAGATTCAGTATCAAATATTGGACAAGATGGGCGAAGAATTCTCAGACACAGAAGATTATTGGTCTCTGTATGCATGAGAGAGTATTATAGCCTTTTATGTTCCATAATCTTTGGGAAGTTAAAGCAACTGGGGTCAATGGAAATTGTGTCTGTTTAACACCTAGAAAATGGAAGGAGAGAGGGAAAATGTGAGAGCAGGTAAAACAGGCAAACAGTTTCTAAAACAAATTGGAGCCTGGGGTAGAGCAAATTACAGGACATGGCGCAACATTCACTCCTTGCTTTTTGCCCTTTTTTGACCATGGTCCTGCCAATATATAATTTGACCAAGATGCTGGAAGCAATGAACGAAATGAGTCTTCCGATACCATATAGAACTTCAACAAAAACAGCTTTATTCAACATGCATGAGGGAGAGCAGTACTCAGAGCTATAATACCAGCTGGTTCCTGAGCTGCTCTACCCATCATAGGTCCTTACACATTCTTATACATTTTCGCATTACAAATCGCTATATTTTGATTAGGTCATCATATTGTTCTTTAAATTGTTAATGTTCTGTTTTGATCACATTATGCTGACCCATTGTCCTGTGTGCTTTATCATTTTCTGAACATATCCTGTCTACCTGTTTGCAATATCAAAGCACTGTAGTTATCAAGCCGATTTCAACAGTGAGTTAATTGTCCCCATTTCCCTTATACTTGATTAGTTTTCTAGAGGCGCAATGGCTCCTCTAGACGTTGTGAAGTCTTGATAAGTGGTATCGATTCTCTTATTGTTGCTGTAACCTCGGAGCGGTCTCACCTAGGGTGTGACTGCTTAGTGCCGTTTGGGATGTAGTTATTTGTAATTTGTCATGTGTCTGCCTGACGTGAGTGTGGATACTACAGTCAGGCTGTTTGTTTAATCCTTTCCATTCTTTCCTTTCCTGCTGCAGCCCACACTCCCTGTGTTGCCCTACTGTAATGGCATCTCCCAAAGTGGAAGCATGGAAGTAATGTAAAACAGTTTCTGGTTCAGAGATCGACTCCTCATTCTATTTTTAATCTTTAAAAGAAAACACAAATTGAATTTTGAGAGCAAACAATACTCCTTTGAAGGAAACAGATAGGAAAACAGGGCAGCGATGGAAGGGAGAAATTAGGTGAGGGCGAAAAGATTTCCAGTCTCCCACAATTCACCCATGAGATGAATGAATGGAAGTGGAGGGACCAAATGGAGTTAAAGAGCATACCTGTTTTGTGTTCACCCATAATTCGCAGTGTGAAATCTTGAGCCAGCAAAACTGCTCCTTCAGGAATTTCTCTTGCAGCTCCTGAGAATAACTCCAGCAGAAAAGTAAGGGATATATATTTTAATATCATTATCCAAGATTTAAATGCAAGTTACTGATAGTGACTTTCGTAGGCTGGAATGAAAAATCTTTACAGTCTGATATGTCAAAGACAATTTCAAAGGCAATTTCAAAGGCATTGACATGAAAATGTTTACCTGTTTGCTGAAGCTTACTGTGTTCAAAATGTTTCTCTCATGTACGTCTATGCAGTGCTCATGAGGAACAAAAGGTAGTTCAAATATGCTAATTACTCTAGTCCATCTGAATCTCTGATAGACACCTGGATAGGTATGGGTTTTGTACAATTATAGGCTTTGAGCTTCGCTCCTGCACAGGAGACATTCCTTATATGTGATGACCAGCTGATTTTTTTTCAATATACTATATATTGCATTTGCAGCTCTATTTCAATTGGAGTGTTACAGTTTTAATTGCACTTGTTTTGGAATATTGCCAAGTCAATTTAGTATTCTATTGTATGCTGCGTTAATCAGTCATATAAAAGTCAATGGTCAGGCAGGGACAAAAAAGGGGCAAACCATAATGTAAGACATACGATTCAGTTTTTTCTTGTGTTATGTTGTAATGCAGGGGGAGTGACTTTGTTACTATCAGTCCTACAAAAGAATAGTGAAGTTTCCTTTAACTGTAAATCTGTAATTTTGATTTAACACAGTGCTTTTACTTATTTATTCTTTAGCATTTGATACCAATACTGTATAAAGAATTAACTTTAATATAAAAGAATTAATTATTTGGTTTAATATCATTTATTATTATGTCTTAATATTTTATGGGCAAGCTTCAAAACAAAAGTGCAGTATAGATCCAAATTGGTCGTGCCTGACAAACCTGTTAGAGTTCTTTGAAGAGATAACAAATAGGTTAGACCAAGGAGAGCCAATGGATGTTATCTATCTTGACTTCCAAAAGGCTTTTGACAAGGTGCCTCACGGGAGACTGCTGAGTAAAATAAGGGCCCATGGTATTCGAGGCAAGGTACTAACATGGATTGACGATTGGCTGTCAGACAGAAGGCAGAGAGTTGGGATAAAAGGTTCTTTCTCAGAATGGCAACCGGTGACAAGTGGTGTCCCGCAGGGTTCAGTGTTGGGGCCACAGCTGTTCTCTTTATATATTAACGATCTAGATGACGGGACTGGGGGCATTCTGGCCAAGTTTGCCGATGATACAAAGATAGGTGGAGGGGCAGGTAGTATTGAGGAGGTGGGGAGGCTGCAGAAAGATTTAGACAGTTTAGGAGAGTGGTCCAAGAAGTGGCTGATGAAATTCAACGTGGGCAAGTGCGAGGTCGTGCACTTTGGAAAAAAGAATAGAGGCATGGACTATTTTCTAAACGGTTACAAAATTCATAATGCTAAAGTGCAAAGGGACTTGGGAGTCCTAGTCCAGGATTCTCTAAAGGTAAACTTGCAGGTTGAGTCCGTAATTAAGAAAGCAAATGTAATGTTGTCATTTATCTCAAGAGGCTTTATAAAGCACTGGTTAGGCCCCATTTGGAGTACTGTGAGCAATTTTGGGCCCCACACCTCAGGAAGGACATACTGGCACTGGAGCGGGTCCAGCGGAGATTCACACGGATGATCCCAGGAATGGTAGGCCTGACATACGATGAACGTCTGAGGATCGTGGGATTATATTCATTGGAGTTTAGGAGGTTGAGGGGAGATCTGATAGAGACTTACAAGATAATGAACGGCTTAGATAGGATGGACGTAGGGAAGTTGTTTCCATTAGCAGGGGAGACTAGGACGCGGGGGCACAGCCTTAGAATAAAAGGGAGTCACTTTAGAACAGAGATGAGGAGAAATTTCTTCAGCCAGAGAGTGGTAGGTCTGTGGAATTCATTGCCACAGAGGGCTGTGGAGGCCGAGACGTTGAGCGTCTTCAAGACAGAAATTGATAAATTCTTGATTTCCCGAGGAATTAAGGGCTATGGGGAGAGAACGGGTAAATGGAGTTGAAATCAACCATGATTGAATGGTGGAGTGGACTCGATGGGCCGAATGGCCTTACTTCCGCTCCTATGTCTTATGGTCTTATGGTCTTATGGTGTAAAGACAGAGCAGTCAGATTAAAGCACCTTGGATTCGGAAATTTAGAAACCTGCATTCATAATTTGGATAATCTAGAGTTCCCTGCAGTATCAGCCCTTCTGATAAAGTTCCTGACCATTGTTGTAATAGTTTGAAGATAAGAATCATCCTAAGTGTTCTAAAGTGGAAAAAGTTTAAGGAGTGTTTGATGTGAAATTGCATGATGCAAGATAGGGACAAGTGTATTAATGGGTGGAATTTTCTGGCCGTGCTCGTCCCAATTCCGGAAAATCCCGCCCGAGGTCAACAGATGTTTGCATGATCTGTATCCCGCCTGCTACGATTCTTGTGGCAGGCAGAACAGAAAAATTCCACCCAATGAGTTTGCATGAAATTTCTTCGTCCAGTAAATTTAATGAAGATCTTAATCAGCTCATGTTTCATTGGTAGTACACTTGTCTCTGTGTGGTCCACATGGCGTTCTTCAATGATATGCATGAGGAATGGCACTTGACAAAGTTTTGCAAGATACGTTTTCTCTCCCAAGAGCTTAAAATCCCCAACGAATTGAACACACCTAGGCTGTTACTTCAGAGTAGCACTCAGTGAATCCTGCTCTGGTGAAGGCGTAATCTTTCAAATGGGCAGAATAAGAATCCCTTGAATTTTTAGGAAAAAGTAGAGAACTCTCCTAACCAGTATTTATCCTTCCAAATGTGCTCACCATTGGCTTCTGCTTTTTAAGTTTATTTGTTAGTGTTACAAGTAGGCTTACATTAACACTGCAATTAAGCTACTGTAAAAATTTCCTGATATTACAAGTTTCATTACACTCAATAATAATTGTGAATACACTCAAAGATAATAATGTGAAACTCTTTAGGATATTCAGAAGCCACAAGTATATATATATGTCACAGCCTCATCACTTGAAATCTTCAAGACCCATCATTAGCTTATTTCCATTTAGAAGCTTTCATTATCAGGGCTACCATTTCAGTAGGTCATGTCTAGTTTAACTAGTGTTACCTATAAAAATGTCAGGATACGGATGTTAATCCACAATGCCAACACAACTGAAGCAGGAGTAGAAGCAAGAAGTGCGACATAAACACAAGCTATTTCCTTATTTTGAATTGATTAATGTCATTTTTATCAGGAATTCTACATGAATTTGTTCACCTATATCATGCTGATGGCTTCTACCAAATAGCATTAAACTGTAAGTAAAGAAAGAAAAATGCAAATGAGAAGGTAGATTTTAGATATTTATCAAAATCCATATTTTGGGCCTGATTTTACCATGAAGTTGCACCCGTTTTCGGGTGCAAAAATTTGGTAAAGTTGAGCATGGGGCGAGTAGCGCGATCCACGCCCGCCTCTGCCCCAGTTCCCCTTTTACCAAGGCCCGAAAATGGCCATGATTGGAACTGCACGGGAAATGGGCGCGCCGGCCATTTAAATGCATTTGCATGCATTTAAATTGACTTAATGGGTTGCATGCCCAACCTTTCCAGCACTTCCCTCTTTACCACCGCATTCACCCATCCAGATTTGACACAAAACAGACATGCTCTACAAAAGTCTGATTTGGGCGCTCCAACTAGTGAGGAGGTAAGTGCTGAGCATCCAACGGCTCTCTGCTTGAGATGAGTGGGGGCAGGGAAGGGGTGTCCGCTGCCACTCTGCCTGTGATCAGTGAGGAGGAAGGCGGATCCGCTGCCACCCTGCGTGCAATCAGTGAGAGGGAATGGGTGTCCACTGCCACTCTGCATGTCCGGCATCTCCACATCATGACTCTGCATGTGATCAGTGAGGGGGAATGGGGGTCCACTGCCACTCTGCATGTAATTAGTGAGGGGGAAGGGGGGTCCGCTGCCACTCTGCATGTGATCAGTGAGGGGGAATGGGAGTCCACTGCCACTGTGCATGTAATTAATGAGGGGGGTGGGGGGGGTCTGCTGCCTCTGTGCCTGAGATCGGTGGGCGGGAAGAGGAGGAGGGGCCCGCGATTGGTCTGGGTGGCGGAGGACGAGGGGATAAGGGAGTTTGTAATGTTTGGGGGTGGGGCAATGTCTGTGGGGGCCAGGGGGAAGCATTATGCGGCCCGGGAGGAATGTGGCAGGGGAGCAGCATTCTATCATCATTTTTCTCTGCGCATGCGCAGTTGGAGGCGCCGATCGGAGCTGCAGGATTTTGGGCACATTAAGCCCTATCCACGGGCTTCTGCAGCGCGATTCGGAATTGCTGATATTTTTTCAGGTGGAGTGCGTATGGGGGGGCGCCTGAGAACGCGTCCAAAAGTCGGATCTGAAACACTCCCAGTTTCAAGTCCGCCCAGCATGTAGAATTAAAATTGTAAAAGAGGGCCCTTTGTCTTTTGATAATCAGTGCAAATAAGATCATAGTCAGAATCTATATTTTAGGCCAGGATATTGCAACTATTTCTGTTTAAATCAATGAACTTTCCACAATCTAATTTATCTAAATTATAATCCTGTTTCTGGAAACTTGAGTTGCAGCCTATTGTTCGGACTGGAATGTTGAAGCTATTAATAAGCCACAAACTTATATTTTTCAGGTATTAAGTAATAGCTCAGAATCAATGTAGGTAATTGTTTCCAAGCACATTGCTGGGAAATGTTTACTTTCTTCATTGTTATTGCTTCAAATTAAATATAGCACTGAGATTACTTATTGGAGAAGATTATAATGGAAAAATGGAGTTGGAACCGGATGTTGTGCTACTCTGACATTTTTCAAACTTATTTTAAAACATCTGTTCACACTAATTATGGTCTTGCGAATAAATCAGTGGATCATCATATTTGTCATGACATAGAAACAGAGGAACAGGAGTAGGCCATTTAACCCTTCAAGCCTATTCATCCATTCAATGAAATCATGTCTAATCTGCAACCTAACTTTATATACCACCTCATTGATAACTTTGTAAAAATAATAGAGGAGGTGATGGCCTAGTGGGATTATCGCGAGACTATTAATCCAGAAACTCAACTAATGTTCTGGGAACACATGTTTAAATCCCACCACAGCAGATGGTGGAATTTGAATTCAATCAAAAGCATCTAGAATGAAGAATCTACAGATGACTATGAAACTATTGTCAATTATTGGAGAAACCCATCTCGTTCACTCATGTCCTTTTCGGAAGGAAATCTGCAGTCCTTACGTAGTCTGGCCTACGTGTGACTCCGGAGCCACAGCAATATGGTTAACTCTTAATTGCCCTCTGAAGTGGCCTAGCAAGCCACACAGTTGTATCAAGAAGGCAGCTCACCACCACTTTCTCAACGGCAATAAACAAATGAATAAAAAAATTGGTTTGGAGAACCACAATCCAGTTTCTTTCACGAACTGACCCGAAACACAGATATCATTGTCAAGAAGTTTGAATAAAGTTAAAATTTCAATATTGGATAAAATAAAGATTAAAGAAGCTTAGGTAAAATAAAGTTTAAAGAATTGGTTAAAAAGGAATTGATAAGAATGCAGCTGCCTGGATGTGCAAATTAACTTAGCAGCAGGGTAAACAGATATTTACTTAAGTGAAGTAGAGAACAATAGAGTTTAGAATTGGTGTGGTAAAACTACAAAAGAGATAAGTTTAAAGTGGAGACATCAGAATGCATGTCGCACTCATATGCTGAAAGCATGGCTTCTAATATGCATTGAAGATCAAAATAAATATCATACATCAGTTGCAGTATTCGCTCTACTCTATAGGAGAGGCAACTGGTGAGCTGTTAAGATCATAACCACGCCCAGCTCTCCCAAAGGCAGGATTCTATGCCAGAAACTGCTGTTTGAAAACCTCAGAATGTCTCTGCTGAATCAAAAGAAAGGCTTCCTAAAATTAAAGGTACAACTTGGGTGTGGTAAATATTTTGCTGGATTTAGCTCATAGGGTGAGGCCATATGGGACATAAGGACATAAGAACTAGGAGCAGGAAAAGGCCATCTGGTCCTTCGAGCCTGCTCCGCCATTCAATAAGATCATGGCTGATCTTTTCATGGACTTAGCTCCACTAACCCGCCTGCTCACCATAACTCTTAATTCTTTTACTGTTCAAAAATGTATCTATCCTTGCCTTAAAAACATTCAAAGAGGTAGCCTCAACCGCTTCACTGGGCAGGGAATTCCACAGATTCACAACCCTTGGTGTGAAGAAGTTCCTCCTCAACTCAGTCCCCCTTATTTTGAGGCCATGCCCCCTAGTTCCAGTTTCACCCACCAGTGGAAATCACTTCCCTGCTTCTATCTTATCTATTCCCTTCATAATCTTATATGTTTCTATAAGATCTCCCCTCATTCTTCTGAATTCCAATGAGTATAGCCCCAGTCTACTCAGTCTTTCCTCATAAGCCAACCCTCTCAACCACCGGAATCAACCTACTGAACATCCTCTGCACCCGCTCCAGTGCCAGTATATATTTTCTCAAGTATGTAGACCAAAACTGTACACAGTATTCGAGGTGTGGCCTCACCAGCACCTTATACAGCTGCAACATAACCTCGCTGTTTTCAAATTCCATCCCTCCAGCAATGAAGGACAAAATTCCATTTGCCTTCTTAATTATCTGCTGCACCTGCAAACCAACTCCTTGTGATTCTTGCACAAGGACATCCAGGTCCCTCTGCACAGCAGCATGCTGCAGTTTTTTACCATTTAAATAATAGTCCATTTTGCTGTTATTCCTGGGACGTTGTTTTAGGACAAGGGACATTTCTCAGAGTTTAGAAATGTAGATAGATGTAGAATGGGATTAATCCAAGGATACTACATATGTGTGTGCGTGTGCACGTGCGTGTGCATAGCTATTATTGAAGTTAAGTGTACCTCTGTTTTGCATTTGATCCTTTCTTGGTGTATGTTTTTACAAGTTAATGAAAATTCTTTCATTTGAATGATTACAACAAGGCCCAACCTTTCCTCATTGCTTAGCGTATCTTTCCTCACATTATATCAAATTGAAACAATTAAGGACTGGCATTCCAAGTTACCTTTCTGGGTTCCATGATAATCTTGCATCTAACATCTGTGAAATTCTTAGTACTGATAATAGAAGATAACTGGAAAAATATCACTGCTTAAATGGGGGTTGGGGGCAGAGAAGGAGAGTGTGTTCCTTTGCACTTGGAATTAAAGCACATTGTTGTAGAACAGTACAGGAGCCAGTAATTTGCATCCATTTTCTTGCACTGTGAAAGCATTGGAGATAATAAACGCTGAGGATGTGTTATCAAGACAAAGTCGATGATTGTCAAACTGAATCATCAGTTAAATAGTGGATTATCTTGGATGAGGACCAGATTATTAAGAATGAACAGGGTAGAGGGCAGATTACAGCACTGGGGAATCTCTGAATTAATAGAAAACATGCAACTTACCAAACTCATTTCATGTAGGTCTCTTAGAGGACAAATATGGCTTATTCCTATCTGTGATGTGGAGATGCTGGCGTTGGACTGGGGTAAACACAGTAAGAAGTTTAACAATACCAGGTTAAAGTCTAACAGGTTTATTTGGTAGCAAAAGCCACACAAGCTTGTGTGGCTTTTGCTACCAAATAAACCTGTTGGACTTTAACCTGGTGTTGTTAAACTTCTTACTGTGTTATTCCTATCTGTCAGGTTTGTGTTCAAACCTAGTAAGGAGTGTTTCTAATGGCCTTTAACAATAAACGTTATTACAACCAAGAGATGTGCATTGCCTGAACATGCCCAGAATAGGTCCAGAAAGTAATGGAAATCTGCAAGCAGCGTGGTTGGCACTTTCTGATATGTTCAGGCTTGTTTATGAAGTCCTGCCAGTTAAACTACTCCTCACAAAATTTACCCTTAAGCTTTTTTATACTACTATTACAAAGATTTAATTCAGATGTATGGATGAGAAATAAAATCTATCTCCAATGTAATAATATCCTATATTTGTGTACTGCTTGGATATTTTCTCTCAATGTTCAACACTGGAATAATCATATTACATAGAATTATATACAATTGCACAGTAATATACAGTACAGAAACAGGTTTATACTGCACATGGCGGAGTCTCCTCTCATTCCAGTTACCTCTTTTCAGCCTTTCAGCATTCCCTTTTCTCTCTTTTACACATCAAGTTTGCCATTGAAAAGCTATTTGCCTCAGCCACTCCCTGTGGTAATGAGTTCTACATTTTCACCAGTCTGAGTAAACACATTTTCCCCATTTCCTTATTGGATATATTAGGTTATTAATTTTGTATTCACCCCCCACCCTCCCCATTTTAAGTTCCCCAATAAGTAGAAACCCTGCCCTCACATTTACCCTGTGCAGCACCTTCATTATTTTAATTATCTCTAACAGTTCACCTCATAGTTTTTGCCTTTTCTATAGAAGAAAAAGATCTGTTACTTATTATTAATACAAATTAGGAATAACAGTGGTCCTGGAACTCATCCTTGTGGAACACTGTTTTCTCCAAACTGGATAAAATGCCCTTTACCCCTAGATCTATTTTTTTTAGTCAATTTGCTATCCAGTCAGCCACTTTGAACCCCTGCATATTTACAAATGCTACCAAAATCTCTTTGTAACATATATTTTCAGTCAATCAGATAAAGTAGAATATATGAACTTATGCCGGGTAAAGTATCCTGCCCCTCCTCCCCCCCACCCCGTGTTGTGAATTTTAAATGAAGAGCTGGAAGAAGAAGAAACCAGGGTATATCTGTGGGCGGCAAAGTGCTAGATGTTTTGCAGACTAGGCTGGTTAATTTTTACCGTGACATTTTTATTGCTACTGGAAGGGAAAGGTCAGAAATTCAAAAACTGTAAAGGTTTCAATGAAGGTTAAATGGATTACTAAGAATGAACACAAATGTTCGTCTATGTAGCTACCAGCCATGTCATCTTCCATTAATGACCTACAACAGGCTTTACAGTGGTGTTATAGTTTGATGGTCAAACAAAGGGTACGAGCTAATAAAATAACAGAACAGACCAAATCTCTTTGATAGTTTAACAATAGATATAACGTAAAATAAAAGTTGTCTAGCATCATGTGTGTCCACATATCTTTGGGATGACTATGTTGCTTACGGGCAAGGTGGTGGAGGCGGACACACTGGGAACGTTTAAGACTTATCTAGACAGCTATATGAACGGAGTGGGAATGGAGGGATACAAAAGAGTGGTCTAGTTTGGACCAGGGAGCGGCGCGGGCTAATTGTTCTTTGTTTCTCGTTTCAAGGCTTCATTCTATGATCATCTTGCTGGTGCCAGTACAGAGCAAGACTGCGGATAGTTGGGAACCTGTCTCGGGGGCAGGGAATTCATATGGTGTTCGTGGAAGTGGAAATGAATAGGGTTGGGAAGCATTTTCCGATCAGGGCCAGTGTGATCTCCTGGACTCGTTTCGATCGCCTCAGGGGGTCGGAGAGGAATTTCCCAGATTTTTTTCCCCATATTGGCCCTGGGGTTTTCACTCTGGGTTTTCGCCTCTCCCTGGAGATCACATGGTCTGGAATGGGGGGGTGGGGGTGAGTCAATAGGTTGTGATGAACAAAGCATCGTAGCTGTGAGGGACAGCTCGGTGGATAGGATATTAGTATGTAGATAGGCTGGAAAATTGGGCGGGGATCCTGGATTCAGGATTCAATCCTGGACCGGGGAGCGGCGCGGGCTTGGAGGGCCGAAGGGCCTGTTCCTGTGCTGTATTGTTCTTTGTTCTTTGTTGTTCTTTATCTGTAAGATATTAGTTAGTTTCAGGATTAAAGATAACATGATGCTTTCATTTCATTGCAGTTATAATGCAAAGAAGACCTGATATAAAAAGAGCATTAGCATGGATTATGTATAATTTGTTTCTGAACAGAATATTTTAAATTCTCTTCAGTCATAAATCATTGAAATGTTGGATTCTTATGAGATTAAATTGGTACTTGTTGGGGCACACAATCATTGAAGATTGAAACTCCTTTGGAGGTTCTTAGTTACGTGAATGTTCATGCTGCAGGCTCAACATTTTAACACTGGTAAACATCACGATAAGCAGCCTCAGTGTCTACACACAGAAAACTCTAGGTTTGCTAGCTGCCAGGAACCAGGTGACAGGCGGCATGGAGTTGGGAAATAATGCATAGCTGCAACTCTTATCTGCTGCAAAAGCAATTTGGAAAAGGAGTTTTTTTCCTGCAGAGTGGAAAATTGGAAATGGCTGACCTTGGTACAGAGCAGCAGAGGATTCAGACACAGCTTCGAAGCTGCTTCTGCAAGAAATCCAGCAAAGCGAGTTACCACCCAATGGAGGACTATCCAGTCTGCTTGGCAGAAGATGATGGATATAGGCTCCAAATTGGTTCTTGTACCTTTATGCTGCCCATTTCCTGGGGCCAGCAGTATTTACATATTTTGTGTGGATGGCTATGTCAAAAGTACAATTGGGAGAAGAAAAAATCTCTATTACACTTAGCTGCAGTGCTAATGTGTCCAGAGGCAGGCAAAAAGTTTTTAACTGTAAGAAGTATACTGTATTGTTAAATAAACTTGTGACCTTTCTAAAATTATTACTCTTGGTCTACTTAACATCACTGGATGCTTTACATACAATCCTATCAGCCATGACACAAATGCCAGGGAATATTTTGTGATGTATTTCCCTCTTCACATATTGTCATATATGGGCAGCGTATGATAGTACTTCTTCAAAATGCAGAAGCAATTCTGGCAGACAGGAAAGTGGCACAGACTCAGCATAACCAGTTCATTTCACAGATTCTCTTCCCTGCCGAGATTATAATGTTTTCAGACTTAGAATTCAGAGGAAACGTCAAGCCATTGGGCCAACCAGCGAAAGGGCATGAGAGCAGATGGGAAAGAAGGTTATTAGCCCCAAAGGTTTACTAAAGTAAGTCTAACCAATATTTTACAGTCCCAAAGAAAGAGTATATCCTGCAAATAGCTACTCCTCACCAGGTTATTATTTCTGTCAGAGACGACTGGCCATTCAGAAAGCAGATCCACCCAAGCAACATATGCATGCTTATATGTAGTAGAAATCATTTGGAAAAATGAACCTACAATGCAACTATAGAATACAATCTGTCAACATAATGGGTCTGATTTTACCATTTTCATCCTAAGTGCTGAATCTGGGCGTAATGCAGATCCGACTTAGAAATCTGTTTTCAGGCGCCCCCATACGCTCGCAGCCATCTCCAGTCCCATTCGTGTTGTGGGCGGGGCTTAGCACGGCCAAAATGATCGGAGCTCTGAACTGCGCATGCGCAGTTAGAAAAAATTTGAAAAAGCACCTCCGTGTCAGATCGCTCCCGGGCCGCAGAAAGCGGAGAAAGCGGCCCGGGAGCGACAAGCGGGAGCGACAAGCGGGAGCGATGGCCCCCACACACATCACTGTCCCCCTTATCCACTTCCCCACTACCCACACACATCACTGTCCCCTTTATCCACCACACCCCGCTACCCAGACCGATCGCCACCCCTGCCCCCCTATCGCCTACAGAGTGGCAGCGGACCCCGCTGCCCCCCCACCAGAGATCCATCTGCCCCCCCCCACCAGTGAGCGATCGGGCCTCCCTCCCCCCCGAGATACATCTTACCCGCCCCCCTCCTCCTCCCCCACCCCCAGACAACAATCTGGCCTCACTCCCCCCCCCCCCCACCCCCCCAGAGAATGGTATGGCCTCACCTAGCCCCCCCCCCCCCCCCCCGACCAAACAACGATCAACGATCTGACCTCACTACCCGCCCCCTGACAATGAACTGGCCTCACTCCCCCCCCCACCCCCACCAAAGAGAATGGTCAGGCCTCACTTCCCCCTCCCCTCCAGAAGAACATCTGACCCGCCTCCTCCTCCCTCCCCACCAGACAACAATCAGCCCTCCCCCCCTCCACCAGACAATAGTCGGCCCTCTCGCCTCCTCCCCGCCCCCCCCCGAGAGATACATCTGACCCGCGTCCTCCTCCTCCCCCCCCCACCAGACAACGGCCTGACCTCACTCCCCTCCTCCCCGCTAACCAGAGAATGATCTGACCCACCTCCCTCCTCCCCCCCACCACTGATCTGAGTCAGAGAGCCGTTGGAAACACTGAACGCGCCCTTCAGCAGCTGGAGCGCCCGTTTCAGACTTTTATTTAGCAGGTCCATTACGGCGCGGTTCCGGATTGGCAAACGCGGTGGTAAAGGGGGAAATGCTGATAAAGTTGGGCGGGTAGTTCATTAATTCAATTTAAATGCATGCAAATGCATTTAAATCTTCGTTGCGCTCATTTTGGGTGCAAAGCAGATCGCTGCCATTCCCGGGTTTCGGTAAAGTGGTAATCTGCACGGATGCGGGTGCGCATCGTGTTAATGGCCTCTCACCCGACTTTACCATGTTTTCGCGCCCGGAAACGGGCACGAGGCAATGGTAAAATAGGGCCCTATATCTCCCCATTTACTCACATAAGTAGGTCTCAAGATAGGCGTTTGGTTGCCATTCTACGGACAGAATTTTATGTGCCCTCAGAGGGGGTGTTTCCCGCAGGGAGGGTGCATGTAATATTGGTGGGAGGGATCATACTGAATGCTTATCCTACCAGATTCCTGCCCACCCCCAAACCCGCCCACATAATACAGGGTGTGGGCAAGCTGAAATCAGTGGTCTGTGCACCATATTTGGATGAACAATTAAGGGTCAGCTAGGCTTGTGATCGAGCCAAATAACCCTGATAATAAGTTGCCCAGGCCATAAAATTATTGCCACAAGCAGCAGGGTGGGAACGGGAAGCCTGATTTTTTTTGCCTCAAGTGATTAAAGGGCAGGAAGGAAGGGAAGGTCACTCTTGGGTGGGGGTGGGGGTGGGGGCGGGTGGAGGGGGGAGCGGTTGCCCTTTTCTGACCATATAGTGAATCCCCCCCACCACTTAGATTATACACCCAATTCTTTTCTACTCACTCTCCTAAACCCACTGCCCTTCCCCTAACTTACCTAAATCCTCATGGCTCAAGATCCCAAACTTATCTGCTCCGGGGATCCAAGGCCTTGGGATTCTTTCTTGTCCACTAGTCCCAGCAGCTTCCTATCGCTGCCAGGACTGATGGAGCTGCCAGTGCATCCAATTAGTTGGCAGCTTCAGATGGCAGAGCTTCCACTTGCATTGGGGGGTAGAAGTCCCACTGGGTCCTCGTTAGTCCACCCTGTAGCACTTTATGACTTTGGAATGAGTCAGTGTGTAGCGTGTTTTCTGGAAGTGGTAGTGTGTGTGTGTTGGGGGAGAGGGGGGGGGGCGGTTCTGTCGAGCCTGCTCCATCATCCAGTATTATCATGGCTGATCTTTGGCTTCAACTCCACTTTCTCCCAAATCCCTGTATTTACTAATTTCCTGTCTATTTCCACCTTAAATATATTCATTGATAGCACACCCATAATCCACTGAGGTAGAGAACTCCAAAGATTCATAACCCTGAAGAAATCTTTCCTCAGCTCTGTCCCAAATGATTGGCCCCTCATCCTGAGACTGAACTCCTTTGTTCTGGATTCTTCAGCCAAGGGAAACAAGCTTTCAGTATCTACCCTTTAAAGCCTGGCATCTCTACCAACCAGCGAGACAAGTGCAGCAGATACATGGGAACACCACCACCTTAAACTTCCCCTCTAACTCACACACAATCCTGACTTGGAAATATATTACATACATAGAAAATAGGAACTAGAAGCAGGAGTAGGCCATTTGGCCCTTCAAACCTGCTCTGCCATTCATTATGATCACGGCTGATCATCAAGCTGCAATACTCTGATCCCGCCTTTCCCCCATACAGCTTGATCCCTTTAATCCCAAAATCTATATCGAATTCCTTCTTGAAATCATGTAACATTTTGGCCTCAACTACTTTCTGTGGTAGTGAATTCCAAAGATTGACCACTCTCTGGAAGAATAAATTTTTCCTCACCTCAGTCCTGAAAGGTTTACCCATATCCTTAAACTATGACCCCGAGTTCTGGACTCCCTCATCATTGGGAACATTGGCCGTGATTCTTCCATCGCGACCCGCAACTTTTCTGGCGTGTCAAGGTGGGA
This sequence comes from Mustelus asterias, assembly GCF_964213995.1. Classification (NCBI taxonomy): domain Eukaryota; kingdom Metazoa; phylum Chordata; class Chondrichthyes; order Carcharhiniformes; family Triakidae; genus Mustelus; species Mustelus asterias. The sequence continues at coordinate 92,822,871 of NC_135804.1, forward strand.
GATGTGCGTGGCCGGCCTTGTACCGGGATTTGTGCATGCGCCGGGAACACATGCGCATCTCCCAGAGCTGGCGAGCAGTCGCCAGGCAGACCAGACTGGAAACCGACAGGAAGACAGGTAAGTCATTTGAATCTTTTAAAAATCTATTTTAAATATGCTGAGCAGTTCATTATTGAATCTCCCTCTCCTCTATGAGTACTTCATTCCGGCAGGATTCAGACTAGCTCCCCACATTCCGGGAACTAGCAGAAGACCATGCCGGAATGAAGTGGGGGGGGGCAATCGGGGCCCACCCCTGGGATCGGGCAGTGGTAGGGTAGTGCCCCTGGGCATGGGCACCCTGGCAGTGCCAGCCTGTAGCCCTGGCATTGCCCAAGGGGCAAAGTGCCTATGCCCAGGTGGCACTTCTCACTGGGCATCGGGCAGTACTAAGGGGGCAGGGCCTATTGTAGGTGGGACCTAGGGGCAGCCGGAGGGGGTAGGGGGTCCTGCTGCCACTCTGAAGACAGAATCGGTCTGGGATGGAGGGAGGGCAGCGATTGGGGCAGGCTGGGGGGAGGGTTGTCTGCCGGGGGGGGAGCCTGCCTCCCGGGGGAGGGGGAGGGGGGGGGTCTGTCCCTGGGGTAGGGTCTGCCGGGGTGAAGGGATCGCCACTGCTGGGGAGGGTGGGCTGTGCATCGGGGCGCTCCGGGACAGGGAGCGGGTGTCAGGGCTGGCCCGGGAATTGTTGTGGGGGCCGCGATCGGGCTGTGAGGGCAGCTGGAGGGGCAGCACTGTGGGGGTCCGGGGCTGGCCAGCGATCGAGCTGGCTAGCAAACAGGGAGACTGACAGATCGGGACCACTGTGCATGCACAGATTTTCAGAACTGTCAAACTCTGGCGCGAATAGGATTTACCCCCTGGGTTTTTAATGGTGTTCACGACTGGGACCTCTGCAGTGCACAGAGTGCGGGGATTCAGGTGAGAAACTGAACTGACAAAACAGTCGGGATTTAGAACAGTTTTCCAACCAATTCAGTGCTTTTGGGAGAATCGCAGCCAGGCATCCCATCGCGACGCACAACTTTTCTGGTGGTCAGGGCTGGGAGATGCACGTGTCGGCCATTTTGTGGGCTCCCTAGCAGCTTTTACACGCATCTCCCAGCCGGAGAAAACTGGCACTGCCGGGTACCTGCTGAAAATTGCTGGGCCGCTGATTAGCATGAGTTTACATATCTTTCCATGCCATTATCGGAATTCACACGGCAATCTCTGTTCACGTCTGCTCACCTCTTTGGTGTGATGTAATTTTGGCGCGAATCAGAACAGTATTTAAGAGTCGCAACCTGGCGTGGCAGCCTTGAACTGGCGTGAGGAGTAAGTGCTACTAGCGGAACGTAGCGGGTGTTGCCCTGGAGATGCCTGGTGACCTTCCTCCTGCTGTCTTCAGGTGCTGGACCATGGGCCAGTGATATCTGTGGGGGGTGGGGAGTCGGGGGTGGGGGAGGGGGGGCTTCTAGTTCCTCATAGCTCTCTGGGTGAGGTTCCGCCAGGGGCTCCCATTCCCCCCACCCCCTCCTGGGCAGCGCTGTTGCGCATTGTGGGATGCAGCCTCGAGGACTCCCACATCGCCCCACCCCCATTTCCTGGGCAGCGCTGAAGCACAGTGTGGGAGGCAGCCTCGAGGGCTCCCACTCACTGTCCCCCTCCACGGCACTTTGTAGTGGCATTGTCTTGTCGCGGGATGTGGTCAGGGACTCCACTGAGTGCTGGTGTTTCAGGGTGGGGGAGGAGTGCATCATGTGCTGACTGAGGCCTAACCAGATGAAGCAGCTGCTGCTCCAGGCCGGGGTGCAGAGGTTCAGACACAGACTGCGTGGAATCTGCTGTCACTGGGCACACATCTGGTGCTGATTTACAGTCTGTCCCTGCCCTGTGAGACGGGCCAGCAACACATGCCTGTAACGGATGCTGCAGTAGCACACATGGCAATGGCTCAAGAGTGCGCATTGCCCACGGCTGCACACTGACCTGCATAATCTGTGCCAGCATTTGTCATGATGGGAATCTCACACAACCCTAGTCGGGCCACGCATGGCACCATGGATTGTGTGGGGTTGCCAGCACCCACAAGTGGGGATTCTGGCCCAAGTGAGGGGTTGGGGTGGTGCTGGGTCTATGCAGCCAATGATAATAATCCATCATTCTATGCTCTTTCCAGACCCCACTGTGCAGATGGATCTTGGTTTGCTCGATCTGGAGCTGGCCATGTTGGTTCCAGCAGGGGCAGAGGAGGAGGAGGAGGCGGCAGCTCAGGAGGTGGCGGGCATGGAGAGACCACCGCAGGAGCAGCCACCACCAGACCCTCAGGAAGGAAGGCAGGGGGCTGCCGTTGAGGGCCAGGGGGTGGGTGAGCAGGCTGCCGAGAAGGTGCATAGAAGGCCGAGGGTGCTGAGGCCAAGGAGGTACAGGCCCCGCAATTCCTTCGAGGCCCTCTCGGAGGAGATGTGTCGTCGCCGACTGCGCTTGTCCAAGACCACGTTGTGATACATTTGTGAGGTGCTCTCACACCTGGCACCTCGGGGGAGCAGCGGCCACCCACTCCCTGTGGACGTGAAGTTGACGGCTGCCCTCAATTTCTATGCCTCCGGGTCATTCCAGCTCTCAGTGGCGACCTATCTGGGAGCTCTGTGCACAGATGTGTGCGGCAGGTCACAGATGCCCTGTTTGCCCGGGCAGGACATTTCGATGTGAGCCGTGCACAGCAGAAGGCCCGAGCTCTTGGCTTTGCATCCATCGCCGGGATTCCAAATATGCAAGGCGCAGTGGATGGGACACACATCATCTTGCGGGACCCCCATGCAGGACCGCAGCAATTTCTGAACAAGAAGGGGTTCCACTACCTGAGCGTCCAAATTGTCTGCGACCATCAACTGAAGATCATGCAGGTCGATGCACGCCATCCAGGGAGTGTCCATGACAGCTTTGTGATCCGGCAGTCGGACATCCCTGGGCTCTTTGAAGACCAGCCCAGGCTCCCGGGATGGCTACTGGGTGACAAGGGTTACCCACTAAGGTCATGGTTGATGACACCTGTGCGGAGGCCCCAGATCGAGGCGGAAACCCTTGACAATGAGGCCCATGCAGCCACCAGATCCGTTGCTGAATGGTGCAGTTCCGCTGCTTGGACCACTCTGGGGGGGCCCTCCAGTATGACCCTGTGCGTGCTTCACACATCATCATCGCTTGCTGCACTCTGCACAACATCAACCAGCAGCGGGGAGACCAGCTGGAGCAGGAGGAGGAGGAGAAGTGGCGAGGGGGTGAGGTGGACATCCCACCAGATGAAGAGCCAGAGGAAAGACGACGGGCGGCAATGGCAGGTGTCTGGCAAGGAAGGGCAGTGAGGGACGCCTTGATTGCAGCCCGCTTCGCCTAGCTGGTGCTGTGCAGTGAGGGGGCTGCAACCACCACACATCCACCACACCCCGGGAGCAAGGGCAGCCGCTATTCCCCCTCCAAACCAACCTGGGCCCTCAAACCACCACATCACCCTTCCCCTGCTCCTGTCATCCCACCACTCTATCCCCCAGAAACATCCAACCCTATTAATGTGCCTGGGCTGGCAATGGTTGCAAGTCTTGGTTGAAAGCTGGAGGATGATGATGACTCACCGTTGTGCAGACTGGGATCCTGCCCCTGGTGCAACACAAGTCTGACTCCTACCTGTACTCCGAATGCACGCTGCCACCCTGGCCCACGTAGTTATAAGGGTTGGGAACACATGTTGTTTGGCCAAGGGTGGGGGAGGGGATTGGCATTTGCACCAAGGGTCTGGTGGATGTTGGGGAAGGAAGGGCAGGCACCCTGAAACATGGACTGAGTCTGCAAGGCTCAACAGACAGCACCTCTATGTTTGGGAGTCGGGAGCACTGAGCTGTGGGTGTGGAAGAGAATCAGAGACACATTAGTCACAGTGTAATATGCAATTAACAGTTTATTGTGCTCTTAACATAAATGATTACCAAACCCTGACTAATGCTGACCTTCACCCGTGCCCTCTAGTGAACTACAACTTTCTAACTCTGTGCTGTCATTGCTTCTTCGAGGTGCTACCCCAGGATGCACATCAGAGGTGGAGGTGTCCCGTTGCCTGTGATGCCCTTGGCGGACGTCCCCTAGGTGGACGGGACCGGGAGGGCCTGGCTGACTTGTGGATGGCACTGTTTTGGTGCCACCCTGTTCATCTCGCTGGCCCCGAGATGCCCCAGTGTGAGGAAGGGGGGAATTGGAAGGTCTCTGGCCTTCTGGGATCTCCTGGGTGGAAGACCCCAGCATGGCCTCAAGCTCTTCTTCCTCCCTTGGGGTGCCCAGAGGCGTCGGGTGCACTCCATGGGAAGCCAGGGTAGCTGGACTGAGCTCCAGAAGCCCCGGCGTCACCTGGCTCTGCCAGTCCTGGAGGCCCAGATGTGTCTGCCCCATGATCTGTGATCCCTCAGCCCTAGCCCTCTGAGACTGGGCCAAGCTCTGGAACACCTCCGCTACAGCATTCTGTGAGCGAGCCAGGTTCTGGAGCCCCTCAGCAGTAGCCCTCTGAGCCTGAGCTAAGTTGTCGAGGTTCACAGCCACGGCCTGCTGTGTCTCCAGAATGCCAGCGAGGGTCCCAGCCATGGCCAGCAGTGTCTCCCACATGCCCCCGACAACCATGGCCATGGAATGCTGTGCCTCCTGGATACCGGCAACACTCTTGCCCTTGGCCCGTTGTGTCTCCAGGATGGCCTGGACCCTGTCATAGAAATCATAGAAACCCTACAGTACAGAAAGAGGCCATTCGGCCCATCGAGTCTGCACCGACCACAATCCCACCCAGGCCCTACCCCCATATCCCTACATATTTACCCACTAATCCCTCTAACCTACGCATCTCAGGACACTAAGGGCAATTTTAGCATGGCCAATCAACCTAACCCGCACATCTTTGGACTGTGGGAGGAAACCGGAGCACCCGGAGGAAACCCACGCAGACATGAGGAGAATGTGCAAACTCCACACAGACAGAGACCCAAGCCGGGAATTGAACCCAGATCCCTGGAGCTGTGAAGCAGCAGTGCTAACCACTGTGCTACCGTGCTGCCCCTGTCACCCATGAGGGAGGTCTCACGCTGTGTCGGCACCAAGTCCTGCAACAGCACTCTGTTTGACCCTCCTAAACAGCCTTGCAGTTGCAGTATGGTTGCTGACAGTCCTTCCACAACTCCCCGGGTTTCCTGATGCATCTCCACCAGCCTTGGGAGGAACAAACACAGAGGCCCAGCAGCTGGCTTGGGGACAGCTGAATCCTGGCCTCCGGCAGACTTCCATGTGCCCGAACCCTCGGATGTGCCCGCCTCCACCCGATGTGCATCAGTGTCTGTGATGTGCTCACCAGTTAGTGACCTAGAAGCCTCAATACTAAAGGTACCCACCATGGTGATAGTCTCTGTGTTGGTGGGTTGTGTGGTAGATGCCAGTGCCGCTTCAATGGTGCTGCCCTCGGAGGATTCCTCAGTGGCTCCCTCCGAGGTGTCATCCAGCTGGTCATGGGCAGGTTGCTCCCGAGAAGCAGGGGCGGCGGCGGCAACACCCGAAGGGCTGGGCTCGTCTGGGTCCAGAGCTGGAAAAAAGAACAGACATTCAGAGGAGGGAGGCAAAACATTCCATGCAGCATCGCACTTATTTAGAGGAGGACCAACGTTGAGGGTGCGCCTCTGCTCACTTGCATGCTGGACACCGACCTGGCTGTCAGTAACCATTCGGGATGGCCCATCACCCCCTGCCAGCTCCATGGCACGCTACTCGATGCTGGTCAGCGGCCGCAGGTCAGGCACACCACCACCTGTCTGTGTCATCTCCCATGCATTGTGGATTTTCTTTTCCTGTGGGAACATAAGGTGGATAGCAAGTATTAACGTATTACAGTGCGTGGTGTGCAATGCGTACCTGTGTCTCGGGCGTTGTGCTGACAGTTTTGGGGAAAGCGGTCAACACTGACGGGTGTTCGTTGAGGGGTGAGGAGAAGGGGTTAGATTCTGTTCCTGGGAGAGGGGTCACTTGTTGCCTGCCCGTCAGGTGTCTAAGCATGTTTTGAGATCCGTGCCTAGCATGTGCGGGGTTCTAAGTGGGATGCTCACTCACCCTTGCTGCTTGAAGAAGGTCATACATTTTTTTGTGACACTGCTGGCCACAGCGCGATTCTTGGCATTCACCACTTCTGCCACTTCCTCCCACAATGCCGTGGTGGATGCACCCCTTTGGCGAGGGCCCTGGCCGGGGAAGATCCACTCATGCCTTTCCTCCACGGCATCTAGCAGGTGCTCCTGGTCGGCCTCAGTGAATAGAACATAAGAACATAAGAACTAGGAGCAGGAGTAGGCCTTCTGGCCCCTCGAGCCTGCTCCGCCATTCAATAAGATCATGGCTGATCTTTTTGTGGACTCAGCTCCACTTACCCGCCGCTCACCATAACCCTTAATTCCTTTACTGTTCAAAAATTCATCTATCCTTACCTTAAAAACATTCAATGAGGTAGCCTCAACTGCTTCACTGGGCAGGGAATTCCACAGATTCACAACCCTTTGTGTGAAGAAGTTCCTCCTCAACTTAGTCCTAAATCTGCTCCCCCTTATTTTGAGGCCATGCCCCCTAGTTCTAGTTTCACCCGCCAGTGGAAACAACTTGCCTGCTTCTATCTTATCTATTCCCTTCATAATCTTACATGTTTCTATAAGATCTCCCCTCATTCTTCTGAATTCCAATGAGTATAGCCCCAGTCTACTCAGTCTCTCCTCATAAGCCAACACTCTCAACTCCGGAATCAACCTAGTGAATCTCCTCTGCACCCCCTCCAGTGCCAGTATATGCTTTCTCAAGGAGACCAAAACTGTACACAGTACTCCAGGTGTGGCCTCACCAGCACCTTATACAGCTGCAACATAACCTCGCTGTTTTTAAACTCCATCCCTCTAGCAGTGAAGGACAAAATTCCATTTGCCTTCTTAATTACCTGCTGCACCTGCAAACCAACTCCTTGAGATTCCTGCACAAGGACACCCAGGTCCCTCCGCACAGCAGCATGCTGCAATTTTTTACTATTTAAATAATAGTCCATTTTGATGTTATTCCTACCAAAATGGATGACCTCACATTTACCAACATTGTACTCCATTTGCCAGACCCTCGACCACTCACTTAGATTATCTATCCCTTTGCAGACTTTCAGCGTCCTCTGCACACTTTGCTCTTCCACCTATCTTAGTGTCATCTGCTAATTTTGACACACTACACTTGGTCCCCAACTCCAAATCATCTATGTAAATCGTAAACAATTGCAGTCCCAACACTGATCCCTGAGGCACACCACTAGTCACTGATCACCAACCAGAAAAACACCCATTTACCCCATTCTTTGCTTTCTGTTAGTTAACCAATCCTCTATCCATGCTAATACATTACCCGTAACACCCTGCACCTTTATCTTATGTAGCAGTCTTTGGTGCGGCACCTTGTCAAATGCCTTCTGGAAATCCAGATACACCACACCCACAGGTTCCCCACTATCCACTGCACATGTAATGTTCTCAAAGAATTCCACCAAATTAGTCAAACATGACCTGTCCTTCATGAACCCATGTTGCGTCTGACCAATGGGACAATTTATATCCAGATGTCTCGCTCTTTCTTCCTTGATGCATTTTCCCTACTACAGAAGTTAAGCCAACTGGCCTATAGTTACCTGCCTTTTGTCTACCTCCTTTTTTAAACAGTAGCGTCACATTTGCTGTTTTCCAATCTGTGGGAACCACCCCAGAGTCCTGCGAATTTTGGTAAATTACCACTAGTGCATTTGCTATTTCTCCCGCCATCTCTTTTAGTACCCTGGGATGCATTCCATCAGGACCAGGAGACTTGTCTACCTTTAGCCCCATTAACTTGCTCAACACTACCTCTTTCATGATAATGATAGTTTCTAGGTTCTCGCCTGCCATAGCCTTCCTGTCATCAATTTTTGGCATGTTATTTGTGTCTTCCACTGTGAAGACCGACACAAAATACCTGTTCAATGCCTCAGCCATTTTCTCATTTCCAGTTATTTCATCCCCCTTCTCATCCTCTAAAAGACCAATGTTTACTTTTGCCACTCTTTTTCATTTTATATATTTGTAGAAACTTTTGCTATCTGTTTTTATATTCTGAACTAGTTTAGTCTCATAATCCATCTTACCTTTCTTTATAACTTTTTTAATGGCTTTCTGCTAACCTTTAGATATTTCCCAATCCTCTAGGTTCCCACTAATCTTTGCCACTTCGTATGCATTTTCTGGGAGCCAGTTTCCATGCAGCCATCTTTGTGGTGTGACTGGCTGTGTGTCCATTCCTGCAGCTTATACACAGCTCTGGCTTATTAGGGGAGTGCAGGTGCAGTGAGTGTGGCCAGTCAAGGGCCCGTTGGCAAAAAATCCTTGTGAGAAATTTTGAAGGCTGCATTCAGTTGAGGGTCATTCGTTTCTCGAGGTGCTGATTGGCTGCCATTCAATAGGCTGCTGTGTCCATGGGGGTTGCAATACTCAAGGCTTCACTTCAAGAGAGGGAATGATCGCAAGTTGGGGTTGTGTATGTCAGCACAATGCTAGTTCTCTGCAGGGCAGCAGTGAGGTCAGCATGTTCAAGGGATGGAGGGATTGCGCACCAGCATTATCCGGATCCATGAGAGATGAGGTGGGCGGGCAGCCATGTCTGTGTGTGGAGGGAGAAGGGGGGGCAGCAATGAGGCCAGCGATGTCCCTGTGGGGGGGTTGTGTGGGCCAGCGATGTTTCTGTGGGGGGGGTTGTGGGGGCCAGCGATGAGGCCAGCGATGTCTGTGGGGGGTTGAGGGCAGTGATCTGGATGCTAGGAGGTCTTTTCAATGATCGCCCAGTGATGTGCGCATGCGTGGGTTCCTGCTCATCCCGCCGATTTCAGGCTCTTTGGGGTGAATAGGTCCCGGTCCCTGAGCGTTTAATGAAATGCATGACTGGAATCTCTGCATTGCACAGAGTGCGGAGATTCGGGTGAGAAGCTGAACTGAAAAAATAGTCGGGATTTAGAACAGTTTTCCCGCCAATTCAGCACTTTTGGGAGAATCGCCCCCATTCTTTCTGAACCTACCCTGCCCAATCCTGTTAGAATTTTATAAGTTTGTATGAGATCCCCTCTCACTTATTATCATCTTTTTACTTCTTCTGCGCCAAACCCGAGAACTTCTACCATAGCAATACAGTTGACAGGATGTTACGGCTTCATTCGTCCCGAAACCTTAAAGTCCCATTCTAGGTCAACGAACCTTTCCATGGTCCGCCCCTCGCTCGCTCCGATTCCCGTGGTGGGCGGGCCAGTAAAATTCCAGCCAGTGTGTCCTCTAATATCTCAGACTGCAGCATTTCAAAAATGCAGATCACAACCACTTTCTTTAGGGCAACTAAGGGTGGACAATAAATGTTGACCTTGTCAGTGACATCCACCCATCAATCATAGAATAGAATCATAGAATCCCTACAGTGCGGAAGGAGGCCATTCGGCCCATCGAGTCTGCACCGACCACAATCCCACCCAGGCCCTACCCCCACATATTTACCCGCTAATCCCTCTAACCTACGCATCCCAGGACTCTAAGGGGCAATTTTTAACCTGGCCAATCAACCTAACCCGCACATCTTTGGACTGTGGGAGGAAACCGGAGCACCCGGAGAAAACCCACGCAGACACGAGGAGAATGTGCAAACTCCACACAGACAGTGACCTGAGCTGGGAATCGAACCTGGGACCCTGGAGCTGTGAAGCAGCAGTGCTAACCACTGTGCTACCGTGCCGCCCAATGCATAACAGAAATGTTCTGTTCATCTTTGCGCAATGTCAATTTGTGAAGGAATCCAACTCTGGACAACTCTGGACCTCTCTCCCCCCACCAGCCTATTTCCTGAAACCACAATTGCTTCCCTCATGCTGTCCCCAAGAGTCCCTTACTCTTCCTTTCCCAGGTCCTCTGCCACTTATCTGACCTCCATGTCCTGACACTTAGTGATGAAGGGTTATAAGTTCAAAATAATACTTTCCTATGAATAAATGCTTAAAAGGAATGTAAAAAGTTCATTTATCTAAAAGGTTAGTTCATACCACTGTGGCCATGGGCCCTTGCATAAAGAGATTTGCCTCATCTTAAAACCACAAAGGTATCTTCTGACAAAAGGGATTCACTCCTAAAGTTATGAACCTCACCAATGAGTAAAATAATTTAAACATAGGCCTGAATTTTTAGGATAGTGGTGGCCGAGTCATCCCTACCAACTCCAACAAGGCTGCTGCCATTTTACGCTGTAACGAGCAATGATTAACAGTAGGCCGGACTTCTGTCCCCACTTGGATGGAGGTCCTACCTTGGAGAATTGCCACAAAATATAGAGTCTCCAGCAGCTCTCCAGATCCTCCTAGCACAGTGCTGCAGTGGTCGGAGGAGGCACTGCAGCAACATGCCTGGGACTAAGTTTCGGGATATGGAGGTCAGATAAGTGGCAGGTGTCCTGGGAAAGGGAGGGAAGGGGATTCCTGGGGACAGCATGAGGGGAGTTACTGGGGTATCGGCGGATAGGCTAGTGAGGGAAAGGAGGTCCAGAGTTGTCCAGTCCTTGAGGGGAGAGTCGGCCCCCCCACCCCGCCCCGACCTCCATTCAGGAGAGGGCTTCTGATGCACCACCCCCACATTCCGGCCCATAATTTCAGATTTTAATTTTTTCTATTTGCTTTCCTGATCCATCTGGCAAAATTGAGGTTGGGCTGGAAAGGGTCCTTAAGTAGTATTAGGAGGCTTTTAATTGAGGAGCAATGAAGGATGAGGGAGTAAAATTCAGGCCATGGTTTTGCAAACTATCACAAAAGCTATTGAGATATATTGATTGCTAATATGATTGCTGATAACTCTAAACCAACAGAAAGAAACTTTGACAAAGCTAACCCAGCTTAACCTAAGATCTTTAAGGCACTGTCATGACAGAATCCACCATGGGAGATATGTCAGCCCAGACAAACTTCAATTGACTTTAGAAGGGACAGGTGACCCAAGTAGTGGATGGGACCGAATAATTCCACTCCCTAACTGTAATATAATTTTGAGACACAATTAGATGAACAACCACGAGTCTCACAGCTTGATCCTCTGCTGGTTTACTTAAAAATCAAGGAAGGCCGGATTTTACCGAAACATGAATTGTGATAGAGTCATATTTGGGCAATAAAGGAGCATGAACTTACTTGCAGTTGAGGTACCATCCCCATGCATACAAAATTAGTTATGCAACCTCAGAAATAGTATAAGTACCTAAAGCACACATTGGAATTCTTGAATCATTAGACTCACTTCTGATAATTGGGCCAGGAACTGTGTAGTGCTGAGCCCACTTGCTGCTACCAGTCCAGCTGACAGACGTATACTCATTGAGGTGCTCATACCTGATCTGATGTTAGCTGCAGAGCAAGGATGGAACAGTACACTCTCTGAGTTCCTCTCTTCTCATGGGTTAACACTGTTCCTTTAGGGATGGTGTCTGCTGGGGATGATGACTGGCCTGCATAAGAGATTGTAGGTGAGTGCAACTTTGCAATGAGGAGTAAGATTGAATAGAAATAGCTGCATCTCGCACAGAGACCTGCAACATGTCATGCTCGTCACACAGCCCAATCCCCCATCCCATCCGCACTCACTTGTCCCCAACGCAAGGAGAAGTTTCCCTGGGATACTCACCACCCTCAACACTTACTCTGGTTTCTTCTCTTAACTGATAGGTCCCCAGATGACTGGTTAGAGCCAGGATATCACTCTCTGTCTTCGAGAGAACTGGCAAGTTTGGCACTCTGCCACCTGTCATCATCCTCCCACGGATGTTGTGGGCCCTCCTCTCCTATGAAGACAATGGGAGAATGATGGGTTTCATATCAGGATTGATCAAGCCCTCAGGTATTGGTACCCACATTCTCGAAAGTCATATAGTGCTCAAAACGTTAACTATATTTCACTCTCCAGTTTTTTCCAGACCTGCCAAGTTTTCCCAGTATTTTCTGTTTTTATTACCCACCATCTCTGGTGCTTCTCTACTGAGTGTTGTCGGTGACACACCTCCCGTTGCAGTTAACCTTCCAGCCATCATGACCCAGAAGCTGAGAGACTTGCAGCGTGCCGAGACTCAGTTGGCATTGTGGGTGTGTGGAGACCATTTATCCACTCCTCTGGCTGTCAACTCCCATACTCACCACATGCATACTGTTATGTTTTTGGTCCTGATACCTTTCAAGATCAATTAGTACATAAGTAGACACAGGAGGTGATTAACTTTGCATCTGTCCTTTACTGCTGTCGCACTTGATCTATTAAAAAAGCATGGATTCTGCAACCCCACGAAGCACTGGCTTGCAAGGTACGGGAAGCCAGACAAAATATACAATACATAATACACTCCCATAGCTCTGCATGCACATTAAGCATTAGGATGCTAAATCATCCCTGCAGAATGGAGGTCGTTCACCCATTTCGGCACTGCCAGATCCAACGGAAGACTCCATGGCTATTGACCTCTTCTGTCACCTCCAACCAGGTTTTCTATGTCAGATGGGGATACCTCTTCCTGCCTTCCTGCAGGAGGAGAACTTCCCATGGTTTGCTAACAGCCTGCAGGAGGGCCTGCAGGAAGTTGTGATTAAAACATGGAGCTGTTGGTGACCTTGACTCTGTTACTGTTGATGCTAGGATGCACTGTTAGACTTTGTACAACCACTTTGGGTGTGTGAAAGTTGATCGCCAACGTTTCTGAGTGCTTCAGGAAGACTGGGGCTGACAGGATTCTAGTTGCTCCTCTTCCTTCAGCTGCCCTTCAATACCTATTCCTGCACTGCACTCTGCCCTTCTCCTCCAGGCCCATCCTCGTGCTCATGTGCACTGTCCTATGGACCATCAGCTGGCAGTTATTTCCGCCTGCCCGCCCATCCCCCTGCCAGCACCTTCCAAACCATTCTGGGCTTTCCATTCACCGGGAGACCTACTGGTCCACCATTAATCAAAAGTGGCCGGTACATCATGATGCGCGATTAAATCACTCGGGAGGCTAGATTGTACTCGGGAAATAAAGGCTTTTATTAGTAACAAGAATGGAGCATACTATATAACAATACAATCCCAGACTAAAGGGTCACCAGGCAGTGGAGTGACCTTTATACTCCTACAGGTAGGCGGAGCCAACTGGAGTGTACCACAGAACAATACCAACAGGTAGAACACCCCAATCCTAACCCCAACAGTGACAACAGTAACATATGTACAAATACCCACAGTGCTGACCATCTATGGTTCACCACATTCACCCCTCCTTTAAAACAAAGGCCGGCGGCGCAAAAAAACAGAACGAACTGTCCATATATTCATAAGTTCAGTCGTATTGGAGGGCCGCACCGTCTCTGCGACCTCCTCAACACTGGCGGTAGCGCCGGTTCTGGTGACCGTGATGACCCTCTCTCCAAGGCGGTGTCCAGTGACTCCTCCAGTTCCTCACGGACAGGTGGACCACAAGGTGGCGACAATCTCCTGGACTCGAGCACGCCTCGAGGTGGCGACAATCTCCTGGACTCAGGCAAGCTGTACACGGGAGTAAGAGGATTAAGTGGTGGTCCCGATACTGCCCGCGCCGTGTCAGGAGGGGAGATAAAGGTCAAGGGGTCCCTAACCAGGGGTGTAGGAGCGACAGGGGTTTCCAAGTCCCCTGCAGGCGCCAGATCTCGAATAGAGACCATGTCCTCTCGCCCGTCAGGATATGCCACATAGGCATATTGAGGGTTGGCGTGAAGGAGATGGACCTGTTCAACCAAAGGGTCGGACTTGTGGGTCCTAACATGCCGCCGCAGGAGGACAGGTCCTGAGTACATCAACCAAGACGGCAATGAGGTCCCAGAGGAAGACTTCCTAGGGAATGAAAACATCCGCTCATGTGGAGTAGCGTTGGTTGCCGTACACAGGAGGGACTGGATGGAATGGAGCGCATCAGAAAGTACCTCTTGCCAACGGGAGACTGGAAGACCCTTAGACCTCAACGCCAGTAAAACAGCCTTCCAGACTGTAGCATTTTCTCTTTCAACCTGCCCGTAACCCCTGGGGTTGTAACTCGTAGTCCTACTTGAGGCAATCCTTTTTGAGAGCAGGTATTGCCTCAAGTCGTCACTCATAAACGACGAGCCCCTATCACTGTGGATATATCTGGGGTCACCGAACAGGGTGAAAAGATCCCGCAATGCTTTGATAACCGTGGCAGCGGTCATGTCTGAACAGGGAATGGCAAAAGGGAATCGTGAGTACTCGTCAATCACGTTGAGGAAGTACACGTTCCGATCTGTCGAAGGAAGGGGGCCCTTGAAGTCCACACTCAGTCTTTCAAAAGGGCGAGTGGCCTTAATGAGGTGTGCCCTGTTAGGTCGATAGAAGTGCGGTTTGCATTCAGCACATACCTGGCAGCTTCGGGTTATTGACCTGACATCATCCACTGAGTAGGGTAGATTCCGGGCCTTTACGAAATGGAAGAGCCGAGTGATCCCCGGATGGCAGGATGGCAGAGATCATTGTGGAGGGCCTGTAACCGATCCTCCTGCACACTTGCACATGTTCCACGCGACAGGGCATCTGAGGGCTCATTGAGCTTCCCCGGATGGTACATGATATCATAGTTGTAGGTGGAGAGTTCGATTCTCCACCTCAAGATTTTATCATTTTTGATCTTACCCCGTAACGTGTTGTTGAACATGAACGCCACGGACCGCTGGTCCGTGAGCAGGGTGAATCGTTTTCCCGCCAAGTAATGGCGCCAATGCCGGATGGCCTCCACAATGGCCTGAGCCTCTTTTTCCACCGCGGAGTGCCGAATTTCAGGGCCTTGGAGGGTTCGAGAGAAAAAGGCAATGGGCCTGCCCGCCTGGTTAAGTGTGGCGGCCAGGGCGAAATCAGATGCATCACTCTCCACCTGAAAGGGGATGGACTCATCGACAGCGTGCATCGTGGCTTTCGCGATGTCAGCTTTTATCCCTTCAAAGGCTAAGCGAGCCTCTGCTGCTAGGGGAAAAGAGGTAGACTTTATGAGTGGACGGGCTTTGTCCGCATAATTGGGAACCCACTGTGCATCGTATGAAAAGAAACCTAAGCATCTTCTCAGTGCTTTGATGCTAGTGGGTAGGGGAAGTTCAAGGAGGGGACGCATACGGTCTGGATCAGGGCCAAGGACCCCGTTTTCCACCACGTATCCGAGAATTGCTAGGCGGCGCTTGCTAAATACACATTTCTCCCTGTTGTAGGTCAGATTCAGGCGAGACGCGGTGCGTAAAAATCTAAGGAGATTGGCATCGTGGTCCTGCTGGTCATGGCCGCAGATAGTGACGTTGTCCAGGTACGGGAAGGTAGCCCGCAGCCCGTTCTGGTCCACCATTCGGTCCATTGCACGCTGGAAGACCGAGACCCCATTCGTGACGCCAAAGGGAACCCTTAAAAAGTGGTAAAGATGACCATCCGCCTCAAAGGCCGTATACTTTCGGTCCTCTGGGCGAATGGGGAGCTGGTGGTAAGCTGACTTCAAGTCAATGGTGAAGAACACCCGGTACTGCGCAATCTGGTTGACCATGTCAGATATGCACGGGAGAGGATACACGTCCAGCTGCGTGTATCTATTAATGGTCTGACTATAGTCTATGACCATCCGGGGTTTGTCTCCAGTTTTAACCACCACGACTTGCGCTCTCCATGGACTAGTGCTAGGTTGAATGATCCCTTCCCTGAGGAGCCGCTGAACTTCAGATCGAATAAAGATCCAATCCTCAGCGCTGTAACGCCTGCTCTTAGTTGCAATGGGCTTGCAGCCTGGCACGAGATTCTCGAATAAAGATGGTGGGGTGATTCTGAGTGTCGAGAGGCTACACGTGGAGAGCTCTGGGCAATTTGGAGGCTGCTGTTTTCCCACTGAAAGTGGAGGGAGTGGCCCATCGTACTGCAGGGTTACACTCCTCAGGTGGACCATAAAGTCTAGTCCCAGGAGTATCGGAGCACAAAGGTGCGGTAACACGAGGAGCCTGAAGTTCTCATAAACTGTGCCCCACACTGTTAGGTTGACCACGCAGCTCCCTAGCACGGTAACAGATCGGGACCTCGACGCCATCGAAATTGTCTGTCTGACAGTCCGTACTCGGAGACCACACCGTTTCACGGTGTCAGGGTGAATGAAACTCTCCGTGTTCCCGCTGTCAAACAAACAATGTATTAGGCGTCCATTTACCTCTATGCCCATCATGGACTTGTCGAGTCTGTGAGGCTTGGCCTGGTCCAGGATGATTGACGCCACCGTTGGGTCTTGAGTGCAACTGCAGGCAGCTGACATGGTTGATGATGATGACCCCTGCTGGTCGTCTGCGGTCGGTGCCGACCAAAATGGCTGCGCCCATGGATCGCACGTGATCGGTGGCGCTTAAAGTGGCGGCCCCTGCAGGTCGCACGTGTCTTGCGTCTTCGTCGTCAGGAATGGCGGCGCTCGAGAATCGCACGTGGTGGAAGACCTCGAAGAAGCTGGAGACAAGGAGACAGGCTCTGGAGAATCACACGCCGCGCTGCTAAGCTTCGAAGGTGGTTTAGCCCTGCATACTTTGGCATAGTGCCCTTTCTTCCCACACGCGGAGCAAAATACCGTTCTGGCTGGACATCACTGCCGAGGGTGTTTCGCCAATCTACAGAAATAGCACCGCGGGCCTCCTGGAGCTGCCGCCGTCGTCAGGTCCAAGGTTGAAAGCACAATCGCACAGTTTTTCGGAGCCGCTGGGTAGAGTTGAGTCGGTGGCTGTACTTGCCACGATGTTCCCACGTGGTCGGTGGGGTACGTTTCTCGACTTCTGGAGGCCGTTTCCATCGTGTCAGCCAATTCCACCGTCTTAGCTAGGTCTAGGTTACCTTGCTCTAGCAGCCGCAGGCGAATATAAGATGAGCCGATTCCTGCCACGAACGCATCTCGGATCAAGTCGTTAGTATACTGGGCCGCCGACACTGGCTTGCAGTTGCAGGCTCTGGCTAGCTGCTGAGGTTCGCGCAGGTACTGTCCTGTCGTTTCACCAGGCTGCCGCCGTCGAGTGGCTGGAAGGTGTCGAGCATGAATCTCGTTTGGCGGTTTGTTGTACAGTTTCTTAAGTAGTTCGATGGCCCCTTTGTAGTCTTGGGCATCGCGGATTGATGAGTATACAGTGTCGCTTACCCTCGCGTGGAGGACCCGCAGTCTATCGGCGTCGTTTTGAATGGCTGTTGAGGCATCGATATAGTCTTGAAAACACTTCAACCAATGGTCGAAAGTGTTCGACGCTCCCGCTGCACGTGGATCTAAGGTAAGCCGATCGGGTTTCAACATTTGCTCCATGGTTTTTTTTACCAAAATTGTTACTAATAAAATTGATGCGCGTTTAAATCACTCGGGAGGCTAGATCGTACCCGGGAAATAAAGGCTTTTATTAGTAACAAGAATGGAGCATACTATATAACAATACAATCCCAGACTAAAGGGTCACCAGGCAGTGGAGTGACCTTTATACTCCTACAGGTAGGCGGAGCCAACTGGAGTGTACCACAGAACAATACCAACAGGTAGAACACCCCAACCCTAACCCCAACAGTGACAACAGTAACATATGTACAAATACCCATAGTGCTGACCATCTATGGTTCAGTACCCATAGTGGTAACCATCTATGGTTCACCACACATCATTCATTCCATTTCAGACCACATCACCCAATCACAAAACATCCATTCTACCTGTGGGGTTAAATTTTAAGCTGAAGAACATTCATCAGAACTGGGCAGGTGCTACCAGATATAATGAGAGTTTTCATTTTCTTTCAGATTTACAGCATCAGCAGCGCTTTTTTCCGTGTCATTCAACTTCTGGAATTGGAAAAGTAATTTTGCTGGCAAATATGGAATATTTTAAAGAAATATGAGTGCACCTATCACCTCAAAAACATACAATCTGAAGAGAATAGGAATTTCCATTAATAAATAAACTTTGATAACTGGGGTTGTTGTATGTTAACCAATGCAACATTTGATCAAAGTATAACTTTTGATTGCAGTGAGGTGTCGAAACCTCCAGGATATTGTAATGGGGAAACTAATTGTTACATGTTATTATCCTTTTTTCTATTATGGTATGAACACTCCCAATATTTGATATGTTTGACTGCCTGAAAAGAAATTATTCTACTTCCAAATGTTCTGGGAGATAAATATTCAATTTCTGGCTGTTAGTTTTTAATTCTGGCAAGGGAAACACTCAATAGTGTGATTGTGTATGGATCACATATTCTGTGTACAATATCTTGGACTGAAAGTCAATGAAAATTAATTTGATTTTATCCTCAGGAACCATTATAGTCCAAGAATCTGTTAAGAGGCAGCTTTCCATAATGGGTGCATTAACTCTCAGTGGACTGAACCTAGTTCTCATACAAATAAAAAGAAAGTCATGCATTTATATAACACCTTCACAACAGCGGTTGTCCCAAAGCACCCTAATAGGCAATGAAATATTTTTGAAGTACAGCTACTGTTGTAATGTAGGAAATGAGGCAGCAACTTGCACTCACACACAATCATGTCATGAATATCGTCCGGTGGCTCTGACAACTATCATTATGAAGTGCTTCGAAAGGTTAGTTAAGGCACGAATCAATTCCGGCATCCAGATTGCAAGGATCCACTACAGTTCACCTACCACGGCAAAAGGTTCACAGCAGATGCCATCTCCCTGGCCCTGCACTCAACCCTGGAGCACCGAGATAACAAAGACACCTATGTCAGACTCCTATTTATTGACTACAGCTCAGCCTTCAACACCATTATTCCTACAAAACTCACCTCCAAACTCCATGGCTTCTTCTGCGACTGGATCCTAACCCACAGATTGCAATCAGTAAGGATAGCCAACAAGACCTCCTCCACGATCATCCTCAACACTGGTGCCCCACAAGGCTGTGTCCTCAGCCCCTTACTATACTCCTTGTACACCTATGACTGTGTGGCCAAATTCCCCTCCAACTCAATTTTCAAGTTTGCTGATGACACCACCGTAGTGGGTCGGATCTCAAACAATGATGTGATAGAATACAGGAAAGAGATGGAGAATCTGGTGAACTGGTGCAACAACAATAATCTCTCCCTCAATGTCAACAAAATGAAGGAGATAGTCATCGACCTCAGGAAGCGTAGTGGAGGGCATGTCCCTGTCTACATCAATGGGGATGAAGTAGGAATGGTCGAGAGCTTCAAGTTTTTAGTTGTCCAGATCTTCAACAAACCTGTTCTGGTCCCTCCACGCTGACGCTATAGATAAGAAAACCCACCAGTCCCTCTACTTTCTCAGGAGACTAAGGAAATTTGGCATGTCCACTATGACTCTCACCAACTTCTGCAGATATACCGTAGAAAACATTCTTTCTGGTTGTATCACAGCTTGGTATGGTTCCTGCTCTGTCCAAGACTGCAAATCACTACAAAAGGTCATGAATATAGCCCAGTCCATCATTCAGACCAGCCTCCAATCCACTGACATTGTCTTCCCGCTGCCTTGGAAAAGCAACCAGCATAATCAAGGACGCCACACACCCTGGACATTCTCTCTTCCAACTTCTTCTGTCAGGAAAAAGATACAAAAGTCCAAGTATATGTACCAACTGACTCAAGAACAGCTTTTTCCCTGCTGCCATCAGACTTTTGAATGGATCTACCTCACATTAAGTCGATCTTTCTCTGCACCCTAGCTATTACTGTAACACTATGTTCTGCACTCTCTCCTTTCCTTCTCTATGAATGGTGTGCTTTGTCTGTGGAGCGTGCAAGAAACATACTTTTCACTGTATGCTAATACATGACACAATAATAAATCAAATCAGATCAAATCAAATAATGACCAGATAATGTATTCTCATGATTTTTCTTTAGGGCTAAATATTATTCAGAACCTAGGGGAATAACTCTCCTGTCCTTTTTCAGAATAGCGTCATGGGATCTGTTACTTCCAGCTGAGAGGGTAAGCGGAGCCTTTGTTTAACATTTCCTCAGAAGGACTAAACATGCAGCATGCTCTCAGTACTGTAATGGAGCATTAGCCTGGATTGTTTTTTAATCATGCGACATGGGCATTGCTGGCTGGTCACTATTTATTACCCATCCATAGTTGCCCTTAGAGGACAGTTGAGAATCAACCACATTGTTGTGGCCCTGGAGTCACATGTAAGCCAGACCAGATAAGGATGGCATATTTCCTTCCCTAAAGGACTTTAGTGAACCAGATGGGTTTATCCGGCAATCAACAATGGTTTCAGGGAATCATGATAGATTCCTAATTTCAGATATGTTTCATTGAATTCAAATTCCACCATCTGACGTGGTGGGATTCGAAGTTGAATCCCCAGAATATTAGCTGAGTTTTTGGATTAATAGTCTAGCGATAATGCCACTAGGTACATCGCCTCCTCTTATTTTGTGCTCAAGTTTGGAAGTGGGACTTGAATTCACAATGTGCGGAGTGAGGTGAGATTTGATTTGATTTGATTTGATTTATTATTGTCACCTACATTAGTATACAGTGAAAAGTATTATTTCTTGCGCGCCCTGTAGACAAAGCATAGGAAAGGAAAGGAGAGAGTGCAGAATGTAGTGTTACAGTCATAGCTAGGGTGTCGAGAAAGATCAGCTTAATGTGAGGTAGGTTTATTCAAAAGTCTGATGCAGCAGGGAAGAAGCTGTTTTTGAGTTGGTTGGTACATAATCTCAGACTTTTGTATCATTTTTCTAATGGAAGAAAGTGGAAGAGAGTATATCTGGGGTGCGTGGGGTCCTTGATTATACTGCTGCTTTTCCGAGGCAGCGGGAAGTGTGGACAGTGTCAATGGATGGGAGGCTGGTTTGAGTGATAGACTGCTACAAACTGAGTCATGGATGATTTATATGCTTCAAGTATTTTTATGGTTTGAAATTTTGTGTGACAATGCTGTGCCTTTAAGAGATGTTTTTTAATCATGTTTCTCTGTAGTTTTTTTTTAACCGGTGTGACCTGTTTGTTATTGTTGCCGTGATGTCTGTCCTGGTATCTTTTATTGTTGCTGAAGCAAAATAATGCGCCTTTTGTTTATTTTTTATATTGGCCTAATGCAGTGTCCTGGAGTTCTATGACCCCTTTGGAATTGTTGGGTGGAACCTGATTGACAGATCAGATGGAACATTGGGACAGTTTGTTATTCCACAGGAGAAATCCAGCAGGGACAATGTGCTGGAGCACTAAAGCCTGCCTTTCAGGCAGCCCACCTCTGCATTGGGCAGCTCCTGGAAGTTGCCTCCGAACTCTTTCCAGAGTCGGCAGCCCTGGCTCCCATTCGCACTACCTCCTTCTCCCCACACCCCTGCCCCCAACCTCTCCCCTGGAATGCAAATCAGACCTTTTGGGGCACTTACTCCCGGGTCAGGTTTATAAAGTCAGGAATTTTCCTGACCCCGCAATCGACTCTGGAATGAAAATTCAAGCCAGAAGATTTGTTCTGCATCCTATATAGGCTTTAATAAGCAACTTACTGTAATTCAAGCTGTTTGATTTGGGGCTACACCAAAGAATTGTGTTAAGTTTAAATGATATTCAATCTATTAAATTAAACTTTTATCAAATTGCTTTTGTGATAAAGCTTGTTAGAAATTGCAATGAAGAATCTTACAGGGATGCTTAATCATGTTGTGGGATCATTTAGCTTCATGAAAGGAAAAATTGCATCTGTAGGTGCTATAGAGAAATGCAGGTTCCAGGTGTTTACTGACATCTATCAACTATCTTGAGCCAAAAGAGGAGCATCAATACATCAAATGGCTGTTTGCATTTTCTTAGTGCCTGCCAACACAGTGCACATTGATTTCACAAAGCATTACAAGCTTAGCGCTGACAAAACACAACTAATCTGGATGCACTGACTGTCAGGATAAAAAGCTGCTTGGTCACCTTCAATCATTTGGAGGAAAGAGTCAAGAGCTTGGAATCTCCTTACAGATTCGAGCACTGTCCAAGCCGTGTTTCAGTTTGCAGAGCAGTGATTGTGCAGGGGATGCTACGATTGATATTTCTGATGGTGAAACTCCCTTGAAATCATTGAGTTCTGAGTGACCAGTTTTACACAACTCAGAAATTCTAAAAAGAAACATGCACTCCAACAGATTTTTCCTTCCAGCTGATCTGATTGGTTTTGACAGCTACCAGTTCTGCTTTCTGGTTGATCTGATTGGTTCAGAGTAACAATTTCCAAGCCAAAGAGATAGCTGCTGGAAAAAAATGACAATCGGCTGAAAAGGATTATGGCGGGCACGTACGTCGCAGGGACAGGCTTCATAAACTCATGGCATTTCAACACTTAGTGCTGATGCAGGTCAGCTAAAGAATGTACTATTGATGTGGCAGCTGCCTGATGATAACACCGTGTTCACAGTAACCACATCCTCAAGTCATTCTTCATCCCAAGGCCATGTCAGTGTGCAGCATGCTGATGCCTCTGGGGATAATATAAAGAACCCTGTGCACCATCACTAACTTGCTCATTTTGCCAGGGAGATGCTACATAATAATCTGTGAGATATTCCAGGAAGAGAGACTGTGGTTTCAGGACACTTCAATACTGTTCAAACTCTCAGGAATAGCATTATGACAGCAGCATTCACTTTTCATTGATTCGAAGACAACAGGTGTCCTCAGACAAAAGTAAAGATAGACAGAATCCCCCCCATGAGACATCCACTCACTTTTGCTTTGCCATGGAACACATCTTTATTGGAAGGACCAAAAAACTTAATTTTGGGGGGGGCTACTCTGATTTCTTTAGCCACGGACATTGCTTCATCTCTTGGGTAACTCATGCTGTTGCAAATAGTGTTTGCTAGCCATGTTGTTGCATTAGGGATTGTTTTCATAGAACCACCAAGTAAAACAGCGGGAAGGGGATCCAGACCAGACCAAACAATTTGTGTTTTCTTCCATTTCCTAAGATGGCCCAAAGGAGTTTAGACCTTCCTTGCCCTGGCCTCTGTCTCCTTCCTCCCATGAGATCCTGCTGAAATCCCATCCCCGCAGCATACTACTTCATCGACAAACAAACATTCATGCTGTTCATCCTGCAAGCTGCAGAATTTGCTGTATTTTGACTGCTTTAACCTCAGTTCAAAGGAAGGGACAACAACTGGGGAATTTCAACAGAAATAATCAAAGGTTGGCATTCTTGGAACCACTGATGTTGCAACAAATTAGTTGGCCTTAACATGTTTATTGTACTTGCAAGATAAAGTACTCACTACAGGTTTTAGCACCAATTCGAAATCAATTCAGACTTTCGTAGCAAAACACTGGATGCTGGAAATCTGAACTTAAAACACAAAATTCTGGATTACCTCAATGGTCTTACAGTATCTGTGGAGAGAGAAACTGTTAATATTTCGAGTCCATATAACTCTCCTTTTGTGATACAAGGGTTGACATGGTACTGAGTACAGCACCACCCACACAGTGATGTAAGAGAACAGGCGACTCGCACCTAGGGGTTAGTGTAGTGTTGGACAAAGCTGTGTGTAGAAGCAAGCACATAGACAAGGCAGCTCCTAGCTTGGACCTTTACTGGTTCTATGTATACAATTTCTAGTAGTTAATAAATACTTAGTGTTGAACTACCTAAGACTACGAATATCTTAATAAGACCTACCGAACTCTGTCCAATACCTTATCACAACTTTTGATTCCCATTTGCAGCTGGAGCCTTCCCTGGAAGGCATGGTAGCAAAGTGGTTAGCACTATTGCTTCACAGTGCCAGGGACCCAGGTTTGATTCCCGGCTTGTGTTACTGTCTGTGCGGAGTCTGCACCTTCTCCATGTCTGCATGGGTTTCATCCGGGTGCTCCAGTTTCCTCCCACAGTCCGAAAGATGTGCTGGTTAGGTCTATTGGCCATGCTAAATTCTCCCTCAGTGCACTCGAACAGGTGCTGGAGTGTGGCGACTGGGGGATTTTCATTGCAGTGTTAATGTGATGCTAATAAATAAACTTTTAACTCTGTAGCAAGTCCAGCAGTTATATATTTAAAAATACTCTGAAGCAAAGCCCCAAATATAAGAAGCTGGCATGTCGTATTTCAAGTCATACAGGATGAGGGTTTGATATGATTTAAATCTCAGACTTTTGTCATACAATTGAGAGAGTGGTGATTGTGAGACCTGGGCATCAAGAAAGTGGATGCCGATGGCAAATTTAAAGTGGAGCTGGAATGCATTAAGTGCAGAAACCATAGTGTCTGTTGATTACGGCTTATTCCCCACCCCCTATCCCTGTAACTAAACCATCACATGTTAAACCCATAGGTGATTTACACTTAGAACACAAAAATAATTCTGAAAAGCCTTATGTATTACTGTTCAGCTCACCTCAACGTTGGCATAATATGGCTAACACAAGGTATGCAAATCAGGGAAATGTTCATTATCTAGATAATGTTGTATGTACATCACTATTTCAAAAGTTGTGACAAACAAGATAATGGGAGTAATGCTGTCAGCATTGTATACTGACTTTCTTTTGCCCATTTGGAACTCATCACAATTAAAATTGCATGAAAAGTAGGTGAGAGAAAGCCACATGTGTGCCTGTGGGACTTGAACAGCTTTCATAATAGCATCCATCATCTCACGATATTACTTAACAATGGGTTGATGGGCGGTGCTGGTTGTGCTTTCATCAAGATGAGTGTTGCTGTCACCCCTGTAATAAGTTTTGAAATTGCTGTTTGACTAATACCTGAAATGTCCCCCAAGAGGCCTTTTGAAAAATGTCAGTGATTTAGAAAGAAATAGCAGCAGTTACTTCAACTGTCATGGCAGAGTATAATTATACAGTGTAGGATTCTGCTTGAATGTATAGCTCACATTTGCCATTTTACTCTAATATGTAATGTAGATAATAGGTAATGTTATTACCCTTTAATATTCATATAAGCGAATATTCAGGCAACAGCAATGAATCATAAGACATGATTGCAGTGTCAGTTGCACGATACAGATTTAGGTTGGCTGAATTTCCCATGACAATTTTTACATAAAACAGGCATCCACTTTTATTATATAAGGTTAGCATGTAAAGCAGGTTACCCTGTAGTGGAAAATATTTATGTATAGATAATGATCTGTGAGTGTCCTGAGTTGAATTTTATTTCAGTTGCGGCCCTTAATGTCTTGGATGAGTATCATTTGTTAGTTGCTGCCATATTATCCTGTTATCAAGGTTGCATCTGTTACTGTAAAATACCAACAAATAAAAGATTTTCTGCCCATTCATCTTGTTGTGGGACATTTGGTGCAGAATGTCTACCACCCTTGCTTACAGAAGAATGGCTCTGCACTTCAAAAGTGATTTACGATATCCGCCACTTAGAAATGTTTCAGCAATGTTACAGGGAGTTATATAAATGCAAACATTTATTTTAAGATACTCCACCTCCACCTCAAACTACGGACACGACATTAAAATGCACAGTTAATAAGGTCCAAGCATTCAACTAGCAGCTAAAACATATATATTTATTATTTTTTCATGGATCACTGACAAGACCAGCATTGGTTGCCCACCACCAATTACCCTTGAACAGAGTGGCTCACTCAGCCATTTCAGAGGTCAGTTAAGAGACAACCACATTGCTGTGGACCTGGAGTCTCATGTAGGCCAGACGTAAATGGCAGATTTCCTTAAGTCAACCAGATGGGTTTTTACAACAATCGATGAGAGTTTCATGGTCACCATCACTGAGTCTAACTTTATTTAATTTACACCAGCCAAAGTGGGATTTGGACCCATGTTACCACAGCATTAGCCTGGGCCCCTGGATTGCTAGCTCTGTGGCATTACCACAACACAACCATCTCCCCTACAAAATTAGCAGGGACAATGAATGGTAAATAAATTCTGTTGCAAAATTAATTCCGATCCTTAGATTTCTACCATTGATTGGGAGAAAAATGTATGAGATTCTCCAGCCACCCAGTCGCGTGTTTCCCAGCGGTGGAAGGCAGCATGCTGTCTGCTAGCTGTGGGATTCTCTTGACCAGCCGCTGTCAATGGGATTTCCCATTGATGTCACCCCATGCCACCACAAAACCCACGGGTGGGGTGCGCTGCTGGAGAGACTGGAGAATCTCAGTGGCGTGAATGGCTAAAGAATTCCGGCCAATGTGTTTGAGCAGTGACTATGTAATAAGCACAGTTTTGAAAATAGTTGTTCAATTATATGGGAAGTAATAAGCAGCAATAGGCACTGGCAGACTTTACCCTGGACAAGAACTAGCAACTTCAAAAAAGGCAAGACACTTTGTGATTAAAAACCTGTGGGAGTGAAATTGTTCCTGGATTGAGGTACAAAACAGATGGTGTTGCATCAATATACCTGTTATATGATCCACTTAACATCTCGTTCCATTGTTTTCAATAGATTATCGGGCATGTCATATAACAGTCAACAAATGCAATCCTGACTGTTTTATTTCCCCATCCTTGGCCATCTTTACACATGCATTAGTTGTGTTTCACTGATTCTGACTAGACTCTCACTGTATGCACAATATTGGCAAGTCATAATTGTTGCAGATTCCAGTTGCCCCAATGACCTTATGTGATTTCCTTTTCATTGCAGCTTGCTAGAACGTTGCAGAGGACATGAAAATCTGTGTGCACGAGAGTCACATCATAGCCAAACCAAATAGAGAAGCAAGCTCTCATTCGTGAAAAAAAGTAGCGAACAATCTTGTAGCCTTTTGGGCATCACTGGGTGAATTCAAAGAAAGATGAATAAGGAAATTAGTTTACTTTTGCAAAGCAAATTTTATTTGATGCGGTGCCAATACTCTTCATTCAGTCACAATTCCTATGACTTGAGCTGGGATTTCTGGTTTCTGATGAGGTAAGGGAAGTGGAATGGGAAGTGTGCATCCCACTTGAATGTGTGATTCTATGATTGGCAGGCTGCTCTGCTGTATTCTCCCCCACTGTCCAATCTTGTGCCCCCAGCATGCCACGTCAAGCTGACGGGTTTTACAATAGCTTTTTAAAAATGGGAAGCCGACGGCCTCACTTCTGAGGGGGAGTTCAGAGGTAAGTGGCCAGGGAGATGAGGCAGCAGGTCTGTGGGGAAGACTAGTGAGAACAGGCGAGTACAAATAAGGTGCAAAAGTGATGTTTAACAAAGTAACAAAAGTGCATAATCTTTAAATAAGTGCTTGCTAACTACAATTGGTGAACAACACCAGTGCCCACTTGGCACAACCAACTCTTTTCACTTTCCTAACCAGCATCTACATCTCAGTGTCTGCCCAATATCTACAGCAGAGGTGGAGGCAACCTTCTGTCTGTGATGACATTGGCGAGCATCTTTTGTGGTGCCCAGGCGCAGAGGACCCGGCGTGCTTATGGGCCACTGCGGGGTGGCAACACTCCTCAGTATGCAAGGCTAGAGCTGGAAAAGTCAAAGAAGGGAGGGAGTCAGATGGGCCAGGTCATCCTACAGCCTCCCAGCTAGATGGCCCCAAACTACAGACCTGCCTCTCTTCCTTCCTAAGGGTGCTCAAGTGCCCCTAGCTTCCACCTTAGGATACAGGGGCAGCTGGAGTGATGTACAGAAGCTCCGCCGTCACTGGGTGCATGGACTCAAGGATGCCCACAAGTGCCTGCACCATGGAGTTTGCACTCTCCACTATGCAGCTCATGCCCTGCACCAGCACAGGACAGAGATCCTGTACAAAAGTCCCCACTGTGTCCGCCACCCTCGCAGTGTTCACCTTGATGCGTTAGAGTACCGCACGACCTCCTCATACTAAAGTCATTGGGACTGCTCCAGCAGCCTTGGAATCCTGATCTTACCATAAAACCTATTGTAGGGCAATATCGGAGATCGGGTCTTTTATATTTTAATTTATATGTCCATTCGTATTTTATTTAATTTCAGTATAATACATGCAGGACTACATAGAGCAAGCCCAGAGAGCCAGGCCTCACCATCGGGAAGGAAAGGGTTAATGCAGACAGCTAGAGGCCTGCTCTGCTGACAGACAATGATTAACGCATGCTATCCAACTTCTGATGTGCAGGAGTCATCACGACAATGGGAGAACTGGCATTAAGACAGCCAGGCTCGATATAGTCTAGGGAGGGTATAGTCTTCCATAAAACACGATCATCTAACAAGAGGGGACAATGATTAACACATCAGTGCAAATTGGTTGGGCAAATACAACGCTTTGACATTATAATCGGGTAAACGGAACTGCCCAAGAAACTGATTAACAAAGTTGTAATGAACAATGCAGTCTGCATAACGAGATTAAAAGAACCATTTTGTAACCAACTCAAGGAATTAAGATGCTAATGTAAACCTTTGTGACTCGAAACAGTATACTAACCTGTACCAATCTACCAAGGGCAGACAGGACTCACAGGCAACCTGAGATTTCAGGCCCGAGTTCAGCTCTCCCACATGCATGTGGAAAAAAAACTTTTCTTGAAGTTCGACATGGTCTCCAAGGCTCGACTCATTTTATTTCCCTCCTACAGAACCATAGAATCCCTGCAGTGCTATAAGAGGCCATTCGGCCCATAATGACTGTACCAACTCTCCAGAAGAGCATCCCACCCAGGCCTTCCTCTCCATCGTATCTCCGTAACCTTGTGCATATACCATGGCTAATCTAACTAACCTCCACCTAACCTATCTGTCTTTGGACACTAAGGTGCAATTTAGCATGACAAATCCACAGAACTTGCACATCTTTGGACTTTGAACTTCCCTCAGGAGGTCCAGCAACTGGGTGAGGTCCAGGTCCAGACTGGGGCTGATCAGAGTCTTGGCATCCAGGTGTTCACCAAGTGCTGGATCCCTGGGACATAGAAACATAGAAACATAGAAACCCTACAGTGCAGAAGGAGGCCATTCGGCCCATCGAGTCTGCACCGACCACAATCCCACCCAGGCCCTACCCCC
Source organism: Mustelus asterias (assembly GCF_964213995.1). Lineage (NCBI taxonomy): Eukaryota > Metazoa > Chordata > Chondrichthyes > Carcharhiniformes > Triakidae > Mustelus > Mustelus asterias. The sequence continues at coordinate 92,852,008 of NC_135804.1, forward strand.
ACATATTTTACCCGCTAATCCCTCTAACCTACGCATCCCAGGACTCTAAGGGACAATTTTTAACCTGGCCAATCAACCTAACCCGCACATCTTTGGACTGTGGGAGGAAACCGGAGCACCCGGAGGAAACCCACGCAGACACGAGGAGAATGTGCAAACTCCACACAGACAGTGACCCGAGCCGGGAATCGAACCCAGGACCCTGGAGCTGTGAAGCAGCAGTGCTAACCACTGTGCTACCGTGCCGCCCCTGCCTCCGCCTGATGTGGACGTCCCTGCCTCCGCCTGATGTGCATCAGAAAAAGTGTGGTGCTCACCAGTTAGTGACCCCAGAGCCTCTACCACTATGCCCCACCGAGGGTATGTGTCTCTGCGCTGGTGAAGGATGCAGCTGAAACCAGTGATGCGTCTTCAAGGTGCATGTCCAGGAATTCATCAGAGCTGCTGGCTGGGCTGTTCTCTTCCGTTCTGTCGGATGATGGCTCTGGCTGTACCTTTGCTGTGCCTTCAAGAGATGGGAGATGACATGAGCATATGGAAGCAATATAAGGCTATTGCCGATAATACTGATGCGAGTTTTGTGAAGTGGACGATCGGGTTCTGGATCCTTAGTTCTTTTCCTCAAGCTCATTTCCACCTTGGCGCCGGAGTTGTCCAGTCCCTCCCCAGTAACAGCGCGGTTCTCTCCTCAATCTCTGATAGCAGTTTCTACTTGGCCATCTATCTGCCCGTTTTGGTCTCTCCCAGCAGTTATGAGCATTCTTTTCCTGCAAGGGAACAGATGGAGAGAGTGTAAGCGGGCCATGTAGCAGGTGTGCATCCGCAAGTTGATGGAAACAGTGACTTACCCTGGCTGAACGGAGGACGTTATTCATCCTCTTTCTGCATTGCACTCCCAATTTGCAGAGAGTTGGCACTTACGAATACTGCCACTGCTGCCCATGCAATGTTGGTGCCCTTGCTGAGCCTCCACCACGGTCGAGGGTAAAGGTCCCAAGCTCTGGCCCCACCCCTTCCAGCAATCTGCCAGTCCCCAGTCTGAAACCTTTAGTGCAGCCTTCCTGACAGCAATTCTCTGCTATCAACCTGGAACAGGTGCAGGGAAGGTGTTTAAGTGAAGCGTCCCATATTTTGAAACAATAAGCCTGAAGTCAGGCCGGTGAATCCGGGTCCATTTGCACAGCGTGAAACCTGAGAAGAATATTTACTGTTCTAAGTGGCTGAATGTACGGCAGGTAAAACAGGCAAGGCTGCCAATGGAGCTTTCCAACTTGACACTTTGCCAAACTTTCAGAGGTCCCTCTTAATAACATTTCTTACATGAGTAAAAAATTTTAGAACATTTTAGAATCTAAGTGTTAAATTCACCTGCTTCTCTTTTGAAATTTACCATCTTTATAGTGCTTTATAGTCTATGCTCTATTGTTACCCACTTCTCTTAGGTAAATATCTGTGTTGCTAGGCTAATCCACATGTCAAGGACCATGGTCAATCTGTCTTCCTAACCAATTCCAACTTAAAAATAGTTTGCTCTCTTTCAATCGTGCATTCAGCTGAACACTCCCAATTATTAGATTCCTTAATTTTCACTTTATCACATGACTTCTTGACAGTGGCAAAACTGGTATGCCATTAAAGAAAAAACCTGGAGAACCACAATCTTTAAAATACACTAAATAAAGCTATGAGGAAAGATTGGAGAGGCTCGAGTTGTTTTCCCTCGAACAGAAGAGGCTGAGGGGTGATATAATCAAGGGCTCCATGCACCCCATATTCTCTTCCACCTTCTTCCACCGGGAAAAGGATACAAAAGTCTGAGGTCACGTACTGACTAACTCAAAACAGTTTCTTCCCTGCTGCCATCAGACTTTTGAATGGACCTACTTCGCATTAAGTTGATCTTTCTCTACCCACTAGCTATGACTTGACACTACATTCTCTACTCTCTCCTTTCCTTCTCCATGTAGGGTATGCTTTATCTGAATAGTGTGCAAGAAACAATACTTTTCACTGTGTACTAATACATGTAACACTAATGAATCAAATCAAATCAAATCAAAAACTTAATTGAGGTGTATAAGATTATGAGGGGCCCAGATAGAGAAGACAGGAGAGGCATGTTTTCCCAAGAAAAGAGGTCAATTATCAAGGGGCATAGATTAAAGGTGATTGGTAGAAGGATTAGAGGGGACATGAGGAAAAACTTCTTCACCCTTAGAGTGGTAGGTGCCTCAAGTTTGCTGCTTGGTTTTGTGGTGGAGGAGGAAACCCTCAAATTATTTAAAAGATATTTGGAACTGCACCTGAATTGCTGCAACCTGCAAAGCTATGGACCAGGTGCTGGAAGGTGGAATTGGAATGGGCAGCAATTTTTTTCTTGTTTTCTCTTTTGGCCAGTGCAGACATGATGGCCTGAATGGCCTCTTTCTGTGCTGCAAATTTTCTATGGCCCTTTGTGAATCTCGCACTTAGGGATCAATAAACTAACAAATAGATTTAGGTTCAGGGACAGGAGGTTTATAGGAGATGTGAGGAAAAACATTTTCACCCAGAGGGTGTTGGGAACCTGGAACTCACTGCTTGGAAGGGTGGTAGATGTGGGAACATTCACAAAATTTAATAAGTATTTAAATGAGCTCTTGAAATGCCGCAGTGTTCAAGGCTATGGACCAAGTGCTGGAAAATGGGATTCGAATGGAAAGGTTCTTGATGGCCAACATGGACACGATGGGCCAAAAGGCCTCTTTACATAGGAATTAGGAGAAGAAGTAGACAAATACAGCCCTTTGAGTCTGCTCTGCCATTCAATCAGATCATGGCTGATTTCTCCCTGGTCTCAAATCCACCTCCCCATCCATTCCCCATACCCCTTTCCCTTTTTTTTATTAGAAATATGTCTATCTCCCTCTTGAAACCATTCAATGATCCAGACTCCAACGCTCTATACAATTGCAACAATTTCCGTGCTGTAAAACTCTATGACGCTAAGAAAACAAGAAGATAGAAACAGTTTTTTCACAGTTATGGGGACATATTGTATTGGTAAAAGTAAGAAAGATCCACTAACTGTTTCATTTCGGAGTGGTCGGTGTCAAACTTTAAGTGGAAAAACGGAATCATGATGCTGAAGTTTAGTCTGCATGCTATAATAAGCTTTATAGCAATCTTGCTGTCAGTCTGTCATATATAATGCAAGTCCAGGTAAACACTGGTAGTTGGTAGTGGCTGTCCTTCTAGAAGAACACAGACTAATTTAATTGGTCTGTAAAGCTCGTGATTTTTCTTTCACCCGGGAGAAAAGGCAAACACTCATCACAAAGATGTATGCTTTCAGTTACAGTGCTGTCTACTAAAATAATATTTTGTCCACTCAGCCTTCAGGAGTATGCAGGCTGAATTTTCATTGGCTTTCTTCCCAATTTCAGAGCTAAAAGTCTATTGAAAGAGCACATTTGGTTTTGGTAAGGGTCTCATTATAAATGCTGCTTATCGCTACTTGTTGACATGGCAATTATTGTCAAAGTCAATGAAGATAGTCAGAATCCCCTACGACTACAATGCTGCAATAGAACCAGAAGAGTTAACATAACTCCCTGGAATTAACTTGGGTTGGCACCACAAGGAATTTGCATACTGACTGAGCAATATCCTTTTCTTAATTTTGTATGTCATAGCTTAGTCTGATGATGCCTGAATGGTTATGTGTGTATAATAAAGGATGTGTGTAGCCATGGGAAACTGTGAATATGAAGAAGCTTTGCTAAAAATCAATTCGAAGAGCCATGTATCATGTTACAGGCTTCAGCATGATGACATTTTGGATGTATCACTAATTGAGTAAAGGTATATTCCTGTGAAATTCATTGTGCGGCTTGAAAGAATCTTAAACATGGCGGCACGGTAGCACAGTGGTTAGCACTGCTGCTTCACAGCTTCAGGGACCTGGGTTCGATTCCCGGCTTGGGTCACTGTCTGTGTGGAGTTTGCACATTCTCCTCGTGTCTGCGTGGGTTTCCTCCGGGTGCTCCGGTTTCCTCCCACAGTCCAAAGATGTGCGGGTTAGGTTGATTGGCCATGCTAAAATTGCCCCTTAGTGTCCTGGGATGCGTAGATTAGAGGGATTAGTGGGTAAAATATGTAGGGATATGGGGGTAGGGCCTGGGTGGGATTGTGGTCGGTGCAGACTCGATGGGCCGAATGGCCTCTTTCTGTACTGTAGGGTTTCTATGATTTCTATGATTTCTATGATTTATAAAATTGCAAAGCTGTGATCATTTAGGCAATGTTGTATCAATTGTGGATTGTCCACTTTCCTGGGGTTCTATCATGGTGGCATAAGTCAATAACTGTCTGCTTTGGTAACCTCAGACATGGTACTTCCCTAAGCCAGCAGCTGTGCTTTTGAGGTACCTGATACTAAAAGCTGTGAAGGTTCCATGAAATCTGTGCTTCATTTCAGCCCTCAGGCTTGTGCATTTGTGCACTAAATGCAAACAGTGATAAAGCTGCTCATTCTGTTGGCTTTGTTGTATTTACTGAACTCCTGGTATTTTATCTCCTGTTCCAAGTAAGTTTAGAAGTCACCAGGGACAGGTGATACTAGAACCAGTAACGCCAACGACATACTTTAATTGGCCTAAAGATGCTGAATACTTGCAAAAAAAAATTAAAATTCAGTTCCAGTTTGTTGCGAAAGAAGAAATTCAACGTTCATTTATAATGGAATTTTCTACTTCTAAAACATTTCTTGGTGTTCTCCACTGGGGTTAGCACTTACTGCACTGGGCATTAAGCCAAAATCATAGTTGAGAAATTAGCCCTTGATTTCCATTGTGTTGAAATGCTTTATATCCTCTCATTTGCTTTATTCCCATCCGATTTGCACCGACAGATCAAATACCTCCATGTCTGGATCTAACAAGAAAATGGTCACAACTAAATCTTCAGATGTCGAATTTCAGTATCTTTATTTAAAATATGTGTACATGATCCAGTTAATACTGCAATTCCAACCTGTTTTTTTAAAATTGGGAAATCGATCACATAAAGGCTAGAGCTTGCAGTACTGAAACTCAGACGCAATGTTCTGTTGAATTTGTTCGCTGTCTGGAAACAGCTAATGGCAGTCGTGACCCTTAAGTTTTCCTTCAAGTTGCCTTACGCAACTTAGAAAAAACTGCATAAAAGCAAATTGCTGCAGATGCTGGAATCTGAAACCAAAAGAGAAAATGCTGGAAAATCTCAGCAGGTCTGGCAGCATCTGTAAGGAGAGAAGAGAGCTGATGTTTTGAGTGCAGATGATCCTTTGTCAAAGCTCAAAGGGTCATCTGCACTTGTAACGTCAGCGCTTTTCTCTCCTTACAGATGCTGCCAGACCCGCTGAGATTTTCCAGCATTTTCTCTTTTGGTTTCAGAAAAAAACTGCAATAGTTTCCTTTCACATGAGAAATGCAAATTCACATTCATTTTGAGAAGTGGGAGCGAGGGTCTAGCTAAGAGTAAACAAATAAGTCTGAAGAGAAAATATAAGGCTGTAGAGCAGAGTAACAATCTGAACAAAATCAAGCAGGTTATGACAGAAGGGGAGTATAACAACCGTAGTAGAGTTGGGAAGTTGGAGTTGGAAAACTGCCCAATTCAGCGGACTCGTCTTCTTTAAAGTGACCCTACCCAACATATTTTTATTTTGGAGAGGAAGGAATGGTATCGTTTCCACCCGCTGCCAAGGTGGCAATAGAAGTGGGTGGATGGTCAGGCCTTCAGACTAGAACACCAGCCTCCGTTCACTGGGATGTTAGTCAGTTATAATTATGATGGTCAGGCCCTCACCTCTTAGCCTTTCACTCCCACCTAACCCCTATGTCCCTCCCCTGAATCCCTTCATCATCCAATCCTCCCCCCATTCTCCTTCATACCTCCATGTCCCCTCATATCATCCATGCTCTTTCCATGACTCCTCATATATCCTCCATTGCCTCTTTTAACCCCATGAGGCCATACCCCATTGGTCCCTCATACTCCACCCACTTCCATTTCTCCCCATCCCCCTCTATATCCTCCAAAGCCACACATCCATTGCCCACCATAAGCGGACCTTAGGATACCTTTGAAAATGAGATTTAAAAAAATAAACTTCTAACTATAATATTCTTGGTATTGTTTGACTTTAAATTTTGGTGTGCTGCAGTCCTGAAACTTGTTTTCTTCTCTTAGATCCTCCTTTCTCTACTTTTTTTAAATAGGGACAACCACTGCGCTGGTTTCAAGAGACTACCAGAGCATGTTTATCTCTTTCAGAAGGGATTGAGGATGTTTGAGACCTGTCTGTGGTCTCTCAGACTCTGCTAGGCAAGAGGAGAATTGGGAGGGGATTCAGATTCACCAGTCAGATTGTCATCTGGATTGATGGATGAATGCAGCATTTTTGACCAGTTACATTGGATAGATGATTGCTTCCAATAAAGGTAGGAGGTTGCTTCTGTCCAGCAATCATTGCATGTGAGTTCGATCCGTGCTCTGATTAGATGAAGTAGGGCCATGGATGTGGTGTCTGTTCAACCATTTGTCCATAGTAAGCTTGGTCTTGGATTTAAGCTGGCTCTCCTGATTGGAGGCCTGGCAGGTTGTGTTGCCAGTGACATTTGACATTGTTCTACATCTGGTTGGAATTGTATTCGTCCTCTTTCTCCCTTATATTCTCCAAGTCATCAGCTTGCAGTTGCAGCTTGAGTATGTGCGAGAGTAGGGGGCTGAGTTCTCACTCTTTTTCCCATGAGGAGTTCATATGGTCCGAGACCATTTTGGAGTGGAGTTGAATGATAACTCAGAGGTGCAAGTTGGATGCCATTGTTCTTCTTTAGCAATGGTTTCACTGTCTGCACTCCTCGGTTCGCTTCACTATTGCTTTGAGTTTGAATTATTTCCAGCTTTCCTAAGCTCTCATCCCCAGATGATATTGGCTGAACTTTGCATTCGACTGCTTTGTTCAACTGTGTAAGATCTATGCAAATTCGGATACATCCATTAGGTTTTGGCACTGGGACCATCCCCAAGCAGCAGCTTGTTGGTTCTTTCACAGGTGAAATAACCATTTTCTACAATATAAAGTCAATTTCCTTCTTTACCTTCAGCAAGAGCGGATGAGGAACTTTTCCAGGTGCAAACAGACACGCTGGGCCTGACATTACCATCAAGTTGTGCCTATTTTTGAGTGTGAAAACTTGGTAAAGTCGGACGTGAGGCGAGCAGTACGATCCATGCCTGCCTCCGCCCCGGTTCCACCTTTGCCAAGGCCAGAAAATGGCCATGATCGGGACCGCACCCAAAATGGGTGAGCCGGCCATTGCATTTGCATGCAATTCCATTGACTAAATTGGCTGCATGCCCAACTTTACCAGCATTTCTCCCTTTGCCACCACGTTTGTCAATCCGGGATCAGCACGAAATAGACATGCTCCACAAAAGTCTGATTCGGACTTTCCATTAGTGAGGGTTAGTGAGGAGGTAAGTGCCTAGGATGTGACGGCTCTCAGCTGCTTACGGGGGTCCTCTCATTGCGGCCATTTTCTTTCTTGCGTTGGTGGGGGATCTGCGAGTATGTGGGGGGTGGGGGGGCTGTTGCTCAGCAGGGTCTCTGAGGTCTGATTTGCAGCACGGTCCCGGATCTCAGCACTGACCTCAGGTCTTGTGGATGCTGCTAGGTCCTAGTGCACTCAGCACTCTGCTCTGTATGAATGGGATGCTTTGTCTATACAGCTCACAAGAAACAATATTTTTCATTGTGTCCCAATACATGTGACAATAATAATAAATCAAATCAATCAATTCAAGATAGCCACCAGTACCATTGATTGCATGCTTCTGGTCACTTAAGCTCCAACTGAACAGCCAACAGAAAGGTTTACCACTCACTCAGCCTGCAACTGGTCTGCAGCCAGGTGTATGCAAAGTTCCTGGGAAGGTGCCATGACACCCAGGTATCTGAGCTTTTCAAACCACTATGTGCCTTCAAGGATGGATATGAGATGTCTACACTCCCAACTTATTTCCCAACCCTCCCATGGATGCCCTAGACTGACCTCGCCACCCCAGACTGCCCTTCCCACTCCTGATTACACCCCCAAACCTGAATACATCCCCCAACTCCTTGACTACACCCCCTTGACTGCCCTCCCCCCTCTCCTGATCCCCACGTACCCCCACAACTACATGGCCACCCCAACTACTCTATTCAAACCCCACTGATCAACCCACACACTGACCACCCCTCAAACTGACCACCTGATACCCAACACCCCCATCGACCACCCGACCTCCTCCTCCACCCCCTGCCATCCTACACACTTACCATACAAATTTACCTTCTCCCTGACTTCTCAAAGTGGCTGGAACTTTAAACATACCCGCTTTACGGTAGCTAGTGCTGTAAAAAAAAAGGGGTTGGCTTCTTTACCTCTGACTTTCCTGCCCATAACACACACCATCAGGAACTCACTGCATTTCACTACTCTCCGCCAGCCTGGGTCGGAAGGTCAGGCTAGAAGGGAATGGCTCCATTTCCAGTAACCGGGAACAGAGTGGAAATCAGACTCTTGTTGCCACTCCACAGAAGTTTAGGGCAATTACTGACCATGCAGATTGCCACCATCACATACCATGTCATTAGTGACTTTGCTAAGAATATTGCGGCAGTGACAGAAATCTGATTGGAGGGATTCATACATGGAACTCCAGGAAAGATGGGCATAGATTTGGGAAGTGGGGGGAAATCTTAAAGGAAATACTTCCTGGTGGGTTATAGGGGAAAGAAGGGAAGTGCCCAGAAGGAAAAAACAATTTGGACCAGTATTTTTATTTCCCCATTTGACTAGTGCTCCATTTTAAAGTACACAAGACCAGTTTGGGCCAATATTCTTATTTCCCCGTTTTACTGGTGTTCCATTTTAAGGTATACAAAACCAGTTTGGACCAATAATCTTATTTCCCCATCCCATGACCATCCCAGGCCCTCCACCAATCCCAATCCCTCGAATTCCATCTCTTCTAGCCCCAGCCCTCGCCGTGTCTTCGCCATACCTCCGACCTTCCCCTCTCTGAGGCTGAATGTGCTGTTCTCAGCAAAGGACTCAGCTTCGCATCCTTATGCCCCCACCTCAATGAATTCCGGACTCAACATGATATTGAACTCTTATTCTGTCGCCTTTGTCCCTGTGCCCAATTCTTTGGGCAAGAGTCCTCCCCCCATTCCACAGATCCTTTCATGTGCCTCCAACATTCTGCCTCCAATTGGACACTCCAACTGGGACAATTACCTGCCCTCGATCTTTTCATTGGGAACTGTCAATGGGACATTGGCCGTCTCAATTTTTCTGCCCCCCTCATTCCATCCAATCTCTCTCCTTCTGAACTTTCTGCCCTTTGCTCCCTCAGGTCCAACCCTGACATTGTCATCAAACCTGCCGACAAAGTGGGTGCTGTTGTCGTCTGGCGTACTGACCTCTACCTCACAGAGGCTGAGTGCCAACTCTCAGATACTTCCTCCTACCTCCTCCTGGACCATGACCACACCACTGAACACCAAGCCATTTTCTCCAACACCATAACAGACCTCATTTCCTCCGGATGCCTTCCCCCCACAGCTTCCAATCTCATAGTCTCCCAACTCCGGACAGCCTGCTTCTATCTACTTCCCAAAATCCACAAAAAGGACTCTCCTGGGTAGGCCCATTGTGTCAGCATGCTCCTGCCCCACTGAAGTTATTTCCTCTTACCTTGACTCCATCCTCACTCCCCGAGTCCATTCCCTCCCCACCTACATCCAGGATTCCTCTAATGCCCTGCATCATTTTGACAGCTTCCAGTTCGCAGGCCCTAACCGCCTCCTATTCACCATGGATGTGCAATCTCTCTACACCTCCATCCCACACCAGGATGGCCTGAAAGCTCTTCGCTTCTTTCTTGAAAAGAGGCCTGAACAATTCCCATCCACCTGGACCACTCTCCTCTGCCTGGCTGAACTCGTTCAATCTCTCAACAACTTCTCCTTTAACTCATCCCTTTCTCCAAATTGAAGGAGTAGCAATAGGTACCCGCATGGGTCCAAGCTACGCTTGTCTTTTCATGGGGTATGTGGAACATTCCTTGTTCCAGGCCTACCCAGGTCCCCTCCCACAACTTCTTTACCGGTACATCGATGATTATTTTGGTGCCGCTTCATGCTCTCATCCAGACCTCGAAAAATTCATCAACTTCGCTTCCAGTTTCCACCATCGCCTTCACCTGGTCCATCTCAGACACTTCCCTTCCCTTCCTTGATCTTTCAGTCTCCATTTCTGGCAATAGACTATCAACCAATATCCATTACAAAGCCGCTGACTCCCACAGCTATCTGGACTACAGCTCTTCGCACCCCACATCCTGTAAGGACTCCATCCCTTTCTTTCAGCTCCTTCGCCTCCGTCGCATTTGTTCCGATGATGCCACTTTCCAAAGTGGTGCTTCTAATACGTGCTCCTTTTTCCTCAATCGTGGATTCCCATCTACAGTTGCCAACAGGGCCCTCAACAGCGTGCGGTCCATCTCCCTTGCCACGACCCTCATCCCCTCCCCTCCCTCCCGGAACAAGGACAGAGTGCTCCATGTTCTCACATTTCACCCCACCAGCCTCCGCATGCAAAGCATAATCCTCCGTCAGTTTCGCCAACTCCAGTGTGATGCCACCACCAAACACATCTTCCCTTCACTCCCTCTGTCAGCATTCCGCAGAGACCGTTCCCTCTGGGATAACCTAGACCATTCCTCCACTATACCCAACACCTCTCCCGTCACTCATGGCACCTTCCCATGCAGTCCCTTTACCTCTTCTATGCTTACCATCCAAGGTCCAAAACATTAATTCCTGGTTAAGCAGTGTTTCACTTGCACCTCTTTCAATTTGGTCTATTGCATTCGCTGCTCCCAATGTGGTCTCCTCTATATCAGAGAGACCAAGCGTAGACTGGGTGATCGCTTTGCTGAGCACCTTCGGTCTGTGCGGAATCATGACCCTGACCTTCTGGTTGCTTGCCATTTTAACACACAATCCTGCTCCCATACCCACATGTCTGTCCTTGGCCTGCTGCAATGTTCCAGTGAAGCTCAACACAAACTGGAGGAACAACATCTGATCTTCCGGCTGGGCACTTTACAGCCTTCCGGTCTCAACATCGAATTCAACAACTTCAGATGATTTGCTCTATCCCACCTCAACCCCTCTGTTTTCATTCTATTTTATTGAATTTTTTACTGTTCTCTACCTTTTATTTCTTTATTGTCTTTCTTCATTTTTCTTCCCACTCTTTTCCCCTACTTCCCTTACCTTTTCTCCCCCTTTGCTTCTCCTTTTCTAAATCTTACTTCTGTCCCATCCATTTTCTCCCCCCCCCGCCTGGCCACCCCTCCCTCAACATCTTCATTTTAGCTTCTCTGCTGTTTGGCCATTCACACCCTTTATACTCTCTGTGGACAGCTATTAACTGGTTTCCCTGGTTTCTGTGGCTATGACTCATCTTTCATTCTCTCACCCTGCAGTATAAATATCTTCCATTTTCTATGCCTTTTAGCTTTGAAGGGTCATCCGGACTCGAAACGTCAGCTCTTTTCTCTCCTTACAGATGCTGCCAGACCTGCTGAGATTTTCCAGTGTTTTCTCTTTTGGTTTCAGATTTCAGCATCCGCAGTAATTTGCTTTTTTTCTTATTTCCCCGTTTCACTGGTGTTCCATTTTAAAGTATACAAGACCAGTTCAGACCAGTATTCTTATATCACAATTTTATGGTTTCTGGCCTTCTGGCTACTAATAGATACAGAACACTGAGTACAATGGAACTCATGTAAAAGTTTTAAAAGTTTATTTGTTAGTGTCACAAGTAGGCTTACAGTAACACTGCAATGAAGTTACTGTGAAAATCCCCTAGTCGTCACACTGCGGCGCCTGTTTGGGTACACTGAGGGAGAATTTAGCATGGCCAATGCACCTAACCAGTCTTTTGGACTGTGGGAGGAAACCAAAGCATCCTGAGGAAACCCATGCAGACATGGGGAGAACGTGCAGATTCCGCACAGACAGTGACCCAACCCAGGAATTGAACTCGGGTCTCTGGTGCTGTGAGGCAGCAGTGCTAACCATTGTGCCACTGTGCCGCCCATAGCACTATTGACTTTGTTTTACAAAAACAAAAGACGCGAGTACTCTCAGTAGGTCATTACTAGCAAAGTAAAAACTCACTCTGAACAGGGCAAAGGTTCCGCACCTACAGCCTGTTACTGACAGACTCCACGAGTTTTCTGCCCTCCTCTCTTTTCCCCTTTGTGCGTTCTTTAAATCTTCCCTCTTTGGCCAGGCCTTTGTCCGTCTCTCCTGAATTGATTGGTGTCAAATGTTGCTTCTTAACGCTCCTGTGATATATACAGGTTGTTTTATTTCCTGTTGCAGCATTGTTGCTGGTTCCTACATTCTCTGTTAATTTTTCAATAGTCTCTGTTAAAAGACTAATAGAGAAGATACAAACATTTCAACACAAAGAAGCAAATGACTCCTGAATGATCAGCTATTGCTAAATAACATGGGCCTATAGGATTTATGCAGAACAAAATCTCTTTGACTGTGGATAAGCCACACAGCATCAGGAAGTTGGAACAATATTCTCTTCTAATATTCTCTTAATATTCTCAATATTCTTTTCTCCCTCACAAATCAACTTGATCATTTTCTAGAAAAATAGCCACAGAATACTGAACGGTGGCAGAACAGATATTTGCCAATCCCTGCCTAATAATCCCTACAGCAATATCAAAATAACAATTTTAGTCATTTTCCAAAAAGTGTCATTTTTCAATTAAAACCTGTAGAGGATTAATCTGTTCCTATGCAAACAAATTATTTAAATAAATGTGTTAATTGTCATATTGTTCATTAAACAGCATGTGCAAGTTTGCAATTAACTTTGCCAAAAAGCAATTGTGGCTTTTGCTCTCTATTTTTTATTCATTCATGGGATATGAGCATTACTGGCTGGCCAGCATTTATTGCCCATCCCTAGTTGCCCGAGGGCAGTTGAGAGTCAACCACATAGCTGTGGCTTCAGAGTCACAGGCAGACCAGACTAGGTAAGGACGGCAGATTTCCTTCCCTAAAGGACATTAGTGAACCAGATGGGTTTTTCTGACAATCAACAACTGTTTCGTGGTCATCAGTAGATTCTTAACTCCAGATATTTTTTATTGAATTTAAATTATACCGTCTGCCATGGCAGAATTCAAACCCAGGTCCCCAGGGCATTAGTTGAGTTTCTGGATTAATAGTCTGGCAATAATACTACTCGTCTATCACCTCCCCATCTACATAACTGCATATTATCCTTCTAATCTTTTATATCATGGATAATTTCATTGCTCTGTTTTCCATACAATATGTTGATTTTCTCCCAGAATGATAGTCCAACAGCTGAGAGTCCTTCAGGTACTAGGACCAGTTGATCTTGAGAACCACACCTTCTCTGTATCAGGTCGGCAGGTTGGAGCTCAAAATTGAGTAAACTGGGGAAGTCAGCCTACTCCACTCTGCTGCAATATCAGGGGGTTTGACAATTCTTCTTCGGTTTTCGGTGAAACATGGGAATTAGGAGCAGAAGAAGACAAATTCAGCCCTTCAAAGCTGCTCCAACATTCAATCAGATCATGGCTGATCTCTCCCTCATCTCAAATCCATCTTCCTACCCATTCCCATATCCCTTTAATCCATTTTGTATTGGAAATATATCTATCTCCTTTTTAATGATTCAAACTCCACCACGCTATGTAGCAGCGCGTTCCACAAATTCGCCACCTTCTGTAAGAAGTAGTTCCTCCTCAGCTCAGTTTTAAAGCTACCACCTCTCAAACTATACCTGTGATCTTTTGCTCGAGATTGCCCAATAAGAGGAAACATTTGGTCCACATTTATTCTATCAATCCCTTTTAAAACTTTATATACCTCGATCAGATCCCCCCCTTCATCCTTCTAAGCTCTAGCGAGTATAAGCCCAAACTGTTTAATCTCTCCTCATATGTCAACCCTTTTATCCCCGGGATACATGAGTAACTTCTGTTCATGATTATATCAACCATTGAAGAAGGCACTAATAAGGTTAATCAGTCATTTTTAAAAATTGAGGGAAAGGTTTCAAGGTTCCACTGAGGCCAGCTGTGGGTCCAGGTAGATGATGAAAATGGTGCCACTGGTTTCCCATCACTGGTCCTACCAACAATAAGTTTTATCAGTGCAGAGAAAGAACATGACCAAATCAGTCAAATTAGGGAGTTTAGGAGCTGATTGAGAGCTCGTAGAGGGTCAGCTTGAGAGTTTGGTGAGATTATATGGGTTGTACATGAGTCAGGAGATGACCAGGGACATGGACTTGGACAGCTTGGAGAGTGGGAAAAGAAGTGGCAGATGGAATATAATGTGGAAATGTGTGAAGTTATGCACTTTGGGAGGAGGAATGGAGGCATAGACTATTTTCCAAATGGGGAAATGCTTAGGAAATCAGAAGCACAAAGGGATTTGGGAGTCTTTGTTCAAGATTCTCTTAAGGTTAACATGCAGGTTCAGTCGGCAGTTAGGAAGGCAAATGCAATGTTAGTATTCATGTCGAGAGGGCTAGAATACAAGAGCAGGGATGTACTTCTGAGGCTATATCAGGCTCTGGTCATACCCCATTTGGAGTATTGTGAGCAGTTTTGGGCCCCGTCTCTAAGGAAGGATGTGCTGGCCTTAGAAAGGGCCCAGAGGAGGTTCATAAGAATGATCCCTGGAATGAAGAGCTTGTCGTATGAAGAATGGTTGAGGACTCTGGGTCTGTACTTGTTGGGGTTTAGAAGGATGAGGGGGGATCTTATTGAAACTTACAGGATACTGCGTGGCCTGGATAGAGTGGACGTGGAGAGGATGCTTCCACTAGTGAGAAAAACCAGAACAAGAGGGCACAACCTTAGGCTAAAGGGACGATCCTTTAAAACAGAGATGAGGAGGAATTTCTTTAGCCAGAGAGTGGTGAATCTGTGGAACTCTTTGCCACAGAAGGCCAAGTCTTTGAGTGTCTTTAAGACAAAGATGGATAGGTTCTTGATTAATAAGGGGATCCGGGGTTATGGGGAAAAGGCAGGAGAATGGGGATGAGAAAAATATCAGCCATGATTGAATGGCGGAGCAGATTCGATGGGTCGAGTGGCCTAATTCTGCTCCTATGTCTTATGGTCTTATGGAAGTGGCAACACAGCGGGTAGACAGTCATGGCCACCCCAATAAATTAGGTGAAAATTTAAAAGGAACAACGGTTGAGAAGGGCACTCAACCATTGGGACACAGGTGCCATTGAGTGTTCAGAGGTTTGAGGGGAAGAGTGTTGGGTAGGTATTGGGGCAATGTAAGGGGTCATCAGCCTTCCAATATTGCTTATTGGCAGAAGAGAAGGGGGCAAGACTTCCAGACATAATTGAGAGGCCACTTGAGCACAAGGAAGGCTAGACTTGACAATGGGAGCATAATGCAAATTTCGGGATGAAGGAGAGAGAGCGAGACAAGACACTGCTGGCTCATTGACGTAAGAAGCTGCTTGTATCAGTGCGAGCAAGTCAGCAACAGCGTTACAACATTAAACATTGCTGAGGGTTCAGTGTGTACCCTGGGCAGACATTTCTCCCATGTTCAGGTGTAGCATATACCCTCAGCTGGAACGGGTGCTTGAGGTTGAATACCTAGAGGCCGGTCCTAAGGTTGTGATGTTGTACTCACTTTGCCAGAGTAAAGTTATTTAACTTTTCCTGCACACTGCACTCCATGTCCCTGACCACACATGTGTGATCACCTTCTCAGCTACATCTATCCAAGCTTGTTTGGTTTGGGGAGAAATGCTTTCTTCTGACCCCCTCCAGAAAGAGAACCAACTTCACTGCCTCAAGGAGAACCTCCAGGTCTGGGTCTACAAAGTGAGGTACGGCTCTGCCCCAGGTTCCAGCCCTCTGTTTTTCCTGCTCCACGGCTGTTACTTCAATTAACTGAGTAGAACAACGGCCACAGCAATGGCTGCCCTCGTCTGTTTAAATCTGGTCCACACCTTTTCAGTCCTACCTCCATTCCCAGCCCAAAGCTGCTCATTTGCCATCCAACACATGTTCAATCCACTCAACGATCTACCCCTGTGAAAATCAGGGCCAGCTTCTGCTCCACAGGGTCCTGGAAAAATACCACATATGTTTCCTGACTCTGGAAGCAAAATAAGGCCCTGAGCGTTCCCTTAGTTTTAGATTTTGGGTGGGATTTTCCAGCTGTGCTTGTCCCATGACCGGAAAATCCCACCCAAGATCAATGAACCTTTGCATGGTCCGCCCTGCCCGCTATGTTCCCGTGGTGGGTTGAACAGGAAAATTCTGCCCTTTGAGTTCAATCATAGCAGAAAATCATAGCAGAAAGTGATCCCCATAAAAGTGATAATAGTCTTGAAGCAATTCTCTGCTGGTAATGAGAATTTTAACCGAAGACAAAAATGTTTAAGTTGTCAGTTTTAACTTTCAACCAACTACCTCCTTTGCTTTTTTCAGCTCTTCAGTCATTGGTTAAGCTAATTTGTAAATCAATTCCACATGGTAAGTCTGTGCTATGTGATATTGATGAGGTAGCTCATAGAGTCAATCTTACTGGTGTATCTGACAAGCTTGACTTGTTGCCCAGCTGAATGGTTGTCCTTGATTAATGTGTGTTCCTATCTAAAGGGCCACCTGTGCTTTCCAAAACATTTTGTCATCAGTTTTATTCATGGAAAGAGATATAATCACCAGTCATAAGGTTACAGAGTTGGATAATTAACTGCAGTACAACTACTTTTTATAACTTCCCAATGATTCAGTGGTAAATGCCACTTGTAAGCAAGCCACAAGATCTTGAACATAATTCTTAATGTACTAAGTTAATGGGGTCTGTGTTTATGTAAATTGGCTTCAGTACATTTAGACTTAGGAGAGAAATAGGATCAGGTAGAAATTCTGAACATAACCAATATCCCATGATCCTTAGTTATTGGCTGGAATTTTAGCTTCCCGCCCGTCACCGGTATTAGAGTCGGCAAGGGGCAGACCATGAAAAGGTCCATTTACCCTGGGCAGGATTTTACGGTTTCAGCACGAGCAAGGCCTTAAAATCCCATCCATTGTGTGGACATTGAAGAAGGATAGGGTCTGGTTCATCTGTGATCTCCAACATGATTAACGAGTCTACCAACACTCATCATCATGCATGATGAACATGCACCTCAGTAAGATGCCTGAGGGTTACCAGTTTTGGTAAAAATTTATAGCGGCCAGGACTCTGATCACATTCACCCTGCCACCACTGCCATCGAGAACAGAGAACTTGGCACTCAGCCAAAACTCCATTCATTGCAGCAGAACCGGAGAGTCTCAGCCACAGGTGAGGTTGGAGAACTCCGGCCAGTATCTTCAGGAGAGGAGAAAGTAAAATTAGAACAAAATTAGATACTACTGAGGGGAAATCCATTTTGTACTCAAGCTAACTGACGAGAGAATTATGAACAAAAGTTAATATAGGAACTCAGACCTGAGATATAGATAAATAATGATATTGTGATCAGGTGATTAACAGTAAACACCAATCAGTGAGCTATCTTAAAGAGCAAAAAGATGAAGAATCATGCAACAAATCAGATGTATTGAAACTCATCTTTTAACATGACATAAATGGAACGTATCATTTATCAAACATAAAAATGAATGAGAATCGATTTTAAAAGCTCAGATTAAACTGTTTTTTTCTCTGATCATTGCTTTTGATTTGTTAAAACAGCTTTTCTCATGGCAAGTATTGATAACCTTATTAGGAGAAAACTGACTCATGGGAGTTACTGAAGTTGGTCATGCAATGGAACTGAATTAGCATGCACATTTAAAATGACATGATTGCTAGTACAACTTAAGTTAACAACTGTATCTTTATTTCAATGTAATTAGGCTCCTGACACTCTGTGGTTCATTAACTCCTTCCCGTCAGTTCCCCTGGTGATGTCATAACCATTATCATCAATGTTTAAACAAAATGAGTCAGCAAATCAAGAGATATGATGGAGAAAAACGAAAACACATTAAAAACTAATATAATTATTTATAATAGTTTGATCTTTAAAAGGAATGGTGCTGAATATCCTTATTGAATTAGGCACATGCATGCAAGTTTGTTGAATCATTATATTAAATAAGAGTTGGGGGTGTGGGCTTGCAAATCTGTAATGACACAATTAATCCTTATTAGATGTCATTAACAATTTACAGACGATTGTATCTGAAATAGCCACAGATAAATTCACCATGGAGATCTAAATAGCAAACATGAGTACTTCTGTGGAGCTTCACATTACTACTGTCATTACGTCAATTAAGTAATTCAAATGTTAGCACATTATTCAAGGCAGCTAAAATGAAAATTAATTCATCTCAACACAAAAATCAGACTAATTTGGGCAAAGATTGCTCCCAGGGATAAGATGTTGCTAAGGTTGAAAAGTCATACATTTAGAAGGTCACATTAAAATATTAGTGAAGATTACAAGAGATTAGAATGTGTTTACAATGCATTACATTTTCTGCGCACTTTATTCATTGTCATGAAGAATGGAAATAGTTCAAGTAATCCCACATGAAAAATCAGGACAGCAATGTGCCAGGTCACGTCCATGGATTACAGAATCCCTGCGCAAACACACAGTATGCAGAATAGTTTGATGGAACAAATTTGTTATTCCTCACCTTTTACAGACTTTTGTGTAATTGGTAATATCATAATCAGGGGCCTGTCACAATCTTCAACGCTGTTTCAGGAGATATTACACCATGTTCTGATATGCCAGATGGCTTGTGCAGAAGGCAGCACCATATTTGAGTTCATATTGAAAATTGTTCTGTAATTGGTTTTAGCTTTGCAAACACATTTTGGAACCTTTCTAGTGAAAAGGGGAAATTATTTAATTTATAATTCCTAATCTACTGTTTATGATTTAAGTTCAGTGATGATATTGAGCTATTTTAAGTTTAGCTTCCAGTGATGACGTGAAACTATATTAGTTACAGAAAAGCATATGAATTAACTGTGAAAAATCCAGATCAGGAATTTTCACTCCCAATGGGGGTGCGTAGAGTTGGGATATTTCTTGAACCTACACCTCCCCCATCCCGCCTCACCCCGTACCTGCCTCTGAAGAAACTGTTTTGAACAGTCAAATCTTCTCTCTCGAGTGATGGGTGCAAGATGGAATCAAGCCCGCTGACCCCAGAAACAGTTCATTCAGAGTATGAGTACGGACTTCCATGAGATACATGAGGAGCTATGTTCCTTTCACAAGGCATTCATGCTGGTTGTGTAATGGTTGCTGGAATGGATGACTACTGCCTCCAGCAACCAGTCCCACCTAATCCACCTGAAGGCCAACCTAGGTCTGTGGAGATTAGTGAGGGGGGGAGCACCTCAGCACTCTCATCTTTTCCTAACTCCCCAGCCCCTCTACCAGAGTTCTTGTCTGCTCTCCTAGGCCCAGTGACAACAGCCGTTCCTGCCGGGCCCCATGTCCCTGGTTCTCTGCATCTGTGACATCACATCCATTGGTAAATGCCTTGATGCACTGAGTGTGGCTGATTGTGATATTCCACAGAGGTGTGCAACTGACCCCCAGAAAAGATTGACAACATAATAATTCAAAGCCACTGTGACAGTACAGGCCACTGGCAGGGCATAAGGATCTGCAGGCCACGATGCCAGGTCTTTTTGCACTAGGGCACATATCTCAGTAACCACGCCCTGGTACATAGAAATCATAGAAACCCTACAGTGCAGAAGGAGGCCATTCTGCCCAGTGAGTCTGCACCGACAACAATCCCACCCAGGCTTTATCCCCATAATCCCACGTACCTACCCTGTTAATCCCCCTGACACTAAGGGGCAATTTACCATGGCCAATCCACCTAACCTGCACATCTTTGGACTGTGGGAGGAAACTGGAGCACCCAGAGGAAACCCATGAAGACCTGGGGAGAACGTGCAGACTCCACAAAGACAGTGACCCGAGGCCAGAATTGAACCCGGGTCCCTGGCACTGTGAGGCAGCTGTGCTAACCACTGTGCCATCGTGCTGCTCCTTGATTTTGATTGATCCGAGCCTCCTTCTGCACTGGTTATCTGTCACATCTAGGGATGGCCTTTGCAATCAGTGTACCTTTACTTCAGATCCTGCTCCTCCTGCCTGGTGTGTGCTGTGCTGCCTCCAGCTCCTGATCTTGCCCCCCTTCCTCTGGCTCCCACTCACCTTTGCAATGGTACTGTCTCCATTTTCAAGTTTCTTTAGCACAATGCACACTTATCCCACTTTCTGGCACACTGTCCTTCCTCCTGCCTGGATGCCTGAGTCAGGAGCACTGAAGATATATGCCTTTCAAAGGCCATAACCCCACCCTCCAACTCCCTTGGGTGTCAGGCACCCATCTGTGTTTGAAATGGATGAACTTCTGTGACACTTGTGAAACTTTTTAAGCTCTCCAAAAGGGTACCTGACTTCTCCAAAAACCTTTTGCTTGCTTTTGCTCAAAATCATCGGTGCCATAGGTCGAGTTCTGGACAAAACCTGTTTCTGATTGTAGGCAGTTGCCCTTTTAAATTTGCTGCCCCAGCGCGAATCATGCAGGCGTGACATCCATCCCACCTCTGCGCCACAAAAACCCCCACCAGTTAAAATGGTGCGTGCCGGATACAGGAGCAGAACTTCTGGATTTGAGGCCCCAACTCTGCAAAAATCGAGACCTAGATATGAATGATCAGAGCAGCAGCACATTTATAAAATTTACGAATCACAGATGGTTTTCTTTCCTGGTGGTGAGTGCAATAAGAATATATATTTCATGAATTTGACACAGATGTTTATTTCGGGCATAAAATGGCCTGAAGCATTTGTGAAAAGGCATGGGTGCACAAACCTAAAGGTGATCATTTTAGCTCCTTGGCAGGTATGAGGACTAGCTAGACTCCATTAATCTGCTGTTGATCGCGCTTTACTCAAAATGAGTGAGAAGTCGGTGGAAAGTAATGGAAATTTGGATTGCCCAATGACAGTCAACTGGGTCAACAATAATGCAAGAACTATAGTGGACGGAAATTCTGAGATGGTCAATGTTCACTGAAATGGGGAGCCTGGGGCAAGGGAAGGCTTAAGCGTACCCGGAAAGATCTTTTTCATCTTCAGACCTGGTTGATCTTGACAGGATCACCAACATGAGTCACCCTGCTCTCTTCTGGGACACTTTTCACTTTGTTATCTTATTGATGGAACAGGACCACAATTTTGATAAATTTATCAATTGACCCACTTCATTCAGGTGAAACCTGTATGCATGTGAAAAATCAAATACTTCAAAAATGGAATGAATTAAAAATAGAGGGGCTATTTCACCTATCTCATTTTAGCTGCCACTGTGTTTCACAATGGTACGTAAGCGATGTGTGTCTGATGACCTCCAGTGCATTCCTCACTCTGAGGTCAGTTCACCTATCTTGCACCGTGCAGTCCTCACAACAATCAGTTGTGAGGACTGCACAGTTCTGCACCACACAACCCTGCCACAGCAACCTCTGCAAGACGTGCCGGATCATCGACACAGATGCCATCATCTCACGTGAGAACACCATCCACCAGGTACACTGTACAGACTCTTGTAACTCGACCAACGTTGTCTACCTGATACGCTGCAGGAAAGGATGTCCTGAGGCATGGTACATTGAGGAAACCATGGAGACGCTACGACAACGGATGAATGAACACCGCTCGACAATCACCAGGCAAGATTGTTCTCTTCCTGTTGGGGAGCACTTCAGCGGTCACGGGCATTCGGCCTCTGATCTTCGCGTAAGCGTTCTCTAAGGCGGCCTTCAAGACACACGACAGCGCAGAGTCGCTGAGCAGAAACTGATAGCCAAGTTCCGCATACATGAGGACAGCCTCAACCAGGATCTTGGGTTCATGTCACACTACCTGTAAGCCCCACAGCTTGCCTGGACTTGCAGAATCTCACTGGCTGTCCTGTCTGGAGACAATTCACACCTCTTTAACCTGTGCTTAATGCTCTCTCCACTCACATTGTTTGTACCTTTCAGACTTGATTATTTGTAAAGACTGCATTCCAATCATTATTCTGTAAATTGAGTTTGTGTCTCTGTGTGCCCTGTTTGTGAGCAGATCTCCACTCCACCTGACGAAAGGGCAGCGCTCCGAAAGCTAGTGGCATTTGCTACCAAATAAACCTGTTGGACTTTAACCTGGTGTTGTTAAACTTCACACAGGAAGGGACAGAGCTGGTCTGACAGTGTAAGTTCTGCACCAGCATCTTCCTGATGGTGCAGTACAAAATTAAAATGGAGCAAGTTCTGCTGGTAGATTGGAGGGCAGCTACCAGTACTGGAAGGGGTTGATCAAATTGGCATGCAGTAAACTGTGCATTTCCAAATGAGCAGAGAGGCACAGCTGAGACATCCATCTGAAGCAACGAAACTACATATTCTGAGTAACATCGATGATGAATCAAATAATTCACACTTTGAAAAAGGCAGCCGATAATATTCCGCTACTGTGAATCCGTTTAGAGATGATTCAGTCGTCTGTTTGCATTCTTTCAAATCACACTGATATCAGGCACTCTGAGTTAGGGATCTTGGGCTGCTTTTAATCTCAGTTTAATATGAATGCAGATCACCTGAGCATTATGACAACAAATACTTGCGTGCCAGATATGCCTTCTCTTTAACACAGACATTGTGCCCTCATGGCTAACCCTTGCCCTTGCAAAGTCTAAAATGCTCATACAACATAAAGCCTTCAAGGATACATGTCATTGCAAATCGGAGCAATCCTCAGCTTTAGCACATCCTCAATCCTGTCCCACTGCTCCCCGACACATTGTCTAAAACAACCATGTGTGCTCCCAGAGCATGTGCAAAGCTTCTATTGCCTGCCCAAAATGACCATTGGGAATTAGCATCAGTGACCTCAGCAAGTGCTCAGGTGTGAAGTCGCACAGCACTGCACCTCCAGTTTGTGACAAGAATCTTGTCCCCGCAAGACACAGCTACAGATTGGACGTCCAAGTGGCAGGACAGTGCCTGTGAACCCCTGGATATGTCAAGCTGCTTCTTTGAATTGGGATCAGTGAGTGCTGGGTTGGGTCTGAATTTCCCTCGGACTTCTGCTTGCTACATGTACACCTTTAAAACCAGTTGTACATTGCACCATTCTGAGATCACATGTTGAGGGATTTAAATTTGATGACGGGGAATGATTCTGGCACATGGGCACTTTAATGAGATGCAAATCTATTCTTCCCAATGTTGGATGACAGGAAACATAGCCTGCCATTGACAAGAGGAGGGGATGATCGCATCCTACATTTACGCCGCTGGGAAACACGTCCAGGCATTTTCATGATCTTTTCCTGTCGCGCCGCCAAATGGGAATGGCAAACCCCAGCCTCTTTCTCAACCTGTGCATAATGTGATTCAGTTTGTGCTAATCCTCTGGATGCAGACACAACTAGTTGTTTTTGCTGCTTCTGGGTTGCTCCAAACCCTGAATTGCTGGCATCACAAGACACGGTGACTTCATTGTTAACATCATAGAACATCAGCACTGGCATTGTTGTCACTAGTCATTTGGTGTGACTGAAAGCTGTTCCTTGTTCCTTACTCCATACCATCGAAAATCCTTTGCCTTGAACTTGCATAGAGGTTCACACTCCACTGACAAATTGGGAAACTTAGTTGGCTAGTTCACAAGTCCAACAAATCATTGAGTCACCTTCATATTTGTTAGTTGCTTAATCTCTGCTACAGCTTTCACCTCATCAGGATCAGAGTGAACTCTTTTGCTGTTAGTACTTGACCTGTGTACTTGACTTCAGTTGTAGGTTTCCTTGGTCAACTTCAGGTTCAGATATAGATCTTCATTATTCCTATGGCACGTTTGTCCTCTTGGGAGGAGCATTGTTCCATCATAGATCCTCAACTTTTTTGACACTTCATTGTCAGTTCACCATCTTGAGTCACTTCACACAGCTCTGCAAAGCTCATGTAGCATCATTGTCCATCTGACACTTCATATTATCTTGATGCTGTATTTTTTCATTCATCATTTGAATAGTCACAAACTATTTGTGGACATTGCCAACCTAAAGTTCTAGAGTGTAGAGTGATTCATTGGAATCATTGTCCGACATCTCACCAGCAACCATCTTTGTGGGCTTGCTTTTCTTCTTTCCAGTAAAACACTTGCATCAAAAGTGATTCAGCTTGAAATTCAAGCACTGCTTGAATTTTCTCCCCATTTTCTTTTGTGTGGTTTCCACCTCAATATTTCCATCAAGTACTCTGGCCTTAATCTTTCTGCTGGCTCTTCTGTAAATAGTTCTTCCTTTTCTCCATTTTTTTTTGCTTGGATGACCTGAACTGCCTCTTAGTGGAGTGCAAGTCTCGTTAGTTCTCCAGTCAATACTCTGCACCTCAGAGCTTTTGTACAATGTCAATAGCTTTCTGAAGATGAAGTTTGATTTCTCTAAACAGACATGTTCCTATTGCAGGATCCTTTGTTCCTAAGGCAATATTATCTCTGATAAGATCATCCTTCAGTTGCTTAAATCACAAGATTCAGCTAGGCATCTCAATGCAGTCACATTATGATCAATGTTCTCCCCCCTCATCCTGAACTCCGGTATTGAACACCTCATGTTCATAAATAACATAGAAACATAGAAGGAGCAGAAGGCCATTCAGACCTTCGAGCCTACCTCCCCATTCATTTTGAGCATGGCTGATCATCCAATTCGATATCCTGATCCCGTCTCCCTTAGTCAAGGAATCAAGGTGGATTCTTAAGGCCTCCAACGTTTCAGAAGACTGGATTTTTGACTCTGAGTGAAGTTTGGGAGCAATACAGCTTGAAACTTTCTTTCCCCATCACTGATAACAGAGTTGCTATTCTTATTTTATTGTTCTTATCCTTTTCTCCAGTTTTCTTGTTCAACTCTGTGGCAATTTCATAGTTTTAACTGGACAAATTTCTAATTTATTTTCAAATCTGCCTCATCTCCATAGGAGCTGGTACTGGAATATTCAAACCCATCTGTCTTACCCAGTGTCCAATGTACTGTAAAAAGTTGCAGACTGAAGTTTTAATTGTTCACTGTTTTTTTGTTAACAGCTCTTTACAACTCTGAAAGTCTGTTTTAGCTTCACTCTCCTGCCATCATGTTCCAACTGGCAGACCAGAGACTTCTGTTCCCAAGCCTTTATATGCAAGGATGGCATCAGAGGTGACATGACAATGACAAGCCTCATTGCACAAAGGCACTTCTCCAATCAAAGAATAACAACGTGTAGTCAAGAACATGCACCCATCTTTAAGCCCTTCTAAACACTTTGGCTGGAATTCTCTGACCGCGCACATGTCTGGGATTTTCCAGTCCCACCGCTGTGAATGGAGAGTTGGCTGGCAGAGGGGGCAGAGCATAGGACATTGGTGAACTCTGGCCTGTATTACTATATCACAGTGGCTAGACCAACATCCCCCAAACCATTAAAATGTGGATAGCTGACCTTCATGCATTCCTTTAACTCTTCATATTTGCCTTAGGTTTGCTCCACAAGGCATGTCTGTTCATCAGGAAGCAATGTTAAATCATTGTGCGCTGACCCCACAAGCTGCCCAAAACATTGTGTAACCTGAACCTAAGGGTGGTTTTATAGGTTAGCAAAGCACCTATTAAGATTTTCTACTTGTGCACTTTCCAAACTATTTCAATTGTGATAAAACATTGAGATGCAACCATTCTAGGCCTGACAAATGGGGAGTTTCCATCTCATTTTTTAAAATTAGAAGTTTTTATTGAATGCCTTCAGTTCAGAAGATTGGAGGGTAATCCAACTGGTTAAAATGAGAAAGTGATTTAGTAAACAGAGAGGCCCTTTTATTGACCGTCGGAGGGATGCATGGTTTGCATAGGCAGTGCAACAAAATTTCCAACGGGAAAACTGGAAGTCTTGCAAAATTTCCAACCATATTGAGAGATTTGCCTTCTAGTCCGATGGGTAGGATTCTGGAGCAGGGCACAGGAGCAGGTAGAGAGCCTGGAGTTGCAACTGGGCATGAGGGGAATTGTTCATTCATGAATCCAGGAGGTCGAAGCCTGACCCCAGGGAAATGGGTCAATCCATTGGAAGTTGCTTCCACTCTCAATTCTATTGTTGTGGTGCAGGGTTCTGATGGGGGAGGGACCAAGAGGAAACATCGCTGCTCATCCTCGCCTCCAAGGAGTGCTGTAAGGGAACTTACCTTCTCCCTAAAGCTGTCCTCATGTTCCAGTAGCTGAATATGCAAAGTAAGTTTTCCGCCTCATTAAAGTGAATTGCCAAGCTGCTTCCTGTTAGTGAGTTGATTGCCCACCACTTTTCCCATCTATTAAGTCTAGACATGGTCAGGTTGGAAGCAGTTTGTGATTGGGTTTGAGATTTCTACAATGTTAACATCTCACTTGAAATGTTACCTCATACATCCATTTTTGAGAGTTAAAATTCATCTCTTAGAAGCTATTTCCTATGGTTTCTGAAACCAGAGCAATAGAGCATAAATCAAGACTCACCTTTGGCCCATAATAGGCTAAAGGTGGGTTTTCTGCCCGTCGGGAAGAAGACGTCCCACGACAGAGATCTGTTGGCTAATCAGAGGGTGGCAGCTCTTGATGTACTGGGAGCACTAACAGGAACGATGGCCACTGACAGTTCTGGAGTGGGAAAATGAGGGGCCAAACTGCAGTGAACCAGAATTTTGTTGGTACTTGGAGGTCAGCAAGGAGTTGAGCCAGGGTTTGAGGGGCCAAGGTGGGACCTAGGGAGGGGTTTATGACTTGGAAGGGCCCTCTGATGTGCCCAGAGAAACAGCTAAGGAAGGACATCCCCGAATTCCACCCACTGCCAGCCCATGTCGGAAAATATGCCAAGCTGACAATTTTGGGCCCCATCCATTGCCAATTAAATGCAGCCTGCAGCAGGATAAGGCCCTTAAGTAAACATTAATTGCCCACTTATGACGCTTAAGGGCCTCAAATGACCTGCTGGCAAGTGGGCTGCCCAACACCACCCTGCTGCTTATATAATTGCATTAGGGGCTGAGGCAGTCAGGTAGCCAGGGGACAAGCAGCCCATTGGATTTAAGGTGCCCCAAATGCCTTCAAACCTGTTGGCAGGGGAGTTTTAAATCCAGCCCAAGGTGGCTGAATGGAGGTACCTCTCAGACATAATGGAATGGTAAAATAGGCTCATAAGATTGAATGGTTTGCTTCTGTATTCACGTTGCCAAATATGGGAGAGATACATTGCACTAATCAATTCGTTTTAGTTCTCTTGAACTCTATTGGCTTTCTCTTGCATTTCCTAAATTGAATAACAACATTCTGTCACTTGATAGATTTGCAGAATACTGGCAGTGACATCTTGATAAACATACTTGCAAGTTCCCCCACTCCTGCTAGATTTACGAATCATCCCTGTTAACCTGTTTAGCTAAATGTAAGTATGTCATTACCAAAGCAAGGAGTTGAATTTATTTTATTTTATTGAAAAAGATGGTACCATTAGAGCTGAAAGATAGAAAGGGAATATTAGTGTCACCCTTTCTTGACAGTGCTATTAACTTGGACCTTTCAGCTTTCAAAATAATGCACCATCTGTCAATAGACAGTGCAGTTTCATCCATTTATTGCGAATGAGAAGTGGGAAGAAATATGTGGGGTGACTGACTTATTTTGTGCTTCTAACTAAAAGTAGGAAAGCCTGTGGAAAATCGCCTATCCCACCTTCTGATGCTTTGACTAAGTTATTTGATTTGATTTATGATTGCCATGTGTATTAACAGACAGTGAAAAGTATTGTTTTTTGTGCGCTATATAGACAAAGCATACCGTTCATAGTGAAGGAAAGGAGAGAGTGCGGAATATAGTGTTACAGTCATAGCTAGGGTGTCAAGAAAGATCAACTCAATGCAAGGTAGGTCCATTCAAAAGTCTAATGGCAGCAGGGAAGAGGCTGTTCTTGAGTCGGTTGATACATGTCCTCAGATTTTTGTTTTTTTTTCCCAACGGAAGAAGTTGGAAGAGAATATGTCCAGGGTGCGTGGGGTCCTTAATTATGCTGGCTGCTTTTATGAGGCAGCGGGAAGCGTAGATGGAGTCAATGGATGGGAGGCTGGTTTAAGTGATGGATTGGGCTTTGTTCACGACCCTATGTTTCTTGTGGTCTTGGGCAGAGCAGGAGCCCTGCCAAGCTGCAATACAACCAGAAAGAATGCTTTCTATGATGCATTTGTAAAAGGTGGTGAGAGTCGTAGCTGACATGCCAAATTTCCTTAGTCTTCTGAGAAACTAGAGATGTTGGTGGGCTTTCTTAATTATCATGTCAGCATGGAGGGATCAGGACAGGTTGATGGTGATCTGGACACCTGAAAACTTGAAGCTCTCGACCCTTTTTCCTTCATCCCCATTGATGTAGACAGAGGCATGTTCTCCTTTACGCTTCCTGAAGTCGATGACAATCTCCTTCATTTTGTCGACATTGAGGGAAAGATTATTGCCATTGTACCAGTTCACTAAATTTTCTATCTCTTTCCTGTACTCCTTTTCATCATTGCTTGAAATTCGACCAACTACGATGGTGTCACCCGCAAACCTGAAAATTGAGTTGGAGGGGAATTTGGCCACACAGTCATAGGTGTATAAGGATTATAGTAAGGGGCCAAGGACACAGCCTTATGGGGCACCAGTGTTGAGGATGATCATGGAGGAGGTGTTGTTGCCTATCCTTACTGATTATAGTCTGTGTGTTAGGAAGTTCAAGATCCAGTTGCAGAGGGAGGAGCCGAGTCCCATGCCCCAGAGTTTGAGTTTTCTGGAATAATGATGTTGAAGGCTGAGCTGTAGTCGATAAACAGGAGTCTGACAAAGGTTTCTTTGTTATCTAAGTGTTCCAGGGTTGAGTGCAGGGCCAGGGAGATGGTATCTGCTGTGGACCTGTTGCGGCAGTTTGTGAACTATAGTGGATCCAGGCAATCTGGGTGCCGGAATTGATTTGTGCCATAACTAATCTTTAGAAGTACTTCATAATGATGGATGTCAGAGCCACCAGACAATAATCATTAAGGCACGCTGCCTGGCTTTTCTTTGGTACCAGGATGA
Source organism: Mustelus asterias (assembly GCF_964213995.1). Taxonomy (NCBI): domain Eukaryota; kingdom Metazoa; phylum Chordata; class Chondrichthyes; order Carcharhiniformes; family Triakidae; genus Mustelus; species Mustelus asterias. The sequence goes on from NC_135804.1 coordinate 92,881,342, forward strand.
TGATTGTCTTCTTTAAGCAGATAGGAACCTCAGATTGTTGTTAAGAAAAGTTGTCTGTGAAAACCCTTGCCAGCTGGTCCACACAGGATCTGAGTGCTCGTCCGGGTACCCCATCCGGGCCAGTTGCTTTTCATGGGTTGACCTTCAAGAAAGCTGTGCTGACATCTGCAATGGTGATCTCGGATACAGGGTTGCCCGAGGCTTCCGGGATGGAGGGCGTGCTCTTGCTGACCTCTTGCTCAAAACAGGCATAGAATGCATCAAGTTCATCAGGGAAGGGTGCATTGGTGCCGCTGATTTTACATGCCTTTATCTTGTAGCCTGTTATATCTTGCAAGCCTTGCATAGTTGGCAGGCTCCATGTGGCTAGCCTGGGACTCTAGCTTGGTCCGGTACTGTCTTTTGGCATCTTTGATGGATCTTCTTAGATCATATCTGGCTTTCTTGTATAGGCCAGGGTCGCTTGACTTGAACACCTCAGACCTGGACTTCAGCAAGCAGTGGATATCCTGATGGAACACCTGAGAAACATTCTGGTTGGGAAACACGTGGATTTGCTTATTTTGCACACAGTCTTCTACACACTTACTAATGAAGTCAGTTAACCTTGCCTGGCAAAATACTTTTGTGTGAACATGAAGAATACGGATTATGTTTTCAGTTCATGAACTAATGGTTCAATATTCCCTAATATTCAAGGGAATGGAGGTGAGCGCATAAGTGTGCATGTGTGTTTGAGAGAGAGGTGATTGCGTGTTGTGCGTGCAAAAGAGAAAGGGAGAGAGGTGTGTGTGAGAAAGCATGTGTGTCAGAGAGCGTGGAGAGAGTGATTATATGTATTTGTATGAGTGAGTGTGTGCTTGTATGTGTGTGTGTGTGTGTGTGTGTGTGTATGTGTGTGTGCCTGAGAGAGGTATGTGCGTGTATGTGTGTGTGAGAGTGAGTGTGCCTGAGAGAAAGGGGTGTGTGTGTCTGAGAGGGATATATGTGTGTGTGTATGTGTGAGTGTGCCTGAGAGAAAGGGGTGTGTGTGTCTGAGAGGGATATATGTGTGTGTGTATGTGTGAGTGTGCCTGAGAGAAAGGGGGGTGTGTGTGTGAGTGAGTGTGTCTGAGAGAGATGTGTGTGTGCGAGTGTGCCTGAGAGAGAGAGGGGTGTGTGTGTGTGTGTGTGAGTATGCCTGAGAGAGAGGTGTGTGTGTGTTTGTGTGCGAATGTGCCTGAGAGAGAGAGAGGGGTGTGTGTGTGTGTGAGTGAGTGTGTCTGAGAGAGATGTGTGTGTGTGTATGTGAGTGAATGTGCCTGAGAGAAAAGGTGTGTGCACGAGTCCAATATGAGAATACAGCTTTCCAGGGGCACTCTTCCCATTATCAAATGAACCAAAGGAGCAAAATCCCCCTTCCCATTAAAAATGATAAAAAGGTAAGACTTCAGTACTTTTTTATATAAGAGAACTTTCCAATTACAATAAATGTATATTTACAAGAAAAAGAAAATGCTTTATAAATTAGGTTTTTGTATGTTTGCAACTATGGGAAAATTATTATTTTTTCAGCACAGTGAGAATGTTTCTCAGGTGTTCCATCGGCATTACTTTTGGGAGGTCAAAAGGATTCCATGGCTGGAAAAGTTTGGGAAACTGTACTTTACTGAATGAGATTCTGCCTCTAAGAGCTATCAGCCAATAAGAAGGCTGGCAGCTCTTCAGTTCCAGCAGTGCCATTGGGAGTGGTGGTCACTGTTGGCACTGCAGCCAGCCAGGAACTGCAAGCCCTTGCCATTGGATTGGCCGACCATGGGCCAGAGAGTGTCCGATCAGGAAATTCCCACCACCTCCACCCCCTCCACCATGCCCGGAAAGGGACCCCCATAATATACTTGGTTGTCTGCTCACATGATGAAGGACTCCCCCTGCTGCTGGAAAAATACCAATGCCAGCAGGAAAAAGTCTTTAAGTGGCCTCATTTAAGGGCCTTAATTGGCCTCAGTGTGGGGCCAATTAAGGCCTGTATCACTGGTAAAATGCCAATAGTAGTGGGAGGCAATAGGTTCTTCCACACAATTTCCTCCCAGCATTCTCCATGAGGCCCAATAAAAGCCTGGCCGTGGAGTTGATTTTCATTACCTTAAGGGGATGAAACAAGGTGGCAGCACAATGAAAATCTCAGTGTAATTTTTCCCACCCTTTACCCGTTGCCATGCCATCTCCCACCATTTTGCTGGGGAACGTGGCAGCTCATACACAGGAGTCCCATAATGTTACTAGAAACCCCAAAGTAATTTTCAGATGAGGCATCATAAACAATGAACTCGTGCTGAATGATTATTGCAAATTATTTTTAAAATGAACACTCAGCTGCAAGTATTCAAAGCATTGGAATCTAATGGAGAAAAAAATGTTTTGTTTCATTTATATATAAGTTATTAACTTGGGAAATCACTGCATTATTGCTTTAATCAGCTTCAAAGCCTTCAGAGAGCATGGCGAGGCACTGACTGTTGCAGAACATATTCAATTTAGCTGTCCCGTTCTGTTTGTGGAAGAACAGTGACACTATGTGGGAGAAAGTCAGGGAGCTTCAGTAGGAACTGTCATGACTCCATCCTTACCCTGGTCATGAGGTCTGTAAGCCCAGAGTCACCTACCTTCAGTTTACTGAGGAGCATTGAGGGGGATTAGCAGGGTAAATACATGGGGTTATGGGGATAGATCCTGGGTGGGATTGTTGGCGGTGCAGGCTCAGTGGACCAAATGGCCTCTTTCTGTACTGTAGGAATTCTATGACTCTATTGTGCATCAGAAGATTGCGCAGCTCAAGAGAGACTGTCTCAAACCTGTGCATCTCTTTCAACAAAACTTGCAACGCCCTTCTACAGTTGGCAATGCATTGTCAGTGCTGTTAAAGTCATTACAGCACACAGTTTTTATTGCTGAAACCTTTTGGCATATTGATGATGCAACAGCAGAGTTATGCTGTTTTTCTTTCTGGAAATTCACACGTAATTAATTTATGTTTATTTTGGACTGAAACATCACTACGTGCAAATCCGCTCAATCTATTGAACCAGCACTGAGAAATATCTATTGAAACATTTGGATGCTCATTTACATAGCTCTGCTGCCATACAAAAGACCAGCTTACATATGTTCGACGGATACACTAAAGGTAGTAAAGCATTGGATTAAATTTGCCCGAAGCATATTGTTGCCACAGAATGCAAAAATCACATGATAGCTATGTAGACAGAGATATATATGCCATGTTTGTGAACCAACCTCTCCACTCACCTGATGAAGGAGCAGCGCTCTGAAAGCTCATGATTCCAAATAAGCTTGTTGGACTTTAACCTGGTGTTGTGAGACTTCCTGCTGTGCCCATCCCAGTCCAACATCTCCACATCATGGCAATAAATATGGGAAGTGGAATCACTTTGCAAAATGCTGCACATCAAAATCACAGCTGTTTTCCTTTGACAAGAGCCACATTGCAGCAGGTCAGTCCTCCAAGGCTAAGAGCGTCTGCAAAGTGAATGAACTGGAGCTTAGCCATAGCAACCAAATCACTGAGCATCCAACAATACTATTGTGAGACTGTCAAAAAGAAAATAATCATCACAGAAAAGAGTGAAACTTTCACCACACTGAACAGGATTTGAACAATACAAAGCTGAAGGTAAAGATTGACACTGTAGCAAAAGTGTAACGTATTGCCTAGCTGAATACCATGGGAGCTAGAACTATCTGCAGCACCGGACCCTGATACTCAGATGAACCTCATGACCTATGGCAGACAAACCATCTGCACTGAAAGTATGGCCACTTTCCATTGCACACAGAGTAGCTTCAAGTTTCAGATAGTCGACCAGAACGTGAGACCATTGTTAAGTCTTTGCAACAGCATCATACTGGGGCTCATCCAAGTTGGTCCAGAAGTGGATGTTCTGCAACACCAGGCTCCAGAAATCAAGACTTTGTCAACTGTGATGTCATTGGTAAGCTACCAGTAATATACCACATGAGGCTAGAAGAATCGGGACTACCAAGAGTTCATGCTCCAAGGAGAATACCATTAGCCATGAAGCAGAAAGTAGTCAATGTGGTGCATCGGATGATGACACTGGGTGTCATAACTCCCATAGACAAGACCATAGAATGGGTTTCAGCAATGGTGGCTGCAGTAAAGAAAGATGGCATGGTCAGTTTTGCATTAACCCAGTTCACTTAAACAGGGCACTGCTCAGACCTCATCATCCTATGCAGACGGCTGAACAGGTGATAGTAGACGTGCTGAATGCCAAAGTTTTCAGCATCTGGATGCAAAGTGCAGGTTCTGTCAGATTCCGCTCGACGAAGAATCTTTGAAACTTACAACATATCTGTCTCCAGTAGGCAAATATCATTTTCTCCACATGTCCTATGGGATCTCCACTGCCAGTGAGGTCTTCTAATGATACATGCTGCAACTCTTTGAAGGCCAATCCTGCAAAATCATTGTTGATGACATCCTGGTTTGGGGTTGTACTATGCAGGAACATGATGTACGTCTTCTTCCTGTCCTCAACAGAATCAGAACCATACAGCTGAAACTTAACCCCATTAAATGCAGATTTAAGGTCAATCAGATTCCTTATGTGGGTCACTTACTCACAACCGATCATGGATACCCAGATCCAGTCCTGGCAATGATCTTCCCTGTAGACAACATGCTTTACAGCACTTCCTTGGTATGACAAATTATCCTTCTAGGTTATCCTTTATTATAGTTCGATCACTGGACCTCTTTGTCTGCTCTTCCACCAGGATGTTGAATGATGTTGGCAGACACACAGGCCGGTATTTTACAACCTCACTCGGGCGAGGTTCGTAAAATCCCATCTGAGGCCAACAGAGAATTCTGCTCTGCGAACCTCACCCGCCCCAATTCTAGGGTGGGCTGCCGGTAAAATTCCAGCCACAGCATCTTCAGCAGACTCAAACTGGCACTCTCAGCCCCACCGGTGCTATAATATGTTCAAGCACCCATACTCATATCAGCAGATACCTCCTAGCACAGATTTGGCACAGTCTGCATTCAGAATGGCAGACCAATAGCCTTTGCTTCAAGTGCCTTCACTGACGATGAGACCAGCTATGCTCAGATCGTAAAGGATCTCTTCTTTCTAGTCTTGGCCTGTCTAAAATTTCATGTTCCAAGTATGGTCATCCTGTAAATGTTGAAACTGACTGTCAGCCACTCATAGCTATCTGTACTTGGCTGCTGCCCTTTCTAGAGCCTTACTACCCACTACAAATCAGTTAGATCGTGAGGAGGACATAGACACCATGAAAATAGAGGTGCTGTCCTCTCATAGAATCCAGGAACTCAAAGATGCCTTACAGGACATCACATGCAGAAAACTGCAACATAATCATGAAGGGCTGGCTAGAGTCCTCAAGGGAGCTTCCCCATGAGCTTTGCACATTCGTCATCATCAAATATAAACTTACCATACAGGATGGACTGATTTTGCATGGCCAGCAATTCATCATCCCTACTTCTCTTCAGAGTTACTACACCCTATCACACATAAAGGTCGAAAGAGTAACTAGGGAGAGAGTAGGGCCTCTTAACGATCAACAAGGTCATCTATGTGCGGATCCACAAGAGATGGGTGAGATCTTAAATGAATATTTCTCATCAGTATTTATTGTTGAGAAAAGCATGGATGTTAGGGAACTTGGGGAAATAAATAGTGATGTCTTGAGGAGTGTACATATTACAGAGAAGGAGGTGCTGGAAGTCTTAAAGTGCATCAAGGTAGATAAATCCCCAGGACCTGATGAAGTGTATCCCAGGACATTGCGGGAGGCTAGGGAGGAAATTTCAGGTCCCCTAGCAGAGATATTTGAATCATCGATAGTCACAGGTGAGGTGCCTGAAGATTGGAGGGTGGCAAATGTTGTGCCTTTGTTTAAAGGGCTGGGAACTACAGGCCAGTGAGCCTCACATCTGTGGTGGGTAAGTTGTTGGAAGGTATTTTGAGAGACAGGATCTACAGGCATTGAGAGACGCAAGGATTGATTAGGGACAGTCAGCATGGCTTTGTAAGTAGAAAATCATGTCTCACAAATTTGATTAAGTTTTTTGAAGGGGTAACCAAGAAGGTAGATGAGGGCAGTGCAGTTGATGTTGTCTAGACAGTTACATGGATAAGATGGGTATAGAGAGATATGAGCCGAATTCGGGCAATTGGGACTAGCTTCAGGGTTTTAACAAAAAAGGGCAGTATGGACAAGTTGGGCCGAAGGGCCTGTTTCCATGCTGTAAACCTCTATGACTCTATGACTCTATGATCCGACAACTTTACCAGGGCACCCTGGGTTGGAAGCAACCAGATACAGGGCCAAGGAATCATTATATCAGCCCTTCATGTTCACAGACATGGCAAGGGAAGTATCCAGATGTGCACCATTCAATGCACTCACACTGCATCAAACAAAAGAACCCTTGTCCTGGACCTCCCATGGTCATTTCCAGCAGTTGACATCTTCAAATGGAATGGTAAACAACATTTAGTCTTAGTTGATTTGTGTTCTGTGTGCTTTGAACTTGACTACATGCTAAACATGATGAGTAGCATAGTCATCATCAAACTTAAGAGACACTTCCCACACATGGCATCCCTCAGAGACTCATAACAGACAAGGCTTGTCAATTTGTCTCCATTGAACGTAGAAACTTTGCATGCACATAGGGCTTTGAGCATATCACGAGTCGCCCCCTATACCAACAGTTCAATGTTCTCGCGGAACAGTCAGTACTTTCAGCTAAACTTCTGCAATGTGCAATCAGCAATGTGCCCAGGATCACACAAATTACTATGCTGTACCCTCAGCCTGCAAAACATGCCACAGCAAGGTCTGCCCACGCCAGCGCAGCAATTATTCTCCAGTCGCACTTGGACTACAATTCCCACTACCAAAGCTCTGTTGCAATCCAAACTCCAAACGAATGTGAGTAGTGCACTCATAGAATGCCAGTTAAGAGAGAATGTACCATGATTGAAATGCTCATACACTTGGCTCTCTAACACATGTCAAAAGGTCAGGATCCAAACCACACGCTGCCATGGCAAGTTGGCAGTGGTACACAGCCATGTCCCACAGCTGAACATTAACGTGTAGCCTTGGATGGTACTCACGATGTACAAAACTGCCGTCACCTACTACCAGCACCATATCAGAACCAGCACCAACAGATGCCACAGTACCGCAGTCATTCAGCTTACAACACAGCACCCCTCCATCAGTGGAAATGGATGCTCCTCCAAAGGCTTACTCACACCAATGGAGCACCCAAGATCATCCATGTGAAAACCTGAAAACATCTGGAGCACAGCCAACTGGCACAATCACATGCTGAGAGTGTATGGCCAAATCAAACGCAATGTTTTAGCACTGCGCAACAAATTAATCAACAACTGGACTTTGTCTTTCTACTTTGCACAATGGGTGGAGCAGATGCAATGGGCTATGTACCAGCTGCAAGAGCTTAATCCTTGTTTCACACGATGTAAATAGTTATGTGTTGTTAGCCTGTTCATTATGTTATAAAGTGGTTTGCACATAATTACTGTTTGCGCAGACTGTTACATCTCAGTACCACCAGCTGTCCGAAATTAAATAGGGAAGATGTAGACCAATTTGTCACGTGATGATATAATGGCACAGTTACTTAAGAGGTCACGTGATGGAAGAACAGGAGTTCTCCCTGGAGGGCGGGCAGAGTACAAGCCTGCAAGAGCTGCTCAGACCAATGAATGAACTATTGTTTGTTCTAAGTCTTTGGCCATCAGTCTTTGGAATCCAGCACTTCTACAAGTACCTTAGCTTGGTAATTGGATGTTTTGGTTTGATTATTAACATCATCCACGTGTTCAGAATTATGTTTTACTGGCCAAATTAGTTAAACTTGTGTTGGTTAACTTTGTTTCTAATGAGATGTTAAATATTTGATGTTACGACTGTTTTGAAATTACAGTGAAAATTTATTACCACTCATAAATTTAATGAGATTGATTCAAATAACCAGAATCAACATCTGTTCACCCTGCTGGGTTAAGATTTTGCAGAGTTGATTTGTACAAAGCAAAAGTCTTTTGGCTGAGAAACACATTTATCAGCCAAGTGTAAACAAGCCTTAGACCAAGACATTAGCCTGAGATAAAACTTGCCATATTCATTGACTTTCATATGTAACATAAATATAAAAATGTGAGATTCTCCTTTAGAGTTGTGGGGTAAATTTTGGTACCATAAATCCCACAAAATTTGATATCCCACAAGAAGTAATATTGTGCAGATTTTTATTTATGATTGTCCTCTTGCATGCACGAAATATATAAGCCTGTCAGAAACAATGTTCCTATGTTTTAACAAGTACAGTATTATTCATTACTTGTCTAGTAACGGGCAAAATTGCAGTTGCATTTAACCAAAAACCATTTAAAAAATCCACGCTTCCTGAACATCCAACATGAGATAGGTCCAAGTGTTACATAAATTAAATGCAGCAATCTTTCTTTGTGAATAAGCATTTCTCCTATTTAAATGTTCTTAAATGGCAATTTGTCTCAGTAGCTTTTATCTATTTTTACATTTGCCTAATATGCTTCTATCCCAGATTACCTGCTATTTCAGCTGTCTCCTCTATTCAAGAAAATGATTAACTGGTGTCAGTAATGGGCCCTGTCATTCAAAGACTGCAATGGAAACTTAACAGCTTCTGGACTGATTGTGGATGCAAATTGGAGGGGGTTAAAAACTAAAAATCAGTGAAGAGTTACATTTAAAGTAACAAGTCTCAACTGTTAAAATGAGAAATTTCTTCCATTAAGCGATTGATTTGCTCAATTCTTTTCTCCCCTCTTGAGGAAAGCCTTCTTCCTTGAGAGAAAACATACCTTTCCTTCCGATACCATTTTCACAGGCACATAGTTTTATCACTTCAGTGCAGCATTTTCTGAGGCCATGATCAGCAATTTGCCATTCTGTTGTTCAAAATACCTGGAGAGACAAGTTTTACACAATTCATGAAGTATACATGAGCATGAGAGCATGCAACATCACTCATCCTAGGCCAAGGTATCACCAACCTACTTTATAGCCAAATAATAAGTTACTTCTAATGCTTAGTTAAAGGTTAGCAATTATGCAAAATCTTGGTGCATATTCTACATCCCCGCTCTGTTGAAATTAAGACTCATTGTGCTGTCACACTACATCTAAAGTTAAAATTTATTTATTACTCACAAGTAGGCTTACATTAACATTGCAATGAAGTCACTGTGAAAATCCCCCAATTGCCACACTCTGGTGCCTGTTCGGGTACACTGAGGGAGGATTTAGCAAGGCCAATGCACCTAACCTGCACGTCTTTCGGACTGTGGGAGGAAACCGGAGCAGTTGGAGGAAATCCATGCAGACACAGGGAGAACGTGCAAACTCCACACAGACAGTGACCCAAGCCGGGAATTGAAGCTAGTTCCCTGGAGTTGTGGGGCAGCAGTGCTAATCATCTCTAAATTTCTTTCTAGGAATTTAAAAGTGATTCGCCCTTTTTTTGCCTCGATTGTTAATTCTTCCCAAAACGTATTAGTCTTTAAAGCCCATGCAAATTGCAGCTTTGTGATCTATTTTGTCTGTATTTTTACCCTTTTTAGGCTTGGTGATTCGAACAGGCCTTGGCTGTTCATGAAAAGTATGAAACTTCTACTTGTTACTAAAATGTTTCAGTTACATTTACTGTTTTTCCCAAGTTCAAATCCTTTCTTGTACCCAAGAGGAACATATTAATCACTCAATCTACTCAGTTCCTGAAACAGTTTCCTCAAAAAGACCATTCGCAGCTTCTCCAGTCCACGGTCTTGAATGCTTTCAGCACTGGATTACAGAACTGTTCAAGTTTTCCTTTTGCTTGCAAAGTTAGCACGCTGGCCGGTATTTTACGACTTCGCTCTGGTGAGGCTCATAAAATCCTGCCCAAGGCTGACGCCCGCCCTGATTCCGGGATGCTTTTTTTCCTCATTTTATAGAATTATACGCTTTTTAAAAAATTTGATTTATTTATTTGACATTTTATCACAGGAGCAGTTATAATCCAATGTTATGTTCAGATAAATCCTTTTTGAAGCTTCTTTTGAAGTCATAACTTGACAATGTTTTTCCGTGTGTAGCTCAAGTGTTGAAATTGTGCTGTGCAATATTAGTCTCAAATGCTTTATTATGACTGTGTGAAATCTACCTATTAATTTAATAAAGGAGTTATCTCACTTCAATTCAATGTCAATGACCCCTTTTCATCACTTCATTTTAAACAAGTGAGCTCCTTCATTAAAATAACAGACACAAGTTTCATGCAAATATGTTAACAAGTGTTTTACTAATACCACACAACACAATTTCAATTAATTTGTTTAGAAAAATTAAAAATCTCTCTTTAAATATTTAATGCATAAAGCTACTAATACTCTCCAATCTCTGGAGAGTAATTCAAATCACATTCACATGCTATGATGTTACCCTGTCAACAAGTTGTAGTTTTATGTTGAGGCACACTGATTCACATAACCTGCACCATTTATCACTAATCCAACATGGTTTCCCTGGTTATGTCAATATTATAAAGTACAGTCACTGTTACAGCTCCATAACAGTTCATCATCTAACCTTTAAAGGCTAGATCCCCAGGCTCAATCTCGGCTTTTGAAATTTAATAGAGTCAATGCTTGTTAATAATTTCAATATATATTTGCCAGTGGCAAATAGTCTTAAAGATTTCATAGCTCACAGCTGTCAGAAATATTTTTTTATAATGTATAGTATAAGTAAGAAGTTAATCAGTATATCCTCAGTTCTGAAATGTTGATTTTATTTTGGTACCAATGTGGTATGGTTCTGATATAGTGCTCTGGAATTCAGGATATAGATCATTTATGATATAGTTACTTCATTTTAAAGTATTAGCCATATTTCTTGTAGAATTAACTGCTAATAGATGATGTGCCCACATCAAACATATTGCATAATTGGTATTGTAATGAGAAAGTCCCAGAAATTCTGCCATTCACTCGATATGGCACCTGACTTAGTTAAGCTTATCATAAAAATAAATGAGTTACCTGCATGACTTTAAACCAAAAAGTGCCTGAGTTCACAAGCACTGAATGTTCACAATCTAGCTGCGGTAACTGAAACTGAAAAAAATCTTTTCTCAGCTGTCAGGATTATTTTTAAAAGAAGCAATTTTTCTCAGCAAATTTATGTAAACTGCCTTTCAGCACTTTCAGGCAGGAAGATCTTTACTTCCCATCCTTCCGTCATGAAGCCCATGCTGACATAGTTCACAATTGTCATTCCCACGCATGTCTTTGAAGTGGAAACAGGAGGTAGAGGAAATGAATGGCTCCCGGTATATTGCAGCAAAGCAGAAAACCAATTGGCAGTAAACTTCCACCAGCGTCTACAGACTATGTCGACTTTAAATTGGGATTATATAATGACAGAGGACCCCAAATGTATTTTAATAGTCTATTAGGCAGAACATCACAGCGGAGACCCTGGACAGAATAGGAGAATGTGGCATCTTTGGGACCAGGGGGACAAATGCTTGTGTGAAGTATTTGTAGCAGTGTCATAAATATATTTATAAAAAGTGTGCTTGTGATCTTTCTGTATGTAAAAGAGACAGGAAATCTTTCCAAAAACTTGTTGGCAAACAGAAAAATGATATACCGTGTTTGACCAAATGTTCTTTAAGATCATATACAATCAAACTGAAACAAATTATAGACTGCTTAAATCACCCAATTGGCCTAATTCAGATAAGTTTGGATTTTTAATTTGGTGGGGTTCTTATTGAGAATGCCTTTCACACAGCATTTTCCCACAAAGTAGCTCCCTGTACCAGTTATATCAAGTCACAAAGCTGGTGAATGGGTCTATTATTTTTTTCATTTAAACATCTCATAAATTCAGTCACAAAATGATTATGTTGCAACAGTTCTTAATTCACAATATTTATAAAAGCAGAAAATGTCCATGAAACAGGCAGCTTTCGTGAGCATTAAAAGTGTTATGAGCATTCTACTGGCAATGGATGTGATACAAAACAAACAAAGAACAAAGAACAATACAGGACAGGAACAGGCCCTTCAGCCCTCCAAGCCCGTGCCGCTCCCCGGTCCAGGATTGAATCCTGAATCCAGGATCCCCGCCCAATTTTCCAGCCTATCTACATCCTAATATCCTATCCACCGAGCTGTCCCTCATAGCTACGATGCTTTGTTCATCACAACCTATTAACTCACCCCCACCCCCCCATTCCAGACCATGTGATCTCCAGGGAGAGGCGAAAACCCAGAGTGAAAACCCCAGGGCCAATATGGGGGAAAAAAAAATCTGGGAAATTCCTCTCCGACCTCCTGTGGCGATCGAAACGAGTCCAGGAGATCACACTGGCCCTGATCAGAAAATGCTTCCCAACCCTATTCATTTCCACTTCTGCTTTACGAACACCATCTGAATTCCCTGCCCCCGAGACAGGTTCCCAACTATCCGCAGTCTCGCTCTGTACTGGCACCAGCAAGATGATCATAGAATGAAGCCTTGAAACGAGAAACAAAGAACAATTAGCCCGCGCCGCTCCCTGGTCCAAACTAGACCACTCTTTTGTATCCCTCCATTCCCACTCCGTTCATATAGCTGTCTAGATAAGTCTTAAACGTTCCCAGTGTGTCCGCCTCCACCACCTTGCCCGGCAACACATTCCAGGCCCCCACGACCCTCTGTGTAAAATATGTCCGTCTGATATCTGTGTTAAACCTCCTCCCCTTCACCTTGAACCTATGACCCCTCGTGAACGTCACCACCGACCCGGGGAAAAGCTTCCCACTGTTCACCCTATCTATGCCTTTCATAATTTTATACACCTCTATTAAGTCTCCCCTCATCCTCCGTCTTTCCAAGGAGAACAACCCCAGTTTCCCCAATCTCTCCTCATAACCAAGCCCCTCCATACCAGGCAACATCCTGGTAAACCTCCTCTGTACTCTCTCCAAAGTCTCCACGTCCTTCTGGTAGTGTGGCGACCAGAACTGGACGCAGTATTCCAAATGCGGCCGAACCAACGTTCTATTCATCTGCAACATCAGACCCCAACTTTTATACTCTATGCCCCGCCCTATAAAGGCAAGCATGCCATATGCCTTCTTCACCACCTTCTCCACCTGTGACGTCACCTTCAAAGATCTGTGGACTTGCACACCTCTGCGTCTCTACACCCTTTATGGTTCTTCCATTTATCGTGTAGCTCCTCCCTACATATTCCCACCAAAATGCATCACTTCGCATTTATCAGGATTGAACTCCATCTGCCATTTCTTTGCCCAAATTTCCAGCCTATCTATATCCTTCTGTAGCCTCTGACAATGTTCCTCACTATCTGCAAGTCCTGCCAGTTTTGTGTCGTCCGCAAACTTACTGATCACCCCAGTTACTCCTTCTTCCAGATCATTTATATAAATCACAAACAGCAGAGGTCCCAATACAGAGCCCTGCGGAACACCACCAATCACAGGCCTCCAGCCGGAAAAAGACCCTTCCACTACCACCCTCTGTCTTCTATGACCAAGCCAGTTCTCCACCCATCTAGCCACCTCCCCCTTTATCCCATGAGATCCAACCTTTTTCACTAGCCTACCATGAGGGACTTTGTCAAACGCTTTACTAAAGTCCATATAGACAACATCCACGGCCCTTCCTTCGTCAACCATTCTGGTCACTTCTTCAAAAAACACCACCAGGTTAGTGAGGCATGACCTCCCTCTCACAAAACCATGCTGACTATCGTTAATGAGTTTATTCCTTTCTAGATGCGCATACATCCTATCTCTAAGAATCTTCTCCAACACTTCCCCACCATGGACGTCAAGCTCACCGGCCTATAATTACCCTGGTTATCCTTCCTACCCTTCTTAAATAACGGGACCACATTAGCTATCCTCCAATCCTCTGGGACCTCACCTGCGTCCAGTGACGAGACAAAGATTTGCGTCAGAGGCCCAACGATTTCACCTCTCGTCTCCCTGAGCAGCCTTGGATAGATTCCATCAGGCCCTGGGGATTTGTCAGTCTTTATATTCTCTAACAAACCTAACACTTCCTCCTTTGTAATGGAGATTTTCTCCAACGGTTCAACACTCCCCTTCCGAGACACTCCCAGTCAACACATCCCTCTCCTTTGTGAATACCGACGCAAAGTATTCATTTAGGATCTCCCCTACTTCTTTGGGCTCCAAGCATAAGTCCCCACTTTTGTCCCTGAGAGGTCCGATTTTTTCCCTAACAACCCTTTTGTTCCTAACGTATGAACAAAATGCCTTGGGATTGTCCTTAATCCTGTCTGCCAAGAACATTTCGTGACCCCTTTTTGCTCTTCTAATTCCCCGTTTGAGTACTTTCCTACTTTCTTTGTACTCCTCCAGAGCTCCCTCTGTTTTTAGCTGCGTGGACCTAACATACGCCTCTCTTTTCTTTTTGACCAGTCCCTCAATTTCCCTGGTTATCCACGGTTCTCTAATCCTACCCTTCCTATCCTTCTTTTTTACAGGCACATGCTTGTCCTGAAGCCCTAACAACTGTTCCTTAAAAGACTGCCACATACCAGATGTGGATTTACCCTCAAACAGCCTCTCCCAATCAAGAGCTGCCAATTTCTGCCTAATCCCACTAAAGTTAGCCTTCCCCCAATCCAACACCTTACCCTTGGGACACCACTCATCCTTTTCCATCACTATCCTAAAGCTAACAGAATTGTGGTCACTATTTGCCACATGTTCCCCTACCAAAACTTTGAAGACCTGACCGGGCTCATTCCCCAGTACCAGGTCCAGTATAGCCCCCTCTCTAGTCGGGCTGTCTACATATTGTTCCAACGAACCCTCCTGTACACATTTTACAAATTCCTCCCCATCCAGAGTCCCTGCCCTCAGCGATTTCCAGTCTATACCAGGGAAATTGAAGTCTCCCACTACAACAACCCTATTTTTCCTGCACCTATCCAGTATCTCCTGACATATCCATTCTTCCACTTCCCTTGGGCTGTTGGGGAGCCTGTAGTACACCCCCAACATAGTGACTGCGCCTTTCCTATTTCTAAGCTCCACCCAGAGTGACTCGTTACACGACCCCTCTGAATTGTCCTCCCTCTGCACCGCTGTAATATGCTCTCCAACTAATACCGCTACTCCCCCACCTCTTTTGGCCCCTCCTCTGTCTCGCCTAAAACACTTGTACCCTGGAATATTCAACTGCAGTCCTGTCCCTCTTTCAACCAAGTCTCTGTCACCGCAACCACATCCAAATTCCTTGTGCGCATTAAGGCCCCAAGTTCGTCTGTCTTACCTGCTACGCTCCTTGCATTGAAGTATAAGCACTCCAGACCTCCAGGCCCAGTGAGGTCGTCCTCCCCCAGAGTGCTCTTCTTCTTTGCCAGCCTTGTCCCAGCCCCAAGCTCGTCCCCAGCCTCCACACTTGTAGACCTAATATTTTGATCCCCACCCCCCTGCCATACTAGTTTAAACCCCCCCGAACTGCACTAGCAAAGCTCCCAGCCAGGATATTTGTGCCCTTCCAACTTAGTTGTGACCCCTCCCTCTTGTACAGGTGCCATCCTCTCCTGAAAACTTCCCATTGATCTATGAAAATGAAGCCCTCCCTCCTGGACCAGTCCTTTAGCCAGGCATTCATTTGTACCAACTCCCTATTCTTAGCCTCACTGGCATGAGGCATTGGGAGCAGCCCAGAGATGGCCACCCTAGTGACCCTACTTTTTAACCTATTTCCCAACTCCCTGAATTGCTCTCTTAGGATCCCCCTACTCTTCCTATCTACGTCATTTCCACCAATGTGTATAATGACATCCGTTTCTTTATCTTCCCCTTTTAATATGCCTCCTATCCGCTCGGAGACATCCGTGACCCCAGCACCAGGTAGGCAGACTACCATCCTGGAGTCCCGTTCGCACCCACAGAATCGCCTGTCTGTGCCTCTAACTGATGCATCCCCCACCACTATCGCTCTCCTAACCCCTCTCTTCCCTTTCCGGGCCACAGAGCCTGACTGTGTGCCAGTGACCTGGTCACTGTGTCTTACCACTGGAGAGGCACACTCCTCCACACTATCTAAAACAATATACCTGTTTTGGAGTGGGACAACCACAGGTGACCCCTCTTCTAACTGTTCACTCCCTTCCCCTCTCACACCTGTCACCAAGCCCTTCCTATTTTGAGAGACCGCCACTGGAGTACTCCCTGGTACTTTACCCTTCTGCCCTTTACTCCTCCTAACTGTGACCCACGTGTCTTCCTCCCGATGCCCCGGTGTAACTAGTTGCCTATAACTCCTGTCAATTTTTCTCCCATTTTCCCTGACTAGACTAAGGTCAGCGATCTGCAGCTCCAGTTTCATGACACGGTCCCTCAAGAGCTGCAGTTCCACGCACCTGGCACATATGTGAACCTCTGGGAATACCCTTAAATGAATAAATGAATAATTAAATCACTTCTTTGCTTACTCTCAGCACTCCTGCTAAGACTCTCTCCCCCAGTCTCACTCCAGTCAAACAAAGATGCACCTTTTTCAAAATGAAAACTAGGAAGCTCTTGCTTTTTCTCCATTGAAATGTATGTACACGGTCTAATGAACAATAGTTTTACCAAGATACAGATAACAACAAATCCATACCATTTGATACTACTTACAGCCAACAACTGTTTCTGTCTGCTTGCACAATGCACCCAATTAATCATTCAGATATTGCACCAAATCCATTTACTAACATTGAGTGGAATCTTCCGGTCGCACCATCAGCAGGAGCTTAATTTGGTGGGAGACCAAAACCAGGTTTCCCGTCGGAAGAAACCAGTCAAAATTCTATTCTTGGGACTTTAAAAGTGGGTTCAAGATGAGTCGAACTTCCCGGCAAACAAGGTTGTGAAGTCCTTTTGCACACATTAGCTTGTCATCGCCGGAATTAAGATCCCCCACCAAATTAAGTTCCTTGCCAGCGGGAAAATAGAACATTCAGTTTCATGACTGTTATCAATGGCATGCACCTAGCGAGTTGCATTTCTTCTATGACTTTGTGATCAGTCGCTGCTGAATTCACCTTGGACAGAAGTTCCACCTGACAGAACTGCCGGCCAATCAGATGAGCTGCCAACTCTACAATCCCTCCAGACACAGCACTGCAGTAGCCAGAAGAGCAAGAAGTCTCACGACGCCAGGTTAAAGTCCAACAGGTTTATTTGGTAGCACTGGCTTTCGGAGTGTCGCTTCTTCTTCAGGTGAGTGAGGAGTTGTGTTACAAAGGAGTTGTGAACACAACTCCTCACTCACCTGAAGAAGGAGCGACACTCCGAAAGCTTGTGCCAGCAAATAAACCTGTTGGACTTCAACCTGGTGTTGTGAGACTTCTTACTGTGCCCACCCCTGTCCAACGCCGGCAACTCCACATCATGGTAGCCAGAAGAGGCACTGCAAAAACGAGCCTGACACTAAGTGTCAGAACATGGGGGCCGGGTAAGTGGCAAGGGTCCTGGGGAGAGTAGGGAACTTGTGGGATTTGGGGGGGTGGGGAGGTCAACTGGGGTATCAGGGAATTGGCTGGGGGCAGGGAGGGAGAGCACCCCCAGTTAGACAGGGCATTCTGATGGAGGTGCCCCCACTCCCGCTTTGCCATCCAAGATTTGGATTTCAAACATTCCTGTGTCTGCAACACCCCTCATCTTCCCCCCACCCATCAGCCTAAAAATTGAGGCTCGATGAGAAAATGCCCTTACGTAGCCAGGATGGATATAAATAGTTTAAATAAATGAACAAAAATTGGAAGGTGGAGTATAATGTGGGAATATGTGAACTTGTCCGGTTTGGCTGGATATAATTTTTAAAAATACTGTATTTTATTTAAATGGGGAGAGATTGCAGAACTCTGAAGTACAGAGGGATGTGAGTGTCCTGGCACATGAATCACAAAAAGTTAGCGTGTTGTTACACAAGTGATTCGGAAAGCAAATGAAAGTTGTTTATTCAAGGGGAATTCAATGTAAAAGTAGGGATGTTTTATTACAGTTCTATAGGGTCTGGGGTAGAGAATTCCAAAGATTCATAACCCTTAGAGTGAAGAAACATCTCATCATCTTGGTCCTAAATGATCAGGCCTTTATCCTGAGACTGTGCCCACTTGTTCTGAATTCCCCAGACAGGGGAAACAACATCTCAATATCTACCCTCTCAAGCCCCTTCATAATCTTAAATGATTCAATGAGATCACCTCTCATTCTTATAAACACGAGTGAATACAAACTCAATTTACAACATCTCTCAACATAGGAAAACCCTCTGGTGAAACCAATCCAGTGAATCTTGGGTCAAGGGTCAGGGACCTGGTGCTCAAAACTGGGAGAATGGAGAATCAGGGTTCGGAGCCAAGACCTGAATGTTGGAGGTTGTGGATCTCAGGACCCAGCACAGCAGCAATTGTAATAAGTATGCAATGATTAAGGTATTTCCTCTAAACCAACGGTTCCTAACCTTCTTCCTTTATGCAGACCACAACTTATGCAAGGCATTTTAAACATTTCTTTTTGCATCGCTTATGGCTGATGGAAGTCAAATTTATCTATCCCCAGCTACTAAAAGCACAGCTATTTCTAATACTTTATGATGCACACCCACAAATACATTGCGATCCTCACAACACATGGTGACAGGGTGGCACAGTGGTTTGCACTGCTGCCTCACAATACCAAGGATCTGGGTTTGATTCCTGGCTTGGGCCACTGTCAGTGCAGTCTGCACATTCTCCTGTGCCTGCATGGGTTTCCTCCTAGTGCTCCAGTTTCCTCCCATAGTCCGAAAGACGTGCTGGTTAGGTGCATTGGCCATGCTAAATTCTCCCTCAGTGCACCTGAACAGGTGCTGAAGTGTATAGACTAGGGGATTTTCACAGTAACTTTGTTGCAATGTTAATGTAAGCCGACTTGTGACATGAATAAATAACTTAAACAATTACCTCCAGTAGGCCTACCAGTGGAAACGGATCATATTTACCTAATGAGAAGGATGATGTTATTTCACAACCTAATGAGAGGGCTGATTTGTTTTCCAAAGATCACCTGCAGTACTTTTGCAGACCACCAATGGTCCACAGACCACAGGTTGGGAGTATCTGCTCCAAGCAAACCAATATTGGAGCTGGGAGCTGAAGTAGGTATTATTTGCATACCTTCAGGCCAAGGTAAAAGGATACCTCTTGTTTGTCTTTATCCAGAGTGACAGGTGAGGCACTTCTAGTCAGGGCTGTGTGCATGCTTCCTATTCACCACTTTGGGGCCTGAAAACCATGCAATATGGCCTCATTTAACCCCTTAGAATCCCTAAAGTGCAGAAGAAGGCCATTCGGCCCATCAAGTCTACACCAACCACAATCACACCCAGCCTCTAATCCTGTAGCCCCACGTTTTACCCTGCTAGTCCCCCCAACACTAAGGGGTAATTTAGGCCAATCAACCTAACCCGCACATCTTTGGACTGTGGGTGGAAACCGGAGTACTTGGAGGAAACCCAAGCAGACATGAGGAGAATGTGCAAACTTCATACAGACAGTGATGTGACCCAAGCCAGGAATTGAACCCGGGTCCCTGGTGATGTGAGGAAGCAGTGTTAACCAGTGTGCCACCATGCCATCCATATTATAAATATTGTATATTATATAGTTTATAAATATGTATATAAATATATATATATTTATAAATATAAATATTATAAATATGTTCATACAAGGTAGCAATGCTTCTTGTTTCTTTTTTTAAATTTATTCATGGGACGTGGGCGTCATGGCTGGCCAGCATTTTTTGCCCATGGCAGGTTGCCCTTGGAGGGCAGTTGAGAGTCAACCACATTGCCGTGGCTCTGGTTTCATGGTCATCAGTAGATTCTTAATTCCAGATATTTTTTATTGAATTCAAATTCCACCATCTGTCATGTTGGGATTTGAACCCGGGTCCCCAGAATGTTAGCTGAGTTTCTGGATGAATAGACTAGCGATAATGCCACGAGGTCATCTCCTCTAGATTAATACAAATCACAATTACAACATTTGTAAATATTTCAAATGATGAAACGGAATATATATATCACATCAAGTTAGAATGCTAAGTGAACATGTCTGAAGCAGGAGTGAAGCAGACAGCATCATTGCAGCGCTTCTGTCTTCATTCAAACATGATACACTTTGACCTTCAGATCTGCAGCTCATATCCTGGTTGCAACAACATGACATTTCACCACTCTGTGATATGAGTTCTTAGTTTCAGAAATAATTAGCGGTAAATTAAATGTCAGCTTAGTTGTGGACCCAAACACAGTGAGAACTGGATTATAACTGTGTGTGTTGAAACAGACTCTAACTTGGCACTATCATGAAAGAGAATGTTTTGCTAAAAGACATCTTTTGCTCCAATTTGATTTCTCTTTTGCTTCAAGATTAATCAGATGTTTCTCAATTACCTTTCTGCCACCCTGGAGGGCTCAATCAACACATATTCAGCTCAGTGCCGCATACAGTCAGTTTTCTAAAGACCTGCTTCTGATAAAAGAGCCTCATCCACAGATGCAGCTTATCATGAAATCAAGGATTCGTCCCACAGTCCAATGTTCATTAAGATTTTGAACAGAAAACTGGGGAATAACAGATGATATCGCATGATATGTTTCAATGTACAAGCATGTTTCAAAAATGAAATAGTTGAATAAAAAAACATATTTTTGTTCTTGCTTAAGGATAATTTTCTTCTGCAGGAAAACATTGAAGGGGTTGATGATTTCTTGAAAGCGAAAGTAAAACTGGCTAGAAAAATCAGATAACATTTCATCCAGTTTTAAAGAGAGCATCACTGTCCTAATTTTGTATGGTTGACAAAAATGTGCAGGCCCTAATGCAAGTTGAACCCTGAGCTGGCCATGGCACTGGCCCTGTCCACTGGAATTAAATAATTAAATGGGAGTCCACTGTCTGCAGTTAGACTTGTCATATCTTTGAAGGAGGTGATCCCACTCCAAGAGCTACTAACCAATCAGATAGCTGCAGCTCCTTGGTCCCAATGGTGCCACTGAGAGTAGTGGCAACTGTTGGGACTGCTGGGCTTCAGGACCAGAAGCAGCGGTGGAGCCCGAAAAGAATGTGAATGGGTCAGACTTGCTAGGACGAACCCAGATGAGGGTTGGGCAGGGGCATGGAAGGAGCAGGGTCATTTTGGAGGATGGGGGACTCTTCCCGCTGAGACAATATTTGTCACTGGGGCAATCTTCTGTTGGTACAGAATAGCTGATCAGGAGGGCACTCTTGAACCTGTAGGAATGATGCCAGGGCCTACATAGTGACCTTTACATGTGGCCAAGACCCCAGCTCCACTCCGCTGGTATCTATCAGCAGCAGTGGAATGTCACCCTAAATTACCATTAAAAGCCAATTAAGGGCCTAAATTGATTTTGGAGGTCAATTTAGGGAAGGTCAAATGTGATATTCCCTGATCTATGCCTTCCACCAGATCTTAAGGGTCTCTCACCTTCCAGTCAATCCTCATGGTAGTGTGTGTGGGGTGGGGGTGCAGGGGGGTGGAGTGGTGCCAGGGGGCATTAAACATCACCCACACTTTTATTGTACCAAAACTCGACATGAAACTTTTCTTCCAAGTGGAGATGGCAGTTGATGAATGGTGACAGGTGTTCAAACCAAGTTGCTTCTCTGCTATAAGAGCATTTCTCAATGAAATTAGAAGTCAAAGATGTAGAGGTTAGCTCTGGTGTCTTAAAATGTCTCCAATTCTTTTTTCTCTTCTGAAAACTTGAATAGCACAGAGACATCATTTTCTATTCTCTGAATTATTCCTATTTATCCACAAAACATTGATTATATGGTCAGACACCATCTGTGAATTAATTAAGTGCAAACTCCTTTTCTCCATGTGTGTCTGTGTTTGATATAAGAAGCCCTGATCTTCTTATGGATGCAGTTGCAAATCCTTCTGTAAACTAATTGATTTGATGCAAGATTGTTCCATGACAAAAGGACAATACACTCACCAGCAAAGTTCCATTTATTCAAAATGTAATAATTCAAACAAAGTAAAACTTAGCGGGGAAACAATGCTGACCCCATATTGACAGGGAGGCTGGAGAGTGCTGGGGGAGGTCTGAAAACAGTCGGACCACATTATATATTTTTGTTCTGTTTCCTGCCCGTGGTTGATGGCTAAGTTGGCAAGTTAGTCTGAGAAAAGGAGGAAAAACCAGGACAGGATGGAGAGATCAGTCATCGTGGCAAGGGGGAGATCAGTCATTTCAACAAGGGAGATGTCGGGCAGTGGGGTGGGGGTAAGATTCCGTCTGGGCGGGGATCAGTCATCACGGCAAAAGGGAGATCGAGACAGATCAGTCATCATGGTGAGTGGAAAGTCAGGACAAGATCAGTCATCATAGTGGGGGTGGGAATGGAAGGGATGGGGGTGGCATGATGGCTCCTGTCAGGAAACTGCATTGATCTGCATTGATCTGCTGAGTATGGTCACACACCAGCTGGACATTGAAGAAGTGGAATTCTTTCTGGTTGCAGCAAGACTCAGAGTTGACATTGCAGCCACAAAGCAAAAGCTGTATCTGTTAATGGAATCCTGCACCACGTGTTCACTCCCAGACAGCGAATGGCAAAGGAATTTCTGACCTCATCAGCTTGTCTACTGCTGTGTAACTGACAGCGGTAACTAAAAATAATGGAAGAAAGTGGCGAAGCAATAATTTGAAAATTAAATGTTTATGGGTTAATCAGAAAATACTATTTCTACACAGGCTGAATTGCAGCAAAATGCAATAAAATGCAAAACAGAACTAAGGCCAAAAGTTTCAGGGTCCCTGCCGTTCGAGGAGTTGACTCCAGCAGGTC
This sequence comes from Mustelus asterias, assembly GCF_964213995.1. Lineage (NCBI taxonomy): Eukaryota > Metazoa > Chordata > Chondrichthyes > Carcharhiniformes > Triakidae > Mustelus > Mustelus asterias. The sequence continues at coordinate 92,904,380 of NC_135804.1, forward strand.
CATTGCCGGTTCACACTCTAATGAGCTTTGATTGGCAGAAAGCTTGACTTCCACTGGTGGTCAGGAGGAAGTCCTGACTTGGAGAGCTGCTGGCCAATCTGTTTGGCTCTCCAGTCATTCCAGAGGCATTGCAGCTAGCCGTCTGAAATTAAGTGCCGGGAACTAGAGGAAAGGTAAGTGAAGGGGGTCGTTGGGGTGGGCGGGTTGAAAGGGACAGCCTGAGTGTCCTGAAGGGGGAAGATGAGGATCTCGGGATAGGTCAGGGGAAGAACATCCAGTGGTCAGGCCTTAACGGGCTGGCACCCCAGTCAGAGGCAGCTTCTGATGGAGGTGCCCTCATTCCCCCTACATACTCCTTTCCCCACTTCTGCCCAAGATCAAATTTTGTTTAACTTTGGGTTTCCCCCCAATCTATCATCCGCTCTGACTGCCCAAAAACTTAAACAGGAAATTGTTTGAACAGGAAAATACCCTTAAGTAGCCTTTAATTAGTCATGTAATGGCTTTAATTGGGACAAGGATGGGCTTCCCATCTGACGCCCTTCCCATCCCCATGTAAAATTCCAGAGGGAATTCCATCCATGCAATTTTACGCTCCTCCTCCCCACCCCCCCAAACACCCCGGCCTCAGAACCCACTTTTGGGGGAGCATACTATACTGGCCTAAATGTTTGCCAATAATTTAAATTGTTATTTCCATTTAGGAAGGTAAATCAAAGAGGCCAGTCACAGAATTCACATACCCACACTTTATACAGTCAAGGTAATCTGTGAGTAAAGCCTTCCCCAAAGTCTCAACATTTAGTTGGAGCACAATTGTATGACTGGATGGGAAGAGCACTGACTCATCAGTATATAATTGACTAAGACTGGTGCTTCCTATTGATGAGTTATTCCATGCTCTTGCCAGCTCAAAAAGAACTTGATATTCTTATTCCTTCTTGGCATGTAGGTGGTCAGTGGAAGGCCAGCATTCATTGCCAACCACCAATTGTCCTTAGGAAGTTGTTGATGAATTACCTTCTTAACCAACCATTACAGTTCATGTAGTGGAGGTACAGGCACAGTGCTGTTGCAGCATATTGATCCAGCTATGGTGGAGGAAGTGTGATATATCTCCAAACCAGAATGGTGTTTGACCTGGAAGGTAACTTGAAGGTTGTGGTGTTCCCATGCTTACTCTTCTGGGTGGTAGAGGTCAGAGGTTTGGAAGATGTTGCTGAAGGAGCCCAGTCAAGCTGCTGTGTTGAATTTTGTTGCTGGCATGCAATGCAGCCATGGTCCATCAGTGTGGATGTGGAAGCTGGTGCATGGATGCCAATCAAATGGGCCTTTTGAGTGTTGCTGAAGCTACACTCATCCAGGCAAGTGGAGGGAATCAAACTATGTCACCATTGCTGCCTCATTTTTTCATACTTAAAACAGCAAAAGTTTTTTTTGATAGACAATGACAGGTGCCATATGAGAACATTTTTGATTCAGCTCATTAGATATTCAATCCATAATCATTTTGTTACAGAGAAACCTGGGTTAAGGGTCAAGGACCATGTAAGGCAACATTAGGAATGAAAAGTAATTTTAAAACAATTTAAATCAGGATGTCGTGAAACAGATAAACCTTTACAGAGGTGGGATAGGAGACAGAGGACTCCATTACTTTGAGGTCCTCTGACAGAATGTGAAGTGTGAAGCAAATGATTTTGGTAGGGAGAATGTGGAAAGACAATATAAAATAAATTTCTGAAGTGAACCAGGAGCAGAGGAATCTGATAGATATGTTTATAAATCATTGGCAGGACAGGTTGAGAGAAAGCCTTTAATAAAGCATACAGAATCCTAGGCTTTATAAATAAGGGAATAGAATATAAAAGCAAAGAATTTTGATTTGATTTGATTAGATTTATTATTGTCACATGTATTAACATACAGTGAAAAGTATTGTTTCTTGTGCACTATACAGACAAAACATACCGTTCATAGAGAAGGAAATGAGAGAGTGCAGAATGTAGTGTTACAGTCATAGCTAGGGTGTAGAGAAAGTCCATTCAAAAGTCTGACAGCAGCAGAGAAGAAGCTGTTCTTGAGTCGGTTGGTATGCGACCCCAGACTTTTGTATCTTTTTCCCGAAGGAAGAAGGTGGAAGAGAGAATGTCCGGGGTGCGTAGGGTCCTTAATTATGCTGGCTGCTTTGCTGAGGCAGCGGAAAGTGTAGACAGAGTCAATGGATGGGAGGCTGCTTTGTGTGATGGATTGGGCTACATTCACGACCTTTTGTAAATCCTTGCGATCTTGGGCAGAGCAAGAGCCATTCCAAGCTGTGATGCACCCAGAAAGAATGCTTTCTATGGTGCATCTGTAAAAGTTGGTGAGAGTCATAGCTGACATGCCAACTTTCCTTAGTAATGGTAAATGTGGACAAAACACTGGTACAGACTCAACTGGAGTATTGCATCCAGATCTGGGTGCCACACTTTAGAAAAGATGTGAAAGCATTAGACAGAGTACAGAAAAGAGGAATGAATGAGAGATGAGGAACTCCAGTTACGAATATACACTGAGGAATTTGGAACTGTGTTCCTTGGAAAAGAGAGGTTTGAGAGGAGATTCAATGGAGGTATTCAAAATCATGAGGAGCCTGGGCAGAGTAGATAGGGAAAAGGTATTCCCCCTGATGAAACAATTGAAAATGGGAGGACACAGAATTAAAGTAATTAGCAAAAGATGCAATGGCAACATGAGGAAAGTCTTTTTCATACAGAGAGTGGTTAGGTCCTGGAATGCATTGCCTAAGCACATGACAGAGTCAAGTTCAATCGAGGCATTCAAGAGAGAACTGGATGAACATGCAGGGCTACGGGGAGAAGGTGAGGGAGTGGCACCAGGCGCCTTGCTCCTAGAAAGAGTTTATGGGTTGAATGACCTCCTTCTGTTCTGTAACAATTCTGTGATTCTGCGAATAAATGAGGAGTTATGAGACTATGATAGGCATTCATTTCAATTGTGCAAACATGCGTGGAGGTGGGAGAATGTGTAGGATGCTGCTGCCCATTGCTTAAGGGGAACTAGTGAAGAATATTTATTTTTAATTTAGGAATGAATGTCATTTTACATTTTTACTCCTTTGATGGTGAATGCGTTTTAACCATTTTAAATAATTTTCAACCAGTGATGATTTAGCTGAGCAGAAATCAAATTGTCCTGCACCTGAGAGATAGGATCCTACAGTGCAGAAGGAGGCCATTCAGCCCATCGAGTCTGCACTGATCACAATCCCACAAAGGTCCTATCCCCATGACCCCATGCATTTATCCTAGCTAGTCCCTCTGACACTAAGGGGCAATTTAGCATGGTCAATCCACCTAACCCGCACATCTTTGGACTGTGGGAGGAAACCGGAGCGCCCGGAGGAAACCCATGCAGACACGGGGAGAACGTGCAAACTCCAAGCAGATAGTGACCAAGCTGGGAATTGAAACCAGGTCCCTGGCATTGTGAGGCAGCACTGCTAACCACTGTGCCACTGTATCACCCAAAGCAGGAAGAGTTATTCTGGCATTTATTGAATTCCAAACTTTCTAATATCTGTCTGCACAAATCATGTTGAAGGCTGATGCTTCAAATGGGTTAGAGGTTGATAGCATGTCCCTGATGAGCTGATAAAGACTGTGGTAATTGATCCAAGATACTGCTAAATTCAGAGGCATAATATCATTTTTTTATTTATTTGTTTATTCCCTTTAGGGTTTGTGGAAAAATAATTTACTGCATAAATGTTACACGTTAGAGAGAAGATGATTGGCTTTGTTTAATTATGAACATTGCACACTTTGGAGATCTCTAATCCCCTTAAGGCTGTTTTGATAAAGCATGCTTGGACACTTTATTGTATTCAACCCACACAGACACATTTAGTTCCAGTGCTAGCCATGCCATACATTCTGTAAATATTTGTCTGTTGGCCATTTTCCAAAAGCTTTATGCAATGATAGTCAAGGGATAGAGGTGCAGTAATTGCGCAATACACTGACATTTCTGTGGAAAGTTCCAGTCAAATAGAGCACGAATCAGAACTTCTTACAAGAGAACCTTCTGCATTACATTTTGTACTAATTATAGAACATTGATGCTGACACTTTAAGGATTATTTTGTGAGTCCATTCTTACTTCAGGCAATATCAGCAGAGAATGCAGATCAGAAGTGCAAATGTTCACTGAATTGATTTGGTTAACAAAATATTTGGTTGATTACTTACTTTGATATTCATGAAAATCAAAACGTATTATTTTTCAAGCACCTGAGATGAGTTTATGAGTCATTGGGGGTGATTCTCCCATCCCACTGTGCTCATTTTTTAGCACAGCGGGCCGGGAGATTCGAGCGCCAGCCGATTCGCGGGATTCTCGCTGGGTGTCTGGCCCCAAGGGCATCTCCCAGCCTAAGTTCTTTGGCGTGGAGGAATCCACAATTAAAATGAGCCTAAAGGAGATTAGCATGTGTTTACATACCTTTAAATATAATTAGTGGGTTCGCGACTAGAATCTCCGCCCCTGCTAGCGTCTCCCACTTCTCTGGCATGACGTCACGTTGGCGGGGATTACAACTGTTGTATAAAAGTTGGGAGCTGGCGTGGCAGCTTTGAACAGGAGTAAGGAGGTAAGTCTTATGGGGCTGCAGCCCACAGAATGCAGGAGATGTTGGAGGCAGGGCCTGGAAATGTGTTGCTTGCTGTGGGAAGCTCCCTGGAGAGCTGGAAGTACTGTCCCCAGGCCTAGTCAGGCTGCTGTGTAGAGCCATTGGGCTGTTTCTCTGAGGTGGGGTCTTTTACTGAGTGCTGGCCAGGTTGCTGTGTGCAGCCACTGGGCTGTTCCTTTGTTCTTTCTGAGTGGTGAGGTGAGGGACTGGACTGAGTGATGGGGTTTTAGCCGGGGGGTGTGGCTGGGGGAAGTGCACCATGTGCTGCTTGAGGGCTTATCATTTCAGGCAGCTGGTGTTCCAAGCAGGGGTTCTCTGTTTAACATAGAAACTCATACTGCATGTACTCTGCAGTGAATGGAAACCTATCTTGTGATAATTACCAATCTGTCCCTGCCCCATGTCACTGACCTGCAAGGAAGGAGATGCTGTAGTAGTACTCATGGCAATGACTCTAGGGAGAACAATGGCCATGCCCGCACACCAACCTGCATGCTCTTCCTGCCTGCCGTGTTCATGATGCCAATGGCAGGCAACCTAATCAGGTGATGCATGGCACCCCAGATTGTGTTGTGTTGCCAGCATCCACAAATGGGAGAACTAGTCCCAATGAGGGATTAAAGGGGAGAGGGAGGAGGGGCGGGGGGTGGGGGGGGGGGGCGGGCTGTGGCTGCTGGTGCTGGGATTGTTGCAAACAATGACATGTATCTCTCAATCTCTCTCTCCACATGAAAGCACTGTGCTGAACTGGCTGAATGAAAATGAATGGGACAGCGCTAATTTCATCTGCTTGCCCCAATATTATTTAAACATGAAATGAAGCAAGTTTTAATGGTACACAGGCCCACCATAACCTCCAACCCAGGGAAACCCCTGACATGGCCCCCTCCAGACCAGCCCAAGCTCCCTTTAAGAATCCCTCCCCCCCCTCCCCCCCACCTCGGCATCTGGCTCAGTGGCTACTTTGCCCTTGTGCACCCTGACACTAATTGAAGAACAGTACTCCCCTCCCTCCCTCCATCATTCTCTTCCCTACATTCCTACTTACAAAAATAAGGTGACAGTACTTTGTGGTAAAGTGGAAAAATCTATATTTTCTTTGTCAAACATTTGAAAAAGTTGAGAAAGTTCTTATGCCAAATGTTATACTGCAGCTTCAGTTAAATGTCAATGTAGTATCAAAATGTTGTATTTATAACATTATTTTTGTTAATAAATATTTCTCATTCAACTTTATAGACTGCTAAAAATGCCTTATTGTGACATCAAAACACAACATTTAAATACAAGATAATTATAACTAAATTAACATAATTGAAGGAAACAACATATTTGAACAAAAATATGTTTAAATGAAGGTATGAGCATTCTGAAAAACAAACACAAACCAAAAAAAAAACATACATGTCTTTTAAAAATCTTTCCACAATGTTCTGAAGCACAGAGTAAGACATCTCACAACACCAGGTAAAGTCCAACAGGTTTATTTGGAATCACAGAGCGTTGCTCCTTCTTCAGGTGAGTGTCGGTTTGCAGTGTCGGTGGTAGCCATGATGTGGAGATGCCGGCATTGGACTGGGGTGGGCAAAGTAAGAAGTCTCACAACATCAGGTTAAAGTCCAACGGGTTTATTTGGAATCACGAGCTTTCGGAGTGTTCCTTCTTCTTCAGGTGAGGGTCGGTTTGCAGTGTTAGTGGTAGCCATGATGTGGAGATGCCGGCATTGGACTGGGGTGGGCAAAGTAAGAAGTCTCACAACATCAGGTTAAAGTCCAACAGCTTTATTTGGAATCACGAGCTTTCAGAGTGCTGTTCCTTCCTCAGGTGAGTCCTGAAACACAGAGACAGCTGAAAGTTTGTGCCGGTCAGAATGTCCAATACCTGCTTCCAATCCATTGACTGAAGTTTCCCCAGAGGCTTAGATTTTCCATGGTCTGAAATATGCACTCTCTTCTGTTAAACCTCATGCAGTAAGGTATTGCCCATGAAGTTCTGACTTCTCTCCTTCATAACTAAATTCTCAGTTGCCATATTCTAAATTAAAACATTAAAAGCATGTTACACGTAAAGTTATATAATAACTGCTCCTGATTTCCTTCACCATATGTCTGTACCATCTTTCTATTTATTACACAACCCATGACATGGCCTTGCTAAGCAATTTTGTGCAGTGAGCCCACACCCAACATGCAGAGGATTAAGACTGCACAAACTAATTTCACATTGAACCTTGATATCCCATAGGCGTAATACGTTTAGAACAAAGAACAAAGAACAATACAGCACAGGAACAGGCCCTTCGGCCCTCCAAGCCCGCGCCGCTCCCCGGTCCAGGATTGAATCCTGAATCCAGGATCCCCGCCCAATTTTCCAGCCTATCTACATCCTAACATCCTATCCACCGAGCTGTCCCTCACAGCTACGATGCTTTGTTCATCACAACCTATTAACTCACCCCCACCCCCCCATTCCAGACCATGTGATCTCCAGGGAGAGGCGAAAACCCAAAGTGAAAACCCCAGGGCCAATATGGGGGAAAAAAATCTGGGAAATTCCTCTCCGACCCCCTGAGGCGATCGAAACGAGTCCAGGAGATCACACTGGCCCTGATCAGAAAATGCTTCCCAACCCTATTCATTTCCACTTCTGCTTTACGAACACCATCTGAATTCCCTGCCCCCGAGACAGGTTCCCAACTATCCGCAGTCTCGCTCTGTACTGGCACCAGCAAGATGATCATAGAATGAAGCCTTGAAACGAGAAACAAAAAACAATTAGCCTGCGCCGCTCCCTGGTCCAAACTAGACCACTCTTTTGTATCCCTCCATTCCCACTCCGTTCATATAACTGTCTAGATAAGTCTTAAATGTTCCCAGTGTGTCCGCCTCCACCACCTTGCCCGGCAACACATTCCAGGCCCCCACGACCCTCTGTGTAAAATATGTACTTCTGATATCTGTGTTAAACCTCCCCCCCTTCACCTTGAACCTATGACCCCTCGTGAACGTCACCACCGACCCGGGGAAAAGCTTCCCACCGTTCACCCTATCTATGCCTTTCATAATTTTATACACCTCTATTAAGTCTCCCCTCATCCTCCGTCTTTCCAAGGTTTATCCCAACCGTTTGAGCTGGCCATTGACTCAGGCAGAATTCAAGGCCCAATATTTACCTCATTGCACTGCACTGGCTTCCTAACATATTTGTTTAAGAGCTATTTTTCGATACTGGTCAAAAGTTCTCGTTATTTAAAAAAATATCTAAAGCATAATCAGCTGCTGTATGTACTGTGTTTCTTCGATAAATAAGTATTGTCATTGCTGGTGGTGGTACCTTCTTTCGTTCACTCCAATCTTTAGAGGATAATATATCACTATTATCTGAAATCCGATCCAAGATATCATCTGGAATTTGTTTCTGTGGCATGTGGAAGTGCCACAATGAAATCAAATATCCTCTCTGCATCCAGTATTGTTCAGCAAAGCCAGCGACTGTATAATCCCATCCAAATATTGGTATGTATGCCCGGGAGTAATATTTCTCAGAGTTTGTTATCAGGAGAGATCTTGATTGAATCCCTTGTCAAATGAAAAATATAACACTTCTCAGAAAGTGCACTTTGTTGTGTAATGAACATTAATCATGATACAGTAGTTAAGAAGTCTGGCAACACAATAAGGTATCTACCACTGAGCTCCTGAGGCTAGAAGAGTATCTTCTGAAGGAATCCATCTATGGTTAATGTGCTTATGCTGTAAAATTAGTTGAAATGGGATAATGGAGTATCCCCATCTGTAGTCATAACTACTTTAAAAGTTACTTATGTCTGCACCAATAGTTGTGATTATAAATAAATATTGATGATGTTCCTCTTCTAATATTAGCTTTTGTTCCATTTGGTTGCGACTTCATCCTTTTTTCTTCACTCATCATGATAAAATCTTTAACATTTTCCTTTAACGGAACAATCAGTTTCACTTGTAAATGATATAAGCTGCATCTGTCTTGTTATCAAGATTGCCATTGAAAGAAGTGATGTAGTTCTGCTGATATAACTTAAAAATGAGTGGTGACGCTCTGACCTTTTGTACTTTTTTTTCTCATTATCTCGCTGTGCTGGATGCTTCTCACAATGGTAAAGATCCAAATCTAAGTTAGTAGTTTGTACCAAGAGTTCAAAAAAAGGGAGAAAAATTCCTCTGTAGCATAATCTAGCATTGAGGAAACGTTTCATAAAAAAGATGTAAACCATTGTTCCATGGGCCCAAAACCACTACAAGGATGATTGAAACTGTGCAAACCATTATTTTTGAAATTTTCTGGTGATTAGCGAAGATTTTTCCTCTTCACAATGTTCTAAAAAGGGTGCATGATTTGAGCATCTTGCTCGCCCCGAAACTGGAAAATCTCGCCCAAGGTCAATGGACCTTTCCATGGTCCGCCCCTCACCTGCTCCAATTCCGGTGGTGGGCATGTCAGTAAAATTCTGGCAAGTATGTATGTGAGTGACCACCACTTAGCAACTGTGCTAAAATGTAGTGATTGGAAGAAATTGTTTCCCCTTACTTTATTTCTCTTGGATTTTGCAGAGTAGACATTGGTATGCATTTTGACTTTTCTTTAAGTGTAAATGACTGCAACAGAAACTCACCTTTGAGTATAAGGCAAGCTATTTTAGGCATGCATGTTGGCTGCCATACATCTATACTGAATCAGTTTTAACATTCAAAGAAGGGACAGTTCTTTTATTTTAATTCATTCATGGATGTACACATCATTGGCAAGTGCATCATTGTCCATTGTCAATCTCTAATTGCTCTTTCAGCGAGTGTGGTGTAGGTCTTTCCTCAATGCTGTGAAATTGCTATTTTCAGGACTTTTGCTCAGCAATGGTGAAGAAACCTTGATATATTTCCAAGTTTCATAGCTTGGAGGGGATTTGCAAGTAGTGCCTTTGACTTCCTAGGTTTGGGAGAGGGTTATGAAAAAGACTTGGTGCATTGTGTCCACTCTGCAGCTGTTTGAAGACCTCTAAAGCAGATGTATGCCATGCATGCTCCAACTGCTGTATGCAATTCTACAGAGGTCTAATCATGTTGTGATTAAAGGGATTTTGGCAGGCTGCTGAAGAAGTGGTAAGGAAACCCGTGTTTCATTCTGTTCATATGAAGCTGGGTGGAACCAGTGTACATCTCTGGAAATGTATGCTGTAGCTTCTGCCATCCAACCATACAATTTTCTCCACCTCTCCCCACAGAGCATACCGGGGACACTGCAGCCAGAGGCTTAGAAATCCAAACCCAAGACTGAATGAGTTACCTTTAAAAGCACATTGCATCTTTCCTTTATAATGAAACTGCAGGCCAATAACTAAATTTGGATACAATTTGGGTCTCTAGTTTCTGACATGCTTGGACTGCATCGCCTATTTTAAGCCAGAAAATGAACATGTATGGATTTTATGGGCGGCTTGGTGGCACAGTGGTTAGCATTGCTGCCTCAGGGACCCGGATTCAATTCCCAGCTTGGGTGATTGTCTGTGTGAAGTTTGTACGTTCTCCCCATGTCTGCGAGGGTTTCCTCTGGGTGCTCCAGTTTTCTCCCATAGTACAAAGATGTGCGGGTTGGTGGATTGGCCATGCTAAGTGGTCCCTTAGTGTCAGGGGGACTGGCTGGTGTAAATGTATGGGGATAGAGCCTGGGTGGGATTGTGGTTGGTGCAGACTCGATGGGCTGAATGGCCACCTTCTGCACTGTATGATTCTATTTTACCAAGATAACTGTAATTTTGAAATACAATTAATATCTTGCTTAAGATAAAGCCTCAATACCTTATGTCTCCACTCTCAGGATGTCTTTTATGAAGAAGAAAGACTATTTCTTTGCCTTTTTAATGCTTACAAACTTAGAAACAGTTTTCTGCTCTGTAATGACCAATGAAGCTGGCAATGTTAGCATATTTTATAAATTTCTCTATTAAGGTTGTTCTATTCTGAAAATTGGATGTTTGTCCGATCACAAGCATTACTGTGCCTCTGGAAATAACACTGTCTACTGAAATGTTGCATTCTGAGCAGTTGATGAGGAACATATACCAAACTTACTGACTTTGGAATGGTCAACTCCAGCATAAATATTCAATTAGACATTAACTCTGTAGTGGCACAAAGTGCTAAAAATAGTTGACCTCTTGTTTCACTCAAAGTCCCTAGCTGCTGTCAGCAGATTATGTTAGCATGGAGAGATGAAGAAGAGTCAGTGCTGCTGATCTTGTCAAGTTTATTAACAGATGCCAAGGATTAGTGGAGGACTGCAGTAAAAAAAACACCACTGTTACAAATGTTGTATAATCAATACTGCAGAGCATGTCTGAATACTGATATCCAATCACTTCCAACACTTTCTGCAAAAGAATAAGACCATTTATATCATATACCACATAGATTAAAAGTTATGGTATCAATATTATAGTTAATTTGGAAACTGTTGTAATGCGTCCCACTCAATATTTAAGAATAGATCATTTTGAATAGATGTTGATTGTCCTTGAATAAAGGTTCTGAAAGTAAGTTCTGAAACAATCCATGTCTCTAGGCAACAAGGCCTGAACAGCATTCGGGTCTGGGCTGAAAAGTGACAAATGCCACACAAGTGCCAGGCAATAACCCATCTCTAACAAGAGAGAATCTAACCATTTCCCTTTGACATTCAATGACATTACCATTGCCAAATTCCCCACATCCTGGGAGATAACATTGGTCCAATTTAGTTCCAGGTCAGTCATATAAATACTGTGACCATAAGAGCAGGTCGGATGCTGGGAATTCTGTGGCAAGTAACTTACCTCTTGACTCCCGGAATCATCATCTGCAAAATACAATGCAGGAGCGTGATGAAATACTCTCCACTTAACTGGATGAGTGCAGCTCCAACATCACTCAGGAAGATTGGTAGCATAGAGCACAGAACAGCTCGCTTTATTGGCACCCCATCCACCACTTTAAACATTCACCCCCTTCACCCTGACACAATGACAGCAGCGTGTACCATCTACAAGATGTATTGTAGCTATTCACCAAGGGTCCTTTGATTGCACACTTCAAACCCACAACCTCAGCCACCTCAAAGGACAAAAGGGCGGAGGATGCATGAGAACATCACCATCTGCAAGTTCCCCTCCAAACCATGCACAATTAGGACTTCTAATATATCACCATTCCTTCATTGTCGCTGGGTCAAAATCCTGGAACTCCCTCCCAAACAACACTGTGGGTGTACCTACACCACATGAGCTCCTGTGGTTTGAGAAGGCAGCTCACCACCACCTTCTCAAGGGCAATTAGGGATGGGTAATAAAAATGCTGGCCGAGCCAGTAATTCCTATGTCCCATGAATGCATTTTAAAAATCGCACTAAAGATATCAGCAGTTTGATTATTGGTTTGCGCTGAACCAACTGATCATATCCAACGCAGCAGAATGTAATTCTGAGGGAAAAATTGAGATGCTGAGTTCAAAATGTCCTGAAACGTTTTGTGGTAGGCTTGGTAAACAAGCAGTTAATGTTGGTAAATGTGTCATGTTCCTACCACAAGCCTGTCTCCTGTATGACAATAAAATCGGTCCAGTTCCTGAACAAATCTCCATGCCTTTGAATGCAGAAACATCTAGAAGTACTGCTAGAAAGTCCCATGGAACCAGAAGAATAGATATGAAATGTTTCTTTTTCTTTTTGTTGCACATTCTGGAGATTTGGACATTGCTAGCAAGGCCAGCATTCATTGCCCATCCATAGAATTCAGGAAAAAGGACTGGGAGGAACTTGCAGAGTTTGATATAGGAAAGCAGGAGGTATTGGAAGCTTTGACAGGCTTAAAAATAGATACAATTAATCTGGGTTATTGGATTTTATCACAGATTGCTGTGGGAGGCAAGGCAGGAAATTGCAGACGTTCTGGCACAAATTTCTAATTCCTCTCTGGACACAGGGCAAGTGCCAGAGGACTGGAGGATGACTAATGTGGTTCCACTTTTCAAGAACGGTGGTAGAGATGAACCAGGAAATTACAGACCGGTGAATCTCACATCAGTGGTAGAAAATTCTAAAGGAGAGGATTAATATCCACTTGGAAAGGCAAGGGTTAATTAAGGATAGTCAGCATGGCTTTGTCAGAGGGACATGCCTAACAAATTTGTTAGAATTTTTCAAAAATGTGATCAAGTGTGTGGATGAGTGAAGTTCAGTTGATGTAGTCTTAGAGACTCTATCAGTCTATGGCATGTATGTTACGGCCACTCACACCGGTGCAATCTTCCCATCCCATTGCAGTGAACGGAGATTTGGCAGGGTGCCAAATTCTCTGACCTCACTGCAGCGGAGTGTGGCATGAGTAGAACATAGAACATAGAACAGTACAGCACAGAACAGGCCCTTCAGCCCACGATGTTGTGCCGAGCTTTATCTGAAACCAAGATCAAGCTATCCCACTCCCTATCATCCTGGTGTGCTCCATGTGCCTATCCAATAACCGCTTAAATGTTCCTAAAGTGTCTGACTCCACTATCACTGCAGGCAGTCCATTCCACACCCCAACCACTCTCTGCGTAAAAAACCTACCTCTGATATCCTTCCTGTATCTCCCACCACAAACCCTATAGTTATGCCCCCTTGTAATAGCTCCATCCACCCGAGGAAATAGTCTTTGAACGTTCACTCTATCTATCCCCTTCATCATTTTATAAATCTCTATTAAATCTCCCCTCAGCCTCCTCCACTCCAGAGAGAACAGCCCTAGCTCCCTCAACCTTTCCTCATAAGACCTACCCTCCAAACCAGGCAGCATCCTGGTAAATCTCCTCTGCACTCTTTCCAGCGCTTCCACATCCTTCTTATAGTGAGGTGACCAGAACTGCACACAATATTCCAAATGTGGTCTCACCAAGGTCCTGTACAGTTGCAGCATAACCCCACGGCTCTTAAACTCCAACCCCCGTTTATAAAAGCTAACACACTATAGGCCTTCTTCACAGCTCTATCCACTTGACTGGCAACCTTTAGAGATCTGTGGATATGAACCCCAAGATCTCTCTGTTCCTCCACAGTCTTCAGAACCCTACCTTTGACCCTGTAATCCACATTTAAATTAGTCCTACCAAAATGAATCACCTCACATTTATCAGGGTTAAACTCCATTTGCCATTTTTCAGCCCAGCTTTGCATCCTATCTATGTCTCTTCGCAGCCTACAACAACCCTCCACCTCATCCACTACTCCACCAATCTTGGTGTCATCAGCAAATTTACTGATCCACCCTTCAGCCCCCTCCTCTAAGTCATTAATAAAAATGGCCAGATTACTGGCCAGTAAAGTCTTGCCCTATGACTCAAAACTTGGAGCATGCTTTCTCCCCCATTTCACTATAATCCACTCCTCCATGCTTCAAATCTCTTCTATATGCAGGTCCAGCAACTGTTCTGGACAGAATGCACCTCCTTTTAAGAGGTGCAGGCTAGGCTTAGGTACTATAGGAGAGCTTTTGTTGTTCTAATTTATTAGTGTTTTGTCCAGAGTCAATGGTGCTGGTTAACTGTGCCTCCCTATCCCAGTGCCCAAGAGGGGCTGTCTGACTGAGGCCTGACAATAGTTGTTTGGGAGGCTTCAAGAGCCTTTGCAACAGCATCAGTAGAACCTTGCCAACTGTCAGCTAATTGTTCCAATGAGGCCATTAATGGACATATTCAGTGGAATTCTTCAGGTAGCTCAGAAATCATACAGGAATGCTCTTGATGTGAGGAGGCAAGCGAAAGAAAGAGCTTCCATCTCCCACTTCAGAGTTACACGGAGTAAATGGGGAAGAATCACAATGGATTCAAGCTGCGCTTCAATTTCTGATCTCTGTCATGTTCACAGTTACTCTGAAGCACGTTTACAATATTTAGCAGCTAAACTGGCCTCCATTCTTCAGAGTCGTGCTCAGGTACGCCCTGCGTGGAAGTAATCGAAAGGTATTCTCACTGTTCAGACTCAGATGGGGGGGAGGGGGGGAAACTCAAGGTATTTTTGGAACAACTTTTGAAACTTTAGAAGTGTACCATCTGGAGCGTGACAAATGCTCTCAACATTGTTATGCAAGTGGATATTTAGAGTATTTAAATAAAATGTACAAATTATGTTTTCGTAGCTGCTAATTTTAAAACAACGAACGTTGCTTAGACTGCATAAAACACAATTAGAATTAGCCATGGTGAAGGGTAGCTGTGTCAATATTGCCATGTGACTCCATACATTTATGCATAAAGAAAGGGATTATGAGAAATGTATTTTTGTGCAAAAAAGCAAGTGTAAAGTGTAACTTTACATTGGAACTTACAATACACAAGTCTATCACCCCCTTTGAGGAATGCAGCTTGGGTAACTGTGGGCAAAACTGATTTTTATTAATTTAACTTGCTATTTTTGTTAATGGTACTGATATATAATATCTGGATGAGAATGCATATAAAAAAATTGAGCCTGCATTATTCTCATTATTTGGGAAGGTGATGGCCTAGAGGTATTATCGCTAGACTATTAATCCAGAAACTCAGCTAATGTTCTGGAGATCCGGGTTCGAATCCCGCCATGGCAGGTGGTGGAATTTGAGTTTAATAAAAAATATTTGGAATTAAGAATCCACTGATGACCATGAAACCATTGTCGATTGTCGGGAAAAACCCATCTGGTTCACTGATGTCGTTTTAGGGAAGGAAATCTGCCGTCTTTACCCAGTCTGGCCTACATGTGACTCCAGATCCACAGCAATGTGATTGGCTCTCAACTACCCTCTGAAATGGCCTCACCAAGGGCAACTAGGGATGGGCAATAAATGCTGGCCAGCCAGCGACGCTCATATCCCACCAATGAATTTTTTAAAAATGTGCTGGACTATTACTGAGAAAATACCATAACATAAGGTAATATTACCACTGGGCACACAATAATTCTGACCCATGTTATACAGATGCTGATATTGCAGTTCCAGCTGATCAATATGTTAATTTTTGTACATTGTACATACCTGTATCATATTCGGCTAATCTCACTTTATGAAGTGACTGAAAGGAGCACAATTCTAAAGAGTGTGTGGAGACAGAGGGACCTGGGAGCACATGTGCATTGATCTTTGAAGATGACATGACATATTGAAAAGGGATAGCTAAGCATATGGGATCTTTAGCTGCATAAATTGAGATGGTGATTACAAAGCTAGGAAGTTATGTTGAATATTTATAAAGCTCTGGTTAGGTCACCACCAGAGCATTCAAGCCACCAGACTTCAGAAAAGATGCGAAGGTGCACAGCACAGTTACGTGATTCGAGAAATTAGGGATTTAGTTACAAGATGAGGTTGGAAAAGGATTGTTCTCCTTGGAGAAAAAAAGGTTGAGGGGAGATCTGACAGAGATGTAAAAAATTATGACCAGTTCTGATCAGGCTGGTTGCTTTGTCCTAAGTGGTGCCAAGCTTCTTGTGTTGTTGGAGTTGCACTCATCCAATGCAAATGGAGAGAATTCCATCACACTCCTGACTTGTGCCTTGTAGATGGTGGACAAGCTTTGGGGTGTCAGGAAAGCTGTTCCCATTAGATTCTTTTAATTCATTTATGGGATGTGGGCATCGCTGACTGGGCCAGCATTTATTGCCCATCCCTAGTTGCCCTTAAGAAGGTGATGGTGAGCTACCTTTTTGAACCATCTCATTCCATGTGCTGTAGGGACTCCAAAAGTGCTGTTATGTAGAGTGCTAGGATTTTGCCCCAATGACTGTGATATATTTCCAAGGCAGGAGTTAAGTGGCTTGGAGGGGAGCTTCCAAGTGGTGGTGTTTCTATGTGGCTGCTGCCCTTGTCCTTTTTTTTAATTCATTCATGGGACGTAGGTGTCACTGCCTGGCCAGCGTTTATTGCCCATCCCTAGTTGCCCGAGGGCAGTTGAGAATCAACCACATTGCTATGGCTCTGGAGTCACATGTAGGCCAGACTAGGTAAGGATGGCAGATTTCCTTCCCTAAAGGACATTAGTGAACCAGATGAGTTTTTCCAACAATCGACAACAGTAGACTCTTAATTACAGACAGAATTCAAATTCCGCCATCTGCTGTGACGGGATTCGAACCTGGGTCCCCAGAAAATTAGCTGAGTTTCTGGATTAATAGTCTAGGGATAATACCACTAGGTCATCGCCTCCCATTTCTAGTTGATAGTGGTTGTGGGTTTGGAACATGCTTTCTAAGGAACATTTGTAAGTTCCTGTGGTACCTCTTGTCGACGGCACAAAATGCTGCCACTGTAAATCGGTGGTGGAGGGAGTTAATGTTTGTGGATGAGGTGACAATCAGGCAGATTGCTCTATCTTTGATGCTAATAACCTTCTTGAGTGTGTTGGAACTGCACTCATCCAGACAAGTGGAGAGTTTTCCATCATACTCCTGACTTGTGTCTTGTATATGGTGGGCAGGCTTTGGGGTATCAGGAGGTGAGTTACTTGCTGTAGGATTCCTAGCCTCTGACCTGATTTTGTAGACACCTTATTTATATGGCTAGTCCAGTTCAGTTTCTGGTCAATGGTAACCCTCAGTATGTTGACAGTTGATGGTGGAGGATTCAGCAATGGTAATGCCATTACTTGTCAACAGCAGTGGTTAGATTGTCTCTTGTTGGAGATGGTTATTGGCTGGCACTTGTGTGGTGCTAATGTTACTTGCCACTTGTCAGTCCAAGCCTGGATATTGACCAGGTCTTGTTGCATTTGGACATGGACTGCTTTAGTATCTGAGAAGTGGTGAATGGTGCTGAATATTGTGCAGTCATCCGTGAGCATCCCCACTTCTGACCTTATGATGGAGGAAAGGTCATTAATGAAGCTACTGAAAATGGTTATGCCTAGGACACTACCTTGACAAACTCCTGCTGTGATGTTCTAAAGGTGATGATTAATCCCCAACAACCACAACTATCTCCTTTTTGTGCTAGATATGACTCCAACCAGTGGAGAGCTTCCCTCAATTTCCATTGGCTTTAGTTTTGCTAGGGTTTCTTGATGATAGACTCAGCCTTGATACCAAGCACAGTTACTCTCACCTCTGGAGTTCAGCTTTTTTGTCCATTTTTAAACCAAGGCTTTAATGAGTTGAATGATCCTGATGGAACCCAAACATAGCGTCAGTGAGCAGCTTATTGCTAAGCACGTGCTACTTGACAGAGCTGTTGATGACCCTTCCATCACTTCACTGATAATGGAGAGTAGACTGATCGGGCACTAATTATCCAAATGGATTTGTCCTGTTTTTCATGTACAGGACATACCTGGACAATTTTCCACATTTGTAGGTAGATGCATAGATAAGGTAGATAGTCAATATCTTTTCCAAAAGGTAGGGGAGTCTAAAACTAGAGGACATATGTTTAAAGTGAGAAGGGAGAAATATAAAAGTGTCCAGAGGGGCATTTTTTTCACTCAGAGAGTGGTTAGTGTCTGGAACGAGCTGCCAGAAGTAGTAGTAGAGCCGGGTACAATTTTGTCTTTTAAAAAGCATTTAGACAGTTACGTGGGTAAGATAGGTATAGAGGGATATGGGCCAAATGCAGGCAACTGGGACTAGCTTAGTGGTAAAAACTGGGTGGCACGGACAAGTTGGGCTGAAGGACCTGTTTCCATGCTGTAAACCTCTATGACTCTATATCAGTGTTGTAGCTGCATAACCTGGCGAGGGATATGGCAAGCTATGGAGCACAAGTTTTCAGTACTATTGTTAGAATAACTAGAAAGGACAGAACTGGGGATCACAGTTTTAACATGGGTGGATGTGAGGAAGAACTCTATTATGCAGCAAGAGGCAATGATATGGAACTCATTGCCAACAATGGCAGTGGAAGCAGATTCAAACAATTTCAGATTTCAAAAGAAAATTGGATGCATACCTGAAAGAAATTTACAGGGTTATGAGCTAAGATAGGGAAATGGGACTGACTCAATTTTATAGAGAGCCAGCATGGACTCAATGAGCCAAATGGCCTTCTTCTGTTACATAACGTCTTTGACTTTGTAACATATACACTCAAGTCCAGGCCCATCTGAACATTTTCGATTGTCCACTTTAAAGGATGGACCATTTGGTGAGTTTATTTGGCGGGGGGAGGGTATGCCTGGTGCATCTGTGGGATGACAGTTGGTCAATGAGATATTTGGAAATCTAATTGTAACATTCAGGTACTGAGACTGAGTATAACAGTTTGATCTATCTGATAGAAGGCACTCGGAGTAACAAGTAAGGTCCGATGTTTAGAATGGTTTGGTTCTGGGAGGAGGTGATTCACATTCACCTGCACTTCTAACGAACCACAGGTTGCCTAATTGTTTTTTAAACAATGATAAACTTTAGAAAAAAGATTCCTGGGACACATTTTGGGATAAATCCTGAGGGATGGAAAATTGGGAGATTCAGTTGAAATACTGCCAATTTGCTTTCCTGAAGAATTAAATTGTGTTGATTTCCTATTTGGGGAAAGCATTGATTTACTCTACATCACGTTATTATTCAAAAGCTACCCTTAGCACTAAAAATAAAGATTCATTAAATTAGAATGAAAACGTTTTCAGAAAGTTGTCAGCTGAATTAAAAAAATATAGCTAGGTTGACTCTATGAATGAAGAAGCTGGGAATAGTCTATACCCTCCACAGCCTTTCTACACACTGGGCGGGATTTTCCAGCTGCGCTCGCCCCAAAACTGGAAAATCCCGCCCACGGTCAACAGACTTTTCCATGGTCGGCCCCTCACCTGCTCCGATTCCCATGGCGGGCGTAACGGAAAATTAGCCCCATTCTGTTTAATTTTTGAAATGCAATCCTAACTACTTATCCTCTCTGGCTTGCTATAGTCATGTGACCTCTGTCATCATGGGTTTCCTGCAGGCAGCCATGATACATTTAGTTCAATAATAATATTGCACTAGAAAGACTGTTTTTGAGCTTGTAATGTGGTGTCAGGAGTGGAACTGAAATTGAATTTTGAAAAGCTGGAAGAGAAGCCGCAACTATTTAAAGAGGAATACTGAAATGGTCCAACCTGATAAAAACGGCTGGAATAAAAACACAGACAAGGGAAAGCTAACACAACCTGAAGATGCAAGTAAAATACTGGCAAAATTAACTGTAAATTTTCCATCCCAGCTCCTGTCAAAATGAAAGGAAATATGCAGCAGAACTGGCAATCTTTACACTTGCAATAGCAAAATTATGAGATTGCAACAGACTTACTTATCAAGCCAGAGCTGATACAAGTAGCAACAGTTTAAACACTTCTGGGGAGAAACTGCTACAAATTGAACTCCACCCAAAATCTATCCAATGAACAGAAAAAAAACAGACTGCAGAAATTTTGAAAGCCTTGAAGGCACACTTTGAACTCCAAGTGAATATAACTTATGAATGGTATGTGTTCAACATTAGGGCTCAAAGTGAAAAAGAGTCCATTGATTCGTGTGTGACTGCAATAACACAGCTTGCAGAATCATGTGAATTGGGACAATTAAAATATGATCTCGTTATTGATAGAATTGTTTAAGCTTCAGAGATCTGACAATGAGAACAAATCTGATAAGAGAGGAGAAACCTATTCTCAAGAAAGCAATAGACATGTGAAGAAAAACAGAGATTGTAAAACGGCAGACAGAGCACATGTGTGGCAGAACAGACAAGAGATACATTTTGCTGAGAGATATTCCAGACCAAAAGAGCCGAACAATCACGGACAAAGGGCAGGATTCAAATACTGCAGAAGTCATCATACAAAGGAAAAGAAGGACTGTCCAGTGTGAGGAAAGCAATGTTTCAACTGCAAGAGGCTGATTCATTTTGCAGGTAAATGTTTGACTAGAAAAAAGCAAAACCAGTGTATACAAATGGCAACTGGAGAAATATCAACCATATAACATCATGTCTATTGGTGATAAATGGTTTGTAACTGTTGGAATGATAATTGCAGAAGGACAGCATCAAGTGAAGAAGACGTTTTAGGTAGACACTGGTGCATCATGCACCATCATGACCCTCACAGACCTGTGCAAATTGGCGCAAAATAGTGATCCAAAAATGAGATGCTCAGCAGTAAGATTGAGACTATGGGTCCTACTTTACCATTTTGATTCTAAATGCTGGGCAGACTTGAAACTGGGAGTGTTTCGGATCCAACTTTTAGACCCATTCTCAGGCGCCTCCATACACACTCTGCTTGCAAAAATATCAGCGATTCCAAATTGCGCTACACAAGCCTGTGGGTGGGGCTTAACTCGCCCGAAACCCTGCAGTTCTGATCGGAGCCTACAACTGCGCTTGCGCAACAACAAAAAATACAGAATGCCGCTCCCTTGCCACATCCCTCCCGGGTTGGATAATTCCCCCCCCCTCCCCCCAGGCCCCCACAGACATTGCCCCATTCCGGCAACATTACTGACCCCCTTACCCCCCCCCCACACCCCCGCCACCCAGACCGATCGCAGGCCCCTCTCCCTCCCCCCCCCCCCCACTGCTCTCGGGCAGAGTGGCAGCGGACCCCCCTTCCCCCCCCCCCCCCCCTCACTGATCACAGGCAGAGTGGCAGTGGACTCCCCTTCCCCCCCACTGCTCTCAGGCAGAGTGACAGCGGACCCCCCTCCCCCCCCACTGATCACAGACAGTGGCAGCGGACCCAGCTCCCCATCCCTCACCGATCTCAAGCAGAGAGCCATTGGATGCTCAGCACTTACCTCCTCACTCACGCTCAATGATGGAGCACCCAAATCGGACTTATATGGAGCATGTCTGTTTCGCGTCGATTCCGAATGGGTGAATGCAGTGGTAAAGAGGTAAGTGCTAGTAAAGTTGGGCATGCAGCCCATTAAGTCAATTTAAATGCACACAACTGCATTTAAATGACCATCGCGCCCGTTTCGGGCATGGTCCCGATCGCGGCCAGTCATGAATCCAACATTGCACTGCTTTCACGTCTGTTGGTCACCTCATTACTGCTTCAGCTCTCAACTTGTCAGGATCTGGGTGAAGACCTTTTGCTGTCAGTACGTGATCTGTGTCATTGATTTCAGGCATCGTCAATTGCAATTTTGTTCTCTTCAGCTTCAGGTTCATCTGGTGAGCTCTCTGTAGCAGTCATATTGAATCCTGATCACGGTGGGCTATGGCTTCTCCCATTGTATTATAATATAATATACTCATATTGAGAGGAGAAATTAGTCTCCAAGCCCAATGAATGAAGATCTGGAGTTCCAGGTCATAGACAGTATTCAACAGCCACTCACCTCAGCCAGAGCAAATCTAAAAGAGGCATGCTGGCACAGCGGTTAGCACTCCTGTCTCACAGCACCAGGAATCTGGGTTCAATTATGGCCTTGGGTAACTGTCTGTGTTAAGTTTGCATATTCTCCTTGTGCCTGCGTGGATTTCCTCTGGGTGCTCTGGTTTCCTCTCACAGTCCAAAGACGTGTTGGTTAGGTTCATTGGCTATGCTAAATTGCCTCTTTGTGTCAGGGGAGTTAGTCGGGTAAATACATGGGTTACAGGGCTCGGGCCTGGGTGGGATTGTTGGCTCAATGGGCCAAATGGCCTTCTTCTGCACTGTAGGGATTCTATGATTCTAAAGCTTTGACCGGTAACCCTGAACGTTCCTAAAGAGATTTGCAATGTGTCACAACAAACAAAACCATTGACTGGTGAACAAATACGAGCAGAGTACAAAGATTGGGGTTGGGATGTCTACCTGGAAAATATCGTCCTGATGTAGATGAGACTGTAAGATCAATTCAGCTTCTACCGCAAAGAGTTCCAGCTGCCCTCAAGTCAAGCCTAAAATCAAGATAGAAGAACTGAAAAAGAGGGCAGTATTCAAGAAAGTCACAACTCCTACAGACTGGATTAGCAGCATGGTGGCAGTGAAACAACCCAGAACGTTACGTGTATGCTTAGACCCAAAGGATCTAAATAAAGCACTGAAGAGATCTCACTAGCCTATGCTAACCATCGAAGGAACTTTGCCACAACTTGCCAAGGCAAAGGTATTCACTGCCCTAAATGCGAAGGATGATTACGGACAGGTATAGTTGGCTGAAAGCAGCAGCTTTCTAACCACACTCTGGATGTCATTCGGGAAATATAGATGGTTGCTCATGCCATTTGGCATCTCCATGGCTCCAGACGAGTATTAATGTAGACGCCATGTGGAGATCATCCCGGAGTGGAAGCCATGGTGGATCATCTACTAGTCAATGGATTTGGAGACACAATGGGAGAAGCCATAGCCCACCGTGATCAGGATTCAATATGTCTGCTATAGAGAGATCTCCGGATGAACCTGAAGCTGAAGAGAACAAAATTGCAATTGATGATGCCTGAAATCAATGACATAGATCACGTACTGACAGCAAAAGGTCTTCACCCAGATCCTGACAAGTTGAGAGCTGAGGCAGTAATGAGGTGACCAACAGACGTGAAAGCAGTGCAATGTTGGATTCATGAGCTTTTAGCAATATCTTAACCTAATTTGTTTAAAAGTTTATTTATTAATGTTACAAGTGAGCTTACATTAATATTGCAATGAAGTTGCTGTGAAAATCCATTAGTAACCAAACTCCGGTGCCAGATAGTTCGGGTACATTGAGGAAGAATTTAGCATGGCCAATGCACCTAACCAGCATGTCTTTCAGACTGTGGGAAGAAACCGAAGCACCCGGAGGAAACCCACGCAGACACAGGGAGAACATACAGTTTCCGCACAGAAAGTGACCCAAGCCAGGAATCGAACTCGGGTCTCTGATGCTGGGAGTCAGCAGTGCTAACCACTGTGCCACCGTGTTGTTCGAATGTGAAATATTATGCAAGCTCAGTGCGAAAACTGTGCAGTAGTATTGGGGCACAGAACATGAAGTGGCATACCGAGATGAATTGACAGCCCAGGATGGCATCTTGTACATAGGAAATAGAGTCATCATCCCTAAGGATATGAGAGGTGAGATGCTGAAATGCATCCATAAATGCCTTTAAGGAATTGTATCAAGTGTGAAGGAGGCAAGAGAAGCTCTCTTCTGGCCAAAAATAAGCAATTAAATTAAAGACATATTGGCCGGTGTAATGCTTGTAATGAGTACCAAGCTAAACAGGTTAGAGTGCTATTGATGACTCATGACATCCCAGGCAGACCACGGGTGAACCTGGAGTAGATCTCTTCACTATAGCAGGAACTTATTATCTTGTCACTGTTGACTATTATTCTGACTACTGGGAGGTAGACCAGCTGACTTCAATGATGACAGAAGAAATAGTACAATGCTTAAAAGCAAACTTTGATCATTACAGCATTGCAGACATTATGATGAGTGACAATGGCCCTCAGTTCACAAGTGAAGAATTCAGCCACTTCACAAAGGATTTGGAAATTTATTATACATTATCTCCATACTATCTCCAGTTGAATGGAAAGGCTGAAGTGGCAGTGAAAATCGCCAAAAGAATAGTTTTAAAAATTGAACAAATCTTGCACAGATGTAGACAAGGCAATCCTCAAGTGGAGACACCAATTGAAGGCATGGAAAATAGTGTAGACCGAAGAATAATGTCATGCTGCACCCAAACTACTCTTCCAATAGAAAAAAGCTAACAAAACCAGAAGTAGTAAAAGATGTCAGTGAAAAAATCAAGGTGAAAAGGCAGAAAGCCATTTTGACAAGACTGCCAAACCATTATCAGAGTTGAGCATTGAAGAACCAAACATTCAATGCTCTCAAAAGGAGTCGACCCTTGTAGCAACTTGGGACATGCATAGAGCAGTTGTCACCTCAATCATATGTGGTGGAAGTAAACAATCAAAGGTGCCAGCACAACCAGGCACATACAAATAAGAAGCTGTTCCTTCATAGCAAGCAGCCAATCAAAAAAATGGGATCGCACCAGCCATGCAGAATGACCATCAATCCCAAAGTCCACTGGTTCCCAACAATAGGACTAAAACAACAGCAACAATTACCATGCTAAGTGCCACTGAATTGACACTCCTCAGAAAGGGAACATCACTCAGATGAGCAGCCAATGACAACTTGCACGTGTACTATTAAGAGACCTGCAAGATTTATCAACTATGTATGCAGTGTAGTGTCTGACAAGAGTAACAGTTGTGCTCCAGTGGGGTGACTTGGGTAACTCACAGTTACACATGATTGCGCATGCATTTTCTTTTGTTCATTAGGAAAAAGGGAATGTTTGTGTCTTCTGTTCGTTACAAAAAGTGGGATATTTGGGTTTTGAAATGCGATCATTACTTCATGTTCTATCTGACTTGGCATAGTTATGAGACCTTTTCAATGAGGGACTCCCTGCATGTAACCATGATATATTCAGTTCAATAAAGACATTACACTAGAAGGACTATAGTCTCTGAGCTCACAACATGGTCTAACTCCATGCAATCGCACAAGCTTCAACTCGGGGGAAAAAGAAATTATAATGTTGCTGCTTGAAACCTTGAAAGACTTGGATCCTAAACAAAGACTTTATAATGGAACATGATTTATATGGATTTGGAAAATTTGTATTTTTATTCCTCAGTCTGTTTTTACATATGGACAGCTTTACATAGCTTTTCTCAGTGAGATGTTTTTTGATTTGATTTATTATTGTCACATGTATTAGTGTACAGTGAAAGGTATTGTTTCTTGTACACTATACATGATGGCATGAGTGGCACAGTGGCACAGTGGTTAGCACTGCTGCCTCACAGCGCTAGGGACCCAGGTTTGATTCCTGTCTTGGGTGACTGTCTGTGCGGAGTCTGCACATTCTCCCCAAGTCTGCATGGGTTTCCTTCAGGTGCTCTGGTTTCCTCCCACAGTATGAAAGACGTGCTGGTTAGGTACGTTAGCCCTGCTAAATTCTTCCTCAGTGTACCTGTACAGGCGCCGGAGTGTGGTGACTAGGGGATTTTCACAGTAACCTCATTGCAGTGTTAATGTAAGCCTACTTGTGACACTAATAAATAAACTTAAAACTTACAGACAAAGCATACTATTCATAGAGAAGGAAAAGAGAGAGAAATGTACTGTTGCAGTCATAGCTAGGATGTAAAGAAAGATCAACTTAATACGAGGTAGGTCCATTCAAAAGTCTGATGGCAGCAGGGAAGAGAGTTTATAAGAGTTAGAGTAGAGTTTTAAAAGCATAGAATGAGAGTAAAAGAGAGTGAAAGAATTAGAGAGTATGTTGGACACAGCTCGCAAGAAGTTGTCATATTCCAGCGCCATCTTAATTCCTGGTGAAACTATTACAGATTTCCTGTATTTAAAGAAGTACTGTGGCAATAAAATACTAATTTGATTACAAATGTTTTGTAGGGTTCTGTTAACATTGTCAGGAATGACATGGGGAGAATGGAAGGGCTTGGGATGGTGATGGCATGGGAGAAGTAAGAGGGAGGCGTAGAATTAGGAGGATGGTATAGGAGTGATGGAATGCCATGGGAGGGGGGGATTCTGCTGGGAGGAGTGGCATGGGATCAATGGGATGGCATGGTAGTGAGTCGACAACACGAGGGATGGCATTGGACAAATGGATTGGCATGGGATGGAGGTAGCATGGGAGGAAAGAGAGGGAGACTTTGCATGTGAGGGGTGACATTGGAAGGGTGAGATGGCATGGGATGGAAATAGCATGGAAGGAATGGGAAAGAGGGAATGAATAAAATGAGAATGAAATAGCATGTAACGGGGATGGCATGGGATGATGACATGGAAGGAGTGAATGAAATGATGGAGTTGGTTAAGTATGCTAATTTGATTGCAGATCTTTTATGGGACTCTGCTCGTATCAAAATACATAACAGATAATTGTGGATTAATGCTTAACGTCAGAGAGAAGTAGCCAGCTTTCTGTGCTGGAGGGGGTATGATTGTAATGGTTAACTGTTTCACTATGTACTAATTCCTATTTTCCACTCCAATTCTCTTCCAGCATCTAGTGGTGCACTAAGGCAGACTTTCATCTTTTTCCATAGTTAGTTATTCCTGGAACAGGTCACTAGTCTGTTGCAAGAGGCATACATAGCTTGAGAGGCACCAAACCATATCAAGTATGGTTGGCCAGGAATCTCTTCCACTCCTACCGCCAGTAATTGGCGTGTTGGAAGGATTTACAGGTTGATACTCAACCTGTTTGTCCAGATTATGAACACCTTTTCCTTGGCCATCAAGTCCTGGGGTGGCACACAAACCCGCATCTTCTGGCTCAGAGGCAGAGATACCACCCACAGAGGCACAAGTCCTCCATTGTTTCCTATTTTTGCTGTAGTATATTTTTTCAATCTTAATCCTTCCTGGTTACGTTGTTTTGCTGTACTCTAAACTCATTGTCTGGTGTAATCCAAGTTGATTCTTATATTATTATGAGACATGCACTCATTCCAGTACTGCCAGGAAGTTTGTTGGCTGTTTTTCCATACTTTCCTGATTCATCTTTCCTGGCTCTGCCTTCATTATTTCAAAAGTTCATCTTGTAAAATCTGACATATTCATTTGACAAATATACTCTCCAGCTGATGTCGCAAATGTGAACATTTGCATTCAAAATATTCCCACTTCGACAATGATGTTGCTTCTCCAGGTGACGTTCTCATTTAGTGTAATCTCAATTGACATGTTAGCTGCTCCAACATATGAGTTTCATATTCTTTGTATTCCTAATTAATAATGTAAGTGCCAAATTGGCCAACAAATGTGAGTCTGTTAGCGTGTTATACTGGGAAATAACATTGAAATGAATGTCATGTAAACAGAAAATGCTGGAAGTACATGGCAGCATCTGTGAAAAGAGAGGCAAAGTTAACATTTCAGGGAAGTATTAATCCTGTTTCTCTCTCCACACATGCTGCCAGACTTGCAGAACAATTCCAACATTTCCATTTCAGATTTGGTACATCCATAGTATTTCATGTTCATATCACTTAAAATAGTGATGATAAATTTGACTTTGTCTCTTTCTTTCCTTCCCTAGATCCTAGCTTAATTTTCAGTTATACTATATGAAGATGTGATTTCTGTTTACCAGTTAGTCACCAAGGATCTTTCACATGTAAAGCAACTCCCTGGGATTATTAAGATGAAGCCCACGGTTCAATTTCCAATGAACCCCTGGTTTTTGGTTTCTGGGGTATGCCACGAACACCAATTATTTTGGGACTGAGAATTAGCCTAAACAAATCCATTGCCCCATCTCACTTTGGGTGTGAACAGACACATTGCTCTGTACTGTGCACACAATATACATTAAATCAATATAAGCTATACACACTAAATGATACATATGTGGAAACAGTGGCGTAGTGGTATTATCACTGGACTAATAATCCAGAGACCCAGTGTAATGCCCTGAGGACCCTGGTTCAAATCCCACCACAGGAGGTGGCAAAAGGTTTATTTTTTTTTTAATGATGACCATGAAACCATTAATGTCACTAATGTCCTTTAAAGAAAGAAATCTGTCACTCTTACCTTGTCTGCCCAGGATGTAACTCCAGATCCACAGCAATGTGGTTGACTTTTAAATCCCTCAGGAATGGGCTATATATACTGGCCCAATGAGCAATGCCCACATCCCAAAAACAAATTTTAAAAATGATCACGGTTGAAATGTTATGATAGCTAATTCACAAATTATTTAAAATCAATGATTTAATTTTAACTCTGTGAAAGTGAATCAGTTTTGAATGAGTTATAATTGACTTTATAGACTGATGCAGCTCAAAAAGTAGCCATTTGGCCCAGCATGCCTGTGATAAGGTAGCTAGAGTTAATTCCACTCCCCAGCTCTTTCCACATTGTCCTATGATTGTAATGACTTCACAAGGCCCATGAGGTTGGACTCTTGGAGTATGAGCTCTCTGACTGAGGCCATAATTGTCTGCCCAATCAGGGAGCCTCAGCTGTATATAAATATGGGACTGTCAGGTCTACAAACAATCTGGATTCTGGACAGTGTACCTGAAGCACTCCTGGCATCGAATTGAGTTTGTAAGTAAAGGGAACCTAATGAAGAGACACTGGCGTCTGAGGAGTTATTTCAATAATGATTTGTTCAAATCTATTTTGAATGCTACAGTTGAATCTGCTTCCACCACTCTTTCAAGCAGTACAATCTAGATTACAGAAACTTACTATGTTAAAAAAAATCCTCACTTATGGTTCACTTGTATTAATTTAAGCCTTTGGTTAATGAGCGCTCTGTATTAAAAAATTGTTATGACTTTGAACATCTCTATTGAATCTCTTATTTTTCTATTTCCTAATGAGAATGATCCAACTTCTCCATTCTGTCCACATAACTGAACTTCCTCATCCTTGGTGCTATTTGAGTAAATCTCTTCCATATCCTCTATAAATCCTTGAAATCCTTCCTAAAGTGTGATGCCCAAAATTGAAGGCAGTACTTCACCTGAGATGACACCAGTGCTTTTGTAAAGGTTTAGCATACCTCCCTTACTTGTATATTTTTATCATTGAAATTTATATGATTATTATATATTGGGACTGTGTCTTTAATTTAAGTGAAAATGAAAGATGTCTTGTGACCTGTTCTGAAATCTGAAATCTGAAATCTGACAGATTTTCACTCCATCTGACGAAGGGGCAGCGCTCCGAAAGCTTATGGTATTTGCTACCAAATAAACCTGTTGGACTTTAACCTGGTGTTGTGAGACTTCTTACTGTGCTTACCCCAGTCCAACGCCGGCATCTCCACATCATGACTGAAATCTGCCGAACAGCAAGGCTGCGTATTTTGATTGTTAGAGATTAACGGGTAGTGCGGAGGCAATTGTTTTACTGGAAAGAAGTGAAAGGTATTACTTGAAGACAATGGCAGATGCTTGTGTGTTAATAGTGATAGATTGTGAATCTCCAGTCCCAGAAAAGTATTGAGAAGTGTTGGATTATAAACAATTGTGCTTTAAATTGTCCATTTAATAGAGTTGGCTCTAAATAACAATCAACCATTTCTGCCTGGATACAAGACCCTTGTGATTGGCATTGCCATGGTGATGGACTTTGAGAGGGTCGACATACGGAGGAAGTCAAGGTTGACATTTGGGGCCCAATTTTACCATCACGTTGTGCCCGTTGTCGGGCGCGAAAACTTGGTAAAGTCGGGCATGAGGCGTTGGTTCCCCCTTTACCAAGACCTGAAAAAGGCCACGATAGGACTGCACCTGAAACAGGCATGACGACCATTTAAATGCATTCGCATGCATTTAAATTGACTTAATGGGCTGCACGCCCAACCTTACCGGCACTTCCCCCTTTACTATCGCATTCACCCATCCAGAATCAACGCAAAACAGACATGCTCTACAAAAGTCTGAGTCGGGCGCTCCAGTTAGTGAGGAGGTAAGTGCCAAGCATCCGATAGCTCTCTGCTTGAGATCGGGGAGGGGGGGGGGGGGGGTCCGCTGCCACCTGGCCTGTGATCAGTGAGGGGAAGGGGGGCCGCTGCCATTCTGCCTGTGATCAGTGAGGGGAAAGGGGGGGTCCATTGTTACTCTGCGTGAGATCTGTGGGGAGAAGGAGGGAGGGACCTGTGATTGGTCTGGGTGGCAGACAGATGGGGGGGATAAGGGGGTCAGTAATGTTGTGGGGTTGTAATGTCTGTGGGGGCCACGGGGAGGCATTATCCAGCCCGAGAGTGGTGTGGCACGGGAGCCACATTCTATCATTTTTTTTCTGTGCATGCACAGTTGGAGGCGCCAATTGGAGTTGCAGAGTTTAGGGCGCATTAAGCCCCGCCCACAGGCTTGTGCAGTGTGATTCAGAATCATTGATATTTTTTCAGGCAGAGTGCATATGGAGGCGTCTGAGAACAGGTCTAAAAGTCAGATCTGAAATACTCCCAGTTTCAAGTCTGTCCAGCACTTAGAATCAAAATGGTAAAATAGGGACCTTGGTTACAGGATTTCCTAAAATATCACCTGGCTACCTCTCCTAGTTCCCTGGCCAATATTTATCCCTCAACCCTTAAACAGGTTACACAGCCATTATCTTCGTGTTGTTTATAGGAACTTGCTATATGAAAATTGTCTCCTATATTTTTGATATTACTACAAAGTCAGGAGAATTCATAATAGCTCATAGAGAAATGGCAGAGAAGCTAAATGATTAATTCATACCTATCTTTTCTGAGGAAGATAGGGGAAAATTTTCCCAGATTTAGCGATCCAATGGACTCGAATCGATGAGGATTTGAAGGAAGTTAATGTTAGTAAGAGGGTTTTATTGGAGAAATTAATGAGGCTGAAGGTTGATAGTTCTGTAGGACCTGATATTCTACTGTTGAAAGA
Organism: Mustelus asterias; assembly: GCF_964213995.1. Classification (NCBI taxonomy): domain Eukaryota; kingdom Metazoa; phylum Chordata; class Chondrichthyes; order Carcharhiniformes; family Triakidae; genus Mustelus; species Mustelus asterias. Next base: position 92,935,469 of record NC_135804.1, read on the forward strand.
GGTTGTTATGAAGATAGTGGATGCATTGGTGATCATGTTCAAAAGTTCTATAGATTCTGAAATAGTCCCTGCATATTGGAAGATAGCAAATATCACCCCACTGTTTAAGAAGGGAGGGAGAGAGAAAACATGGGATGACAGACCTATTAGCCTTACACCAGTAGTAGGGAAAATGCTAGAATCTATTCTGACGGATGTGATAAATGGACCTGTGGATAATAATGATTTGATTGTGCATAGTCAACATGGATTTATAAAAGGGAAATCATGTTTGCCTAACCTGTTGGAGTTTTTTTGAGGAGGTTACTGATAGAATTGATAAAGGAGAATTGATGGACATAATATACTTGGATTTTCAGAAAGCTTTTCATAAAGTTCCGCACAGGATGTTGGTTAACAAAATTAAAGCACATGAGATAGGAGGTAATATATTGGCATGGATTAAGGATTGGTTAGCAGGCTGAAAGCAGAATAGGAATAAATGGGTCATTCTTGTATTGGCAGGCTGTGAGGCAAGGCTCCACAGATCAATATTTGGGGCCCAGCTGCTCTCAATAATTATCAATGACTTGTATGTGGGGACCAAATGTAATATTTCCAAGTTTGTGGATGATACAATGTTAGGTGGAAATGTGTGTTGTGAGGAAAATGCAAAGTGACTTCAAGGGGATTTGAATAGAGTTATTTGGTGGGATTTTATGATCTCGGTCATACCAAAACCGTAAAATCCCGCCCGAGGTCAACAGACCTTTCTATGTTCCGCCACTTGCCCACTCCAATTCCCATGGCGGGGGAGGGGGGTTAAAATTCTGGACAGTGTGTGAGCAAGAACATGGCGGGTGGAATAATGTGAGGCTATCCACTTTGGATGAAGGAACAGATTTGTAAAGTAGTTCTTAAATGGTAAGAGATTAGAAAGTGAAAATGTACAAAGGGACCTGGGTGTCCTTGTCAATAAGTCACTGAAAACTAACATACAGGTGTAGCAAGCAATTTGGAAGATTAGTGGTATGTTAGCCTGTATCACAAGAGGATTTAAGTACAGGATTAGCAAAGTCTTGCTTAAATTGCATTGAACCTTGGTTAGACTGCACCTGGAGTACTGTGCGCAGTTTTGGTCCCTTTACCTTAGAAAGGATATTATTGCCATAGAGGGAGTGCAGCAAAGGTTCAACAGAGATTGAGGGAAATTGACAATGAATACTCAAGTTTTAAAGAATGAGAGATGGTCTCATTGAAACCTCCAAAATACATAGAGGGACAGCCAGAATAGATGCAGTTAGATGTTTCCCTTGGTTGGGGAATCTAGAACCAGAGGACACTATTTCAAAATGATAGGGGAAGCCACATAGAGCCGAGATGAGGAGATCTTTTTATTCAGGTGGTTGTGAATCTCTACCCAAGAGGACTGTGGAAGCTAAAATATATATATGGTTTTCAATAAGATGTTGTGGATTCAATAAGATGTTGTGGTAATAAATTTATGGCACATAGAACAATTAATTATTTTTACATTATCGCACATTCAAGTAATGTGTTCCTTACATTTATCACACCTAGTTGACCACTTTGCTGTTCTTGCATGATTCATTCTGCCTCAATTCACCAAATAACTTATCAGTCATTTTGTTGTTATTGTCACAATTATACATATAGTGGCCTTGGGGGTTAAAGTGAATGAAATATTATCCACCAGTTGGCATCACCATTATTAATCATTAACCACTAGTTAATCATACATCAGAATTAATTTCCATGAGGCTATATAGAATCCCTACAGCACAGAAAGAGACCATACAACCCATCGAGCCTACACCGACAACAATCCCACCAGACCCTATCTCCATAACCTCACATATTTACTCTGCTAATCCCCATGATACTGAGGGGCAATTTAGCATGGCAAGTCAACCTAACCCACACACCTTTAGACTGTGGGAGAAAACCGGAGCACCTGGAGGAAACCCACACAGATGCAGGGAGAATGTGCAAACTCCACACAGACAGTAATCAGAGTCCCTGGCGCTGTGAGGCGGCAGTGCTAACCACTGTGCCAATGTGTCGCCCTGATGAATAGTAATTCTTAGTAGCTATAGTGACAATCCATGTTGCTAATCGAAGCAAAGGCCCCATATTAATGCAAAGTCATGTTCTGAAGATGGATGAGGGGAATTACTGCAACTACAAAAGATTGAAAATTCTGCAGCAAGTAACTCAGTTTCTGACTGCCCAAGGTCTTTCCAACATCTACAAGAGACAGGTCAGGAGTGTGATGGAATACTCTCCATTTGCCTGAATAAGTGCAGCTCCCACAACACTTAAAGCTTGACAGCATCCAGAACAATTTAATCCACTTGACTGGCACCTCACCTTAAACATTCACTCCCTTGACCACCGGCAGACAGTGGCAGAAGTTGTTCTAGATACAAGGTACCCTGTAGCAATTCAATAAGGCTTCTCCAACAGCACCTTCCAAATTTGTGATCTTTACCACCAAGAAGAACAGGGACAGCAGGTGATTTGAAACACCACCATCTGCAATTTCCTCTGAAGTCACACACCAACCTGACTCAGAAATATCTTTGTTTGTTCGTCAGGTCAGGGTCAAAATTCTGAAGCTAAGCTCCCTCCTTTTGATTTGATTTATTGTCACATGTATTAACACAGTGAAAAGTATTGTTTCTTGCGCGCTATACAGACAGAGCATACCATTCATAGAGAAGGAAATGAGAGTGCAGAATGTAATGTTACAGTCATCGTTAGGGTGTAGAGAAAGATCAACTTAATGCAAGATAGGTCCAGTCAAAAGTCTGACGGCAGCAGGGAAGAAGCTGACCTTGAGTTGGTTGGTACATGACCTCAGACTTTTGTATCTTTCCCCCCGATGGAAGAAGGTGGAAGAGAGAATGTCCGGGATGTGTGGGGTTCTTAATTATGCTTTGCCGAGGCAGCGGGAAGTGTAGACAGAGTCAATGGATGGGAGGCTGGTTTGCATGATGGATTGGGCTACATTCACAACGTTTTGTAATTTTTTGCGGTCTTGGGCAGAGCTGTACCAAGCTATGATACAACCGGAAAGAATGCTTTCTATGGTGCATCTGTAAAAGTTGGAGAGAGTCGTAGCTGACAAGTCAAATTTCCCAAAGATCACTGTGAGTTTATCTACACCATATGGACTGCAGTGATCTAAAAACATGCCTCATCACCTTCTCAAGGTCAATTAGAACTGGCAATAATGCAGACCTTGACCGATGCCCATATCCTGTGAACAGGAACACAAATTGCATGTGATTGAGGTTAAATAGTGTGTTGATTGCTCACTAGTCTGTATACTTAATGATCAACTAACTCCAGCAAGAAGGTCACTCACATGCAGCCATGTGTGCCTCTGTTAAGTCCTGGTGGGTGTGTTGGAACAGGGTTGCCGTTGTGCTTCATTTCTTTGGTATTTTTTATTGAATATCTAATTCCAACTCACCCATTCTTTGTTGTCCAGAATTCTCCCAGTTCCACAGCCTTTTTTGAGTTTGGTTCTTTTCATCCATATTACTGTGTCTAATTGCTGAATGTTGGAGATTTGACACATGAAATGACATAACCAATTTGCAAGTATAACCTTTTCCTTTGGTGTAGCCTAATTATGGGTTCTCAGGATAAGTAGAAAATCTGCAGTAGAATAAAGTACAAGTAGGATGGCACGGTGGTACAGTGGTTAGCACTGCTGCCTCACAGCCCCACTGAGGGGCACAGCTTGAAGTAAATCAGCTGCAGTGTCAAAGCACTCCAAATCCCACAGTACTCCTTCCGGAAATGTTCACCCCTCCTCCTGACAATGTACATTTCTTATATCAACACAACAACACTTAAATAGGTGGCTGAAATTGCTTTAATGTTTTATGAGGCAACAATAAGCATATGCACATTGCCTGACCTGATTTCAGTACACTTGTTATACAGGGATTTTTTGAAAAAATGATTTTTATTCCTGAATTTCTTTCATTTCTTGTTTCCTGATTATGCTCTATGCTTCATTCTAATAAATATTATTAATCCAAAAGCTTACATAGCATCAACCAGATATGTAATCATGTTGAATATTACAGTTGAGCTCCTTGCCTGACATCCACACACATACATCTTATGACAGGGGTTATTGGATAATGAGGAACGGTGAAATCCTGGCTACTTTGTTACCCCACAGTTGAGACCAGATTTAGCATCCTAACTAATGCCTAGCTGAGGTCAACTAACTTCAGAAATTAAACCTGGAATATTTGGTCTTTATGTTAACATGAAACCATATTTTTTTCAGACCCAAATAGGTCACTGGCAGAGCCGTGCTTTCGAATTGCTGCTCATTTGGTTTGCAAATTATTGAATAAGGATAACTAACACAGCTTTGATCTTATTTTGTCCCTCATTCTTTCTTAAAGCAGCACACCAGCTTTGCTCCTCTAACTAGTACAGTCAAACTGGGATATGATTGCATCCAGTTCACCAAAGGACATTGCCGAAAGCAAAATCTGATTTAATCAATATGCAACAGTACAGAAAAAGAACATATTTTACAGTGGAAGTGAAAGCAAACACATGACTCATTTAGCATGGTAAGATTGATAGGAGAGAAAGAAATAAATGCAATTTATAATATCATTAAACTCTTAAAAGCATCCCAATGGAAAATTACCCCCTATAAATCAGAGAACAAATGTTTAATGCCTCTGTTTTAGCCTCATGCAATCAATAAACTCACTGATTACCATGCAAGACTGACCAGTATCAGTGTAAAGAAGCCAGAAATGGAGAGTTCCATATCAATTCAGCAGCCCTGATTTATCGGTGAATGTTACTTTGGTTTAGCTAACGATTTCTGTGTATTGGACTCCCTAGTTGGTTCTTCATTCAGATTACAATTGAGTTGAGATGAGATAAACTGATTTTAACATACAGCTTCCTTTCCAAAGGCCACTATGTGAACTAATCCTGTAAAACTATTTCATTGTTAATTGTCTAAAGTATAAAATAAATTCAGGTCATGTAATTGTTACAAGTCTATATCTGCCATTGATGTGTTTACAAGTTCAGTATCATCAGTTGCTGCTGTAGGTGATCCAAGTGTTATTCTGTGCATTGTGACTCACCCTTCTTACATGGGCTAAACTGAAGAGAGTGAACCTGGACGAAATATTCATGCCCTTTACTTATTGGTTTCTTCAGTTTCTCTAAATTATCAAGGATTTGCCTAGCAGCAACAGTAACAAAGTTTTTAAAAAAGGCCTAAAAGGTAGAAACCCGCCAAGCAACAATAACAGCCAACATTACCAGCAGCAGACAAGCCTCTCAAAGTGATCAGCCCATTCTGAAGGCATGAGAGAGCCTAAGGATCATCAGATGTGAAATGCTGTCAGAGTAGAAACAGATTACTTAGATGACCACTATAGAAATGTTAAGATCTCCAAGCAGGAACAGTTAACCTAAATGAACTATAAAAATCCTAAACTCCACAAAAGGAAGGAATTGTGGATAGCCAACTCAAGTTGGAAATACCAAAAGGGGAAACAATATAACAGTACACCCGCTCTCTCATCAGGAGGAGAGAGGGCAGTATATACCTCGAAGACAGAAATAGTCTGGCACTCATAGGCAGGAAATTAGGGCCCATTTTCACAGCCAAGGGGTCCTGGAACATTTGTTACTTCTATATGTTATAATGATGCATCTAATTCTTAAAACCAAGGTATTGCAGAAAAATATTTGTAAAGGTAGCTTAAATATTTCTGCCGGAGTAGGAAAAGACTTTATACCAGACTTAACCATCAGCCTTGTATTGTGGAGTAATTATAAGCTGGATTTGACTTGTAGCTTTATTTAATTTGAATGTTGTGGATTTTCACTAACTTAATTGCCGTGTTAATGTAAATTCACTTGTGACAATAACAAATAAGATTAAACTTGCACTGTTTGGGAAACAGGAGTCTTAGTGAATTCAGATATATTTTGGAGCAAGGGATAATTTCAACATAAACTGTGTGTGTTTAATTATTCATATACTTAAGTGTCTTAGAATATTATAGTCCTTTTTGTGTATTTTCCTTTCTAAGTTATTATTCTTTAATAGTTGTTTACATCATGATTGGACTGGTTGCTCATTGGGGTTTTACGTGACTCCTCACAATATTCCAAAAAACTATAAACCACCACGAACCGGTTTCAAGATGGGACACTCTCCAACAGGTACCATCAGTATGGTTTGTGACAGAATATTGACTGGGAAAGCACTTGGTGAGATTCATCTTAATTTAAATCACTAGGCTGCTTTATTTCACCGTCTGTTGAAGATACAGAACAGTATTAATGACCAGATTCACAGGGCTGGATTTTAACTTGTGATGACCTGCTGGCAACTGAGAAGCTGACAAAACATGAGAGACCTGGAAGTTTCAGAAGGGGGTATACCAGGGGAGTTTTTAATGCAGCCATTGCATTTGCACCCAAACAATTAGCACAAAGTATGTGTGATAATGACCACCATCTATCTATTTCAGTTTAACTATTAAAAGGGACTCTGCTAGCTTGAAACTTGAAGCATTGTACAGGTGCTGAAACTGGAGCAATGGATTCACAACATTGCAGGGCAGTCCCATTCTTCAATGATGCCGCTCCAGCAGGGAGATTGTGTTCTCTGCCGATGGGTGGAAGAAGCCTGCTGCAGTGAACAGGGTATGGTTGGAAATCACGGAGGAGACCAGTAGTAGGAGAGTGATGCTGTGCTTCTGGATAATCTAACCAGGACAAAAAGACGAGCTCCATGACACCTTCAAGATTATTCTGATGTGTGCCCTACACTAACCACCGTCACTCTACCCTCCCTGGGGCAGTACGGGGGCACAGTGGTTAGCACTGCTGCCTCACAGTGCCAGGAACCTGGGTTCAATTCCCGGTTTAGGTCACTGTCTGTGTGAAATTTGCAAGTTCTCCCCATGTCTGTGTGGGTTTTCTCCGGGTGCTCCAGCTTCCTCCAACAGTCTGAAAGATGCGCTGGTTAGGTGAATTGGCCATGCTAAATTCTCCCTCGGTCTATCTGAACTGGTGCAGGAGTTGGTGACTGGGGGATTTTCACAGTAACTTCATTGCAGTGTTAATGTAAGCCTATATGTGACATTAATAAATAAACTTTAAACTTTAACAAAAAACAAATCTACAACAAATCACTCCTCATACCAACCTACCTTGAAGGTGCACCCATGCACTTCCTCACATTCCCACCAAGAAGAAAGTATGTGAGCTTATGCCAGTCCAATGATCTGGGAGAGATTGGAAAAGCTATAAAGAGCATCTCCAACACCCTGATTGCTAACTCTATCACACCCTGATGGGTGGTTATTATTGTAATCTTCTGCATATCATCATCTGGACTCCTCACAGGTATCATCAGCTAGGTCTTCAGTGGAAAGCTCTTGTCTACACTAACTCTGCTTCGAGGTGTGAAGCTCTCAGGGACGTTAGACTGGTGCAGGACCAATGCATCCGAACAATCTTTCGACAATTTTGGACAAACATAAATGATAGTGAGTGGGATCTTGAGTCCAGGCACGCTGTCCGTGAGATTGCCAGGGGGGCCTCAAGATGCGGCAAAATCTGGAAGTCTCAGATCTCACCGATGAGATCGCCATTTCTGATTTTTGCCATCCCTTGCCAGTGACCTAATCAGGTTTATGCCCAGTGTGGGCATGAAGCTGATTTAAATACATTTTAATAGATTTACATGTCATTGACCCCCCCCCCCCCCTCCGTATTTTGAAACTGCCCCGACGTACGTCACATTGGTGTGGTTTGCACCAGGTTCACCAAGGGGTGAACCTGCCGTGGGGATCCCCCTGGGTGTATAAAGGTGAGTATAGCCCCTGGGAAGAAGGGCAGTATGCCCATGCCCATGCCCTTGACAATTAGGTTTGTCTCCTTCTATTTCCCCAAAAAAGGCTTCCAACTGTCAATTTGTAGTTAAAATCCAAATTAAATAATCCTTAAGAAAAGGCTGAGCCAGCAGCAAGCTGTGAGCATGCCATGAGTTTGGCTAACATTTTTAGAACTAACAGAATGCTGAGAATTGCAAATGGTAGTACCTTAACTAACTACACAACTGTGTCTTAAGAATAGAAACCTGGACTCAATGTCACGTTATTTAGAAGATCTGTAGAAAATAATATTTTATATTAAATTGTGATAACTTACAATTATCACTGCCTTATTAGGGTGATAGGTCCATGATTTTCAGGAACCAGTTCCTGTTTTTCAGAAACTGCCTTATGTTACGAGATGAGAACATTATCCTGGAGCACACAATTACATCCAGACAAGTTTATAGACTTCTTCGACTCTTCTCAGGTAGATGAGCCCTGCTTCTAATGTTTTAATCCCTAATCCATAGTAAAGTCACTCTGTTGATTTTATAACTCATTATAGCCATCTTCTTTCACATAATGTCCCTGAATTATAATATAAAACAACTAGTCTTATTTTTATTAACCATTTTATAATATTGACATTTTCACAGATGATACACTCTTCAAATGTAATGCTTTGAAAACCAAAAATAAAAAATATTGCAGCTCCATGGGATTTCTATAAAGAATCAAGTATATAGAGGGAGGGGGAGAGCGAACCATGTTCATTATGAAGGATCTTTGATATTGGATTTTTAGTTTTATTCTTTGTAACCAATTCAATCTCTTGATGGTTGAATAAGCTTTCCACTCTCAAAATTTGATTCCGATCAAGTCCAGAATGTGTTTATTATCGGTGGTTCTGAAAGAAAGACTTCCTTATTGATAGAAAAACTGCATGAAATCTATTTTTAAAATCATTACAGTTATTTATTGAATCCAAGGTTCTGCCCTCAGGCTGAACACTACCAATATGTTTTCCATGCAGATAACTAAGTAGGTTAAATGTGTGGAAACTTTGCCCTCCCTTGTGGCATCAAGCCATAAGTTTCCAACTTCAATTTCTGATCTCTACCGTGTTAGCTCAAATTGCAGCAGACGGCATCAGTTAGGGCAATTTAATTGATCTACTTAGCCCAAGTTATAGGAGAAAATAGGACAGTTTATCCTATTCATGTGCAGTTCATCCAAACTATGCTAAAGATAGAGGCCACGATTCACCCAAAAAAATTCAAAGTTCCCAACGTGCGGGAAAATGGGAGTATAACCTACTGGGTTTTTTTAGCATTTACCCATCTGACTGAGCTCAGGAACAATGGCAGAATCTTGTGGACTCACCAGTGGCAAACTTGGAGGTGGGAAGGGCATGTACTTAGGTTTGAACGCACCACTAATCCGCCTTCCCACATCCACCTAAATTAAGTTCTGGGCAGGAAGGTCCATGGTTGACTTTCCCATTCTGCCATTAATTGTTTTGACTTGATTTATTATTGTCACATGTATTAGGATACAGTGAAAAGTATTGTTCCTTGCGCGCTATACAGACAAAACATACCGTTCATAGAATACATAGGGGAGAAGGAAGGAGAGAGTGCAGAATATAGAGTTACAGCCATAGCTGGGGTTAGAGACAGATCAATTTAATACAAGGTACGGTAGCACAGTGGTTAGCACTGCTGCTTCACAGCTCCAGGGTCCCGGGTTCGATTCCCGGCTCGGGTCACTGTCTGTGTGGAGTTTGCACATTCTCCTCGTGTCTGCGTGGGTTTCCTCCGGGTGCTCCGGTTTCCTCCCACAGTCCAAAGATGTGCGGGTTAGGTTGATTGGCCAGGTTAAAAATTGCCCCTTAGAGTTCTGAGATGCGTAGGTTAGAGGGATTAGCGGGTAAATATGTGGGGGTAGGGCCTGGGTGGGATTGTGGTCGGTGCAGACTCGATGGGCCGAATGGCCTCCTTCTGCACTGTAGGGTTTCTAAGGTAGGTCCATTCAAAAGTCTGATGGCAGCAGGGAAGAAGCTGTTCTCGAGTCGGTTAGTATGTGACCTCAGATTTTTGTATCTTTTTTCTTGATGGAAATTGAGGCACGTAAGTGCAATTAATGACTAGATACTGGAAAGAGTGGAGTGGGGGCGGGGGTGGGGGGGTAGTGGGTGTATTTGCTGAAAGCCAACCCCATCCCCTTTCTTCCAAATTCCCTGTAATCCTCTCCCCATGACCTCCACCCTGTGAACCTCCCCCCACCCCCAAACCTCCCAGCATCACTGACCTTTTCTGGGTCATTCCATGATCCCAAAATTCCAAGGATGTTCTTCTGGCAGCAACCACCTTCGACATCCCTATTTCGAACCCCCTCCACCAAAAAACACCCTTGAGCATTAAGGCTGTCAGCAGCACCTGTGACAGCCGCAGTCGACCTAGTTCCAAAGGAAGGCCTGTTACCGGCCTCACCACTACCTGACTAGCTAATGGTATGGAGGACCGGTTGGATCCCCAATGCCTCAACAAGATTCCACCCAAGGTCAGAGTTGCTTCTATCGGGCAAAATATATTTTGGCAACCACCTCAGGAAATTCTATCATCTGATTTTTAACAAGATGGTTTGGCTGTGTTAAATTCTCCTTCAGTGTACCCGAACAGGCGCTGGAGTGTGGTGACTAGGGGATTTTCACGTAACTTCATTGCAGTGTTAATGTAAGCTGACTTGTGACTAATAAATAAACTTTTAACTTTAGATAAGCTAGAATAAGGGAATTAAGTTATAAAGATCAAATCAGGTGAACTTTCACATAGTACCCATCGGTTGCATAAGGCATCAAAGCGAATCAACAGACTTATCAAACTGCATCATCAACTATTTGGGTTCAAGAATTATCTAGACACAAATTATAGCATGAAAAGATTCTGCTATAAGATGTGTAGAGCCAGGAAACCTTATCCAAACAACAGCACAATCAAAGGTCTCCCCTTAAAAAGCGAATGATACTGATATTTTAAGCCTTAGTCAATCCATCAATTTAGAAAACCATTAAAACAAATTAAATTAAAATGGTGTGGTCAAGTAAAAATAAAACATGACTTCCACAAGGTACCCTATGATCACAAAAGGTTTTTAGTAAATGAGTAAGTATATGTTAGTGCACAGAATCTGTAAGAAAACTACAGTTTGAAAGAGAGCAATGATATGAAAGAGTGACGACTGCCATGGGGTGGAGATGCTGGAGTTGGACTGGGGTGGGCACAGTAAGAAGTCTCACAACACCAGGTTAAAGTCCAACAGGTTTACTCTGTCAAGGGTCAAGAGAAAGTGTTTGGAAATGGTCATTGATCATACCATGAAAACAATTGTCAACAGCAACAGTTATCAGTAGGGCATATTTGGTACCTAGGAATATCTGGATGGCACTGAACAAGAGTCGAAACAAATGATATTCAGTCAGTTTAATGTCCAGTTAGTTTGTCCATTCTACCGGGTAATGGAAATGCGAATAATAACTATTCAACTTGCAGCATCAATGACACAGACTGTGAAAACTCAATTAAAAAGTTGTGTTGTATTTTATCTAATTGAAAGAAACCTAATTCCAACTCCCACAAGTTGTGATGGGCCTTCAAGACTGTAATGGGTATCAGCCAGATATCGTGATATGTGAATATGATGGATTAGCTTGATCTTGTTATATTCCCTAATGTGGGCTGCTGAATAATGAAACTTGCTCAGGGACTTATTACTTGGATATCATGCTGTTGATATTACAGGCCTGGGATTCACCAGGTGTCTGGAGAACCACTGGCTTTGTTTTGTTGAGCAACATGATATAAAATCCAATATGTGGTAGCTATTTTGTTATCAGACTTTGTATCTGTAAACAGTTTTTAGCCATAATATTTTCAGAGCTATTCATTGACAGCACATAAGAACTTAAAGTTAACAACGATTTAGCCCATCTGGCTTATCCTGACATTCAGCGCCATGTTATTTATAAATACATCTAAATGGAAGATACACCACAGCTGATGTCTTTCATCGGCAGAAATCATGCTGCTATTTGTATTTGTGAATAGCCCTCGAAGAAAATGCAAACTGTGCATCTGCCTGCAAAGGTCATTATTCTGCTTAACTCATTGAGCTCTTTAGGACCATGGTCAGGTTTGAAGACAATAGAACAAACAAAACCTGACTAGAAGCAATCAGCTACTTGTGAGCATCAGATTTAGATTTGTGTCTTCACATACCACAAATGCAAGATATTGATTCGAAGTGAATTTCAGTTCTGAACAAAAAGGAGTTGTGGGGGGAAGCCCACCTCCTTTGGCCAGGTTGCTCTGCAGTCATTTAAGGACAATCAGACTGTGATTAGCTCAGTGTGAGACCTTCTCCCATCTTGGAGGAAATCCCACCTCCGACAGCTGCCGGCCAATCAAATGGCTAGCAGCTGCCTTGTCCCAGCAGCAGTGATCAGTGCTGAGACTAAAGACGGTGCAGGTAGAGGAGCACTATTGCTGGATATGCAATTAAATCCCAAGTTCCATTGAGTCCAGGCCGGCAGATCCTGGCATAGAGCTTTGGCGGGAGGTTGTGTAGTGTGTGTGGAATATGGATTTGATTGGGGGACTACTCTGAGGAGCGTCTGTTGGTCACAGTGTGCCCCAATAGGAGAGACCAACCCTCAGCTGGCAAAAAGAATGCCAGATGTCACTACATGGCAAGATACCAGCCACTGTTTGAAGAGGCCCTTTGGGGGCCAATAACTGGTCATTTAAGGGCCTTTGTTAGTGCAGGGGTGGGTGAGACACCTGAAACCTCGCCAGTAAAATGCCAACTGAGGCAGGTGGATGACAAGCATGGTGCTGTGCTGCACCCAATTTTATGCCCATCTCCCTGCTATCTTTTTTCTGGGGGAGACATAATATTCCACCATTGGATTTTGATGGCATAACAAGATTAATTTTTGAAAGTGCAGTGTCTATAGTTGTCAAAGAAAGAATGTCCCACTGCTGTCCAGTTAAGTCCCTAAGTATCACTTAATTGGAAAGACTTTCTCTAGAAGAGACAATGTGGGCTTCTTATCAACTCTCCAGCCAGTGGGTGAGACCCACTTTGTTGCCATTAAATACTGCCCTAAGTCTCTGATTTGCCTTGGCAATATAATGCCTGTTTCAAGTAGGTATTTTGGTCAGCTACAAAATTCTCTCCCTCCATCATTTGCAGTTAATAGTGGCAGTGAAAGATCAGGTGATTTTGATTTGATTTATTATTGTCACAGTGAAAAGTACTGTTTCTTGCGCTATACAGACAAAGCATACCATTCATAGAAAAGGAAAAGAGAGAGTGAAGAATGTAGTGTTACAGTCATAGCTAGGGTGTAGAGAAAGATCAACTATGTGTGCCCTAAGCCATATTGGACTCTTCTGACTGTGCAATCCAATTTCTAGGCCACTGTATTTCTTGTATTGTTGACTGAGGGAGTGATGTTATCTGGAAAATCAAAAGAACTCTCAGTCCTTCTTTGATCAATGACTGGTGGCACAGTGGTATTGTCACTGAACCAATAGGCTTGAATCCTACCATGGCAGATGATGACATTTGAATTCAATGAAAAAACCTGGAATTAAAAGTCTAGTGATGACCATGAAACCATTGTTGATTGTCGTAAAAAACCTATCTGATTCACAAATGTTCTTGAGGGAAGGAAACCTGCTATCTTTATTTGATGTGGCCTGCATGTGACATCCAGACTCACAGCAATGTGGTTGACTCTTAAATGACCTCTGAAATGGCCCAGCAAGCCACTCAGTAGTTGAAGGGTAATTAAAAATTGGCAACAAATGCTGGCCAAGCCAATGACCATTGAAAGAATTTTTAAAAAACATGATGGGAAAGGTTTCAATTTGACAATTTAATGTTCACTAGTTTATGTATATTTAATTCTTACCACTCATCCTCAATATTTGGATTGGTCTTATCCACCATAGAGATACAAAAGGAAACTATATTCTCCCTGACTATCTTTGGAATGCATTATTTCCTCTTCTACCTATAATCCAAATTTCACAATAACACTTAAAATCTGCCACAATTTTTCTGATACATTACAGCAATAGTAATTCACCCATATGGTTCAAACAACATGTGAAAGAGATTAGCCAAGTTCCACTGAGGTTCCAAATGAACCTTCCTCAATACTAAATTCTGATTGTTTGATAGAAAAATTCAATTTCAATAGGATCTTTCACATATTCAGTTAGATGTGGCATTTTATTCTTAATAAAAGCATTGACAATCATTGGCACTCCATGAAGTAACCATTGCAATCTATACTGGTCTGGGTATCCATTACACAAATATAATTTCACACTCTCGCAAATTCAGTTCATAAAATCACAAATGTACAAGGAGTTATTACAATATCATAAACTACTAACTTGTAGATATTGCAGTTTATAAAGCTATCCTAGCCCAGAGGAATTTAATTTTTTCTGAATCCGCAGATGGTGTTAAATGCAAGTTATATGTCTCATCTCCATCGCTTTTTGCAGTCACAGAAACACAGTTTATACAGTGCACATTCTTGGAGGTCATAACGACAAGCTCTCTCCAGTGCAGCCAATCAGGGTGCATTTACAGTAAACAAAACACCTATTAACCTTCTTTAATCAGTCCAAGAATAAGGGATACAATGTGTGTCAATGTAGGTGGGAGAGTAAGCTAATGTTTACGATGAGAGAAGAATGAAGGAGATTCCAAAATGAGACCCTTGAAGTCATTGTGAAGAATGTGAAAGTTAAAGCCTAAAATAGACTGTAAATGTTACTTTTGAAGAGCTTCAGAAGATCAGGAGGGCTCCAATAAACTATGAGGTATAACTAGTGACTGAATGAAACCTAAGCATCTTACTATGTGGAATTAAAAAGGAAAAACAAACCCAAAAACATAATGGGTGGAATTTTATGAGAGCTGTGTCCAGCTGCCATGAAAATGTCAGAGTTGCAAATCTGTTTTTTGGGGTGAGTTTTTATTCCCAATCTTATGCACATTCTGCTTGAAAAATGGACTAGACTGTTTCCAGCTACTACAGGCAGTGGGCGGGGCTTAAATCACCAACCAGCAGAGGGATCTATTGCGAATGTGCAGATTTCTGTGACTGCACATGCGCAATAGTAACATCAGAGGCCTGACAGAGAGTAAGAGATCTGTCAGGCCTCTGCTATAGCAGCCAGCCTCAACACAGCTCCCCCTGCAATCATGCAGCCCTATGGCCCTACACTGCCCAGAAATATAGCCCCACCAACCACCCCCTCCACCGATCACAATGCTGAGTGGTAGTGGCGCCCCTCCTTCTCCCCCCCCCCCCCCCACCGATTGCAGACAGCTTACGGGCCCCCCTCCTCCTACAGATCACAGGCAGAATGCACAGCAGGCAGCCCCGGCCTGGCTCCACTCCTGTAGGACCTGCCTGCCCCTAGGCTGTGCCCCATAGATGCCCTCCCCTTACAGGCCCTACCCCCATAGTCCCCACCCCTTGACATTGCTCAGTGGGCAGTGCCAGGGTGATAAACTGGCAGTGTCAGGCTGGCAATGTCCAAGGGACAATCCCCCTTACCCTCAACCTCCCCAGGGGGCCTCAATGGCCTCCAGTTCTACCGGCAAGGCGAACATAACTGTTCCCTGTTCATGGGGAGCTGGTGTTTTCCTTGGAGAGGACCTCTCCCGATGAGCCTGGACGATTGAGCACTGGTAAGATCGCAGGAGCCGAGAAATCGGGCGTGATCCTGATTTCTCGGCTGTCACGTGACTTTACCGGCTTGCTCCGCCCCATCGATGGGCAGGGTGAGCCGATAAAATTTGCAGCCAACACCGGTCACCTTCAGATGTAGGAGTTCAACAAACCATAAGATACAGGAGCAGAAGTAAGTGGGCAGCACGGTAGCACAGTGGTTAGCACTGCTGCTTCACAGCTCCAGGGTCCCGGGTTCGATTCCCGGCTCGGGTCACTGTCTGTGTGGAGTTTGCACATTCTCCTTGTGCCTGCGTGGGTTTCCTCCGGGTGCTCCGGTTTCCTCCCACAGTCCAAAGATGTGCGGGTTAGGTTGATTGGCCAGGTTAAAAATTGCCCCTTAGAATCCTAAAATGCGTAGATTAGCGGGTAAATATGTGGGGGTAGGGCCTGGGTGGGATTGTGGTCGGTGCAGACTCGATGGGCCGAATGGCCTCCTTCTGCACTGTAGGGTTTCTATGATTCTAAGCCATTCAGCCCATCAAGCCTGCTCCATCATCCAATGAGATCATGACTGATTTGATGTAATAATCCTCAATTTCACTTTCCTGCCTTATTCCTCCAATCAGGTACCAGGACATTTCTATGGTTTGATTTCTGTTGATCTTGCACATGGGGTCATATCACCATTTGGAGATCCATGCTGAAACAGCACTGCAGAAATTAAAGTTGGAGTGATGAGCAATAAAATGGGATCTACAGTCTAATATTTGCCATTCCTGTTAAAATCTACTGGCTATAAAGAAAAGACTGAACTATGTAGATAGCAGAGCAGAAGCGGGAAAAGGGAAGAATGTCAGCTCTGACTGGGGGTCAGTTGTGAATTTGAACTCTACTATGGCTACCAGAAAGGAGTTAACCTGATCCATTCCTGCTTAGTTCGCAAATTCCTCTTGAGGTCTCTTCTGTTGTTACTCCTATTACAAATGTGGGCTGTTAATCAACTACAAGATTGAATCTGCAGAGATTCAGCTTTCCTGTCATTTCTCAACTACCTTAGGTAAAACTCTGTAATGCACTCAGCATGAAAGGCTAGTTCTTTATTAAGCAAAATCAATGTAAAATAATTGGCAATCATATCCATATGTAACAAAGGAAGCTATTGGGCAGTTATCTGTATATATAAGAGAGTGCGGTAGTTGACAGTTATTGCAGATATCTCGGTGCTTTCTTTCAATAACCTGCATCTTAGGTTGCATCTTTAACTCCCAAGGCATTTTGCAGGAAAAAACTCAAATATGGATGGGGGAATATATATTTTAAAATATTTTCCCAAATTTTTGACTGTCAGGTTTTTAGTTCCTGCGATTATAATTTTGACATTACCTTCCAAAGAGAATTCCTCTAATTCTGTGCAATGTTCAGATGAAAACAAGATTTAGTAATCTCCTTGAATCTTATTTCCAACCAAGTTCCACCACGGGGACAATTCTTCCAAGTTCACCACAGGACTCTGAACATTTGAGCATCAACAATCCAGTTACAGATCACAAATGTATTATACAGGTCACTACTTGCTCACTAGGACACTGTAGTTTAATTTCCTTTCCCATGGATAATTAGGCAGCACAAAGACGATGCTACATTATTTTCAGTTTGCAAGATTCTCCCAAGTCCATCCTCTCTGCTCTCTCTCTGCTGTTTTTTCTTTCACGACCGGGCACGCTGCTTCGGATTTTTTTTTTGAACTGCGCATGTGCAGTTCAGAGCTCCGATTGGTCCGGCAGCGCTAAGCCCCACCCACAGCGCGGATCGGACCCGAGCCAGCAAAAAGCGTATGGGCGCGCTGCAAAGAGGATTCCGGGCTCGGATCTGCATTACGCCCGGATCCGGCCCTTAGAATCTGAATGGTAAAATTCCCCCCATAGTCTAAGAAAATAGTTTGCAAATAAAAAGTGCAGTTATATGATTAATCTGCCCCTCGAAGCAGATCATATATTTTCATAATATTCAGGAACTGTACTGGGTTGATACACTTTGGGGAATTATTAAATATGCCTTTGTGTGCTGTGGGAGCATCATACTGTTCAGTTCTCAGGCTTTATCTACCTATCAATAAAGTTCAAACAGTAAAAATCTGCTTTGTTTTTTTAATTTTACAACATACCCATCATCATTCTGATAGCAAACATTCACTCCTTGAACACAATGAATGGGAGATTAATTAAGTTGCATTTAAAGAGCGTAACAATTTCACCATTATAAATTTTTATTTGATAATAAAAGTACCTGAAATATTTAACTTGTGGCAACTATTAGCACATGTAGTTGTAATTGAACAGTTTGACTCCATAAATTGGGGAAAGGATAAGTGGTGAGAATTCCTTCGGTCACCATGTCAAGTGGACATTGACCCATCTATCAAGATTTTGTTTTGTTCGTTATTTTTATTGAAATCAAAAGTGCAAGAATTAATCATTTGGGCTACAGAAATTTGAGAACATTAATGGTTTTGTGAGAAATATGGAACACAGGAAACCTTCATGAACAATTATTTAATATGTCATGACAGATAACAACCAGAGTAGATTATATGTATAAATATGTAGAATTATGATCTCATCCTGTATTTTCCATTGATAAAATACATTTAAAATATGCTCAATGCTATCTCGAAAAATTTCAAAGTTGGCAACGATCTAAAATGGCTAAATCTATGCCTGTGATTCCAAACAAAACAAGTTACCTGGCAGTTTCAGGGAAATTGGAAGTCGTTATTCCCGAAGAGCCGATAATGATCCCCTGTGGACTTTGCAGAACAAATTCGAAGAAGCTACATAAAGACCATCTGCATTTCACAATGCAGGCTGCCAGCAGGATACTGCCCATCAACTATGACAAAGGGCCTTACAATCTTCCTTCCAATTTTTAATGATTGAGGCATTTAACAATGTCAGTGACCCAGACACTAAGGATAGTAACAGTAAAAGAACTACTGGAACAAATATTAACTCATGTGATCATCAGAGTACAGACTCCAAAGTTGAATGAGAAGTTCTTTCAAGTAGGAACTTTGAGTTCAGTGACTGAAGACTGGAGTTGTCGAGTTCACTTTACAGGTGGTGCTGATACTGCAAGATGAAGTTAGTACACAGAGACAGGGTCTGCTGGCGATGGTAGGAAATGTTCCAGTAGGGATAGGCTTCAAGGAGCAGGCTGTTGTTCAACTTGGCATTCGCCGCTTGGATGTTAAGCAGCAGGCTGAAGATTTCTCAGTTCTCAGAGGAATATAGAAATTTCAAAATGGTTGCTCGGGTCATGCGACCTTTCTCCACAATGATTTCAAAAAGGACGTTTATCCGGTGTCTGGAACTGGCTTCAATTTTAGGGCTGCTAATGTCCCAGCCATTAACTTTCGAAAACATTTTTCATGCATCCTGATGTCCTTGGACCAGGAAGCCATTGTCAAGGGCCTAGGCCCAGAGCCTCTGACTCTGCTGGAGGAGGTAACTTTGCAAATGGAGTCCATCTTTCTTTCAATTTTGCAACAGACCTGTGCAGTCTCAGGGGTGAAATAAGTCTGTTAACAGCTCTGCATGCATAATGAATTTCATTCTGCAAGTTCCCTGATTTCATGATGGTAATGTTGTTACAATTGGGTGTGAGATTCCACAATGATGAGTGGAGGATTATTTTGTTGTTTTAACTCCTGTTGGCGCCTTCCAGGATTAAGTACTAATCCTGTGGTCATGTGTCTTATAGCAGCCATCATTTTTCATTGAGCAGAAATTCCATTTTAAAAGTAGCAAAAAAAAATTTCAATTATAGTTTTCAATTTTTTTCATGTTTTATTGACCTAATACTCACAATGGTGTGTGAATGAGTGAAACTCAAACCTTATTATTTGATAATGGCCTAGTCACCAGTAGCCATTTAGAAACAGAATCACACTTGTCATATGACAGAAACTAGGCTTCTGATAAGAGACTAAGGCACATTTGTGGAGCAGCAGAGAAGAAAGATATAGACCAGCAAAGGAGCAAGACCTTACTTAAGAACCATTAATAGGCAGAGAAATTGGCATTCACCTCTCCATTTGGGAACCAAAACAAGTGTTTCACTATTGGACGCCAAGTGCACCTTAGCTGGAATGGAACAAGAGAAAGCTGCCACTGCAAGCAATGAACCACGGTGAACATTACTTTATAAACCTCAAGACTCTATCCTTCAAGGTAGAGAACCAAGAAACCTTTCAAAATTTCATCTCATGGCAAACCAAGTGTGCCAGAAAACATTCAAAGTCTTAAGACCTAAATGCATGCTACCTCTTGTAATCACAATACTTTGTGTGTAGTGTGGTTGCAAATACTTTCAGGTGTTGAATAATGAACGTTCATCTTTCGTTTTAAAACATATGATGAAACCTGTCATTTGTCTGTTATGGTTGAGGTCAGAAACTCCAGTGTTCTTTGGAGCCAGCCTGGATCATAAGTTTTACATTTTGAATTTAGCTGTGATAAGCATGAGATGTTTCACTTCAGGTATGATTCAAGTGACCCACTAGGGAGCTTTTATCAAACAAAGTTTATGTAGAATATAGCTAAGATATATAGTAAGAAAATTAGCAAAAGCTTTTATCAATTACAAACAAGCAATGATGATAATGTATAACCCTTAACAAAGATATCTACAATGTTCCAATCAAACCAAACCCTTGCCATGGACAAAATCCTTTAAATAGGTTTAACACAGCACAGACTAATACTCACGTGATACTGGAAATTAAATCCTTTGTTTAAAGGCTGCAGTTCTTTGGATTCACTCTGAACAATTTGAAGACAAAGCAGCTTTCCAAAGCACTAGAGAGACTCTGGTCCAGTCACCAACAACAGTGAATTTTCACCCTTCAGGAAAATAAAAGAATTTCCAAAGAAAAAAATCAATGATCGGGGAAAATACTATTTAGCTTGCTGTCCCTTCTACAACTAAAAACTCAAACCTGCAGCTCCAAATTAAAAAATGGAAAATAAAAGACTGTCCAAACACACATGACCGTCCTCCTAAAACTACAGGATCATAAAACTAATCCCAGAGTAAACGCAAACCACCCCATTTAGCCACTTAAGTAACAATAAAATGACATTTTCAGTCAAGCCAGAAACAATGCCATCGCTGAAGCTGTGAGCTGCAGAAATCATGTTATGAGAAAAAAGTACACGACCATCACACTGCCCTTGACAGTTACAGCCACCCAGGGGTTTACAACACTTCCTCCTTTAAAAGCACATGTGTCTTTGGTTAATCAAAGGATTGAGAAAATGGAGAATCATCCCCACTCTTTGTGTTAAACTTTAACATCGGCCTGAACAGGCAAATGTGGGCTTGATGGGCCCGATTTTACCATTTTCAATCAAAGTGCTGGGCGGACTAGAAACTGGGAGTGTTTCAGATCCGACTTTCAGACCCGTTCTCAGGTGCCCCCATAAGTACTCTGCCTTAAAAAATAACAGTGATTCTGAATCGTGCTGCGGAAGCCTGTGGGCAGGGCTTAATGCACCCAAAATCCTGCAGCTCCATCTGCACCTCCAACTGCACACGTGCAGGAAAAAAAATAGAATGCGGCTCCCCTGCCACATCGCTCCTGGGCCGGATAATGCCTTCCCCTGGTCCCCACAGGCATTGCCCCTCCCCCTCTTCCGCCTCACTAATCTCAGGCAGAGTGGCAGCAGACACCCTACTTCCCCCTCACTGATCTCAGGCAGAGTAGCAGCGGACCCCCCTGCCCTGATCTCAAGCAGACAGCCGTCGGACCCACCTGCCCGCAACCCCCCCTCCCCAACGATCTCAAGCAGAGAGCTGTCGGATGCTCGACACCTACCTCCTCACTAACGAGAGCGCCCGAATTGGACTTTTGTAGAGCATGTCTGTTTTGCGCTGAATCTGGATTGGCAAACGCGGTGATAAAGGGGGAAGTGCCGGTAAGGTTGGGCGTGAAGTCCATTAAGTCAATTTTAATGCATGCAAATGCATTTAAATGGTCATTGTGCCTGTTTCGGCACAGTCCCGATCACAGCCATTTTCAGGCCTTGGGAAAGGGGGAACTGTTGCGGAGGCGGGCGTGGATCATGCTACTCACCTCATGCCCAACTTTGCCAAATGTTTGCACCCGAAAATGGGCGCAACGTGCTGGTAAAATCGGGCCCGACATATCACCTCACACACAGGATGGCATTCCTTGCAATAGCACACATTTCAGTCCTTCACTTAAGTGTCATCTTTCATTATGCACCGAGGCCATTATAAGAGTTGAACCAACAAGTTTCTCATCCAGATGTAACCAATTGAGCTCAACTGATCAGTGTGTTTTTGAAATGTTCCCATTGAATGCACTCATTAATTATAAAGTCAATGGCATTGCCCCTGAGTTTAAAACAGAAATGATAGAGAGGCGAATCATTTCAATGCAACATTTTCTCCCCTCTGAATTACTTTTGAATTCTGAAATGATTTGAACAAGGTCCGTTTTTGAATTTTTCAAAGTTTATTTCATTTAGATAGATTTGGACACCAGATGCTACATCTGCATAAACTCAAAATACTGAAACAAAACAGAAAAGTGCTGGAAAATCTCAGCAAGTCTGATAGCATCTGTGGAGACAGAGTAGGGCCAACGTTTTGAGTCTCAATGACCCTTCATCAGAGCGTGTTCGATGCAACAACTAACTGCTCAAATGCATCAACTGTGTTATAATCCCAGCTGATAATTCTGGACAAGTCAGATCCCAGAGTGGAACCTGGCTTGATTGATTATGGGCAGAATTTTCATCTTGTTAACACCAGCCGGATTTTCTGGTCCTGCCGCAGGGAACAGAGATTTGGCTGGGTGCCAAATTCACTGTCCTTGCTTGCAGTGACAGTGGGGTGTGAACAGCCAGAAAATTCTGGCCCGTTGTTTTAAACCCGTGGAGAGTTAATGCACAAATCCGCAGGAGTCGGCTGATGAACCTTTAACAAAAGAGTAATACATTTATTATACAAGAGAAAAAAAATTACATGAGACGAGAAGGTTGGCAGGACTTTAATACAGATATCAGAAAATTACACACACTCCACTCACAGTATTCCTTTTATCCCAGCAACTCTTCCAGATACAAAACCCCAATGAAGATTAACCACTATAACTATATCTTGCTTGGTTTAAACTTAGAATCAAACAGTTTGATTCTGAATATTAAATAGATGCTTTTTTCAGTTGAGATCTCTCACTGAAATACCCAAGAATTTAAATCTAAGCTCACTACGGCTTTAATTTCAGAGTAAATGCATGAAATTCTTAAATTCAGTTCCTTGTCAAGCTCTTTTGCAAAATTTCTTACTGCAGAGATCAAACCTTCTGCCTCCACTTTCATGTTCAATGGGAGCATGCAAGCTACATGCAACTTCTAGGGTAAACCATGTGCCAGGGGACAGCAACACAGCAGGAGCTCGTCATGGCCACTCCCACAAATTGGATGTGCCCCATGAAATAGAGAATGGCATAGAGGAAACACTGGCACACAGGTTCCACTCAGGGTCAGCAGACGTTACACATAGAATAGTCAATAAGTCCCTGGACAGTGGATGTTGTCACCCTCTTGGCAAAGTGGGAGCACAAGAGGAGAGGACTGAAGCATTTCGTCAGGATGTCATCAACATCAGAAATCATCTGATTTAGACTTGTTTCAGCAAAGCTGAGCCTCTCTAATCCAGCAGGAACAGGACAGTATAAAACTGACTTTGAGCTATCTGTGAGAAAATCTAACCCCTTAGTGAAAGTACTGCACTCTTTAATCTCCATCTCCAGCACAGATCCACATCTCAACTTGTCTGACCTCCTGGAGGTCAATGACCTGGTGATGACCATGGCTCCCTCCTCCACTATGCTAATGACATGCAGATTTGGAAGCTCTCCCCCTTGCTGAGCCAGTTTCTTCGACAAGGATAAAGGTGAAAGTGATAAGGCACCGCTGGCCTCTAAGGCCAATGCCAACTGCTCCTATTTATTAGAAGCTGCATGTTTCAGTACTAGCAGATCTTCAGCACCAGAATGGCCCTGAATCATTCTGAGGAGTCATTAAATATCCTGAACACACAGCCCCTCCATGTTCCGGAGCAGTATGCAGCTTGTGGGTGCTGTTATATAGCTTTAATTTAAGCCCCTTCCAAGCATTCCAATTTAATGAGACAAGAACAGTAATTCAATTATTTCTTTATTTAACACCTCTAGTACCAACTCAAACATAGAGTTGCAAGTCATTAACTCTTTACTGAATTTTAACTAACTGAACATCAACTTTCCACTGAACTTGAACTCTTAAACTGCATATTAACTTCAACTGAACATCAACTTTAACTATTTAACTGAAAATAGATCTACTGAATTTAGGAAAACCTTGGCCAAGAAATATGCTCTATGTAGAATCTATCTTCTCCTTCTCTGAAACATCCTTCAAGACACAGGGCTTCTTGCGATGGTTGGTCTCTTTGAGTTATTGCTGCTAAACAAAGGATTGCATGTCTCTTTATCCACAATTCTCCTCTCACTTCTGGAAGATTCTCTGTCTCCAGCCAATGAATTGACCAGAAACCCCCAATTGCACCGTTCGATTGACCAATCAAATGCAGCCAGAATATCATTGGTTAATGTAAACTTCCCTTATCTGGGAAGCTTCAGATCACAGCTCCCAGGCCAGAGCCTCTTTATGACCTGCATCTGGTTTTAATCTATAAGTTGACCAAAAATACCAGCATGCTTAGCTCTCAGCCAGAATAGCTATTTTAAAGCCACTATTGCCATTATTATTGCAGCCATTCTTTTTCCGTCCACAGTGCTCAGCTGGTGAATACCCAGAGGCCTGTATCAGGGGTCTGGTGCTGCCCTTAACTCACTGATTGTCAGTTGGTTTGCTGTGCCTTAAATAGTGTTCCACTAGCAATAGGGTTTCTCAGTGTTTCAGGTTGTGGTATTGGTCTGATTTGGCATCTTTTTCATGGGCAACACAGTGGCACAGTGATTAGCACTGCTGCCTCACAGCGCCAGAGATCCAGGTTTGATTCACAGCTTGGGTCACTGTCTGTGCAGAGTCTGCATGTTCTCCCTGTGTCTGCATGGGTTTCCTCCAGGTGCTCCGGTTTCCTCCCACAGTCCGAAAGACATGCTGGTTAGATGCATTGCCCATGCTAAATTCTCCCTCAGTGTATCCAAACAGATGCTGGAGTGTGGCCACAAGTGATTTTCACAGTAACTTCATTGCAGCATTAATATAAACCTACTTGTGACTAATAAATAAACTTCACACTTTCAAGTGTTGACTATATTTTGTTTGGATTTTTAAGGTCAACAGATCAGAAGTCTTCAGTCATTAGAGGCATCCATTGTCTACAGAAATGCTGACCTTAATGGTTTGTTATCCAGTGCAGTCGTACCCAGATCCAGAAAACATAGTTGTATGCATTGCCTGAACAGTGCAAACTCAGAGAAGAGGCCTACTGCCGTCCAATTGAGTGTTGGAAATGTTGCGATCATCTTGTGATTTCTTTGCAGGATTACCAGGACCATTGGTAGTAGGAACAAATGTTTGGATTTTTACAATGCTGCAGGACTTTCATTCTGTGGCTCCTTGGACTTGCAGTACCTTAACTGGCCCCAACTTTAATGGCTTGATTGCAATGGTGGCACTGCTGAGCAGTTGCTGTCATCTGGGCTTGAAAGAAGATCTGTCCACAAAACTGGGATTTTGGAGTGAAAGTGGACTGCAGAGCTTGAAAAAAATAATTTAACCGGGAAAACATTCATTTTCTTGCCTTCTTCAAATTGTTAGGAGCTGTCACTGAATGGACTTTTATTTTCTGGCCCAGTTTCCAGTGTTCAATCATTGTTTGTGAAGTACTCTGAAACCTCTTCTGTTAATGAAAAAATGCTATATAAATGCATATTTCTTTTTTCACATTATAAACTAAATACCCGCCTATCATTTAGTACACATTAATTGCTACTTAACTATAAAATTTACTCTTTACGCAATTCTCTAGTAATTTTGCACAAATAATTACTTTGACACACAGAAGGTTTTAAATTTGTGCAAAAAATGTCCATGAAGTTGAGTGTCAGTTAAATTACTTGCCTGAGACAGTGGGTTAGGTGGATTGGTCATGCTAAACTGCTTCTTAGTGTCCCAAAATGTATAGATTAGGGGGATTAGTGGGGTGAATATGTGGGGTTACAGGGTAACCCTGGGTAAAAGTCAGTGTAGACTCGATGGTCCGAATAGCCTCCTTCTGCACTGTAAGGATTCTATGATCAGCAGGAGAAACAAAGGGTGAGGTTTTCAATGCAGAGTCAGGAATCTGGTAGCCGGATGAATTCTGGGCCCTGATCCCTCATCCAAGCTGCATTACTTTGGCAGCAATTTTTTCAAATGAAAATGGCCTAATTGGTCATGAAACAAGCTGAGTGTCAAGTTAGAGGCACTGGGTGCCTCAAGGAGACAAGAGCCACCTACCTGGCACCAGCAGAAAAGACAGAAGACAGCCATGTTGAGATTATTGCAGCCATGCCAAAGAGAGCAGGCAGCTGCCAGAGTGCTGGCAACACCCAGGGCAATGCAAGGGGAGCATGCAGGCACGGTTATGAAGCACTGCCAGACCGAACTAGCACTACCGGTGCCACGTGCTAGTCAGATAGAAATGAGAGGATATATCGGATAAATACGTGGCTGAAGAGATGCTGTCAGGGGAGGGTTTCAGATTCCTGGGGCATTGGGACCGGCTCTGGGGGAGGTGGGACCTGTACAAATTGGACGGGTTACACTTGGGCAGGACTGGGATTGATGTTCTAGGGGGAGTGTTTACTAGAGCGGTTGGGGAGGGTTTAAACTAATATGCCAGGGGGATGGGAACCTATGTAAGGAGTCCGAGAAGGAGGGAGCAAGGACAAAATGTGGGGAGCAGGTTCTAACTACATCAAAAATCAGGAAAAAAGTTAAAAGGAAGGAGAACTCAAGAGATGTTATTAACGGAAGTGTTACAATTCAAAAAGAATGTACAAAAACTAGCATAAGGGCACTTTATCTGAATGCTCGTAGCATTCAAAACAAGGTAAATGAGTTGACAGCACAAATCATTGCGAACGAGTATGATTTGGTGGCCATTACAGAGACATGGAGGCAGGATGGTCACGACTGGAAGTTGAATATCCAGGGGTATCAGACTGTTCGGAGGGGCCAACAGGAAGGTAAAGGAGGTGGTGTAGCTCTGATATTTAAGGATGATATCAGGGCGGAAGTGAGAGATGATATAGGTTCTATGGGAAAAAAGGTTGAATCCATTTGGGTGGAAATTAGAAATAGTAAGGAGAAAAAGTCACTGATAGGGGTAGTCTATAGGCCACCAAATAATGACATCATGGTGGGGCAAGAAATAAACAAAGAAATAACTGATGCATGTAAAAATGGTACAGCAATTATCATGGGGGATTTTAATCTACATATCAATTGGTCAAACCAGGTCGGTCAAGGCAGCCTTGAGGAGGAGTTCATAGAATGTATCCACGACAGCTTCCTTGAACTGTATGTAATGGAAGCGACAAGGGAGCAAGCTATCCTAGATCCGGTCCTGTGTAATGAGACAGGAATAATTAATGATCTTGCAGTAAGGGATCCTCTTGGAAGAAGCGATCACAATGTGGTTGAATTTAAAATACAGATGGAGCGTGAGAAGGTAAAATCCAATACCAGTGTCTTGTGCTCAAACAAAGGAGACTACAAAGGGATGAGGGAGGAGTTGGCTA
The DNA here is from genome assembly GCF_964213995.1 of Mustelus asterias. Taxonomy (NCBI): domain Eukaryota; kingdom Metazoa; phylum Chordata; class Chondrichthyes; order Carcharhiniformes; family Triakidae; genus Mustelus; species Mustelus asterias. Next base: position 92,962,953 of record NC_135804.1, read on the forward strand.
AGGTAGACTGGGAGCAGAAGCTTTATGGTGGGACAATTGAGGAACAGTGAAGGACTTTCAAAGCGATCTTTCACAGTGCTCAGCAAAAGTATATACCAGTAGTAAGGAAGGACTGTAGAAAAAGAGATAATCAGCCATGGATATTTCAGGAAATAAAGAAGAGTATCAAATTGAAAGAAAATGCATACAAAGTGGCAAAGATTAGTGGGAAACTAGAGGATTGGGATATCTTTAAAGGTCAACAGAAAGCCAGGAGAAAAGCTATAAAGAAAAATAAGATGGATTATGAGAGTAAACTAGCTCAGAATATAAAAACAGATAGCAAAAGTTTCTACAAATATATAAAACGAACAAGAGTGGCTAAAGTAAACATTGGTCCTTTGGAGGATGAGAATGTAATAATCGGAAAAGAGAAAATGGCTGAGTTTTGAACAGGTATTTTGTGTCAGTCTTCACAGTGGAAGACACAAATAACATGCCAAAAATTGATGACACAAAGACTATGGCAGGTGAGGATCTAGACACTATCATTATCACGAAATAGGTAGTGTTGGGCAAGTTAATGGGGCTAAAGGTAGACAAATGTCTTGGTCCTGATGGAATGCATCCCAGGGTGCTAAAAAAGATGGTGGGAGAAATAGCAAATGCACTAGTGGTAATTTACCAAAACTTGCTGGACTCTGGGGTGGTTCCCGCAGTTTGGAAAACAGCAAATGTGACGCTACTGTTTAAAAAAGGAGGTAGACAAAAGGCAGGTAACTATAGGCCGGTTAGCTTAACTTCTGTTGTCGGGAAAATGCTTGAATCTATCATCAAGGAAGAAATAGCAAGACATCTGGATGTAAAATGTCCCATTGGTAAGACGCAGCATGGGTTCATAAAGGGCAGGTCATGTTTGACTAATTTGGTGGAATTCTTTGAGAACATTACATGTGTAGTGGACAATGGGGAACCTGTGGATGTGGTGTATCTGGATTTCCAGAAGGCATTTGACAAGGTGTCGCACCAAAACTGCTACATAAGGTAAAGGTGCACAATGTTACGGGTAATGTATTAGCATGGATAGAGGATTGGTTAACTAACAGGAAGCAAAGAGTGGGGGAAAATGGGTGTTTTTCTGGTTGGCGATCAGTGACTAGTGGTGTGCCTCAGGGATCAGTGTCAGGACCGCAATTGTTTACGATTTACATAGATGATTTGGAGTTGGACACCAAGTGTAGTGTGTCAAAATTCGCAGATGACACTAAGATGAGTGGCAGCGCAAAGTGTGCACAGGATGCTGAAAGTCTGCAAAGGAATATAGATAGCCTAAGTGAGTGGGCGAGGGTCTGGCAGATGGAGTACAATGTTGGTAAATGTGAGGTCGTCCATTTTGGTAGGAATAACTGCAAAATGAACTATTATTTTGATTCATAGATTCATAGAGATTTACAGCATGGAAATAGGCCTTTTGGTCCAACTTGTCCATGCCGCCCAGTTTTTACCACTAAGCAAGTCCCAATTGTCCGCATTTAGCCCAAATCCCTCTATACCCATCTTATCCATGTAACTGTTTAAATGCTTTTTAAAAGACAAAATTGTACTCGCCTCTGGCAGTTCGTTCCAGGCACTCACCACCCTCTGAGAAAAAATTGCCCCTCTGGACCTGTTCGTATCTCTTCCCTCTCACCTTAAACCTATGCCCTCTAGTTTTAGACTCTCCTACCTTTGGGAAAAGATTTTGACTATCTAGTAGCTGATCTATGCCCCTCATTATTAAATGGTAAAAAATTGCAGCATCCTGCTGTGCAGAGGGACCTGGGTGTCCTTGTGCAGGAATCCTAAGGAGTTGGTTTTCAGATGCAGCAGGTAATTAAGAAGGCAAATGGAATTTTGTCCTTCATTGCTAGAGGGATGGAGTTCAAAAACAGCGAGGTTATGTTGCAGCTGTATAAGATGCTGGTGAGGCCACACCTGGAGTATTGTGTACAGTTTTGGTCTCCTTACTTGAGAAAGCATATACTGGCACTGGAGGGGGTGCAGAGGGGATTCACTAGGTTGATTCTGGAGTTGAGAGTGTTGGCTTATGAGGAGAGACTGAGTAGACTGGGGCTATACTCATTGGAATTCAGAAGAATGAGGGGAGATCTTATAGAAACATAAGATTATGAAAGGAATAGATAAGATAGAAACAGGGAAGTGGTTTCCACTGGCAGGTGAAACTTGAACTAGGGGGCATGGCCTCAAAATAAGGGAAAGCAGATTTAGGACTGAGTTGAGGAGGAACTTCTTCACACAAAGGGTTGTGAATCTGTGGAATTCCCTGCCCAGTGAAGCGGTTGAGGCTACCTCATTGAATGTGTTTAAGGCAAGGATAGATACATTTTTGAACAGTAAAGGAATTAAGGATTATGGTGAGCGGGCGGGTAAGTGGAGCTGAGTTCACAAAAAGATCAGCCATGATCTTATTGAATGGCGGAGCAGGCTCGAGGGGCCAGATGGCCTACTCCTGCTCCTAGTTCTTATGTTTGCTACTCTTTTGCAGTTACCCTTTGAAAATATGAAACTGTTCCAGAGGTGTTGAGAATTTGAAACCACCTCCAGAACTGTGATTTTTCATTCCAGCCCTCGCTGGGCCCTCGCTGGGCCCTCGCTCCGTAGCCCTTTGAAAATTTAGCATCAAGTATTTACAAGTTTGCACCTCATCTAACTATGCTAGGCAATGGGCAAACACATTGGTTATTGGGAGGGCTTAGTATCAGATCCAACTGACCAAAACCTCTTAAAGAGAAGGCATATTGTTCATTGTAGATCTCAACTGAAGATGAGCTGCAAAAGTATGTCCACTGGGAGAGCTGGTTTTGTCAAGGGTGTCAGCAGGAGGAATATACTCTTCCCTTCAAATGAAAAATGTTTAAAGATAGTAGAGCATCTCAATGCCAGAAGAGTAATCCTTGACAACTGGAAGCAGTCCAGCAAAAGGTTGGCCTGGACTGCCAAAGTAAAGCTCTCGTTAACAATGTTTTTGGCATTAGCAGCAGAGCCCTATGTCGACTAACTGTAATAGCACCACTGACATTTTATCTCCCCTGTTTCACATTCCTCTCATCCAATCACAACAACACCTTTTAGTGGCTTCCCTCCTGCTGCTACTTCCACTATCACTGCTGTGATGGTCAGTTCCTTCTCTTATGCACACCTGATGCTTTTTCACTGCATGACCCAACCTGTTAAAGCATAATCTGGAATGCTCAGCACTCCACATGCCACTTACTCCCCATCCTCGTACAGGATATGACGCAAATATCGGGAAATGATCGGCAGCAGAGCAGGACACAAATCCCACTTCGAAGCCCCCAAGTCCTTACACCTGCTCAGTTTTAGTGATGACTTGGAAGGATCAGCATTGGAGGATGTATCAAGCAGGCATTCAGGAGCAGAGGCCAAAGGAGAGGATTGATTCGGGCACAGTTCACCAAAGGGTGGTGAGCTTATATCCTAGCCATGCTGTAAAGGATACAATACTGACTTCCAGAAGGCAGCATCCCCATGGTGAATAATAGAATTTAGTTGGAACTGACAGGTATGCTGTGGTGCCTCGCAGAGGTGTTACAATTTGGACAGTCTGGACAACTCTACCTTGCGTGCCGAATCACCACTGTCTACTGAAGTAAAGGTACACCACTGCGCCTTGCCCCCACCCCCACAACCCCTCCCAGCACATTACCATTGGAGCCATTATCCAGGAATCTCATGCACATAGTGAAACCATCCAGGCTCTCAGTTCCTTCATTTTCTCCAGTTTATCAAATGGAAAGAAAGATGGATTGGGCCTTTGAAGACATCATAGAGCTGTAGCCTGCTCCACGCTGCACCAACTCCATGGGAGTGCTGAGGCATTATCATGCTGTCATCTTTCTGCTCTCCCAGCACTCCCATCAACCTGTATCAGTCCTCGTGCTGCAGAGCAATGTTTCTGCTAAGCTGCATGGTGCATGGCTACATAACAGACTGGAAGGTTCCTTTCAGGCCTTACTCTGTGCTAAAGAACGTGCCAGTACAATTGTGCACGACAATTTAAAGGGACCACACACTGAAAAGACTGACTGCATGCAACATAAATTTTAAAGAAACATTGCTGCAAAGCCAGCTGAGAATGCCTGGGCAGTAGCCAATATTCCACATTCTGCATCTGGCCTTGAAGTTGGCACTATCTTAGATGGACTCATTGGAGGCACAGTAGTCTTCAACCTCTCAAACTGAGGCACCATGTGAGAAAATGGTAGGTAGAACATAAGAAAAGGGAATGTGGATTTGTATAGAGTAGAATAGGTCTTCCTCTGCAGACGGCATCATGGGTTGACACCTCTGGAAAGGCTGGAGCATGAAACAGAGTACAAGGATTTTGGAAATTCTCTGAAGACCATATTGCATGATAGCTACTGACTATTTTTCATAGAATCCTACAGTGCAGAAGGAGGCCATTCGGCCCGTTGAGTCTGCATCGACTACAATCCCACCCAAGCCCGATCCCCATAACCCCATGCATTTACACAAGCTAATCCCCCTGACACTAAGGGGCAATTTAGCATGGCCAAACCACCTAACACGCACACCTTTGGACTGTGGGAGGAAACCGGAGCACCTGGAGGAAACCCACGCAGACATGGGGAGAACGTGCAAACTCCACACCGACAGTGACCCAAGCTGGGAATCAAACCCGGGTCCCTGGTGCTGTGAGGCAGCAGTGCTAACCACTGTGCCACCGTGCTGCCACAAAACATCGAGACATCTAGACTATCTAGATAGTGAAGGCATTGTTGGAGGAGCCGATGGTCTGATGTAGCAGGACCCAGGTGCAAGTATTGCACTGATTTACACATCTCTTCATCTGTGCTCTCATTCCTGGCATGTGTCATGATCCAAGTCTCCACAGGATATTCCATGTCCTCAAGCCTGATTGTGAAAGGAGAGGGGGAAATGGGGATGGCAAAGGATGAAGACAGCATGGCAACTGCTAGGAAACTTGGCACCAACCTGCATGATGCATTGCATGCTGTCACACACCAGGTGGATGTTCAAGCGAAATACTTTCCTATCCCTGTACACTCCAGGCTCTTTGACTGGAACATGCTATGCTATATGTGTACCTTCAAATGATTCTCTTATACCCAGGAGTTGCCTGAAAATCACACAAAGCACAGCGCTTTGTCTTCTTGCTTTGTGGTCCTATGGGAAATGCGATGAATATGCTGACTCTGGTGAACAGAGTACCTGTCACCTGCCTAACACCACCTTTGGCCTATTGACAGATTGTTACTGATGGTGGACTGGGAGGACCCTGAAGGCATAGTTACTTTTACACTCACAACAAGAACTTAACTG